>NC_092378.1:30959214-31576714 GCF_030028105.1 Mobula birostris | reverse complement strand
GTCTTCAGGTATGAAGGCTAAAGTTTATCAGAGTGTTTTGTTATTAAGTACAATCTTTTAAACTCTTACGCAAATTCCTGAGAGTTTTACCAATTGTCAAGAATCTCAAAAGCCTCTTTTCTGAAGCATGCTAAAAGGAGCTTAATGCTTCATCCAGGTTGTGTTAGATCAGGCTAAAAATTTGCTCAATATAAGCCCAAAAGTGAACAGTCTTCTTAGTCTCCACATCAACACAGATCACCTTCACCTGGTTACCTTCTGAGTCAATTCACGAGTCGGGAAGGATTGGAGGAATCTTCAAATTGACATGCACCTCAGTTTCATGCCGCTGATGATTTCAAAGTCCATGGTATGAAAGATTGTATCTCTGATTGCTCACCCATCTTTAATCCTTTTATATATTCCTGGGAATCATGGAGTGAGACTGTGTGGAATCAATCAATTTGCTGGAAACTTTCTTTTATTAATGAAAGATGCAAGTCATTGGACATATTTTGCAGGTTAAACAGGAGACCTTAATCTAACACTTTCTACTGGCTCAGCAGAGAGTCAACTGAAAAACTTTGACAAGTTTCTTCCAATCATGCAGCTGGAAAGTTTGTGTTGACCACCAGTTGCCTATTTACACTAATCTCAGTTATTCTCCCTGCATTTTCATCAGTATTTTTCAGCTTCTACTGTTCACTACACTAAAGGGAAATTTACAGTACCCGGTTAACCTACCAACCCGCACATCTTTCAGAAGGTAGGAAACCAGAGAACCCAAGAGGAACATACAGTCACAGAGATAACGTACAAATTTCACACAGACAGGGCTCTTATCACTTTCTAACCACTACATATGGAGTAAGAAAGAGGGAGAGAGTACGTGAGAGAGGTGATTGAAAGAAATTCTACTCCTTCATTATGCTGTCACAATATGACCATTGTAGAAATTTTAAAATGAGGCTTAAGTGGTTGTTGTCAAAGTTCAAGTTCAAAGTAAATTTATTGTCAAGGTACATCTATGTCACCATTTACAAACTGAGATTCATTTTCTTGCAAGCGTACGCAATAGATCCAAAAACCAAAATAGAATCAATGAAAGATTGCACCAACAGGGTGAGAACCAGTCTGAAAAAGGCAACGGACTGCAAATATAAAAAGAAAGAAAAAAGTCAATAAGTAAGCAATAAATACCGAGAACATGGGATGAAGAGTCCTTGAAAGTGAACCCATAGGTTGTGGGAATAGTTCAATGATGGGGCAAGTGAAGTTGAGAGAAGTTATCCCATCTGGTTCAACAGCCTAATGGCTGAAAGGCAACAAGTGTTCCTGAACCTAGTAGTGAGAGTCCTGAGGCTCCTGTATCTTCTATCTGATGGGAGCAGTGAGAAGAGGGCATGACCTGGATGGTGGGGTGTCTTTGATAATGGATGCTGCTTTCCTGCAATCATACTCTGTGTAGATGTGCTCAATGGTGGGGAAGAGTTTGTCTGTGATGGACTGGGAGCGTCCACTACTTGTTGTAGGATTTCCCATTTAAGGGCATTGATGTTTCCATAACAAGCTGTGATGGAGCCAGTCAGTATACTCTCTACCACACGTCGATAGAAATTTGTCAAAGTTTTAGATATCATGTCGAACCTTTGCAAACTTCTAATGAGTAGAGGCAACTTTACTGATTTGAGAGTAAGTAGACAACTAGTGAAATGAAATGTTTTGAGGAAGTGATTACAGTATTGGGATTGAATATTTATTGTCTTGGAGAGACGGGTTGGCAGCTAAATTAGTTTTGGATTTTTATCTTACTTTGCATCATTCATTTCAGAGATATAATTACTGAATTGGTGCTTTCACGTTTAATATTTCATAGTAATGCGATGGTTAATTTTACCTAGGCAATATGAAATTACTTAGGGACACACCTGGCAATGGTACAAAGTGTCAGTCGTCTTGTGGAAGAAAAGGAACATGCTTGCTATTGAGAGAGTTTGCAAAGATTCAGCTGTCTTCTTGCAGGGATGACAACCACACTGGTGAATCTTATATCAGGAGATTCCAAGTAGATTAGGCCTTCATTCTTTAAAATTTAAAAGGATGAGACATGACCTCACTAAGACATGTAACGTTTTTAGAGGGATCATCAGAGTCGATATTGGGAAGAATAGGAGATACAGAAATAGTGGTCATGATCTCAGAGTGAGTGCAAGCCATTTAAAACTGAAAATAAAGAGAAATTTCTTCACTTCAAGAATAATAAATTGTTAGAATTGTCGACCTGGAGGACTCTGGAGAATCAGCCATCAAATGCACTATGAACAGAGGTCAGTAGATATCGGGACCCTAAATTAATTGAAGGCTGTGGGGACAGGCCGAGAAAATGTTGAGGCAGGAGATCAGTTGTGATGTTCATTGCAGCGCAGGGCGAAGGAACGAATGACATAACCTTTCTTCCACTTCTTAAGTTCTTATGTTCCTTTGCCTCCGCAGCTCAGGAGAAATCAAGAATAAAAAAATCATTGACAGCACCAGAGAGGACACTGCTGAATTTTTGGTCCGTCTGTGACCTATAAACAGAAAGATAAAAGAGCTTGTCCTTGTGGCATTGCCAGTATTATCTATCACAGATTACCTCCCCTCCTCACACTTCTTCTCCTGCCTTCCATTCCCTACCATTTCAGTGCTGCCTTGCATGGCTCCCATGTCTCTTTTGCCGTAGGTGTGTTCTTGCTTGTTTATTTGTCTAATCACAGATAAGGTTTGTCCCACTGTTGAGCATTAGAGATTATCTTTAGGTTCAATAGGTACATCTAATGTCAGAGAAATGTATGCAATGTACATCCTGAAATTATTTTTCTTCACAAGCAACCACGAAAACAGAGGAGTGCCCCAAAGAATGAATGACAGTTTAAGGTTAGAACCCCAGTCCCCCGTCCCATGCAAAAGCAGCAGCAAGGCAATGACTCCCCACCCCCACCAGCAAAAAAGCATCAGTGCACCCCATCGAGCACTCAAGCATGCAGCAAAGCATTGATAAGTACACAGACTTGCAGTACCCCAAAGACTACTCGTTCACCTGGTATTTGACATACCACAGGCTCTCTCTCTCCCTAATAAGGGAAAAAGAGGTGTCTCTGTTTCACAGTGAGAGGGGAGACATAACAAGATGATTTGCTGATTTATGGTGTTAAAAGTCTGTTGCATCACTTTTTCCAAGCTCTGAGGCCAGAGAACCGGCCCCGGAAAGGCTCAGGTCTCCAGACACACAGCCAGCAGCTCACCTGCTGTTCCTGATGTTCGGTGTTCTCCCAGCCTTGCATCAGCCTGTCTCCAGAGCCATGAAAATCCGGTGTCCTGAAGGCACGCTAGTCTTCCAGGCCGCGTCCTTGGCATATCGAAAAGCAGCCGGTCATGAGGCCCTGAGGGCTGGACCCATTCCCGCAAAGAACCGAAGTCAGAGTGTAACTCCAGGCCAGGGTCTTCAAAACAACCTTGAAAAGGGAAAAAAGAGATATCAAAGATAGAAATAGAGCTGTTTCCAAAGATGTAAGCAAAGGAGTCGCCGTTTAGCGCCATAGATAATGCATGTTCAGCATTTGCTAAGGTTTCACAGTTTTATCCCCTTTTCTTCTACACTTGCAAAGTAGCCTTTATAAAAAAAGACTGAGTGAATAGTTCCTTCCGTTATTCACTGCACTTCATGCACGTTATTACTTGGTATCCTGACAAAATAACACCTTCTTTCACCATGTCAATTGTATTTGAATAACCCTGGCAACAGGAAGGTGTTCACTGGACACTGAGAACTGCATCCAGGTGACCTGTTACTTGACTCATTGGTGAACATGAGCACGTGAAGCTACAACAAATGTGTGCCACATGAAACCTGACAAAGCCAACCACTTAAATACTCAGTGAGTCTGCTGCTGAGCTCGCCTGGAGAAGCCTCGGAGTGCCGGTGGTTCTGCGGAGTTTAATTCTGCTGCACTCTCCCTCAGGAGAATAACAACATTTCATGAATCTGCCAGTGCTGCTCCATAACTTTCCAAAGCTATGCTTCCTGGAGCTGGGCGAGGTTGGTCTGACGTTCAACAGTGTATTGCTGTTGCTACTAGGTAGTGCGCTATAGGTGCACAATATAGATTTTTAGATTAGATTATGAGGATACGCAGTCCTCTTTTATTATCATTTAGTAATGCATGCATTAAGAAATGATACAATGTTCCTCCAGTATGATATCACAGAAACACAAGACAAACCAAGACTAAAAAAACTGACAAAAACCACATAATTAAAACATATAGTTACAACAGTGCAAAGAAATTCTGTAATTTGATAAAGAACAGTCCATGGGCACGGGAAAAAAAAGAGTCTCAAAGTCTCTTGAAAGTCCCATCATCTCACACAGACGGTAGAAGGAAAAAAAACTCTCCCTGCCATGAACCTCCAGCACCGCAAACCTGCGATGCAGCACCCTGGCAGCACCCGACCACAGCCGACTCTTGAGTCCGTCCGAAAACTTCAAGCTTCCGACCAGCCCTTCGACATGGAGCACCGAACACCATCTCTGCCGAGCACTTCGACCCCGGCCCTGGCAACAGGCAACAGGCAATAGGCAAAGCCAAGGATTTGGTGCCTTCCCCTCCGGAGATTCTTGATCGCACGTAGCAGCGGCAGTGAAGCAGGCATTTCAGAAGTTTCTCCAGATGTTCCTCCATGTTTCTCATGTCTGTCTCCATCAAATCAGGATTGTGCACGGCATCCTACTTAACAAATACCGATATCATTTCGCAGTGGCTGCACACGCTGCATCACGTCACCATCTTCTCCTTCCCTCCTTTATATAGGCAGGGTATATGGTAGAGTGGTGCTCAACAAATACACGGTTAATTAACTAATGTCAATGTACAATCAGAATAAGGTTTATTATCACTGATTTATATGACATAAGATTTGTTGTGGCAGAAGTACATAAAATTACTACAAATTACAAAGTAAATAAATAGTGAAAAAAAGAAGGAATAGCAGAGTAGCATCCATGGATTCAAGGACCATCTGGAAATCTGATAGCACAGGAGAAAGGAACTGGTCTAAATGATTGAGATTAGATCGGAATACTTTTATTTGTCACCTGTACATCAAAACAGACAGTGAAATGCGTCATCTGCATCCCCCTTTTCCTTCTCCCTGGGCCTCCTGTCCCATGATCCTCCCACACTCCTTTTGCCAATCACCTGTCCAGCTCTTGGCTCCATCCCTCCCCCTCCTGTCTTCTCCTATCATTTTGGATCTCCCCCTCCCCGTCCCACTTTCAAATCTCTTACTAGCTCTTCCTTCAGTTAGTCCTGATGAAGGGTCTCGGCCCGAAACGTCTCTTCCTAGAGATGCTGCCTGGCCTGCTGCGTTCACCAGCAACTTTGATGTGTGTTGCTTGAATTTTCAGCATCTGCAGAATTCCCCGTGTTGAGGCATCATATGGAGACACTTTCAGCGGAAAGGTCTGCTGGCCCAGCATGGGGCCAAACACAAAGGATAACTCTATATTTACAAAGTACAGACATGCTTTCTTTTGAAACTACATATGAACGTCACACCTCTCTTTTTGCATACACACCATAGACATCCGAGTGAATTTTAATCAGCATTGACTGGTCTGAGATTCACAGCTTTTAGGAACCCATTGTTCAGACCTGCACTCCAAATAAAATCCAGAATACACATTCAGAGGCAGAAGACTGGTAGCCAAAGCCATTTGCTAACTGTAAATGACCTAAACCCAAAAAGCACTCTAACAAGTAGATTTAGGACAGAGATGAAGAGGAACTGCTTTTCCCAGAGAGTGGTGAATCTGTGGAATTCTTTGCCCAATGAAGCAGTGGAGGCTACTGTAGTAAATATATTTAAAACAAGGTTGGATAGATTTTTGCATAATAGGAGAATTAAGAGTTATGGGGAAAAGGCAGGTAGGTGGAGATGAGTCCATGGTTAGATTAGCCATGATCTTATTGAATGGCAAAGCAGAGTTGATGGGCCAGATGGCCTACTCATGCTCTTATGTTCTTATGTTCAAGGCTATTGGTGCAGCACCACTCAATCAGCTGATCTATCCCTCTCTTACATACCTCTTCATCACAGTCGGAGATTCTGCCAACAACAGTGGTGTCATCTGCAGACTTATAAATCACACTTGAGCTCTGCTTGTCCACATGGGCAAAGAATGGGCAAAGCACGCATCCCTGAGGTGTGCCTGTGTTGATTCTCGGTGCTGTTATTACCATCTGTGGTCTCCTGAAAAGAAAGTTGAGGATCTAGTTGCAAAGGGCCGCACAAAGGCTTAGATTTAGAAGCTTGGTAATTAATACTGAGGGGATGATGGTATTGATCTCCAAGCAGCCTGATGTGTATTTTACTGTTGTCTAGATGCACCAAGGCAGGGTGGAGAACCGATCAGATTGTGTCTGCTGTGGACCTATTGCAGCAGTAGGCCGTAAGTTGTGTGCAAGTTGTGACATTTTGATTTATTTGTCCCATTTGGAACGTTAATGTTATGCTAGCTTTCGTTTTGGTATCATGGTCAAGAGGATGCTGAGGTGCTCTATCAGATGGAAGGCAAGAAGTGAAACCACTGATGAATGGGGAATGGGGATAGTAGGTGTGAAGATGTTGATAGCTTGCTCTGTGCTGCACGATCTTAGTGTCATGAGGGCTCAGGGTCCAGCCTCGCACCAGCTGTATAGTAAGTGCTTGTGGAGATGTGGAGGTAAGTGGGGTGGTGACAACAGCCCCTTTCCAATCAGGCTGGCTGGGAGCAACTTATCTACACAGTCCAAACTCCAAATTCAGCTTTTAGAGTAGATGATTTTTAACTGCGCAATCGTAAATTGGGCTCCTGCTGATGCCAGAGAACAACACACTGAGCTTGCCAAATCTGTCTGTAATGAGCAAGAGTGCCAGTTTACCAATCTCAATGCGTTAGACGCCTCAAATGATCACTGAACATGTTTTTGTATGGAGTCCATTAAAGCCTCTATGTCTCCAGTGGCAGAAGGCCAACTGGAAAGTGTTTGTCCCTGGGTAAGTACTGAAGGAGAGTGGTAGAAAAGTGTGATTGTTGTTTGATAAAGAAACCCTGCTGATCACGCTGTGGTGAATGTTGATGGAATTAAATCTTTTCACTTAATGAATGGTAAAGAGGGCAAATGCAATGTTGGCATTTATTTCAAGGGGAGTAGAATTTAAAAGCAAGGAGATAATGCTGATCCTTTATAAGACATTAGTCAGGCCATGCTTGAAGCATTGTCGACAGTTTTGGGTCCAATATCTCAGAAAGGATGTGTTGTCATTGGAGGGAGTCCAGAGGAGGGTCACGGGGATAATTCCAGGAATGAAAAGGATAACATACGAGGAGCATTTGTCAGCTTTGGGCCTGTACTCACTGGAACTTTGAAGAATGCCGGGGGGATCTCGTCGAAACCTACCGAACGTTGAAAGGACTAGATAGGGTGAATGTGGAGAGGATGTTTCCTTTGGTGGGGGTATCCAGAACGAGAGGACACAGTCTCAAAATTGAGAGGCAACCTTTAGAACAGAACAAGGAGGAATTTTTTTAGCTGGAGAGCAGTGAATCTGTGGAATGCTCTGCCACAGACTGCGGGGGAGGCCAAGACTGTGGGTATATTTAAGGCGGAAGTTGATAGTTTCTGGATTGGTCAGGGCATGAAAGGATATGGTGAGAAGTCGGGTATATGGGGTTGAGTGGGATCTGGGATCAGCCATGATGGAATGGCAGTACAGACTCGATGGGCTGAATGGCCTAATTCTGCTCCTATGTCTTATGGTCTTATGGAATGCTCCTGGCTGGTTCTCTTGTGCCTGATGGCTGCATGAGGATAATTTCTAATTTCCTTCAGACAAGTGAAGATGGCCACAGCAGAAAATCTACGAACACTTTCATTCCCAGCTACTAACATTCATGGCTAAGAAAATATATTTATTGACAGCACCGAAAGAATACTGCTGGCATTCTTGATTCAATTATAATCTAAAGACAGAAAAATAAAAGAGATTCTCCTTTTGGTCTCCTGGAATAAACCCAATGCAAAGTAACTAATACTCCTACAGACAGAGAATATTTTTACAGGATGCTTCAGAGATGGGACTAAGATTCCAGTCAATTTTTTCCCCTTTCCTTAATATAGTACCCCTCAGACCCTATCCCAACCTGCTCCAATCACTATTTCACCCATACAGGTCAATGGAGAATGAGTTCTTCCAAACAACTGTCTCTTTTACCCTTCAGATTTTGAGTTGTTCTGCCTTGCATTTCCCTCCCTCACATTTCATTTTAGTTTTGGAACTCGTCCAAGGGAAGTAATTCCTATCGGCCATAGTAGAAAGATGTTGTAAGAGATCAAAACGATGGTTACACACTGAATAAGATGGCAGAACATCGCCAAACAAGATGGTGACGAAAGATAGACCACGAGACAGTGAGATACATCTAATTTATAGACATACAGTAATCTCGACAGACTGGTAGAGACATAAGAGGAACATACTCCTTGACCTGCTGAGTTCCTCGACCACAACGTTTCTTGCTGCTGGATTGAGGTGGGTTGTGTTGGACAGATCTTATCTCCTGACGATTACTTTGCAGGTTTCAAAGTTATCATTTAAAATGAAAATACTCTGAGAGAAGAAGCATTTACGTTGTAAGGATGATTTTTACAAACTTCAGTGCTAATTTATAATGGCTGTTGTTCAGTTTTAAATACAGTTCTTGTCATATCCTACTTCCACGATTCCTTGACTACATGTGTATCCCAATTACGAAAATTCACAAAGCTGAACCATATAATTAAAAAAGGAATGCAGTTTGTTCTCTCCCCTTTGTCACCAAATCAGATCACACATGTTCTTTGTAAAGCTTTCATTCAACTCATGAATAACATTTATTGACGTTTTATTCACAAATCTTTTTCTTTTGACAGACCAGCAGTCACTGCTATTGTAGGCTTGTCGTTTGGACGCTACATTGTTGAACCATTCTTTGCCCCTTGTCCAGCTCCACCTTTGGCAGTAAAACTTCTCACAGCTTGTGGAGTCTGTAAGTAACGTTATTTTGCATGAACGTCTCAGAAGAGCAGTCCATCTGTAGCAAGGTTAATTAAAAGATACAGCCTTGAATTTCCCCTTATTTTTCAGTACCGAAATGGAATTCCTTGTATGTGGAGGTCCAGAATTTGGGCTGCATTGTTCTCAGCTGACGTGTGACATGTTTAAAATGACAAACATTGCTAAGGGCAGTAAAAGAGCAGCTATTTAAAATATAAATGGCATTTAAAAAAATTTAATCAATTGCTCTGAATGGGGCTCATTTTGAGAAAAGGGGAAATTTAACAAAAAATTAAAATACATATATTGTTGGATGGTCCAGGGGCAAATTGAACATAGTTAAAACGTACTGTACTTTTGCAGCTCTGGCTCCAGCCTAGGCACCAAGCTGCTCAATTAGTGAAATAGTTGCTTATCTAAAACCATGATGGACAGGAGGGATCTTGACTAAATTGAATTCCCACCTTACTCTACTATTGGACAAGGGACAAGAATAGAGGAAATCCAGTGCTCAGGTATGTTTGGGTCTGTAAGTCCAGGAACTTCTCTTTCTTCAGTATCAATGAAAAAAAAACAGAGCAATTAATGATTCTTTGCCAATAATGCACATTCTTGAAGCTCCTAAACTAATGTATTAAAAACAGAGGAATTAACAATGCAAACAAAAAAACTTCCTTGACAGAGCATGCCCGGTAATTTGTATGATAGGGCAGAAAATACACCTAGTGGTACACCTGCTCTTAAATGTAAATATCTATTCAGCCAATCATGTGGCAGCGACTCAGTGCATAAAAGCATGCTTTCATGATCAAGAGATTTAGTTGTTTTTGAGAACAAGCATCAGAACGGGGAAGAAATGTGATCTAAGTGATTTTGACTGTGGAATGATTGTTGGTGCCAGATGGGGTGGTCTAACTATCTCAGAAGCTTCTGATCTCCTGGGATTTTCACGCACAACAGTCTCTAGAGTTTACAGAGAATGGTATGAAAAGCAAAAAGTATCAGTGAGTGGCCGTTTTGTGGGCAAAAGCGCCTTGTTAATGAGAGAGGTCAGAAGAGAATGGGCAGATTGGTTCAAGCTGATGGGAAGTCAAAATAACTCAAATGCCCACATGTTACAACTGTAGTTTGCAGAAGAGCATCTCTGTACGCACAACATCTTGAACTTTGAAGTTGATGGGCTACAGCAGCAGATCACGAACATGCGTTCATTAACCGCTATATCAGATGCAGGAGGTACCTAATAGATAGGACACCAAGTGCATTTTACTCAAAGAGAGATAATGGAGGCAACACATACAAAATACTGGAGGAAATCAGCAGGTCCAGCAGCATCCATGGAAATGATTAAAACATCAACGTTTTGGTTCGGGATCCCTCATTAGGACTGGGAAGAAAAAGGGAAGAAGCCAGTATAAGAAGGTGGGGGGAAGGAGAAGGAGTACAAGCCCAAAGGTGAATCCAGGTGGGTAGGGGAGGGGGAATGAAGTAAGAAGCTGGGAGGTGATAGGTGGAAAAGGTAAAGGGCAGGAGAAGAAGGAATCTGATAGGAGAGGAGAGTAACAATGGGAGAAAGGGAAGGAGAAGGAAGTGATAGGCAGGTGAGGAGAAGAGAAGAGATAAGAGGGGAATGGAAGAAGAGAGAAGGGGGAGAGAGAAATCGATGTTCATGCTATCAGGTTGGAGGTTACCCAGACAGATATGAGGTGTTGCTCCTCCACCCTGAGAGTGGACTCATTGTGGCAATAGGAGCCGGAATGGGAATGGGGATTGGAATTAATATGATTGACCACCAGGAAGTCCTCCTGTTTGCAAATGGAGTGAAGGTGTTTGACAGAGCAGTCCCACAATCTATGCCAGGTCTCACCAATGTAGAGCAGGTCACATCGGGAGCACTGGATGCAGTAGAAAACCCCAACAGATTTGCTGGTGAAGGGTTGTCTCACCTGGAGAAATGCTTTGTGGCTCTGAATGGAGATGAGGGAGAAGGTGAAAGGGCAAATGCTGCACCTCTGCTTGCAGGGTCATGTGCCAGGAGGGAAAAATAGACAGGGGAATCATGAAGGGTGCAATCCCTGAGGAAAACGGAGGGTGGGAGGAGGTAAGGATGTGTTTGATGGTAGGATCCCATTCAAGATGGTGGAATTTGTGGAGAATGGTGTGTTGGATGTGAAGGCTCATGGGATGGTAGGTGGGGACAAGAGGAACTCCACCCTTGTAAAGATGGTGCAAAGATGGACTGAAGGCAGATGTCCAGGAATTGGAGGAGTGCAGGTGAGGCAGCATCAATGATGGAGGAAGGAACACCCTGTTCTTTGAAGAAGGAGGACAGCCCTGATGTTCTGGAAAGGAAAGTCTCACCTTGGGATGTGGTGGAGACGAAGGAACTGAGAAAATCTTACAGGAGACAGATTGGGAAGAGATATTGTCAAGGTAGCCGTGGGAATTAGTTAGTTTATGATAAATGTCAGTAGACAGTTTGTCCCCAGAGATGGAGACAGAGGGATCAAGAAAGGAAAGAGAGATGTCAGAAATGGAAGAAGTAAATTTAAGGCTACAATAGAAGTTAGTGATACAGTTGATGAGCTCAGCAGGAGTCCATGAAGCCGCACCAACGCAGTCGACAATGGAGACAATGACTCTCACTTAGAGTACAGACATAATTGGCAAAGCCCAGGATTAATTGCCCATTCCTAATTGTCCCTAAGCTGAGGCATCAGTAAAGAGGCAACCACATTGGTTTCACATGTAGGCCAAGCCAAAGTAAGGATTGCAGATTTCCTTCCCTGAAGTACTTTGTTAACCAGAAGAATTTTAAGAAAATTCCAGTAGTTCAGTACCTACCATGACTAAAGCCACCTACTCTTTTAATTTAAGATGTACGTCATTAGTTGAATTTAAATTCCACAACTGGCAAGGTGGGATTTGAACTTGAGCTTCTGGACAAATGGCCTAGGATTCTGGCTACTAGTGCAATAAATTAACTCAGCACACGCAAGTCATGGGCTTATAGTTTGTCCCTTGAAGTGTGAGGAACTCAAACCCTAAGACATGTTTGCAATGAATGCAGTCACATTCAGGGCAGACGAGCTATTAGGTGGGTTCTGGGGATGAGGGGTTATCCTTTGGACTTAAATCCAGTAAGTCAATGTAGATGTGATGGCCCGAATAGGAAATATTAAATATGAGAATATGTTATGGGTTCATAAGCAATACGTTGATAGTCACATTTCTGTTGGATTCTCCAATAGTTCAAACTGCAGGTCTGTGACCTCACTCTGAAAGGCAGCTTGAGCTGGCCAGTAGGTACTAGCTTTGCTGTCCTTGAAAGGAATCTAAAGAAACAGTTGTTTTCATTTGATGTGTAATACAAACCTAACAAAGTTTCTTTAAATTCACTGCAGCTGTGGTAATATGCATAAATTCGTGGAGTGTGAATTGGACTGCCCGAATTCAGATCTTTCTCACACTCTCCAAACTGGTGGCACTGGGACTGATCATCGCTCCGGGGATAACTGCTTTGGCCCAAGGTATGAATTATCCAGGAACAGATTCACAATACAAAGTTACCCTCGCTAAAAGGAGGCCATCGTGTGTAAGTACACTGAAAGACCTATCAGCCCAATCACATTCATCTAAACCTCTGGCATTCATTTTAATTTTTTACTTTAAAGAATTATTTGATTTCTTGGAAAACCTGTTTTGGGGGTTTCTTCCATTAAAACCTGTCATTAAACCTGTCAAGTTCCCTAACAAACCAATATGCAAATAATCCCCTAACTTCCTTTACAATATGAAAACTTTAGATTTAGATCTAATTACTGACAACCAAATTAATGGAAAGAAATGTTCTCAATTTATCAAAATCTCCCGAGTTTGAAAATCTGCATCAGATCCCCTCCTCTTTGATCCCTATGACCCTAAGCTTTTTTTCCTCATATCTAAAGCCTTTACCTAGCCGAGGTTATGATGCATCTATTCCCTGGTGAGGAGGCCACAAAGTTCCATGCCAAACCATATCCCACATACAATATTTATAAATAGAATTTATAGTATAGAGACATCAGTTTTTCTGCCCTTTTAAAAAATAAATTGTTCAATCAACTTCCTACTCATTTTGCCTAGCAACAATCTTCAAAGTACCACATAATCTCCTGAATTTACATACATTGTGTAGCATTTGTTTTATCTACACTGTCCGTTATTTATCCAGAGCACTCTGCAATAATAACAACAATAATTATTTTAAAATCCCAACATGCTTCAAAAGAATTGTATCTGACCAAAGTAATGCCAATCCACAAATAAACTGGGGCAAATGTTCCAAACTCAATCAAACAAGTCAGATTTTAAAGAGCTCCTGACAGGAGGAAATAAGACTAGGGAGGTCGAGAGGAAAAATTTTCAGTTCTTTCACCTACTAAACTCTTACACTTCAGTTCCTACAGTATATCAAGACCAATTACTGTATATAACTCAAACACAAGGAAATCTGCAGATGCTGGAATTTTAAGCAACACACATAAAAATTGCTGGTGAACGCAGAAGGCCTGAAGGGTCTTGGCCCGAAACATTGACTGCACCTCTTCCTATAGATGCTGCCTGGCCTGCTGCGTTCACCAGCAATTTTTATGTGTGTTACTGTATATAACTTGTCACCATTATACAATCTACTTAACCCACTTCATTTCCAAATAATAAGTAGACTGAATCATTTTTTGTTGTACTAATATATAGGCAACATAAATAAATGGAATGATCCTATTCTGTAACCCACAATCCAGATTTGTGCATGGACCATTTCAATTTCATCTGACCAAGTACATCAATCTATAAATTTAAAAGCAATACATAAAGTTTCCCATGATATGTAATGGACGAGTGCTTATTATATCAGTGATTACATGAAATTTGGCACTGCTATCAGTAGCGCGACACTATTACAGTTCAAGATGCCGGAGTTTGGAGTTCAAATCTGGCATCTCCTGTAAGGAGCGTGTACATCCTCACTGTCGAATGCGTGGGCTTTCCTCTGGTCCTCCAGTTTCCTCCTAAAGTTTAAAGACATACCGGGTAGGTTAATTGTTCATTGTAATTTGTCCCAGATTAGGTTAGGGTTAAATCAGAATTGTTGGGGGTTGCAGGGTAATGTGACCCGAAGAACCGGAAGAGACTATAACCATAATGTATCTCTAGATAAATGAATAAATATTGAACCAGCTGAGCCAAAATGTGGTATAGTTTATGAAGACTGAGAGCAATGAATTTGAATTGAGTGCTGCTTCTCTTTTCACAGGTCGCAATGAAAACTTTCAAAATGCTTTTAACAGCAGTTCCGTCACGCTAGACAAAATTCCATTGGCCTTCTATTCAGGCATGTTTGCTTACAGTGGCTGGTATGTAAACACTGACCCTTTTCTACATGTGCAAGGCAAAGTAAGAGGAGACTGATATTCACAGTTTTGAAGGACAACTCAATTAAATGTATTTCTTCCTGTTGTTTCCACTTAAGCCTGATGAATGAAGTTCATCATCAGTAAGCTTTTTAAAGTGAATTCCTTCTGCATGAGACACAAATCTGTAGAATACCTAAAGCATTATCTTCAGGAGGCAACCGTGGTGATGTGAGACTCCAGGATCTCTTCAGTGATTCTGGTCCACACACAAGGAGCTAAAGCTCTGGAAAAAATCTCATTGTTTTCATTACATAGACTAAGTTTTAATGTAATCCAGCTGAATAAGTACTTTTAATACAAAAGAGGATCTTCACTTTAATTATGACTTCATTTTTCAAAATGTCAAAATAGATATGAAAATTACTTTGGCCAAAAGATGCAAAATATAAAATAGGTACAGTGCTCTAAAATTTAGCCCATTTAAAAGTTAAGATTTATTGCCTAGTTTTGGTCTTCATCACTAATTAGCGTAATCTGAATTTGTTTGGAAGTACTGATCAGAAATTGGAGTTTTGACATTTAAATGCAGACTTGACCCAATTTAACAGAACACTAGGTGTAGGCTCTTAACAGCAATGAGCACTTAACGTGTTAACAAGTCATTTACACATTTGTCAAAGAATGGTCCAAAGACCAAAGGAGAGGTCACATGTGGTACAGGAATCCTGATGGGGGTTGGATGTTTTGTACCTTTTATGGTCACAGGTCACTAATTTCCCTAGTCCCATTGACCTGCACCCAGACCATAGCCCTCTATATCCTTCCGTCTATGTACCTATCCCAAATTTCTCTTAAATGTTGAAATCAAAACTGAATCTAGCACTTCCACTGGCAGCTTTTTCCACACTCTCGCCACACTCTGAGCGAGGAAGCCTCCTCTCATGTTCCTCAGACAGTTCCCCTTTCACCCTTAACCCACACAACACGCTGGAGGAACTCAGCATGTCGGGCAGCATCCGTGGAAAAGATCGGCCCTGCTGAGTTCCTCCAGCGTGTTGTGAGTGTTGCTTTCACCCCAGCATCTGCGGTTTATTTTGTGTTTACCCTTAACCCATGGCTCAAAGTTCTAGTCTCACCCATTGACCTGCACCGGGACTATAGGCCTCCATACCCCTACCATCCATGTACCTATCCAAACTTCTCTTAAATGCTCAAATCGAGTTCACATCCACCACTTGTGCTGGCAGGTTGTTCCACACTCTCATGACCCTCTGAGTGAAGAAGATTCCCCTCACGTTCCTCTTAAACTTTTTACCTTTCACCCTTAACCCATGACCTCTAGCTGTAGTCCCACCCAACCTCAGGGGGAAAAAGTCTGCTTGCATTTATCCTATCTGTACCCCTCATAATTCTGTATACCTCTATCAAACCGTCCCTCATTCTCCTATGTTCTAGGGAATGAAGTTTTAACCCATTCGACCTTTCCCTCGGGTCCTCAAATCCTGGTAACATCCTTGTAAATTTTCTCTGCACTCTTTCAATCTTATTGATACCTTTCCTGTAGGTAGGTGACCAGAACTGCACACAATATTCCAAATTAGGCCTCAGCAACATCTTACACAACTTCAACATAATATCCCAACTCCCATACTCAATTCTTTAATTTATGAAGGCCAATGTGTCAAATGCTCTCTTTACAACCCTATCTACCTGTGACTCATTTTCAAGGAATCTGTATCTGCATTCCTAGATCCCTCTGTTCTACCACACTCCTCAGTGCCCTACCAGTCACTGTGTAAGTCCTACTCTGGTTGGTCCTCCCAAAGTACAACACTTTGCACTTGCCTACAGTAAATTTGAGCTGCCATCTTTCAGCCCGTTTTTCCAGTTGGTCCAGATCCCACTGCAAGCTTTGACAGCTTTCCTCACTATCTGCTACAGTCCCAACCTTGTCCTTCACAAATTTGCTGATCCAGTTTACTACATCATTCACCAGATTGTTGATACAGATGACGAACACCAATGGACGCAGCACTGATCCCTAAGGCACTCCACTTGTCCCATGCTCCAGTCAGAGAGGCAACCGCTCTCTGGCTTCTCCCACAAAGCCAATGCCTAGTCCAATTTAGTACCTCATGCTGAATGCCCAGCAACTGAACCTTCTTGACCTTGTGGGACCTTGTCAGAGGCTTTGCTAAAGTCCACGCAGACAACATCCACTGCCTTGTCTTCATCAACTTTCCTGGTAACTTCCTCAAAAAAACTCTATAAGATTGGTTAGACATAACCTAGCACACACAGAGCCATGTTGACTACCCCTAATCAGTCCCAGTCTATTCAAATACTTGCATGTCCAGACCCTTCGAGTACCTTCCAATAATTTACCTACTTCTGATGTCAGACTCACCAGCCTTTTATTTCCAACTTATTTTTAAAACCTTTCTTTAAAAAACAGAATAATATTACCCATCCTCCAATCCCCCAGCATCTCACCCATTGTTAAGGACTTTTTAAATATCCGCTCGGGGCCCTGCAATTTCTGCACTCGCCTCCCACAGGGTTCAACGGAACATCTTGTCAGGCCCTGGGGATTTATCCACCACTGTAATCTGACTTTGTATGTAGGCTTAACACCATCTTTCCCATAACCACTCCACTATCTGCTCTGGTGTTCGGGTTCCCATCCCATGCAACTCTAGTTTAAAGTCCCATGCACCATGAGCAAACCTTCCACATGGATATTAATCACCCTCCAGTTCAGGTGCAAACTGTCTCACCAGTACAAGTCCCACCTTCCCTCAAAGTTAGCATAAAGATCATGAAGCCCGCCTCCTGCCCCATCTCCTTAGCCAAATGTTAAATGGTATTTTCTTCCTATTTCTGGCCTCACTGGCATGGCACATTGGTAGCAGTCCTGAGATCATAACCCTGGAGATCCTGTCCTTCAGCTTAGCATCTAACTCACTTTGGAGGACGTTGTCACACTTCCTACCCATGTCATTGTTACCAACATGGATCACTATCTCTGGGTGCCTACCCTCCCAGTTAAGAATGCTGTGGACTCTATCTGAGATGTCCTTGACCTTGGCACTTTGAAGGCAACATACCATCCAGGTATCTCATTCTTGTCCACAGAACCTCCTATCTGTTCCCCTAACTTTTGAATACCTTGCTTCTTTTCCCCCTTCCCTTCTGAGCCACAGAGGCAGACAGTGCCAGAAACCTGACCACTGTGATTTTCCTCTGCTAAATCATTACCTCTCCTCCAACAGTATCCAAAGTGGTATACCTGTTATGAAGGGGAATAGCCACAGGTGTACTCTGCACTAGCTATCATCTGTCCTCCTCTGACGGTCCCTCCGTTACATGTGTCCTGCACTTTGGGTGTAACTGCCTCTCTGTATGTCCTGGCAATCAACCCCCAATCCTCCTAAATGATCCAGAGTTCATCCAGCTCCAGCTCCAATTCCTTAATACTATCTGTAAGAAGCTACAGCTGGATGTACTTCTTGCAGTTGTGGTAATCAGGGACTCCGGAGGTCTCCCTGCCTTCCCACATTGAACAAGAGGAGCATTTCACTATCCTGCCTGGCATCCCCACTGCTCTAACAAGAAAGAAAGTAAAAGAAAGAAAGAAGGAAATAAAGAATCAATCTACCTATAGCCTCCGCCTCTCTTCGCTGAAGCCTCAGTGAGCCAAAACCTAAACTTTCCACTCTAACACTGGCCCACTCACACAATAGCCACTCCCATTCAGGGAAAAAAAATAGCTCATGTCCCTCTCCTTGCCTTCTCTCCTGTGACTGTGGTTTAGACTCATACTCTCCTCATATTCCTCATTCTGAGCAAGATGTCCCCCCTCCTCCACCTGCCACCCCACCATATCTCTGTCTAAACATTCAAAATCTTCTGGTCATTCCTATAAATTGAAAAGCACAGCACTAACCCCGTTTTGTTGAAAATTTTGAATAATAGTGGAAAACCGTTTTGGTGAAGTTTTGCCAAAGTGTCCAAAATAATGTTCTTGTGTGTGTTCGGAAGTTCCTTCCACAGCTTGGAGGGGGCCATAAGTTCATTGACATCAATGCTATTTTTCCCAGTCAGGTGGTGGCTGTTAGGACAAAGTATTGTCTTCAATGTGTACTAACAGACAACTTCAGAGGATTGATTTGTCTGCACCACCTCTTCTGGCATTCATTCCAGACTCCAACAATCCTCCGGGTGAATAAACACTCTGGAAGTGTTGTCACAGGAAAGCAGCATCCATCATCAGGGACCCCACCACCCAGGTTATGCTCTCTTCTCACTGCTGCCATCAGGAAGAAGGTACAGGAGCCTCAGGACTCGTGCCACCAGGTTCAGGAGCAGCTACTACCCCTCAACCATCAGGCTCTTGAACCAGAGGGGATAACTTCACTCAACTGCACTTACCTCATCACTGAACTGTTCCCACAACGTATGGACTCACTTTCAAGGATTCTTCATCTCATGTTCTCGATATTTATTGCTTTTTTATTTAGTATTATAATTATTTCCTTTTTTTCTTTCTTTTTGTATTTACACAGTTTGTTTTCTTTTGCACACTGGATGTCCACCCTGTTGGTGTGGTCTTTCATTAATTCTATTATGGTTATTGGATTTATTGAGTATGCCCACAAGAAAGTGCACCTCTGGGTTGTTATGGTGACCTTAATGTACATTGATAATGAATGTATTTTGAACTTTGAATTCTCCTTCAGATTCCTTCTACACCTCCTTTCTCACACTTTAAACCCGTAGCTTCTTTTCCTCAATACCTCCAACACGAGAAGTAGATTTTCACCATATACCCTGTTTATCTTCCCTCACAATTTTCTATACCTCTGTCAGATTGCCCCTCAGCCTCCTCCACCCTACAGAAAAGTCAGTCTATCCTGTCTCTCCTTATACTTCAATTGCTCCAATCCAGGCAACTTCCTGCTAATATCTTATCTTCTAGTGTTTCCTCTGGAATATGACCAAAACTGTACAGTTTATTTGTGCTGCCCCTCTGCCACCTCCTAGGACCAGCATCAGTTTTCCTGGGAACTCTATCTCTGCCTCCATTTGCCACAACAACTTGCTTTGAACTGATGCATGGGCATGAAGCAGGAGGTTCCTGTGTCCAAGCTGCTGATAGCCTGGATTGTAGGTAATACCAACTCCCTCTGGTATGTCAAGTAATGAATGTTACACGTGAGGTATGTACAGCTGGCATCCTAGGTAAAAACATGACTAAATTGTGATACGTAAGATGCTTATGATTGGAATCTGTTAATATGGGGTGGGAGTGGGAGGCAGCATTTGATAATATAAAAGGTCTGTGAGCTCTGGTCTTTTTCATGGGCCATTAGCTCCCAGTGGACTATAGGCCATTGATGCCCTCCCGCCTCTATTGTCCAAAGTCAATGGTATGGGTTGGAACTCATCAATGTTTCTGTAACCCATTGTATCCACTGTACGGGCGATTGGCCTACACAGCTTCACCAGAGCCCTGTTTGCCAGCCTTACCCATTTCCACCTCTCACGACCGGATGTACGGTTGGACCTGGAGAGGCTGTGGGCTATGGTGCATTCTGAGAATTGTTTTCAGTGACAACGTAAGAACAATTGTGCATTTATTTACATGGAAGTTGTATTTGTCGCTAGAGGAGGGTTCCTTGAAAGTTGTATGAATAGCAGATTGTACTTTATACATTAGTGCTTATTCAAGTGCTATCAATTGTGTATTTTCCTTCTAGGTTTTATGTGAACTTTTTCAGCGAGGAGGTGATTAACCCAGAAAGGTACGCAATGACACTGTGTCAGTATGTAAGGACGTTTAATTAAATATATAATCCTTTTCATTTTTCATTTTTAAATCTTTTTTAATAATTATTATTGAAAATCAACAACAAAGAAAAATACATCAAAATAATCAAGACAACATATCAATATGTATAATAAGAGTTAAACTATCAACCAAGCTAAACAGTATATCAATAATAATATTAAAAAAATGTTAAAGCTATTTTTTTTTGAAAAAAGAAAGAAGGGAAAAAGAACCCCTACTAACTAAAACAAAAAAAACACCTAATAACAAAAAAATTGGGGGAAAAACCCATTTGGAGCACAAACCTGGAGCTATACGCCATACAAGCTTCCATAAAAAAAGACATCAATCCGCCAACTAAATCCAGTTACCCAAGGATCAGAAGAGGACCATCTTAATTAACTCAAATCAAATGATAGTAACGGGCAAAAGAGCCCCACCTTTTCTCAAAGTCAAATCTAGGATCAAAAGTTCGACTTCTGATTTTTTCCAAACTAAGACATAACATCACCTGAGAGAACCATCGTATCAAAGTGGGAGCAGAGGCATCTTTCCATTTTAATAAAATAGCCCTTCTAGCCAATAATGTGACAAATGCAATTATGTATTGGTCTGATATAGAAATACCGTGAATATATTGAGGAATTATACCAATCAAAACTGTCAATTTATTAGGTTGTAAATTGATTTTTAAAGCTTTAGAAATTGTAGAAAAAATAGATTTCCAGAACTGTTTCAATACAGAACATGACCAAAACATATGTGTCAATATAGCTATCTCAGTTTTACATCTATCACACTGACTACTAACATTAGGAAATATTTTAGGCAATCTCTCCTTTATCAAATAATAACGATGTACAATCTTAAATTGAATTAGAGAATGACTAGCACAAATTGAAGAAGAGTTAACTAATCCTTTTCTCAGAAAGTCATGATCTAAAACTGATTACAGGTACTGAAGTGTTCAGTCTTGGTCTTACATTATCTTTTGGGCAAAGATTGTCAAAGCAAGGTCTGGTGTGCCTGGATGTAGAAGTATGCATTATTTGAAGAGCAGAGAATCTCACCTTGAGAATCTCATCATTGGCTTCTCATATAAAAAGGCAAAAGTAAATGCTTTGTCTGTTTCCCTCACGAGGAGATGCACATTTGGCAGAGGATTTGCAGAAAATGAACTTCGAGCAAGTAATTGCCACTTTCCATTCATTCCTTATCCACTTATCAGACGCTAACAAAAGCTTTGCAAAACACTAATCCTACTTAATGACAGATTTTTATATTTTTACTTTATTCCTACCCCATTTTTAAATGCTGGTCTCCTTTCCACGTATGAACTAATTATGGGTGAGGAAGACGACTCTGCCCATTTTAATTCATCCATTTGAATATGACCCATATGGCAACATCTATTTGGAAGATGATTGCATCCGCCTGTCTAAATCCAACGTATCTCTGCTTGGAATGTCACTTTCTCAAAGAAATCAAGGAAAATAAAAAGCAACACTCACAAAACACTGGAGGAACTCAGCAGGCCAGGCAGCATCTATGGAAAAGAGTACAGTCGACGTTTCACGCCAAGACCCTTCAGCAGGAGTGGAGAGAAAGAGAGGAAAATTACTACAAATTGGAACAGAAACTCTTCCTACTGTTTGACTCTTTCCAAGTTAAATACTGTATGTCTACTTCCTCTCAGCATGTAGCGCTGTCCACCAATACTCCAACGTAAATTATATCAAAATGCTATAATTCATCACATTTTCTAATGAATTTTAAGCACAATGAAATCTATGAAGAAGTTTGAATTTATATATTGTGTTTTTGTAGGACTATTCCTCTGGCAATTGTCTTCACTCTGATTCTTATTACGATATTGTATCTGCTTGTAAATGTGGCTTACTACACTGTGTTGACAGCAGATGAGGTGTTGGCCTCTGGTGCAGTAGCTGTGGTAGGTAACTGGTAACACCAGAATCTGTTTCTCTTCTACTGTTTTCTTTGTTCAGTTGTTGAGTGTGAATTGTGACCAAGCTTGTCTAGATGCATGTTTGTCAGAAGTATAGCTCTCAGCCCCTCCAGTGCTGCCTGTGTGCGGTCTGCACATTCTCTCTGTCACTGTGTAGACTTCCTCAGAGTGCTCTTGTTTCCTCTCAAATTCCAAAGACACGTGGCTTGATAGATCAATTGGCCACTGCAAATTATCTCCAATGTGTCGGTGAGTGATAGAATCTAGAGGGAGTTAGTAAGAACCTGGGAATGATATATATAAAGAAATTGGGATTAACGTAGAATTTGTGTAAAAGGCTGCTTGATGGTGGGTGAGCATTTGATAGATCGAAGGGCCTGTTTCTATGCTGTATCTCTCTTTGACCCCATGACTCCACATGAACACAACAGCATTCTATTTGGCCCCATTCTGCCAAGATCTCTTTTTAAGAAATAGCCTAAAAACAATTTATCATGTCTGTCTTTAGCAACGTTCAAATTAAATGACAGGCCTACGTCTATCTGCCAGCCTGGTTTCATCTGCTCTACTTACCACTGTAGTGGGATTCTTGGGGGAAGGAAGTTCAGATTCTGTCCTGCCCAGTCTTGCTGTAGGTGACATAGGTTCTGAAATTGTGGACCAATTTTATTTCTGTTATATCTTAGTCCAGCCTAGTTCACATCTTCTTCTACTGTTGTCCCACCAGAATTGAAGTGGAAGCACAAAAAGAACAAGAAATTTCCAGCTAACGGGTCTCTAAAAAGAATATCAAATGGACACAAATAGAAAAGGAAAACATAATCAGCAACAATATCTTAGCCAATCACTGTAGCCCCTTACATCTCTGTATCTCTTTCCACACCTTTTAGTGAACATGCTCTGAATTACATTCACAACCCTGCTGTCCTCCGGCTCCGGTTTTAATGGGAGAACCTTCAGAAGCCTCAGCCTAACTTTTTGCATCTCCACTCCTTAACTCCTTTACATCCACAAACAGGACAAATGTTCAGGCTGTTGGCCAAAATGAACTGAATGAATCAGATTTGGGATGTTTCCATTCTCACACTTAAGTCTTCATAAAGAGAAGATTCTGCAAGATTTAGATTTTTGTATTGGACACCTACCTTGAACCAAACCATCCTTTCATGATGTTGGACTGTTCACCAATATTTCAGTGTAATATATATTGAGAGTGGAAACTGTTTGCAAATAATGATACTCTTCCTTCAATTAGACTTTTGCAGATCGGACACTGAGTGGATTTTCCTCAGTCATTCAAATTCTGGTGTCACTATCATG
Source organism: Mobula birostris (assembly GCF_030028105.1). Lineage (NCBI taxonomy): Eukaryota > Metazoa > Chordata > Chondrichthyes > Myliobatiformes > Myliobatidae > Mobula > Mobula birostris. Next base: position 31,553,106 of record NC_092378.1, on the reverse strand, counting down.
TCTTGGAGCTGTAACTGTAGGACTGTTTTCTGCTTCCAGGTAGGTTTGGGGACATATTTTTGACTGAGTGTGAATAGAAACATAGAAAATAGGTGCAGGAGTAGGCCATTCAGCCCTTCGAGCCTGCACCGCCATTCAGTATGATCATGGCTGATCTTCCAACTCAGAACCCTGTACCTGCTTTCTCTCCATACCCCCTGATCCCTTTAGCCACAAGGGCCATATCTAACTCCCTCTTAATTATAGCCAGTGAACTGGCCTCAACTGTTTATTGTGGCAGGGAATTCCACAGATTCACCACTCTCTGTGTGAAGAAGTTTTTCCTCATCTCAGTCCTAAAAGGCTTCCCCTTTATCCTTAACCTGTGACCCCTCGTTCTGGACTTCCCCAACATCGGGAACAATCTTCCTGCATCTAGCCTGTCCAATCCCTTTAGGATCTTATACGTTTCAATCAGATCCCCCCTCAATCTTCTAAATTCCAGTGAGTATAAGCCTAGTCAATCCAGACTTTTTTCATATGAAAGTCCTGTCATCCCAGGAATCAATCTGGTGAACCTTCTTTGTACTCCCTCGATGGCAAGAATGTCTTTCCTCAGGTTAGGGGACCAAAACTGCACACAATACTCCAGGTGTGGTCTCACCAAGGCCCTGTACAACTGCAGTAGAACTTCCCTGCTCCTGTACTCGAATCCTCTTGCCATGAATGCCAGCATACCATTCGTCTTTTTCACCACCTGCTGTACCTGCATGCCCACTTTCAATGACTGGTGTACAATGACACCCAGGTCTCGTTGCACCTCCCCTTTTCCTAATCGGCCACCATTCAGATAATAATCTGTTTTCCTGTTCTTGCCACCAAAGTGGATAACCTCACATTTATCCACATTAAATTGCATCTGCCATGAATTTGCCCACTCACCTAACCTATCCAAGTCACCCTGCATCCTCTTAGCATCCTCCTCACAGCTAACACTGCCGCCCAGCTTCATGTCATCTGCAAACTTGGATTTAATTCCGTCATCTAAATCGTTAATATATATTGTAAACAACTGGGGTCCCAGCACTGAGCCTTGCGGTACCCCACTAGTCACTGCCTGCCATTCTGAAAAGGTCCCGTTTATTCCCACTCTTTGCTTCCTGTCTGCCAACCAATTCTCTATCCACATCAATACCTTACCCCCAATACCATGTGCTTTAAGTTTGCACACTAATCTCCTGTGTGGGACCTTTCAAAAGCCTTTTGAAAATCCAAATATACCACATCCACTGGTTCTCCCCTATCCACTCTACTAGTTACATCCTCAAAAAATTCTATGAGATTCGTCAGACATGATTTTTCTTTCACAAATCCATGCTGACTTTGTCCGATGATTTCACCGCTTTCCAAATATACTGTTATCACATCTTTGATAACTGACTCTAGCATTTTCCCCACCACCAATGTCAGGTTTACCGGTCTATAATTCCCCGGTTTCTCTCTCCCTCCTTTTTTAAAAAGTGGGGTTACATTAGCCACCCTCCAATCCTCAGGAACTAATCCAGAATCCAAATAGTTTCGAAAAATTATCACTAATGCATCCACTATTTCTTGGGCTACTTCCTTAAACACTCTGGGATGCAGACCATCTGACCCTGGGGATTTATCTGCCTTTAATCCCTTCAATTTACCTAACACCACTTCCCTACTAACATGTATTTCCCTCAGTTCCTCCATCTCACTAGACCCTCGGTCCCCTACTATTTCTGGAAGATTATTCATGTCCTCCTTAGTGAAGACACATGCCATAAGAAAGTGCTCGCTTTAACCTTTTGACTCCATTACTTAAACAATTTGTTGTAAATACCAGTGTGGGTTTAGCATTGCTGAGAAAGGAAAATACGGAGGATCCTTTGTTGCTTTAATGTTTAAGAAGGTAGAGAATAGAGGTTCTGTAATTACATCTGCTGCATTAAATTTATACAATTGTTTAATTATATTTCAAATAATCTGCTTCAAATGTAATGGTCTGTTCCATGGTGAAGGAATGTTTATTTGTCCAGTAGGTATAGATGCAAAGGATAAACACAAGTGTTTGTGTCAACCAGACAACTTAATTATTGTGACAATGATTTCTGGACAGTGTTTTATTCACAGTTTATATGCATACAATCTCATACTTTATAGAGAGTTACTGTTGCCTGAGCGTCAAAGAACTACTTAAACGATCATTGCTGTGGAGACCAGGAGCTGACACTGAAACATGGCTACAGCTGTTAAACTGTTTAATTAGTGATCCACTGAACTGAGGGTTCAGAGACATAGGTTAAAACCCACATGGACATTTAAATTTAACCAGAAGGAATTTCTGAAAAGCCATCCACGAAATTGACAAATTCTCCTCCAAACTCAGCTGATGATACTAATGTCCTTTAGGGAAGAAAATCTGCTCCGCATCCAGACTGCTCTAACTGTGACTCTGGACCACAAAAACATCACTGGCTTTTCAACTAGCCTCAAAAATTACCCGACGTGCTAGCCAATACAAGGGAAATTGGGGCTGGAGGCCCTGCTAGAGATACCAACTTGTGAATAACAGCTACAGATATATTGTGCCATGTTCTTGATAACATGTACTTTTTCTGTCCTTCAAAGAGTATTCTTTGTGGCTTCAAGAGAAAACCAGTGGCCAACAATCTTCTCCATGATCCACATCCAACACCACACCCCACTTCCAGCTGTGATTCTGATAGTGAGTACAGACTGCAGGTGGCATCTGTATTTCTCTCATCAATGTCTAATAAATGTACTTATAAAAATACCGTATTCTGCAACAAATGATGTTTACATTTGCTTTACTGTAGGTAAGATCACTGAAAAAGATTTGTAACATCTTTTCCTGGTCACAACTGATTTGCTGCCAAAATGTTATCATACATGTGTTTTCTATTTCATGTCAAATCCCTATGAGAACTGGACACTTTGAAGTTTTTCATTAGTGATGTACGTCACTTAAAAAGTTGAACATATCAATGGGATCCTGGCAGCCCAGAGATATCCATAAAATGCCGGTGGAACGCAGCAGGCCAGGCAGCATCTATAGGAAGAAGTACAGCCAATGTTTCGGGTCGAGACCCTTCGTCAAGACTGACGAATCTTTCAAATCTCTTACTATCTCTTCTTTCAGTTAGTCCTGACGAAGGGTCTCGGCCTGAAACGTCGACTGTACTTCTTCCTATAGATGCTGCCTGGCCTGCTGCGTTCCACCAGCATTTTGTGTGTGTGCTGCTTGAATTTCCAGCATCTGCAGATTTCCTCGTGTTTGCAGAGATATCCATACTCCCTTAACTTGATCTGCACTAAATATTGGGAGACCGATGTTACAATTCAAATGAACCAATCATGAAAAAAATAGACATCATTGTGTGGTCTCTGCATGGGATCAGATTATTACTCCTTTTGAAAAGTGGACAGTACGTGTACTATGCCTCACCTTAGTATTATTCACACCTGAGTTACAGCCTCTCTTCTGGAAAAGCATCAAACATTTCTATTTAATAACTAAAACTCATTCTTGTGCATGGTTCAACACTTTCAGATTAATGCAGAAAAGACCTTCAATTGACCAACTCCAGACATAAGAATGGGCAGCACACATCTAATAACTCTCTTTATTGAAAATGATATTCATTATTTTTTTCTCATGGGATTGATTTAATTTTATGTGAACATTATCTTTCAGATACATGTGGTACTTGTAACTTAACTATTGAGTGTAGTTACTGTAAGTTATTTCTGTCTTTCTCAGTATCCACTGGTCATCCTGATGATTTTCATTGGTGATCTGTATGGTTTGCTGAATTTAAACAGCTTTCCTCGTTGGCTGTTTATGGGATTGGTAACCCTTGGACTCATCCGGCACCGTTATAAACAGCCTGATCTACACCGTCCATTCAAGGTAGAGTATGATACGCCAGCCCAGAACTTGCTCATTTTGTGAGACTATTTTTAGAAGCCCCTGTGAAGGCTTGTCACCCGTTCAGTCCCTCATGATTTGGCTATTGGTAGACCTGATCTCTGCTAAGCCCTTCAGTTTTCAGCCACTTGTGCCCTCTTGAAGAAACTCACTTCATCTCCTGGTAATGGAGTACCATCTTCCTGCAGTGCCAGTGAAGATCCCTCTCTAATTAGAAATCTCAGGGAGATGCCATCCATCAGCCCTGAACCAAGTAGAGCTAAGGAGGATATGGAGTATCAAACCAGTTTTCAGCCTGGTTGAAGTGTCATCTCACTGAGAATAATTGCCTTTTCCAATATCACTTGAGATTTTGCATACTCAGCCGCAACCATCCAGGCAGCCTACTGTTGAGCATCAAAAATGAAATGACTTCACCAAACAACACAATCCTTGCCTGCAACTGATAGTTTCATCCCCAGATATGGTAAATTTTCACCACATTTGTAGAGTGGATGAAAACAACAGTTATGTACCCTTTGTTGTATACTGTAAAATAGAATTTCCCTTAACTTAAAGCAGCAGACCCTTTAGTGTTACTAGCTTGTCAGTTTTCATGTTGCAATCCAAAGATGAACTCCCAGTGCACATCCTTCCAGTGCAGGAAACCCTTTATAATGGAACCGGACCAAGCTCTCAACATTGGATGAGGTCATCCCCAGCTCTCTGTACTCATAAATAAAATACAACCCTCATTACTTTGGGATTACGAGGATGGATGCTTGTATATTATTTATAAAATAAACCTCAGAAAATGTCATATTAAATCAAAGAGTTGTTAAGGCACAGAAGGTTGCTTGCCCCATCAAGTCTTTACCAGCTCCAGTTGTATTCACATTGTGTATATTTTATATACTGTATATATACTGTACTTATGAGTAAAAGGTGAAAGATCCCGTGGTAGGGATGTCAAAGGCAAGAGAACATAGTTTAGAGGTGAGAGGGAGAAGTTTTAAATTTGATGGGTAACTTTTTATAAGAGAGTAGTCGATCTCTGAAACTCAATGCCATTTGGGAGGCAGATGTGCTTAAGAGGCATTTAGACAGGCATTTCAACAGGCAAGACGGAGAAGGATAGGGATCTAATGTGGGCAATTGGGAATGGTGCGAGTGGGCAAAATGGGCAGCATAGACGGTATGAGGAAGGAACCATTTCTGTATTTTATGACTGTGTTCTGAAGCAGGTAAATGGTACTGATGTTAAAAGTTACATAAAGATGATCTGATTTTTAAAAATTCTTATCTCCGTAGGTTCCAATTATCATACCTGGACTCTTTAGTGCACTGTGTCTGTTCATAGTGGTGATGTCCCTTTACTCTGACCCTCTCAGCACTGGAATTAGCTGTGCTTTAACACTTTCTGGTGTACCTGTCTATTACTTGCTGATAAACAGACAACAGCAACCAGGCTGGTACAGAAAAGCACTTAGTAAGTAACAAGACACAAACTTTACCTGTGTGATAAGGACTAAAAAAATGGGGATCCAAAGAACATGATTAACCTGAGGTGTTGCAGTAGTTCAAAAATAAAGCAGAACACTCATAGTCATACTTTATTGATCCTGGGGGAAATACACACTCAGCAGGTTAAGCAGCATCTGTGGAGGCAAAAGGTGTATGTCAACATTTTGGGTCAAGACCCTACATCAGGACTACCGCTCCAACAAGTTCACAACAGTGATTGAGTTGCCTCTGTGTATGAGTCCTACAGCTTTCCCGTCTTTCATTGTGTTGCAAACTCAAAATGCAAAGATTTATCGGGCTGGTTCTCAATGTCAAATGTCATCAGTGCTGTATGCAACAGCTACATTTAATCATTTAACAGCAACTGTTTTGGGATTTGCATGCACTGTAAATGCATAAGCCCCAAACTTGCTAACCATTTTGGGGAGACTGAATTTGTAAATGTATTTCATTGCTGGATTCTGCATGGAGTCCAGTGCTGGACCCAGTCTTTCTGGGATTCCCCAGTATCAAGTGGGAATTTATATAGAAATTAATTCTAGAATTAATTTCATGTAAAATGAATATTATTAAATGTTTCAGTAACAGAAAAAAATCTAGTCTTTTAAGTGGTTGCTTCAATTTTAATAGTTTTTCAATGTTTGTGAATGTAAGCAATATTTTTAAAATATCAAAATTCTCTCACAGTGCTTAGCTTTTAAAGGTGGCACACAGATTTTGACACCTGTTAAAGCTTTAAGCCCCTTTGCGCAATGTCCTTGTAACTCAACTGGCGTGAGTCCTGACGAGAACAAACTGATAATTTGAATCAGTGAACTTGGTCCTGTGAGCCTGGACAATTGCCAGCATGGCAATGGGCCAGCAGGATCTGAATCATTCAACTACATTTCGCCATTTCCCACAGTGGGTTTTATACTCAGTTCTGACATTACTTGTTGAGTGCTACAGTCAGTCAAGTACAAGGTTATCAGGTGAAGAAACAACTGGGCTCATTGTTATTCTTTTTGTAAAGAATGACCATTAATATATTTCTGTTTGTGTCATGTGATGTCTGAGTGCCTCATACGTCCAACATCATTAAAAGTAAATCTGCTTACTTTTGCAGATCTCTTCACTGCCAAACTGCAAATTTTAATGCAAGTAGTGCAACAGGAGATTGTAACCTACTGAAAATTTGCCAGCGACCCCTTGAATTTCCTGAACTTTGATCTGTATGTGAAAATTCCATTCCCACTAACCGTGTGTGTGAATTCTTACGTAAGAAAATCTATTAGGTTTTCTTATTCTATGTTAACTATTTTGAATACTAAATATAAATGAGAACTGCTGGATAAACTGTGTATATCTGTCAGCATTTGAATTTGTAAAAGTAAACAAAATCAAGAGAGAGGAATAATGATAAAAGGGAAAAATTAAAGATAGTAAGAAACAGTCATTTATTGTGTCTTTTTTAAATTCATATATAGTGCAATGAGTTGGTCAGTTGTTTGTGGTAACTGATACATAATTGACACAACTTGTCCCAAATATAAGGACCTTAATTTGCACAAAGGTTTAAGAGTCCAGGAAAAAAGCTTCTAAAATGTCTCATTTTGTTTGAAATTGACACAGAAACATGGAAAACCTACAACACAATACGGGCCCTTCAGCGGAACATGTCCCTACCTTAAAAATTACTAGGCTTACCTATAGCCCTTTATTTCACTAAGCTCCATGTACCTATCTAAAAGTCTCTTAAGAGACCCTATCGTATCCACCTCCACCACAGTTGCCGGCAGCCCACTCCACACACTCACCACTCTCTGAGTAAAAACCATACCCCTGACATCCCCTCTGCACCTACTTCCCAGCACCTTAAACCAGTGTCCTCTTGTGGCAACCATTTCAGCCTTGGAAGAAAGCCTCTGACTATTCACACAATCAATGCCTCTCATCATCTTATACACCTCTATCAGGTCACCTCTCATCCTCCGTCACTCCAAGGAGAAAAGGGAAAGCTCACTCAACCTATTCTCATAAGGCATGCTCCCCAATCCAGGCAGCATCCTTGTAAATCTCCTCTGCACCCTTTCTATGGCTCCCACATCCTTCCTGTAGTGAGACGACCAGAACTGAGCACAATACTCCAAGTGTGGTCTGACCAGGGTCCTATGTAGCTGCAACATTACATCTCGGCTTCTAAATTCAATTCCATGTTTGATGAAGGCCAATACACCGTACGCCTTCTTAACCACAGAGTCAACCTGCGCAGCAGCTTTGAGCGTCCTATGGACTCAGACCCCAAGATCCCTCTGATCCTCCACACTGCCAATTGTCTCACCGTTAATATTATATTCCGCCATCATATTTGACCTACCACGATGAACCACTTCACACTTATCTTGTTGAACTCCATCTGCCACTTCTCAGCCCAGTTTTGCATCCTATCAATGTTCTGCTGTAACCTCTGACAGCCCTCCACACTATCCACAACACCTCCAACCTTTGTGTCATCAGCAAACTTACTAACCCATCCCTCCACTACCTCATCCAGGTCATTTATAAAAATCACAAAGAGCAGGGGTCCCAGAACAGATCCCTGAGGCACTCCACTGGTGACTGACCTCCATGCAGAATATGACCCGTCTGCAACCACTCTTTGCCTTCTGTGGGCAAGTCAGTTCTGGATCCACAAAGCAACATCCCCTTGGATCCCATGCCTCCTTACTTTCTCAATAAGCCCTGCATGGGGTACTTGATCAAATGCCTTGCTGAAATCCATATACACTACATCTACTACTCTACCTTCATCAATGTGTTTAGTCACATCCTCAAAAAATTCAATCAGGCTCATAAGGCATGACCTGCCTTTGACAAAGCCATGCTGATTACTAAATTATTGAATCATTTTAAACTTGAATCTAAATGACTAAAATCAACAAACACCTAACTACATCTGTTGAGATCTGTTGTCACCAAACTAATAAAACTCCTACCTTTCAGGTGGATTGCTATTTTCTAAATATTTTACAAATGAAGTTTTGAAAAGATCACGAAGTACTAAGGATTATTGTTTTGCCGTCTGCATGAATTCAAGAAAAGGCAATGCAGATAATTTCCAGAGCAGTGAAAAATTTTCTGTATTCTGTTCTGCATGCATTTGAGAAATGCCACTAATTACAAATTAAGTGGATGGATAAGTGTGTGTGAGAGAGAGCTGAAAATGCTGATTAACAACTGTGCACATATTGGTAATGGAGAAACAAAATGTGTGGAGTGTGTTGCTAGTCTGTAACAACAGAGAGGACTCATGCTTACAAAACTGCAAATCTTCAAAAGAAGTACAAAAATCTGACAATTTAAATGTCTAGAACAAAGATTTATGATCACCACTGGCAATGAGAATCCAATGGCCTTGCTAGAATTTGATTATCTATTAAGTGTGAGCAGAAAGCTTTAGAAGTTGTTTCTCATTTATTATGGGGACTTTCAGGTCTGTTGGATTCTGTTGATTAACCGTAGATGGTTACCTGGCTGTCTCGGTGTTCCTGAAACATTTCCCTCAGTCAACCACAGTCAAGAAACCACACATCTTCATGACCACTATTCCTGATTTCACATTGTTTGTGCAGTGCGTTTTGCCCATAGGTCTAGGTGATCCAAATAATGGCCCAATAAATTAAATGTAGACATCTTAATTTCCTTCCACAAGCCATTATTTTACCCACCCATATATTTTGTTAAGTTATTCTCTGTTTTCTAGGATGCTTTCTTTAATTCTACTGCAGCTCCCTAGTTCATGAATCAGTTTTTTCTGAATTTAATTAATTCCTGTAAATTAGAAAGAATGATACCATCTCTAAGCCCTGAGGCACCCATCCCACACAATTAAAATGAATAAATCCATGCTGTTTTCCTACCCTATCCCATGATTTATTTGCTCCTTATCTGAAATGCTTGGGGCCAGAAGTGTTTTGAATTTTTATCGGATTTTGGAATATATGATGAGATCGCTTGGGATCGTTATCATTTTTGACTATGTGCTACAGGTAATCAGTCTTTCCATTACACTTGTCCATCACTCATGTGTACTGTTGCAGCCATTCAGCGCATTAGATTTTCATCAGTGACGATCTCAGCAAAATAATCAATGAATTTCTCTGCTGTTTGGTGATCAGCAGATATGTTATCACTGCAAATCTTTAAAAATTTAATGCCGTGCCTCTTCTTAAATTTCTGTAACCAGCCTGCTGAATATTCGCAGTTACCTTCAATTTTTCAGTTCTTCCTGATAGACATTTGCCTGTCTCATGATCAGCATCTTGTTAAGCAGCATATGTTCTCTCCAGCGCTGACGAATCCACTCTTTCAATACACAATTGAGATCCTAATTTTTTGCTTTATGCAGCGCTTTTCTGTTTTTCTTTTTTTTGGTGTGTGCCTGCATGTGCGCGAGTCTCGTGAGTGATGGATTTTTCATGGCTTTTTCCAAGGCGCAGAGTGACAGAGAGAGACTGTGTGGCGCGCCACTCCTCACACAGACGTTTTCGCTGTATTTTCCCTTTGTTTTATGAGGTCGAGTTGCGATCTCGACACTCAACCAGGCACGGATAGAAAGCGTGCTCGGGGGCGGACCCGACTAGTTTCGAACCCAGGAACCTCTACTCCCGGGTCCGGCGCTGATGTCATTGTGCCATCAGCCGGCCCGTTTTTCTATTTTTCATTAACATCTGTTCATTACATATGTGAGGTCACTTCTCAGAGACCTGCACAGTGCCTGGGAACCTTCCCAGCACCTTGTGGAATTTTCCATTTGTGAAGTCATGTCAGAGCTCAAAAAAATTTCAGATTTCAGAGGTATTCAGATTTTGGAATTTCAGATAAAGAGTTCTCAGCCTGCAATATGGATGCTGGAAATCAAAAATAAAGTGTTGGAAACGCTCTACAAGTTAGTGTTGGGGGGTGGGGGGGGGAGAGGAGGGAGGAGGGAGGAAAGGGGTTTGTTTTGCTGTTGTTGTTTTGTTGCTTGCTGTATTCGGTTTCATTGTGTTCTGTTGAGCATTGTGGGCATGCTGTGTTGGTGCCAGAATGTGCGGTGACACTAATAGGCTGCCCCAGCGATCCTTGGATGTGTTGTTCGTAACACAAATGACGCATTTTGTTGCATGTGCAATAAATAAATCTGAATCTGAATCAAATCAGGCAACATAGGTGGTGAAAAACCAGAGCTAGTTTCAGTTTTTAAAACCTTTACATTACAGAGCTTAAATGCAAAGGGAAGGAGGAGAGGAGATATCAAATGACAGCGATGCTAAAGAAGTGAGAAAAGAAATGATGGATCTAGCTGAGGCTGTAAAGGGAGTAACAGGACCATTATCTGTACTGGTGAGTCCTGTAATGAGTCAAGTTTAAAATCAAAAGGTTTCTCAAGCTTCGCTCAAGCCTCTGGTAAAGGGAGTGTTGGGTCAGTGACTAGAAGCAAATGTACAGCTAAAGGCATATGGAAGAGCTGCATTAAAGGCATGTACAGGTGATTAATTTACGTCTATGTGCATTCAAAGACCATAAGACCTAGAATTAGGTCTTTGACCATCGAGTCTACTCGTCCATTCCATCATGGCTGATTTATTGTCCATCTCAACCCCATTCTCCTAAGCCTTCTCCCCGTAATCTTTGACTAACTAATCAAGAACCTATCAACTTCTGGTTAGGTATTCCCAGTGACTTCCCCTGTGCAGCCATTCTGTGGCAATAAATTCCACAGATTTACCACCCTCTGGCTAAAGAAATTCCTTCTCATCTTTGTTGTAAATGGACATCCCTCTATCCTGAGGCTGTGCCCTCTGGTCCGAGACTCCCCTCTCCACATACACTCTACCTAGGCCTTTCAATATTAAATAGGTTTCAGTGAGATACCTCATTCTTCTGAACTTGAGTGAATTCAGGCCCAGGGCCATCAAACACTCCTCATACATTAACCTTTTCATTCCCAGAATCATTTTTGAGAACTTCCTCTGGACCCATTCCAACGCCAGCAAATCTTTTCTTAGATAAGGGGCTCAAAACTGCTCACAGTACTCCAAGTGCAGTCTGACCAAGGCCTTATAAAGCCTCAGCATTACATCCTTGCTTTTATATTCTGGTCCTCTCAAAATGAATACCAACATTGCATTTGCCTTTCTTACCACTGACAACCTGCAAGTTAACCTCTACAGAATTTTGCACAAGGACTCCCAAGTTCCTTTGGAGTTCTGAATTTTGAATTTTCTCCCCATTGTGAATATAGTCTACGCCTTTATTCCTTCTACCAAAGTGTGTGACCATACACTTCCTTACACTATATTCCATCGAATACACACAAAATGCTGATGGAACGCAGCAGGCCAGGCAGCATCCATAGGAAGAAGCACATTCAACGTTTCAGGCCGAGACCCTTCGTCAGGACTAACTGAAAGAAAAGATAGTAAGAGATTTGAAAGGGGGAGGGGGAGATCCGAAATGATAGGAGAAGACAGGAGGGGGAGGGATAAAGCTAAGAGCTGGAAAGTTGATTGGCAAAAGGGATACAAGGCTGGAGAAGGGAGAGGGTCATGGGACGGGAGGCCTAGGGAGAAAGAAAGGGGGAGGGGAGCACCAGAGGAAGATGGAGAGCAGGCAAGGAGTTATTGTGAGAGGGACAGAGAGAAAAAAAAAGAAAAAACCAAAATAAATAAATAAACAAACAAACAAACAAACTGCGACTTCTTTGTCCGTTCTCCTTATTTGTCTAAGTCCTTCTGCAGACCCCCTGCTTCCTCAAAACTGTCTGCCCCTCCACCTATCTTATGTTGTCTGCAAACTTGGCCACAAAGACATCAGTTCTGTCATCCAAAGTCATTGGCATATAATGGGAAAAGAAAAATTCCCAACACCAGCCCTTGTGGAACACCACTAGTCACTGCTGGCCAAGCAGAAAATGGCCCCTTTACTCCCACTGTTTGCCTCCTGTCAGTCAGCCAATCTTGTAGTACCATGGGAACTAATTGTGTTCTTCATGTGTAGAGCCTTTTCAAAGGCTTTCTGAAAATCCAAGAAAACAACAATCACTCACTCTCCTTGTCTATCCCGCCTTTTATTTCCTCAAAGAATTCCAACAGATTTGACAGGCAACTGAGACGAGAGGCCAAGGCAAGTTTGGTAAGGACCCATATGCTGGAGTATCTAAGACTAGAATTGAGACACGATTTCAAGTCTGAGACGAGAGCAGGGTTCTTGAGTAGGTGCTAGATGAGAACCTGATGAGAGTAGACAAGAATCCAAACAGGACAGAAATCCTAAATTCAATCACAGAGTGAACCAAAGTTGAGCTGACAATTGAGCACCAAACCTGAGTTCAGGTGTTCTTCAAATATCCAAATTATGGCAGCAAAACATGGCCACCATTTTTACGGAGTGGCCCTGAATCTTTGAAGGGACCGCAGCAGTTATCCATTCTCCAGACAATCGGCTGGCATGTGCACATGTGTACCATAACAGCAACATTTCCTCTAGAAAACCATGCTGACTATGGCCTATTTTATCATGTATTCTGAGTATCCTAAAACCTCATCCTTATTAATGGAGAGCATCTTCCCAGCCACTGAAATCAGGCTAACTGGTCCATAATTCCTTTTCTTCTGCCTCCCTCCCTTCTTAAATTATGGCATGATCAATGCACACATTTGGGAAAGGGTGCTGTGTGGAAGGATTGGGAATGATGGTACAAGCTGAGAGGAGATAGGAGATGATGGGGATTTCTGAGAGGGGATGATCAGGAGGGGGAATGATTTGGTGGGGGCAACACAAGAAATGATCAGAAGTTCTGATTGAGGGAGATAGTAAAGGGATAGAGATAGGAATGACTGAATATGAAGCCATCAGAGGAGATACTAATGTGTGATCAGGATAGATGGTTGGGGTGATTGGAAGAGGAGATGGAGTTGATTAGGATAGGATATTACAGTCATGGAGTTATACAGGATGGAAACAAGTCATTTGGCCCTATTGAGTCCAAGCATGTAACCATCTTTTCTAAGTCGATTTTCCTCCTACTCTCACCAGGTTTGGATATGGCCCAAGTGCGGAGTGAGAGACACTGAAGCAGGTCAATAGATCACAGACTTTAATGCGAACAATGTTAAAGGGAAAAGTAAACTATAAACACTAGGCCAAAGAGGGCTATTAGCTAAAACACTCAAATGGAAAACGAAGCCGACACTGTGGCTGAAAAGAGCAACTAAGAATAAAATGAATACCGCTAGTCTTCAGAGTCAGTTGACTCCACAGTCCAAATTCTCAGGCAAGGCAGAATGCAGGCAGCGAAGCGTAACTATGTCCAAGTCTCAACAAAAACTATGACAGAATGAATGGAGTTAAATACTACCACAATGAAATAATAATTAGCCGACACGTGCACATTCACCAGTGCAATTACCGAATCTGATGTGCTGCTGAATACGTGGTTGTGATACTTACATCCACATCGACACCTCCCATTCCTGCCCACAACCATTTCTCCTGAGACCTACCCACATCAGAGAAATTTAACAGAGGCCAATTGACAGACTAACCTGAACTTCTTTGGGACGGAGGAGGAAACAGGAACATCTGGATCTTCTGCTCTAACAGATAAATCCCAAAGGAAATTATAGTGTCACAGTAGCATTACAAGTACACAGATATTAATATTATAAGAGAAGTAGAAAGAATGAAAAACAGAGGGGGTCATCACTTCCCCTAAAGGGCAATGAAGAGCTATTCAGTCCATTTTGAGAACTGCAGGCTCTCTGACCGCTGAAGCAGGTGAAGGCTAGGAGAGTAGTTTAAGGGACACTCTGCCTTCCTCCATACTACAGGTCTCTGTAGGCACCTATTGTATGCCTTTGGTTTTCACAATACCATCATTCATTCTCCTTCATAGGCCAGAGTTTTCCAGGAGTCAGAGGGACCCCTGTACTTCTCCAAGTAAGGTTTCAGCAGTGGCCTATTTTCAACTTATTTTTCTGTCTTCTGTAAATCTCCTCCCGCGAGAGAGCTCCCTACTCCAGGCATCTGGCGTCTGGCGAATGCAGCCAGTTGGGAGTAACATTGGCTTCACTGCACAAGATGTTGGCCTGGCAGCAGCATTGACTTCAGTTCACTTGTCCTTCCAAAATGGACACTTTGCATATTTTAGAAGGCAAACAAGACGTGCTGGCATTGGAGAGGGTCCAGAGGAGGTTCACGAAGATGATTCTAGGAATGAAAGTTTTAACGGTTGAGGAGCATTTGATGGCTCTGGACCTGTATTCACTGGAGTTTACGAGAATGAGAGAGGATCTCGTTGAAACCTATCGAATATTAAAAGACCTAGATAGAGCGGATGTGGTGAGGATGCTTCCTATAGTGAAGGAGTCTAGGACCAGAGGACACAGACTCAGAATAGAGAGACATCCATTTTGAACAGTGATGAGAAGGAATTTCTTTAGCCAGAGGGTGGTGAATTCATTCATTGCCACGGATGGTTGTGGAGGCCAAGTCATTGAGAATATTTAAAGAGGAGATTGATAGGTTTTTGATTCGTCAGGGCATCAAAGGTTCTGGGGAGAAGACAAGAAATGGATTTGAAAGAGATAGTAATCAGCTATGATCGAATGGTGGAGCAGATTCGATGTACCGAATGGCCCAATCCTGCTGCTCGTCTCAGCAGGGATCAAAAGACACCAAAAAAATACCACAGCCTTCTCCACGAAATCATTGGTCTTTAAAGGGTTAAGTAAAAGAAACATTGGAGTTTGCTTACATTCAGCAGATGGTAAATCTAGCGGAGGGTGGGTACTCTGCACTCAGAATAGTTCGTAATCTGATAGGTTAAAGGGTTGCAGTCGAGGCCGATTGAAGTTCATAACATATTTTTCCCGAGGCATTAAAAAGGTAAGATATGTGGGCCAAGCCAATGTGTTAAAGTTCGTTTTTGGAAGGTAAGTTAGAAACGAGATAAAAAGACTTGGATACTCCGCCGGGACGGGGCAGGGAGTCACTGACGGACTGGTGATCAGCAGAACGTGGAAACCCCTGCCTTTGCAACAGTTAATATTAAAATTATTAGTAAATGAGTGATCTGCTCCGACAGGACAGAGTGTAACGGTGGACCGCAGCAGGAGCGTGGTGGTGCCGTGAACTCGCGGGAGGGAGTTCGGCGCCCGACTGACGGCTGGTTTCTGTGTACCGTTCAGGACTAGGGCTTTCTCCTGGGGCCGGGACACAGTTCTCCCCTATTGATATAATCGATGTTGTCATTTGGTTACAGTGAATTTCACCTTAACGTTTAATTTCCTCTCCTCTATACCCGTTATTAATCCTATTTATCCGTTGGTGTCGTCGCTACTTTGGGAATACGCTGCGCCAATCTTGCCTACACTGTTCTCCCTACAGTGGTGATTGACCTCTTGCAGTTTCCCTTCTCTTACAAACACAAGGGAGAGCCATTCGGCCCTTCGATGCTGCTGCTTTCCTCCATTAGCCCCCATGTCCCTGGATAACCATGGAAATGTATTGATGCCCGTTCTGAATGATTCACCACCTTCAACAAGAAGTCATTTCTAACTACCTTGCCCATTGGTCTAAACTGGAGTGTACCTGATCTTTCCATCTATGGCAAACCAGTCACGTGAATCTGGCGGCACTCACTCTAGGACATGTATATTTTTAGGTAAGGAGTTCAAAACTGCATACTGTTGTACTTTCAGCAGGACCTGGTATAACTATAATAAAAACCAATGCACCAGTTGCCTTCCTAATCACTCTCTGCACCTAGATATTGGTTTCTGTTTACTTTTGTACCAGGACACCTGCATCCCTTTTAACAGTGACACCATCCAGCCTATATTCTAATTCGTACAAGTTTATAATTTCACATTTTCCCACTTTATATTGCAACCTTGCTCAACTTGCCTGTATCCCTTTGAAGAGCTGATTCAACCTCCTCCCTATATGTAGACCTGAGTAGTTTTATATTTTTACCAAGCCTAGAAATATGACACTTAGTTCTCTCAGCCTAATTGTTAAATGACTGTAATCAGATCATCAATAGTAGAGTGCAAAGTAATGATCCCTGTGTTTCCCCACTAGCCAAGTCTGCCAACCAGAGAAAGGTCCATTTATTGTCACTCTTTTGTTTTCTGTCTGATAACCAATTCAGTATAATACCCCCTACATTGTGTGTTCTAAGGAACTCAGGAGGTCAGCAAGCATCTATGGAAAGGAATAAAGACTCAACATTTCAGGCCAAGATGGGTCTTGGCCCAAAATGTTGACCGATGAGACCAGCCGTCAGTTGTGGCAGGGGTACATGCTATAACAGGCTACAAAACGGCCAGGCAGCATCACCAACAACCCCACATCCCTTCTGAATGAACTTAATACATCCTATGCATGTTCTGAACAGAAGGGGATTAGAAGGTCACCACCCTCCACGACTGCCTCTAATGCAACCGAACCTACAGTCACCTTTGCAGATGTAAGATCAGTCTTCCAGAGATTGAACCCATGGAAAGCATCTGGTCCAAATGGGGCCAGATACTCTCCCTGATTCTATCTAAGCTATCCATCTGCTTTAAGAAGACCACTATCAATCCAGTATCCAAAGCCTTATTGACAAGTGCCCAGTGGCTCTGACATCCATTATTATGAAGTGCTTTGGAGGCTGGTCATGGCACGCATTAACTTCAGCCTCCCAGACAACTTCAATCCACGATCATTCATCTAGCATTGAAAGATGTCTACAGCAGGCACCATCTCCCCGGCCTTACACTCATCTCTGGAGCATCCGGACAGTAAAGACACCTGCATTATTGCTTCCAGCTCTGCTTTCAATGCTGTAATTCCAAGCAAACATATCTCAAAACTCAGCACCTCCCTTTGCATCTGGATCCTTGACTTCCTGACCCATAGACTGCAGTCAGTAAGGATTGGCAGCAACATCTCCCCCTTGATTATTCCCAACACCAATGCCCCCCTCCCCCCCCCCCCCCCAAAGCTGCAGCTCAGCCCCCTACTCCCTCTACACTCACAGGGTGTGGTTAGATTTGGGTCTAGCTCCCTCTACAGGCTCTCTGATGACACCATTCTAGTGGGTCATATGTCAAGTAATGATGAGTCAGAGTACAGGAGGGAGATGGAGAGTCTAGTCTCGACAACAACCTTGCCCTCAATGTCGGCAAAACGAAAGAGCTGGTCACTCAGGAAGGGGAGCAGTGCACGTGCTCCTGTTTATATCAACTGTGGTGAGATCGCGAGGGTTGAGAGCTTCGCACTCCTAGGAGTGAACATCACCTAAAGCCATTCCTAGTCCAACCACGTGGGTGGCCGTGCCAGGAAAGATCACCAGTGCCTCTAAAGAAATTTGTCATGTCCCTTTCGACAACACAAGCTTTTGTTGATGAACCATAGAAAGTATCTTATCCAGAAGCTTCACAGGTTGTTTTGGTAACTATTCTGCCCATGACCACAAGAATCTGCAGCTTTGTGAACTCAGCTCAGCACATCATTAAACCAGCCTCTCTCGGTGGGCTCTGTCTACACTTCTCGCTGCCTCAGTAATGCAGACAACAAAGACCTCATCCATCCTGAACAATCCCTCTTCTGCCATCTCCCATGGGGCAGAAGATCCAAAAGCCCAAAAGTCATACTGTCGTAAGGAGGTGGCTGGGAACAGACCCATGTGCAAGACACAGACACTGAAGTACTAGGGACAGGACTAGGATGCAGGGCGAGGGCAAAGACATGGACACAAAAACCGGGAATCCGGAACAGGACTGGACAAGAGAGCTAGGAGCCTGGGCTTGGACTCTGAGCCAGAGACTGGACAAGGACCCAGTACCTGGGTCTTGCCTCTGGCTTGGACCCCAGAACTAGGCAAGGACGAGGCTGGAGTCTTCAGGCTTGAGGCTAGAGACTAGGGGTGAGGTGAGGCTTGGCAGGAGGCAGGAGGATGGAGTCTTCAGGCTTAAGGCTAGAGACCAGAGGCGAGGCTTGGCAGGAGGCAGGAGGCTGGAGTCTTCAGGCTTGAGGCTAGAGACTAGAGACGAGGCTTGGCAGGAGGCAGGAGGCGGTTCTCCTGGGCAGGGTGCGGTTCTCCACCCAACAGAGGCAAGGGACAGGAAGGGACAGAACCAACCGTAGGTAACGGCAATACGGCCTGGCTTACCCGATGGAGGCTAGGGACAGGAAGGAACAGAATCAGCCGCAGAGTAACGGCAAGACAGCCTGACTTACCCGGCGGAGACAAGGGACAGGAAGGGAGCTAGGTACGGGGTGGCTCCAGGACAAGACTGAAAGCGAGATGAGGTGAGAGTTACCAGCAAGACCAGGCAAGGCTTCAGGCAAGGCTTCAGGCAATGCAAGGTGAAACGAGAACTTCAGGCGAGGCGAGAGTTACCGGCAAGACAAGGCAAGGTCTTCAGGCAAGGAAACAGAAGGCAGAGGAAGGGATACAAGGAGTAAGGACAAGAACAATCCAGCAGCCACACCTTGGTTTCTGAAGGTATTTATGCAGACAGCCCCAACGAGCATCAGCTGTCTCAATTAGAGCTCAACAAGAACAGAAACAGGGTAGACAGGAAAACCTGGAGCAAGGGTCAATGAACCGGAATACGGACTTCACGGACCGGACCATAACACATACCAGGTTCAAGGACTGCATCTATCCAGCTGTTGTAAGACTAGTTCCCTAGCATGATATGTTGGACTATTGACCTCACAATCTACCTGGTTATGGCCTTTGTACGTTATTGTTTACCTGCACTGAACTGAACACTTTTTCCACACTGTTGCTGTTCTACAATGTGCGACACCAATACACTGTTGTAATGAATTGCTCTGTACCTCAGTGCATGTGACAATAATAAACCAATTCACCAATTTAGAAACCTCCTTGTGAATATTTTTATGAAGTACTCAAAATCGCAAGATAATTTGGCATAGTTTAATCACTCTGACACAAGCTATTTTAATTTATTAGCCAAGAAGTCAGGCCAAATATGTTTCAAGTGTTTTGCTTAAATCTCTAATTACATTTAAAATTAACAATTTACCAAGCATCAATAATATTTAATCATCAGGTTTAGTGATTATTCCCAGAAGTTACAAAAATTGGTTCTTACCATAAACGTTTTAGCAACATAAAAACTGAAGTGTAATCCAAAATTATAGAGTGAATAAATTCTGAACTGCATGCAAGAGAGGTATCACTGCTACTGCTTCCTCTCCTAAGGCTATCAATGTTCTTTGGATTGTGTAAAGACGGGAGGAGTTAATGAGATACTTATCACTGTTCTGATTTTGTTTCTCCCTTCAGTACTTATCTTCACTGGAGAATGTGGAAATGCATAACTCTTTTCCCACATGCAGCTTACATACGGTGGGGCTGTGCCGTTGCCCGAAGACTTCTTCACGGTTAGTTAGCAGTTTTCTCCCCCCCACATGATTCTTTTTGCTGTTGAAATCACTTTTACTGTATCTAAGAAACTAGAACAGGAAAAGCCTACTTAGTCACTTGAACCTGCCTGTCATTCACTGAAGAATGTAATACAACTCCTTGCACCTGACTTTTCCCCTTCACTCAATGTTTTGGGCAACAATGTATATTAACTTGAGATTTAATGTTAGCAAGTGACCCAGCATCAATTGTGCTTTATGTAACAAAGCTCTAAACCATTTTCCCAGTGTCTCTGTTTTCTACTCTATTTCTAGTCTATGTCCCTTAGACCTAATTTCTTTTAGTAAACTAGTCAATCTTTTAAATTTTCTTTTGCCATAGTAGCTTACAGTCATTTTTCTCTCAATTCTAATTGTAATTAAACATGTTTTATATGTTCAAGGTGGAACGGTTTTCTGAAGGAAACTGTATGATATGAAGAGGTAAGGAGCAGAGTAAAAACTCTCCAGCTCTGTTGCAGTGAACACTGCCTCAGTTCTGAGCAGGATTACCCTTTCTGGTGCAATATGCTGTTTGCATTTTGCAACCTGTAGCTACTGTATTATTCAGTTCAATTACCTGTGGAATTTTGGACTCTGGTGTGGTTTGAGTGTGCTTTCACTCTCATGTCTGCCTGTTACAGACATCCCATCCTGCAAAAACTCATTTCAGGGAGGTAGCACCATCAATTTGTAGGAGACTTCCGGGAGAGGTGGGATGTCTGCAATAGAGTAGCTCCTTAGCAGCGAGCCAGCTAGTTTAAATAACGTTAGCTATGCTAATGAACGAATGACACCTGGTAATCTCACCTCAACATGTCTTTTACATTTTAACCCACCATGGGCAATAGAAAAGTCACTGTTGCAAACAGTGCAGCGAGCAACACTGTCATTATTTTGACCCCTATTAGGCAGGGGTACACTTTAGTGTAGTCTGGGGTGACGTACGTTTTTTTTTTGGAACACTCTGCCATGGCGCGCTCTCGCTTGCACCCTCTCTCTCTCTCTCTCTCTCTCATGGTCGCTCGCGCGCTCTCGCTTGCTTTCTCTCGCTCGCTCTCAAAAAATTGATTTCCGTGATATTGTATATAATTTGCGGGCATCAGGGAGCCACTATTAATATGCGGGAGACTCCCAGAACTTCTGGAAGAGGTGGGATGTCTGCTGTTATAAATTCCTTACACAATAATGTACAGGGAAAAAAAATACAGAATAGATTCTGGAGATAAAGGGAATATGTTTTCTTTCAAGAACACCCCTGCTAAATAGATAACCTGGAGTTGACCTCATTGAATCATGTGAACAAGACTTTAATCTCTTGTATACCCCTTAGTCTACATAACCTATTCAGACATTTTTTTGAATGTACCAAAGCATTTTAAGTTCAATTTTCTGTTGTGGGGGTTTGTGCTCAAACTCACAAACCGCAAGTGAGTTCATGACATTCCCAGCGGAATGTTGAGCAAAACACATGGAATCTCCTTTTTGTTTCAGTATTGCTTCCTCAAAACTGGCGGGTGTGGTCCCAGTCTGAGGTTCTGATTAAAATGTGGTGTCTCCAATTCTGAGTTAATTCCTCAAAAAAAACATAGTGGTTTTATGCACCCTATGGAGTTGTGCAAAGCTGTGATGGATGAGCATATGGAGAGTAAATAGGAGCTTTCGCATTAGCGGATAATCCAAGGGACTAGACTCGAAATGACAGCAAAAGACACAGGGAGCTGTAAAGCAAAGCTTTTCTTAAAGAGAGATTGGTTATGATCTGGATCTTGTTCCTACATGAATGATGGGAGAGAGCTTTCAAAGACAACTAGTTTGACAGTTGACAGAAAGTACTGTAATTGGCAGAGGTAAGAGGATAGTGTGTGACAATGGAACCCAACTACTTGTTGCAAAAGAATTGGTGAGCCAAAAGACCATCATCTGGCTAGCTTCATTGAACCCCTAAAACAGATATTGAAGAACCTTCTCAACCATTAACTCTTTAATATTCTTCAGTTTAACATTTGAGCATCTTGGATCACTTTGCTCCGTCTCCCAAGAGCTTGAACTGATTATTGTGGGCTTGGGAATTGTCTGTCTGTTGCTGCATAAACTTGGAAATGACACTGAATAAAACATTGTGAATTATGAAAATAATGTTTGAGGTTCGCTTTTGCAGATGGACTTCTTAAGGTCCACCCAGAAGTATCAAAAGCAATTGCCAGTCAGAAGGCTGTAGTGGCTTTGGAAAGCACAATCGTCACACATGGCATGCCGTATCCTCAGAACCTGAAGTAAGTGGACTAGGAGGAGCAATTGGATTTGAGGTATCTGGGATGGACACTAGTGCTCGGATTGTAATATAACACGTATTCTTCTGCAAAAAGAATCCTCTATCTAGGAAAGCCAAACATGCAAGAATCAAGTTAGCTCATTGTGAAATATGAACACAGGGATGTAACATTTATAAGATGTATTGATTGGAAGAGGTACTGAGCTGGGTTAAGGTCACGAGAAATAATGATTTACAGAATGTA
This sequence comes from Mobula birostris, assembly GCF_030028105.1. NCBI lineage: Eukaryota > Metazoa > Chordata > Chondrichthyes > Myliobatiformes > Myliobatidae > Mobula > Mobula birostris. Next base: position 31,530,678 of record NC_092378.1, on the reverse strand, counting down.
ATTGCAAATTCACCAGTAGAAATTTTGGGAAATCCTATCTGATAAAATCGTAATAGATGTCAATCAATCATCATAATCCAGTGGCGCCAGTTGTAACCAATAATATCCTTGCAAAAGTTCTAAAGTTGTCACCAACAAGCTCACAACATCACAATCTCATCATCCACATCTGAGAAGAAGAGGTGATAACTCAAAGTAGAATATTTCACCAATCCCATTGTACAAAAATTAATGTTGCATTATATTCAGTATAAAGATTATGAAACATTGGCCATTGAAATAGGTATAATCAACATTACAATTAATTCCAAAAGTAATCTCCTGCTGCCACATGGCTCTATCTACCTTCTGTTTTGTCTGCCTCCACCTACCATCCGTCTGGCTGTTATCCTTCAGCCATCTTCAGTCCATCAGTTACCTGTGGCCCCTGTGTCACCTCTTCCTGTCTCCTCTGTATACTACACTGGCTGTCACTCCTCTCCTGTCTCAGTCTCGATGCAGGATTTTGACCCGCATATCGACAATTCCTTTCTCACACAGATGGTGCTCAACTCACTGAGTTACTCCAGAAATAAAAATATAATAATGTTGTGACGAGAATACACATAGATTAAGATGTTAGCTGTCCTGTGCTGGCACCAGTGGGATCAGCAGTTGGTCTGCCACCTGTCTTCAGGAGAAAGAGAGATAAGGAAAACAATGGAGCAGCATTTGGGGATGTTAATGAAGGGACAGGAGAGTTTAATGGAAGGAGAGCTGTCAAGATCGGCTCCCCCTTTGAACCCTGAACTGTTTGAAGTGATGGACAGGCGATACCCCAGCAGGGGGATAAAAAGGGACAGGTTCGCTAAGGCAAGACACACACGACACCCCAAGGTAAATAGACCCTGGAAGCGGTGCGCCTCCCATAAGTCGGTGGGAAGTTTTGGAGGGCTGGTCGCGGGACCAAGCCATAGACGCACAGGGTGGAAAGGCACGATCGGTGGGAACCTGGTGTGTGTGTCCGCCCTTGCCTGGGTGCCAGGTTCACCACAGAGAAACGATCGTATCTGGAAACGGAGGGGTCACGGTCGGTGACCTCAGAAGACATCACAAAGGGCTCGCCCGAAAGCTGACTGCGAAGAATATTGAAGGTCTGTGTGGAAGCCGTTTGAATATTCATTCGTTTTGCTCTCTCTCTCTCCCTCCCCCCACTGTCCATCTCCCACGGCAGTGATTACAGTGAACTGAACTGAACTTTGTGTCACTTTGAAACTGGTCATTTACCCCTAGACGACGATAGAGCTTGATTGATCCTGTTATCCTAATTCTGTGTACATGTGTGTTTATCATTGCTGAACTGTTGCATTTATTATCCTTTTGATTAGAGTACTGTGTTGCTTGTTTCTTTAATAAAACTTTCTTAGTTCTAGTAATCCAGACTCCAACTGAGTGATCCATTTCTGCTGGTTTGCCAACCCAGTTACAGGGTACGTAACATAAGTGGGGTTCTCGTCTGCGATTTTGAACGCTAAATTTGGGACGGAGTAAATTGATTGGGTTAAAATTCCCGAAAGAAAGAAAAGACAAACAGCAGAAATGGAGGTTGAGGAATTTATAAAGGCGCCAACCTTGGAGGCATTAGAGGATGCCAGGAAAGTAGAATTGGCAGCTGTGGCCAAACGGTTGAATCTTGCTAAGGGGAAGTCGACAATGAGGAGAGAGGAGACACACAGAGCTATCGTAGAGCACTACGTATCTAAAGGTGTGTTTCCCCAAGGGGAGCTGGAGGTGGTGTCTATTGAAAAACCTGCTGGAGACGCGGTACAGGTGCAGCTTGAAAAACTGAGACTCGAGCACGAGTTCCGGGTACGGCAGTTAGAACACGAAGAGAAGCAGTTAGAAAGGCAGGAGAAAGAGAGAGAGAGGTAGTTGGAGCGAGAGGAGAAACAGAGGGAAAGAGAATTTGAGCTGGAGAAGTTAAAGATAAGGGCAGAGCAGGGGCCCGTGCCGAACCAAGGTGGAGGGTTCCGGGCGACCCAGGAGGTTAGGCTGGTTCCCCCATTTGACGATACCGATGTGGATCGGTACTTTCTCCATTTCGAAAAAGTTGCTACAAGTCAGGACTGGCCAAGGGATAAGTGGGCTGTTTTGCTTCAGAGTGTACTGAAAGTGAAAGCCCAACAAGCTTACTGAGCTTTGTCCGTGGAAAATGCCCAGAGGTATGAGGTGGTGAAAGACGCCATCCTCAGGATTTATGAGTTGGTCCCGGAGGCATACTGGTAGAGGTTCCGGAATGTGAGGAAGCAGTGGGACCGCACGTATTTAGAGTTTGCCCGTGAGATGCAGACATATTGTGAGCATTGGTGCACCTCGAAGGGGGTAGAGGGGGATTATGACAGACTGCTACAGCTGATCCTGATTGAGCAGTTTAAAGGTTGTGTCCCTGAGGGTATGAGACCCTACCTAGATGAGAAAGAGGCAGCCACGTTAGCCGCAACTGCTAAGTTAGCGGATGAGTATGCGTTGACGCATAAAATGAAGTTTGCCCCGAGTAAAGGCTACCAGAAGGGTAGTCAGGACGGCGGGGTGAGTCCGCCAGAAAAGTCAGAAAGTAAACCGGGGTCTAGTGAGAAGGATAAGGTAGACCGGGAGCAGTCTGGTAGGAAGTCTCCTGGGGTCGTCTGTTATAATTGTGGGAAAGTCGGACACTTTGCGCCCAGGTGCTTTGCCCCAAAGAGGGAGATGGGAAAAGGAAAAACAGCGATTTTGACTGGCTGTATCGAGCTAGTAAACGAACCGCTAGGAGAGGACAGGTCTGCCAAAGTTCAGGAAGGGCGCGAGAGGTTTATCTCGGCCGGATTGGTGTCAGTGAAGGAGAGATTAAACCCAGTTCCAGTGCGGATCTGGAGAGACACGGGAGCGTGTCAGTCATTGATATTGAAGAGTGTATTAGAGTTTAGCTCAGAGACCCAGACTGGGGAGATCAAGGTCAAAGGTATTGGGGGAGGGACAGAGGCAGTCCCTTTGCACCAGATACACCTACAAAGCAACTTGGTCTCTGGACTAGTCACGATCGGGGTGAGGCCCGAATTACTGATGAAAGGCGTGGAAGTCTTGCTCGGTAATGACCTTGCCGGGGGAATCGTGTTCCCAGCCGTGAGATTGACAGGTCAGCCTGCCAGCATTGAGGCCCCGCCCATGGACTCACAGGTTCATCCCAGGACTGCCGAAGTAAATTTAGCTGAGACGTTTCTGCCAGCCTTGTACAAGAAGGGGGTAGAAAGTGAAAAGAAGGAGTGTAGTGAAACAAGAGGTAGTGAGGGAGCTGAGACAGACTTAGCATTAGCCAGGAAAGAATTTGTGCAGGCACAGGAGCGAGACGAGGGGCTGACGGTTTTGGCGGAGACAGCTCTCTCTGACGCAGAATTAAAAAGGGAACCAGTAGGCTATTGTGTGGAGGAGGAAGTGCTAAGGAAGAAAGGGAGACCAAGTACCGTACCCGCAGATGAGGAATGGGGGGTGGTGCAAAAGAGTTATGGGGATAAGATTTTTAATCTGGCCCACAAGGTACACCCCCGGTGGACATTTTGCGGTGCTGGAGGAAACAGTTGGTGGAATCATGAAAGAGGTTTACCGGCTGCACAGGAGGAAGGATGTTATTGATTATGGCAGATGCGAACTGAGATGGTCACAGGCTTTTGATATGCTAACAAACCTAGTCGATGTTAGCGCAGAAATCAATGAAGCTAGGGTCCCCCTGATAAGAGAAGAAAACCATTTTGAAAAGATGAGTATGGTACCGACCAGATGGGAGAAGGCTATTGTTTTGGCCAGCTCTGCTGATAAATTCTCTCCCTTAATCCCCGAACAAAGTGACTCTTTAGGAGAAGTAATTAAACGACTCGCACACGTGTGTTTGATTGTCCGGAGGCGATGCAAAGAACTGGGACGCTGGGTGGTGTTTGTTATGCTAGGTCAGCCTAGTGAGCAACATTCCTATAGAATGAGTAATTCAGTGACGAAAGGGCTGACGAACACAGAGGTGTGTATTGACGATGTAATACGGCTGTCTGAAGCCAGCTTGATAGTGAACCTTGAAAAAAATGAGTTCGGCCACACGAAGGTCACTTATCTGGGAATTGTGGTGACACAGGGGCAGCTGGCAGCGATGCAAGCTAAGGTGCGGGCTATCTCTGACATCCCAACCCCGACAGACAAGAGGACCCTCAGAGGCTCTTGGAGATGGTGGGGTACTGTAGGAAGTTTTGCAATAACTCTGTGGTTACTACCCCTCCCCCTCCTACTAAGCCCTTGCGAGAGGAAACTAAGTCGGAATGGGACGACCCTTGTTATTGTGGTCCGGGACGAAACCCAATGAGAGGTTACACTGATCGCAATTCATCAGTGTTTTTGGCCACTATGAAGTTTGCTAAGTTGGAGCCTGGTCTAAGGGGTTATTAATAACACATATAAAAGGAACAGAAAATGTGATGGCTGACTGTCTGTCAGGTGTTGACAACTTAAAATTCGCTGTATTAGCCAAATAGCTGATAAAGATGTATATTTGTGTGTATCAAATAATGTATTCATGTTTGTAATTTTTACCCCGGTAAAAATCCTTAAAGGGGGGAAGTGTGACAAGAATACACATAGATTAAGATGTTAGCTGTCCTGTGCTGGCACCAGTGGGATCAGCAGTTGGTCTGCCACCTGTCTTCAGGAGAAAGAGAGATAGGGAAAACAATGGAGCCGCATTTGGGGATGTTAATGAAGGGACGGGAGAGTTTAACGGAAGGAGAGCTGTCAAGATCGGCTCCCCCTTTGAACCCTGAACTGTTTGAAGTGATGGACAGGCGATACCCCAGCAGGGGGATAAAAAGGGACAGGTTTGCTAAGGCAAGACACACACGACACCCCGAGGTAACGAGACCCTGGAAGCGGTGCGCCTCCCATAAGTCGGTGAGAAGTTTTGGAGGGCTGGTCGCGGGACCAAGCCATAGACGCACAGGGTGGAAAGGCACGATCGGCGGGAACCTGGTGTGTGTGTCCGCCCTTGCCTGGGTGCCAGGTTCACCGCAGAGAAACGATTGTATCTGGAAACGGAGGGGTCACGGTCGATGACCTCAGAAGACATCACAAAGGGCTCGCCCGAAAGCTGACTGCGAAGAATATCGAAGGTCTGTGTGGAAGCCATTTGAATATTCATTTGTTTTGCTCTCTCTCTCCCTCCTCCCACTGTCCATCTCCTATGGCAGTGATTACGGTGAACTGAACTGAACTCAATTGAACTGAACTTTGCGTCACTTTGAAACTGGTCATTTACCCCTAGACGACGATAGAGCTTGATTGATCCTGTTATCCTAATTCTGTGTACATGTGTGTTTATCATTGCTGAACTATTGCATTTATTATCCTTTTGATTAGAGTACTGTGTTGCTTGTTTCTTTAATAAAACTTTCTTAGTTCTAGTAATCCAGACTCCAACTGAGTGATCCATTTCTGCTGGTTTGGCAACCCAGTTACGGGGTACGTAACAATGTAAGTTAAATCATTTGGTTAAATAAAGATGCTGAGAAGGTACGTACCATTCAAACAAGGAAAGAAACCTCATTTAGTTCTAATCAAAATGTGCTTTGGATCGGGCACAAAAGCTGGGAGGCTGCATTGGAAACCATATCGATCTTCTTTGTATTCTGGGCCTACTTTGTGCCGCGTGAGAGGGTGCTGTGTGACGGAGTGAAGGGCACAAGTCGTATCTAACGCCAGCTGTCCCATCCTGACCCTGACTTGTGTCTGAAGAGCTGGTACAGAGGTTTGGAAACCCTTCCGTGTTCTGGTGCTGCTTCCTTGAGATAAACACGAGCTATGGTTTGATCCAAGGTTTCTCTGATTTGTTTCAGTTGCGCTAGGGAGGTCGAACAGATAGTAAAAGAGCACAATGCAGTCCCTGCGACAATTGGCATCATCGAGGGGAAGGTGCATGTGGGGCTGGCAGAGAGTCAGCTGGAGCACCTGGCTGAAAGCAAGGAAACACTGAAAGTGTCGCGCAGAGATCTCCCATACGTTCTTAGCAAGGTGAGAGCGAGTTAAATTCTGTGTAATTTCTTCGCAGTAATTACCACCACATGTAAAAACTGGTGGTAGAAGATTTTTTTTTAAAAAGGGGTTATTAGATTATTGGGCCCCAGCTCAGGAAGGGGAAGGAAGAAGGTGACAGCGACAAGGGAGAAGCAGAGAATTGGGAAGACGTTTTGCCAGGATCAGCATGACCCTAATGGCCAACTGACTTCCATCCTTCTTTGCGCCCAGTTAGCGTTTAGAGTTTGACACAAAGAATTACAAAATGATGTTAATTTTTTGTTGATAGCTTTGAGTTCTCTTTCAATACATATGTGAAATAAAATGCTGCCACCAAAATAACCTAGGATGCATGATGGCCTAAGTAATAGTTTTCGCAAAGCAACATGGTGTATTTTCCTCAAATATGGTGCTTTTGAATATAGCTTCTTCAATGGTTTGATTAATTTTTTAGATGTTTTATGACCAGAGAATCTTGCATTTATCTGAGTTGTTTATGTAATGGTAATGTCCCTAGAATAGGAATCCAGACAGTGAATGGAAGTTAAGTTCTGCTAATTAAATAAATTAAGGGGTGGGGCAGGAAAATTGGGGTGAGGGAAGAAGGTGAAATTTGTAATGAGGGGCCAAGGCATTTCTTTGGTTCTTTTCTCATGTCCCTTAATATTGTGTCCTCTGTTCACTGACTCTTGGAAACAGGTTCCCTCGTTTAACCATATAACCATATAAGGGAAGCTTGCTACATGGCAACAGCTTGTTCCCTATATGGTACTGCCCAGACTTGCATATCTGGACACTAAAGTGCAACATCCATGGTCGACCTAACTGATGGAGGCGTCTCACATCCTGTTTGATATCTTTTTGAGAGAATATGTTTAACCAGTAACAATTACAGCATGGAAACAGGCCATCTCGGCCCTTCTAGTCCATGCCAAACGCTTACTCTCACCTGGTCCCATCTACCTGCACTCAGCCCATAACCCTCTGTTCCTTTCCTGTTCATATACCTACCCAATTTTTTTTTTTAATGACAAAATCGAACCTGCCTCAACCACTTCTACTGGAAGCTCATTCCACACAGCTACCACTCTCTGAGTAAAGAAGTTCCCCCTCGTGTTACCCCTAAACTTTTGCCCTTTAACTCTCAACTCATGTCCTCTTGTTTGAATCTCCCCTACTCTCAATGGAAAAAGCCTATCCACGTCAACTCTATCTATCCCCCTCATAATTTTAAATACCTCTATCAAGTCCCCCCTCAGTCTTCTACGCTCCAAAGAATAAAGACCCAACTTGTTCAACCTTTCTCTGTAACTTAGGTGATGAAACCCAGGTAACATTCTAGTAAATCTCCTCTGTACTCTCTCTATTTTGTTGACATCTTTCATATAATTCAGTGACCAGAACTGTATACAATACTCCAAATTTGGCCTTACCAATGCCTTGTACAATTTTAACATTACATCCCAACTCCTATACTCAATGCCCTGATTTATAAAGGCCAGTATACCAAAAGTTTTTTGCACCACCCTATCCACATGAGATTCCACCTTCAGGGAACTATGCACCATTATTCCTAGATCACTCTGTTCTACTGCATTCCTCAATGCCCTACCATTTACCATCTATGTCCTATTTTGATTAGTCCTACCAAAATGTATCACCTCACACTTATCACCATTAAACTCCATCTGCCATCTTTCAGCCCACTCTTCTAACTGGCCTAAATCTCTCTGCAAGCTTTGAAAACCTACTTCATTATCCACAACGCCACCTATCTTAGTATCATCTGCATACTTACTAATCCAATTTATCTCCCCATCATCCAGATCATTAATGTATATGACAAACAACACTGGACCCAGTACAGATCCCTGAGGCACACCAGTAGTCACCGGCCTCCAACCTGACAAACAGTTATCCACCACTACCATCTGGTGTCTCCCATCCAGCCACTGCTGAATCCATTTTACTACTTCAATATTAATACCTAGCAATTGAACCTTCCTAACTAACCTTCTGTGTGGAACCTTGTCAAAGGCCTTACTGAAGTCCATATAGACAACATCCACCGCTTTACCCTCATCAATTTTCCTAGTAACCTCTTCAAAAAATTCAATAAGATTTGTCAAAAATGACCTTCCACGCACAAATCCATGTTGACTGTTCCTAATCAGACCCTGTCTATTCAGATAATTACATATACCATCTCTAAGAATACTTTCCATCAATTTACCCACCACTGAAGTCAAACTCACAGGCCGATAATTGCTAGGTTTACTCTTAGAACCCTTTTTAAACAATGGAACAACATGAGCAGTACGCCAATCCTCCAGCACCATCCCTGTTTCTAATGACATTCGAAATATTTCCGTCAGAGCCCCTGCTATTTCTACACTAACTTTCCTCAAGGTTCTGGACCCGGAGACTTATCCACTTTTATATTCCTTAAAAGCGCCAGTACTTCCTCTTCTTTAATCATCATAGTTTCCATAACTACCCTACTTGTTTCCCTTACCTTACACAATTCAATATCCTTCTCCTTAGTGAACACCGCAGAAAAGAAATTGTTCAAAATCTCCCCCCATCTCTTTTGGCTCCGCACATAGCTGTCCACTCTGATTCTCTAAGGGACCAATTTTATCCCTCACTATTCTCTTGCTATTAATATAACTGTAGAAACCCTTCAGATTTATTTTCATTTTACTTGCCAAAGCAACCTCATATCTTCTTTTAGCTTTTCTAATTTCTTTCTTAAGATTCTTTTTATATTCTTTATATTCTTCGAGCACCTCATTTACTCCAAGCTGCCTATATTTATTGTAGATCTCTCTCTTTTTCCGATCCAAGTTTCCAATATCCCTTGAAAACCATGGCTCTCAAACTTTTAACCTTTCCTTTCAACCTAACAGGAATATAAAGACTCATTTACCGTTTAATATTTTGGAGAACTCTACTAAATCTCTCAATTTTCACTGCTGTACGGAGAATGACCAGGGAACAATGCCAACTTCTTCAGTTTTGCCACAACACAGCACTCTTTCATTCATGGGTTCATAGCAAATCTCTTCAGTAACTTCCCTGTAAACCTCTCTCCTAAGCCTAAACCTTGATATCTTTGCTAAAGTGTGATGTTCAAAATTTGCTGTAATACTTCAGCTAAACTGTAACCGACATTTTAAATGAAATTTATCCCTGCTTTGTTGCTTTTGCACTCCATCTGTTTATAAATCAAAGCACAAACATGACTTTTTAGTAGGCCTCTCAGCCTGTCCTCCCATTTGTAAGAGCTCGTGTTTACAAACCAACCCTTCCTCTCCTCTCCACCCCAGTCGAGAGGCCTGTATTCTCTAGGATGTCAACCTTATGGAGTGTTCTTGGATCCACAGTCATCCAGGTAAATGCAGAGTCCCATCACACTCCTACCATAAGTGGCAGAAGAACTATTCAGGAGATGAAATAATCACTGCAGGGTGATGTGTGGTTGCAGCTGATGCACTATCAATTACTCCAAAAGTCTGGAAGTAGAGTAAATACTGAGAGGCTTTTATTAACAGTAAATGAGTCTCGTCCTTGCTGAGAGTCTGCCCTGGACTGAGGGAGGAGCAATGGCACAATCGCCTTTATTCAGGGGTCTGTGGGAGGAGCCACAGGAGCAGTCAGCAGAGGGGTGTGTCCAGACAGGTAACCCAGTTACAACTTATATATATGGTTTATCAGAGCAGCCACGGTTTTATGTGGCTGGTGTAGTAACAGTCCAGGCCACTGGTGATGGCCACATCGTTTCGGATAGTTTCTTCCTCTTACATGTACCAGTTCATTGTAATAGCACAATCTCATAGTTTCATGTGACTATTTCTGCCTGCTGCTCAGACACATTATTCACAATTTTCCAACAGTTACATGCTTGCTCTAAACCTCCTTCACCTGCCATTAGTTTCTCTCGCTTTCACGGTTTTCTAGTGCTATTTCAATCTCCTGGACGTTTATGTATCTTTCAAAACTTCATGTGGATGCATCTGGTTAACCTGCCTACATTGACACTGCATCTACTCTAACTCAGGCAGGCCCTTTCAGCTCTAAATACACCCAAAAATTGAAGAGCTGCAGCCACGAACCCTTGCTTTGTAAATAGTTTTAAACCTTAAATACAGAGCAAGTCCTTTACTTCATGGAAAAAGCACAATGAAAGCCAAAAAGCCTGAAAAACTGGGCCTAATTATCCATCCATCCTAACAGCCCCATTTTGCTAACCTTTGATTCATCATTATACGTTTCAGAACAGCTTTGTTCATTCAACTTGTGCTGGGTTAAAAAAAAAACAAATTTAAGTCAATCAGCTGCATATACTGTAAACAGATATAATATCTGATTGTCCAAACATGCTCTACCCATGAAACAAGAGAAAATCATGGATGCTTTTTCCAGGGGTTGTTCCTCAAAAGATACTAATAGATCTCTCCAAACCATATTACACAGTCACTTACTCTTTTACTTAAGAGTTTTCTTTTGCCAGTATTTTTATTCATTAATTCTCCAATCTCCAGCCCAGATGGTTAAAACAGCCCTCACTAACTGATCTGCCCACTGTGCATTATCTTGTGCTTTCACCTCCAGCCGTACTCACTCATTAGCAAATGGGTTTTGTTCTGTGACATTCTGGAACTTTGCTGCCAGTTTTTGGTCTGAAAGCTGAACATATCCCACATTCAAATTTGTCAATCCAATTGAAGCCGAGTCTTCCCTCTCAAATAATCAGTTTCAGGGCTTGGTTAAAAAAGCATCAAGGAAGCCAGTTCTTATTCTGATAAGCTGAGGGTAGATAATTAAAAGTTAAGAAGCTATACAAATAGCAGGAATCTTGTTCCAAGCACTTTTATTTTACAGAATGTTTTGGTGTTTGTATCTCATGATGTTTTGGACTTTTTAAACATTTAACAAAGAGGATGTTCACGGACTTGCTTTGCTGGATATTTTCTCTCAGGGCTTATCTGGTGGTACCACCGTTTCAGTCTCCATAATAGCAGCACACAAAGCTGGCATTCCTCTGCTTGTGACTGGGGGCATCGGAGGCGTCCATCGGGAAGGACAAAACAGTAAGAGATTTGTAAGATCCAAGACCAGAACAAACGTTTGTTACATCACAAAGCAAGTTTCATTAATATAATGACACAGCCGGCCTACAGCAGTCTCTTCATTAAAGAATGTTAAGGACAATGACTGTCTAGATTCTCAGTCAGAGAATAACGATGTCTTTGTGCATATATAAAACGTTCATGGTGACATTCTAGTCAGGTGGAACTCATCTAGGTAGAGATAGATGTTACCATAATGGTACAGTGCTATTACAGGCAACCTGCGAGAGGTTGTTATAGGACTAATCCACTCTTACATGGATCTCCAACAGTTCACTCCAATTCCACCTCTCATCAATCATCCCTCACCCTCCTTTTATGATTTCAAACTACCCAGCATCTCAGTGTGTCGCTCTCCCCACTGACCACCACGAAAGGGCCATTTCAGTCTACTCAGTCCAGGAGAGAGTGTGACCTTACTCTGTTTGAGAGAGTGCATTATAGTCTGGTAAAACTCAAAGGTAGTTTTAACTGTCCGTATAGTTCATGCAAAGGGTATTGTAGAATTGAATATCTTCAATCTGATATGAACCCAGCAGGGAATAGCATGGTAAATTTTCTCTGGAAGGAAGTGTTATAGTATTCATGTTCTCTGAGGGGATACATTACAGTATCAATGCCCTCAATCCAGGGGAAATATCCCGGACACAAGAAAATCTACAGATGCTGGAATCCAAAGCAACACACACAAAATGCTGGAGGAGCTCAGCAAGTCTAGCAGCATATTGGAAGAGAGTAACCTGTCGACATTTCGGGCCAAGGCCCTTCTTCAAGGGAAGGAAGAGTAAGAAGGTGGGGTGAGGGGAGGATATCCTAGTGTCAGTTAACTTTGTGATAGCACATCAAAGTATCAAAATGATAAATTGTGTGGTGTACTACATTACAAATCCATTCAATGTGGTGAGATACTGTAGCCAGGGAAGCATGTTTTATTATCGATATTCACAATCCTGTTGAGAGTATTACTGTGCTGATACATGCAGTCCAGAAGAAATTACTGCAACACTGAATTACTCAGCCCAGAAGAGCTTATAACACCATCATTTCAGATTAATGGTCCAGATCTCTTATACAACCATGTGTTTGAGATAGAAATAACTTGCGAAACTTTCCATCCTCCGGAGGAACATCAGTTTATAAAGCGGGCAGTTAAACTGTATTGAGTCTTTTTCATTTGTTTTGTTTGCACTTGTTTCTTGAAGGTATCCCACCATACTATTAGACCGGCTACAAAGTAACTGGCCTATACCTCACACGTGTTGTTATTATTTTTACAGCACTGGATATCAGTTCGGATCTGACGGAACTGGGTCGCACCCCTGTGGCCGTGGTTTCAGCAGGAGTCAAATCCATCCTGGATATTGGGCGAACACTGGAATACTTGGTACACTTGGAACACTGGAATACTTCCAATTCTGATACAATTATTCCTAAAGACGTAGTACTGATTTAGGTAGAAGTCAGCCTATTCTGACGGATGAATCTTGCTTTCTATCCTTGGGAAAGGAGAAGTTTGTTTTAATCCTAAGAATGAATGTAATGGCAGCTGCAAAACTGCAAGTATATGTAATAATCTTCTGAAAGGAACTTTCCGCATAACTAAGGTTAGGGATGAAATATCTAGTGTCAGCATAGATGCAGGAGGCTTCGCTAGATGGCTGGAACGAAACCGTGCAGTTTGAGCCTGTTTCTGGACGATGTGTGAGAAAGCGCTGTGTAAGTTATGTAGCTCCGGTGAATTGATAACTAAAATGCCATTGCCTTTAGAACTTTTTTGCCCCTTTGAGCCTTTTGGGACAAACTCACTACCCCGGTACATAATAGATAGAAGCTGATTTCTCAGTTATTTTGTTTTTATTGTACAAGTGGTCGTTTGCTTCATATTTCCCACTCTGATATTCCTCACTCGGCTTCCTTCCTCACATACACACATGTTCTTTCCCGTTTCAATTCTTCTCTGATTCTTATTATTCCTTTCCTTTCCTACTTTTCCTATACCGACTCCTTGTCCCCTTCGGCCCTCCCTCGGGATTGATGGTGGGCTTCTTTCATTCTGTTTTTGTGCCTCCCGAGGAGGGCAACTGGTTGGGTAGTCTGAAATGGTGTGGGGCTCCTTCCAGTGCTTGAACGGGGCTCCCTGTGCTTGATCTTGAGGTTCTCAACGCCGTGCCGAGCACCCCGTCTCTGCTTCAAGTGGTCTCAGTGATCATTGGGAATTTCTTCAAAGAAGCTGCAAGCATGTTCTCAAACCTTTCCGCTGTTCACCTTGTAATCTCCTCATACCAGTTCTAGAACAGCAGTGGAAGTTGTCTCTACGTGAAGGATGTATCAGTGAGTGATGAAGGATGATAGTAAAGTTGGAACTCTCATTTTGGATAAATTAACATTATATATTGGTTACTTTAGGAGACACAAGGGGTATGTGTGGCTACATTTGGCAAGACACGTGACTTCCCAGCATTCTTTACTCCAAGAAGTGGCTTTCAATCTCCTTACAATGTCATGGATGAAGAGGAAGCAGCAAAGCTTATTGGTAAGGTTCTGCCCCTAAGTCCTGATTTGAGGGAGGGAGGAGGGAACGTCGACTCAGACCATGAGAGGCCTGCGTGGGGCATTTTCATGCCTTACAAGGCGCAGATTGGAAGTCTGTGTGGGGCGCCACTCCTCGCACAGACTAGAGCAATGTGTGGTTAAGTGCCTTGCTCAAGGACAAAAATGTGCTGCCACAGCTGAGGCTCGAACTAGCGACCTTCAGATCACTAGACAAACGCCTTAACCACTTGGCCACGTGCCCAACGCCGATTTGAGAAAACACCATAAACTGATTGCACATTGGATGCAGTTGTCCAGGAAGAAATTAAAATCAGAAGTGGGGGTCACAAAATGACTGTGTTGTCAAGGCAGTGATTACCAGTATATGAATTTATCGATGTAGATCACAGTTGTTAAAATCTTCCCAGTAAGACCTTCTCCAACCTAATATCTGATATAGTTCACCTGAGGAGCAGAGCCCTGAAGCAAGCACAGCATCGTAAATTCTCAGAGTCCAGTCGACAGCTGCTGTCCTCCACATTCCTTTCTCTTTACTCAGAATGGCCGGGCTGCTTTCACTGTTCACACAGTAGTTGATGCAAGGCTGCCAGCTTTAAGTTCTGTTGTAAAATCAAGGTATCAAATAGTTTGGAATGTGACACATTCAGTTTCAGTTTGAAAGCCAGCCCTCTCTCTTTATTTGGAGATTCAGGAAGAGCAATTCAGTTTTTGCATTCCTCTTCGAAATTGTTTGGAAATTGAGGAACATAGTTTGAAAACCATGGACTTAAGTGAGGAACTTTGAAGAGTGTATATCATGTCATATCTAATCTTTCCCTATTTCTATTTAAATTAAAAGAGTAGATGTAACTTGCATTAAATGCTTGACATGGCGGTGTATACCAACAACATTAAAATGTTCCTAGTGTCATTCATACGCAGGTGACTGGGCCTTACTGCAAGATGGACAAATACAGTCAATACTGGTGGATGTGAGTTGCTGGTTAATAAAGTGAAAGCGTTTACTTTTATTTGAACAGCCACTCTCCATCATTTTGGCCAGGATAGCGGAGTGCTGATCGGCGTCCCTATTCCAGAGGAAGAGGCTGCATCAAGCCTGGTTATTGATAATGCGATCAGCCAAGCTGTGGAAGAGGCAAGGTGAGCAAGACAAGAATACTCATAAAAATTGTATTTTGTGTTGAATTTCCATAATAAATATCCTCACTAATCTCCACAACTTCAGCAAAAAGAATTATAAGTGCCCAGTAATTCGTTTGAGTCATTCATTCAGGGTTTACAGTCATAGAGAACTACACCACAAAACAGGCCTTTCAGCCCATCTCGTCCACGCCAACTCCATTTAAACTGCACTGTTCATCATATCCCTACTATCCATGTACCTATCCAAACTTCTCTGAAATATTGAAATTGAGCTCGCATGCACCACTTGTGCTGGCAGCTCATTCCGCACTCTCAGAAACCCGCTGAGTGAATAAGCTTCCCCTCGTGTTCCCCTTAAACATCTCACCTTTCACCCTTAGCCCATGACCTCTGGTTGTAGTCCCACCCAACCTCAGTGGAAAAAGCCTGCTTGCACTTACCCTATCTATACCCTTCATAATTTTTTATACCTCTATCAAACCTCTCCTCAATCTTCTATGTTCTAAAGAATACAGTCCTAACCTATTCAATCTTTCCTTATCACTCAGGTCCTCCAGACCTGGCAACATCCTTGTAAATTTTCTCTGTATTCTTTCAACTTTGTTTACATCTTCCCTGTAGGTAAAAAATGAAATCAAATCCTTAGATAGAGGTGACATAGGATTAGAAGATGTAGAATCCTTGTGGATAGAGTTAAGAAATTGCAAAGGTAAAAAGACCCTGATGGGCCCCTGAACAGTAGCCAGGATGTGGGCTATACCATAGACAATGAATTTACCTTTGTTAAACTGTAACATAGTTATCAACCTTTAACTTTAACTAGAAAATAGTTACAAACAAATCATTTAAAGCGTAGACCCCAGAAAGTCAAATAAATGCCTTAAGGGCAACACAGGATTTGATTAAGGAGCTTAAAATAATATGGAGGCAGTGATCATGATATGATTGAATTCACCCTGCAATTTGAGAGGGAAAAGCTTAAGTCAGATGTATCAGTATTACAATGGAGTAAAGGGAATTACAGAGGCATGACAAAGGAGTTGGCCAAAGTTGATTGGAAGGGAACACTAACAGGGATGACGGCAGAAGAGCAGTATGGTTGGGGTTTCTGGGAGCAATTTGGAAGGGGCAGGATAGATACATCCCAAAGAAGAAATGTTCTAATTGCAGGATGATGCAACCATGGCTGACGAGGGAAGTGAAAGCTAACATAAAAGCAAAAGGGAGGGCATATAATAGAGGATTGGGAAGCTTTTAATAACAATCAGAAGGCAACTAAAAAGCCATAATGGGGGGGGAGGGGGAGGCAGAAGATGAAATATGAAGGTAAGCTAGCCAACAATATCAAAAGAGGATACTAAACGTTTTCTCAGATATATAAAGAGTAAAAGAGAGGTGAGAGTAGATGTCGGACCACTGGAAAATGATGCTGGAGAGGTAGTAATGGGGGACAAGAAAAATGGTGGACGAGCTGAATAAGTATTTTGCATCAGTCTTCTCTGTGGAAGATACTGGCAGTATGCTGGAAATTTGAGTGTCGGGGACTGAAGTGAGTGCAGTTGCTATTATTAGGGAGAAGGTGCTGGGGAAACTAAAAGGTCTGAAGGTAGGTAAGTCAGCTGGACTGATAGGTTCTTGATTAGTCAGGGTGTGAAAGGTTATGAGAAGAAGGCAGGGGAATGGGGTTGAGGGCGAAATGAATGAGCCATGATGAAATGGTGGAGCAGACTTGGTGAACTGAATGGCCGAATTCTGTTCCTATGTCTTACGGCCTTGATTAACTGTGGTCAGACTTGAAAAGACTGCTGCCTTATTTGTTAGGAGTTAGCGACAGGAGATATGCTAATAAATGGGAGCAGGAGGTTAAACCTGCAAGTGTGCCCATTGGTATGGCCATGAAACCATGTGTTTGGATGTCTCTGATTTGGAGGAATGAACTAAATATGATGGGACTTTCCTTATTTTTCCTCCATCAGGGTTAAAGGTATCTGGGGCAAGAATGTCACTCCCTTTATTCTAGCACGAGTTTATGAGCTCACACAAGGCGTTTCCTTGACTGCCAGTATCCTTCATATATGGACCATATTGTATCTGTAGCTTACTTTAAATCAAATTTCAAATGGACAAGAATGTGAGAACAGAGGAACTAAGCAGGTCTAGCAAGACCAGTTGATGGTTTAGAAGATTAAATTGCCATATAGTCTTCCCCTCCAACGTGTTAGTAGTAGCAGATTAGTACTCATGAATTGGTACCAACACTTTGAACAGCTACCCACTGTGCAAACAGCAGCTGCGTTATTGTCATACTGCTGAAGAATATTTGTGAGACCGGAGTGAATTCCTGTCTGGATTGGGTTACTGGAGCTGGGAGTGGGATGTGGGAATACATACCAAAATGGTATGTATTTCAAATATCACCTTCTTTACCTCACTATTCAAGCTATTCTCCTAAGGGGTTCATTTATTAGGGTCAGCTGAGTCATTCTAGTTCCCTGTTGCAAACTCCAAACATGGGCAACCCTTTTCCTGGAAGAAGTTTTTCTCACCCTGCAGAATTAGTTTGGTAGATGAATCCCTCAGATGATTATGTAATTCAGACATTGGATTCCATCACTCTTTCTTTGAGCAGAAGGGAACGGTCTTCCTTTTGCTACAGGTTGACCTGATCTCAGGATACAGTGAGAAGGGATAATGTGCACTAGTTCCCCATTCTGGAATTCTATTAACATCTGGAAGGTGAGGTACTTGATGAAGTGTACTGTTCTCAAATTTAGAGTTTTTTGAAATTTCCCTTCACAAAGTGATGGCCTGCAAACTTTCAGACTCCTTGCTGGGGCCTTTTAATATGATTATTTATCTATCTATCTAGAGACACAACGTGGAACAGGCCCTTTTGATCCAATTAGCCACATCGTCCAGCAACCCACCTATTCAACACTAGTCTAATCACAGGGCAATTGACAAAGACCAATGGACCTCCTAAATGTATGTCTTTGGACCGTGGGAAGAAGCTCCATTTAAATGAAATGCAGCAGTTTCTATGTTGTTGGGGCAATGATTAGACAACCAATGGAATGTACCTAGTCAGAACTGTAATTGTAGATAAGCTTTGCAAATGTCTATTTGTTTGTGGTCATGAACATTGTACAGGTTTCTCATCTGTTTAGTCATTTTATTGTGCATCATGGTTTGGGCAGATCCATAATGTGAAGAAAATGGTTAGATCACTCATACTTCAGTCTTAGGTTTGCCAATCTTTGACTCACTTCTAATCCTTAACTTTGACAAAGATATTGCTCTCATCAAAACCAATGCAAAGGTGGGCAGTCGTATAGCACGTGCACTAGCCAAGCAGAAGACACGCAGATACAACCCTCCATCACAACCATCTGAAGAGAAGGTCAGAGCTCCTGCTAAGCCAGTAAGTGACATCCATAATGTACTGTAACAAGCAAAATGCTGAAGGAACTCAGCAGTACAGTGGCGCTGGAAAGTTTGTGAACCCTGTAGAATTTTCTCTACTTCTGCAGAAATATGACCTAAAATGTGATCAGATCTTCATGTGAGTTCTAAAACTAGACAAAGAGAACATAATTAAATAAATAACACCAAAAAAATTATACTTGTTCATTTATTTATTGAGAAAAATTATCCAATATTACATGTATTTGTTGGAAAAAGTATGTGAAACTTTGCTTTTAGTAACTGGTATGACCCCCTTGTACAGCAATAACTTCAACCATATGTTTTTGGTAACTGTTGATCAGTCCAGCACATTGGCTTGGAGGAATTTTAGTCGATTCCTCCTTACAAAACTGCCTCATCTCTGGGATTTTGGTGAATTTCCTTGCATGAACAACTTGCTTCAGAAATTCCATAACATTTCTACAGGATTAAGGTCAGGATTTTGACTCAGCCATTCCAAAACATGAATTTTCTTCTTTTTAAACCATTCTATTGTTGATTTCCTCTTGTCTTTCAGATCACTGACTTGTTGCATTATCCACCTTCTATTAAGCTTCAGGTGACGGACTGCTACTCTGACATCCTCCTGTAAAATGTCTTGATACAATTTTGAATTCATTGTTCCTTCAACGATTGTAAGCTGTACAGGCCCTGAGGCAGCAAAGCAGCCCCAAACCATGATGCTCCTTCCACCATGCTTCACCGTTGGGTAGAGGTTTTGGTGTCGGTGTGCAGTGCCCTTTTTTATCCAAACATAGCAATGTGCATTTCAGCCAAAAATGACACAGCTCATATGCAAAGGAGGATTCTTAAGTTGCAGCTGTGTTTCCCTCCATTTGCAAGATAAAGGCATTGGACCTTCTCCACGGTACATCCTGGGAAAATTGGACCCTCCAGCCTGAGTATATTGTGTCAAAATTTTAGTATTAGTTCATGAAGCGGTCATCTGTAGTTTGCAGTCCTAACAGAGAAGGCATTTCTAAGATGGACAGCACTTAGAAAGGATTTCTTCTGGAATGGAACAAAATATTTGAAAACGATTCAATTCTGTAGTTTTGATTTCTAAAAGATAAACGTGACATCTGCATATGTACATCAATAATAGTTTCAGTGAGGTTGCTCAGAAATGTTTGGTAACACTATTCAAGCCCATGATCTCATACAGTATATGAAGCTGCCTTCCAACTAACACGACATAAAATGTGGGTCAGCTCACGTTCCTTCGCTGTCACTGCATCTAAATCCTGTAGCTGCTTGCCTAACAGTGCTGTGGACGTACCTGTATCACCTCGGCTGCAGTGTTCAAGACTTTAAGCCACGATGCAAGGACGTTGGGGATAGACAATACATGCTGACTGGCTTGTGACATCCCTGAGAAGTAAAAATAACTTTGAAAGAGTGTGTAGTCTTAATGACTTGTGATGGGAGCTGCATCTTTACATTTCTCCCCATGTTGCTGTAGAGTAGGGATGTGCTCATTAGTGAGAAAGGAGACAAAAATGATCTGAAGAGGCAATCCCATTTTCTTTCTTAAACTCAGAAGAGTAAACACTGCTTCCTGTTCTTACCAACAGGATCTCCACTTGATTCACAAGTGCCTTGATGGAGACTTGGAGACAGTCATGTCCACAGCTGCAGGCCATGCAAGGAAACGTAGATGAGGAGAGGAAATTCCCTATTCTTCCAATTCCGAGATAGTCAGTTCCTTATTGTTTCCTATTTACCAAATGCTCGACCAACTCATAGTTCCAGATGAATAAAAATCTTTCCACCTAAATGTTGGGAAGACTGAAGCCACTTGCTTTGGCCAGCACAACAACCGGGGCAGCACTTTATGTCAGTAATTATCTGATGCTGAACCACACTGTTGTATCTGACGCTGAGATGGTTCTACAGATATAAGTTTCTTCCCCATTGCCACTTCTAAAGTACCTTCTCCTGCCATGGTAGCATTCGTCTATTGCAGTGATCTTCTGACTGGCAGATTCCACCTCTCATAAACTCCACCTCCACTCCAACATCCCTACCTGTATTTTAATTCACAAGGTCTCATCTATCCATCACCCTGTGCTTCCTGACTGATACTAGCCTTCAGTGCTACAGTGTCTCACTTTAAAATTTGCATCCTGACCCTCCAGAGCCTCAGCACTCCCTGACTCCATAATCAGCTCCTGTCCCACAATGCTCTGGGCTGCTTCAGTTCGCCATTCATCGGCTCTAAGCTCTGGGGATCTTGAGGTAGCCTGCCTTGTGGTGGGAAGCCTGTCTGTGTGTGTGAGGGGGTGGGCGGGAGGGTGGGAAAGGGGCTTGTTTCATTGTTATTGTTTTGTTCCGCTGAACATAAGTGGGCATGCTATGTCTCCAACACTCGTTGGCTGCCCCCAGCATATCCTTGGGAGTTTTGGTTGTTAACACAAACAGAACATTTCATTATATGCTTCAATGTACATGTGAGAAATAAATCTGACTATGAATCCTTTCTGAAACCTCTCTCCCTCTGAATGACTCACTCTCTTTAGATAATCTTGAAAAAACCATCAAATATTAATTGCCCAATAATAAAATCTTAGGTTAGGCAATACCAAACCACCCTCTTTCTTGTAGTATTTTTTACTTAATCTGGGATTTTTTTTGCCATATATAAGAGGAAACTTTAGAATCAATAGTATCAAAAAAGGGTTTAGGAATAAAAATCTGTATCATTTGAAATAAATATAAAAATTTAGGTAAAGTAATCATTTTAATAGCATTGATTCGGCCAATCAATGATAGAGACAATGGGGACCACTTAGTAATCAGTTATTTAATCTGATTAATTAACGGTAAAAAGGTTGAAATTGAATAGATCCTTATGTCTCTTAGTAATTTTAACTCCTAGATAAGTAAAATAGTCAGTAGTCACTCTAAATGGAGAATTTCTATAAATGGGAACCTGCATATTTAATGGAAAAAGTTCACTCTTACCTAGGTTCAGTTTATAACCAGAAAAACTACTAAACTGAGCAAGCAAAGTTAATACTGCCGGAATAGATTGTCCTGGGTTAGAAATACATAATAGTAGATCACCTGCATATAGTGATAATTTATGAGTCTCATTTCCACGGGTAATGCCAAATATATTAGGGGAGTCACGAATGGCAATAGCTAGCGGTTCCAAGGCAATATCAAATAGTAGTGGACTAAGAGGGCAACCCTGCCTAGTACCACGGAATAAATGAAAAAAAGGGGATCTTTGATTATTAGTAAATACCAAAGCCAAAGGGGTGAGATATATCAGTTTAATCCAAGATATATATATCGAACTAAATATTAATATTCAATATTTAATATTTTGGACGCAAGATTGGAATATAACTCCAAGCCCATATTGAGTAAACCTTGAAGGCCATTCTGTACAAGGGTTTTCTTTAGCTTCCATTTTAGGAACTTCACTGCCTTTTGCACTATCTAAATTGAATAAACAAATGTTTAACCCTATAGTTAAACATACATTGCGAACATGGTTTCAATTTCGTAAATTTTTTGGCCTGGATGAATTTATGTTATCAAGTTCTATTATATCTAATTTCTTTTTTCAACCCTCGGTTATGGGCCAAGCTTTTTTGATATGGAAAACGAAAGGTATAATATGTTTTCATGACTTATTTCTAGATAACTGTTTTATGTCTTCTGAGCAGTTATCTAAGAAATTTGATTTGATTAGATCCCATTTTTTTAGATATTTACAAATAAGAAATTTTTAAAATACTACGTTGCCTACCTTTCCGATTTCAAATCCTGTTGATAATATTGATAAAATTTTAGGTTTAAATCCTTTTCAGAAGGGATTAATAGCAATTATCTATGATATAATTATGAAATTACAGCCAGGTATATCTGATAAAATTAAAAATGAATGGGAAAGGGAACTTCAACTTTCCCTACCTATAGAGAAATGGGATAAAATTTTTCAATTAGTTAGTACTTCTTCTATATGTGCTAAACATACATTAATACAATTTAAAATAGTGCATAGAGCCCATATGTCCAAAGATAAATTAGCCCATTTTTATTCCCACATAAACCCTATTTGTGATAGATGTCACTCTGAGGTGGCTTCTTTAACTCATATGTTTTGGTCCTGTCCTCTTTTGGAAAAATATTGGAAAGATATTTTTGATATTATTTCAACAGTTCTATGTTTTGATTTAAAACCCCATCCTATTACGGCAATTTTTGGATTGCCAATGGTAGAATATAGATCTTTGTCTTCTTCAGCCTGTCAGATGATAGCATTTGTTACTTTAATGGCGAGAAGATCTATTTTATTGAACTGGAAGGAAACCAATCCTCCTACTACATTCCAATGGTTTTCTCAAACTATATTAAGTTTAAATTTAGAAAAAATTAGAAGTGATATTTTTGATCCTTTGGTTAAAGTTGAAGAAACTTGGAAACCTTTTATGCAACATTTTCATATGATGTAATCTGACCTTTCCAAATCTTTTTTTTATTTAACTTAAATTATATGAATAGAGGAGCGGAGTTGATGACATTACTGAACGTGTCTGATTCAAGATATTGGTCTAGCCCTGTTTTGTTCTGTTTTTTGGGTTTTTTTTCTTTTTCTTTTGGGGGTCTTTCTTTGTTTATATATATATTTTTTTCTTTTTATTTCTTTTTTTCCTGATGACTAATTTCATTATGAGTTTGGAAGTCTATTATACCTATGTTACTTAAAATCCTTATTAAGATTATTCCAATCTCTTTGTATCAACTTTGTTACTGTGTTTATAATTTTGAAAATTATTAAAAAGATTTAAAAAGAAAAGAAAGAAAAACCCTTCTCTTTGACCAACTAATTGTTCTAATTTCTCTTGTAGCTTAGTGTCATATTCTTTTTTAATGATATCCCTTTGATTGAGCACATTCAGACATTTTGCTACATTAAAACACCATATATTAATATATGAAGTCCTTGTGCAGGATTCCCTAAAGGTTAATTTACAGATTGAGTCTGTGGTGAGGAGGACAAATGCGATGTTAGCATTCGTTTCAAGAGGACTAGAATATGAAAGCAATGGTGTAATGTTGAAACTTCATAAAGCACTGGTGAGGCCTCACTTGGAGTGTTGTGAGCAGATTTGGGCCCCTTATCTTACAAAGGATGTACTGAAACTGGAGAGGGTTCAAAGGAGGTTCATGAAAATTATTCCAGGATCGAATGACTTGTCATATGAAGAGCATTTGGTGGATCTGGGCCTGTATTCACTGGAATTCAGAAGAATGAGGGGTGACCTAATTGAAACCTATCGAATGGTGAAAAGCCTTGATAGAGTGGAGGTGGAGTGGATGTTTCCTGTGGTGGGAGAGTCTAAGACCGGAGGACACAGCCTCACAATAGAGGGGCGTCCTTTTAGAATGGAATTGTGGAGGAATTTCTTTAGCAAGAGAGTGGTGAATCTGTGGAATTCTTTGCCACAGGCAGCCATTGAGGCCAGGTCTTTATGTATACTTAAGGCAGAGGTTGATAGATTCTTGATCAGTCGGGACATGAAGGGATACGGGGAGAAGGCAGGAAATTGGGTCTGGGAGGGAAAATGGATCAGGCATGATGAAATGGCAGAGCAGGCGATAGGCCAAATGGCCTAATTCTGCTCCTAGCTCTTATGGTCTTATATTTACATGCATTGCGACATGCATACATGAAATGAAGCCATGAGTTGATGTTATTGAAACTCATCAGGAGACCCCTTATCACATTCGAGAAAGTGTCAGAGGCTGGCATAGTAGAAGCCCAGGGGAGTAACAGTACAGTAAGAGACTAGGAGAGAACTTCGAGACTGTATTATGTTTGAAAATAAAGCAGTACACTTCTCACTGAAAATTTTAATATGCTAAGCCATATTTGGAGCATGTTCAGGCTGTAAATCATTGAGGTTGCAAAGCACCGGTTAAAATGCTGTCAATGTGCCATGTAAGATGGTAATATACTTGTAATTCTGTTTACCATTTTGTCTCTGGTCTGGAACAGCAATCCCAAATTCTCAAATTTCTCATGTGTGAAGAGACCCTTTGCCCCATCAAGTTTGTGCTGACTCTCAGTGCAGACCAATCCAATCTAATCAATCCAATATCATTTATTTCCCTGTAGCTTTTCCTCTCTCAGTTACTCATCTGTTTCCCTCCCCACTCCTCCCCATGATTCTCCTGCCATTAGCCTACACCAGGGGCAGTTTACAGCAGTCAGCCAATGTGCAAGCATGCCTTTGGGATGTGGGAAACAGACGATTACAGGGAGGACGTGCAGACTCCACACAGGAGGTCAGGATTGCACCTGACTCACTGGAGCAGTAAGATATTATTACGTCTGGTTTCTGATGCACTTCCTGTTTGCCTGCTCTGCCCTTTGTGGTATTTGGGAGTTGGGAGTCATTGTGCAGGATTCCCTGAAGATTAAGTTGCGGGTTGAGTCTGTGATGAGGAAGGCAAATTCGACGTTAGCATTCATTTGGAGAGGAATAGAATATAAAAGCAAGGACGTAATGTTGAGGCTTTATAAAGCACTGGTGAGGCCTCACTTGGAGTATTGTGAGCAGTTTTGGGCTCCTTATCTAAGAAAGGATGTGCTGACATTGGAGAGTTCACAAAAATGATTCCAGGACTGAAAGGCTTTTCATATGAGGAGTGTTTGATGGCTCTGGACCTGGACTCACTGGAATTGAGAAGAATGAGGAGGGAATCTCATTGAAACCTATCAAATGTCGAAAGATCTTAATAGAGTGGATGTGGAGAAGGTGTTTCCTATGATGGGGGAGTCTAAGACCAGAGGACACAGCCTCAGGATAGAGGGATATCCATTTAGAATGGAGATGAGGAATTTCTTTAGCCAGAGAGTGGTGAATCTGTGGAATTCGTTGTGACAGGTGGCTGTAGAAGCCAAGTCATTGGGTATAATTAAGGCAGAGGTTGTTAGATTCTTGATTAGTCGAGCCATGAAAGATAATGGGGAGAAGGCAGGAGATTGGGGCTGAGTGGGAAAATGGATCCACCATGATGAAATGGCGGAGTGGAATCGATGGGCCGAATGACCTAATTCTGCTCCTATATCTTATCATTTTATGGTCTTTGCCATCTAGGTGCCTTCGGATTTGGCAGAAACATTCTTCCCCCTGAAGTCAAGGAAACAACTTGTGCTGGAAAGATGGATTGAGCATTTTGTCTATTTTCATAGAGAAAACAAAAAGAACCTAAAATTGTGAGGTTCTTGTTGGGTTCATTAGTTCTGTTTGATTTGTGTCATTGCAACAATCAACTTAGCGTAAGATAAAGATATCAGGAACAGCAATGCAAAAAATTCAGCTGTCATCAAATGAAACCCAAATCCTTTTTTCCTGAATGAATTGATCACATTTTCCTCACCTGTTCCCGTTTCCTATTTTCCATTTCCACAGGTCGTGATTGGTGGCTGCAATATTGATTATGTTATCAAGGTGGAACATGGCGATATGATGGTAGGTGAGCACTGCAATAAAACTATGCAAATGTTCAACAACTTGTACTTGGATATTGCTTTATTTTTGACAGCAATGATTCTCTATAACATTTAGCTCTTTAACCCATTATTAATAATTTGCAAAAATATTGCTGAGATTACTCTCTTCCTTCCTCCCTCCTCAGATATGTATTATGGGTGGATAACCATCTGTATTTTTTATGGCATAGGAGGAAACTCTCTGGATAAATTTGTTAACTTGAATGATATTAGCAGAAGTTTTAAAAAAAACAACCATACTCCTGAGAGTTCACTGCTTTTGCAATTACAAAGAAGTATCTGAAATCTGCAGCACCCTTCCGAGACAGAACCATACATTGATAATCAATCCAGTGTGGGAGGAATTGCTTGAAAAGGCATTTGATCCTTTGCATCCCAGTCTGTTGCCGTTTGGAGTCAGCATTACCTCTCACTAACTGAATACTTCACCCCTAAATTGAAACCAAGCCAGAGCTCGAATCTACTGCAGTATTTCATCTCAGCCTCAACTAAAAGTGCAAAGTTTTCGGCAACAGGAAATCTTGATCAATAGCTGCATTTCGACTTGATGGTTTTTAAATGAAAGTGGAAGTATTTTCCTTTATTTTTGTAATTTATATTTTATTGAATTTCATCATCAGACAAACATTTCCATAAGATGTATACCAGAAACTGTATATATATATATATATCATATAATCATATTTTGTCACAAATCTCCACATAATATTTATCTGAGGTATACATTTATAGAAAGGAGAGGAAAGAAAGAACAATCGAAAGAAGAAAACTATGTACAGAGTAGGGAGTGATTTCCTTTACAACATATTCATTGACTTGTGAGAATAAAATCAGGTCTATGAGGTGTTATGTAGTTAAACCATTTTTCCAGTATGAAAAACATTGTTCCAACTTATGATTAACAGATGCTGTTGTCTTCTCCATTTTGTAAATGTCCATTGTAATTTCCATCCATACATTTAAAGTTGGGCTCTCCTGTGATAACCATTTCCTGGTAAGGGTCTTTTTACCAGCCACCAGCAGTATATTCATTAAATATTTATCTCTCTTCAGCCATTCTTGAGGTATATATCCAAAATATATGGTTTTACTCTCTAAGGGTATTTCATATTTAAAGATGACTTGTAGGGCATTACGTATCCCACTCCAATAGTCTTTGATAATGGGGCATTCCCAAAAAATATGATAATGGTTTGCATTTTGATTTCCACAGTTTCAAGTATTTTCCTTCTAATTACCTGCAGTGTAATTGTGTGGAGGGTTTCTATCTATCCTGGGAATCTGTAGCCAGCTAAATTTGGATGTGCATTCGGGGGTTATGTGTACAAAACTACCAGCAGGAGTGAGGTTCAGGGAGTGACTCTGTACTCTGTAAACTATTAAATTATACTCATTTCGAATATGGTGCTGGATAAAATTTAAACTTTTTGCAGGACACATAGATTAATCAAAAACATGACTTGTCAAATATGAGAATTTTTTTGAAGCACAGATTAATTGGATGAAGATGCCAAAAGATATTTATTTATGAGGTTGTACAGAACACTGTCCACTCCTCCCTCCTCCCCCACTTGGTAGGCGTCAGGTAGAGGAACCTAACCATCTACCCTCAGCGTTCAATGGCATTACTATTACAGAATCTCCCACCATTATCAATATGACAGATACTTTGACCAGAACTTACCTGGACAAGGCCAATGTACATATGTACTGTGACTGTAAAATTAGATTGGAAGCTGGGCACCTTCAGTGACTGGCTAACCTTCCGACTCCCCAAACCACTCTGGCCTTTTACACCATCGGAAAAACGTAACTCACTGACTTGATACCCTGTTCTCCACCGTAAAGGTTCATTCCCTTTACTGTAGCGGTTATAGTGCTTGCCATCAATGAAATAGACTGCAGTTACTGGAACCGCAGGTCAGTAACCTATGACTTCGCCCACCAAGGACGACAGCAAAAGGTCTCGTCACACTGTCCACCTGCACTTGCCCCATCCTGAATTACATTGTCATTGCTTCACTGTCACTGTGTCTAAATTCTGGTGCACCACCCCCACCCCCAACAGCACTGTGAGGGGACTCCACAGGAGGGACTGCAGAGGTGCAAGGTAAACTTCTGGCATTGTGTTAAAGGTATTTAGGGGTAGGCAGTTTTGGCTTTGCAAGGCTGCGATGTTTAACTGTTTAAGTGAACAGTTAAGATGGTGATGGCATGCTATAAAGTCCCCATGTCCGCATTTATTCCAGCCATAATGGCTGCAGGTTACACCCTCCACAAACTTCACCTCCACCAGCGGTTCCTTCAGAGAGACTTCCACACCATGAGGACACGAATTTGAGCAACACTGTGAGAAGGTGGCCCCAGTGTTTCACTTCGTCCAGTTTAGAAAGACACTGCCAGTCAGTCCTAGCTGCCTCAGTCAGACGCTACTTATGCTGAGAAAGTCGGTGAGCACCAACGATATCTGATGTGGGGTGCAGACAGACAGTAGGCTGCACACTCACTGGCTGCAAAGAGGAACAGGGTACAGTCTCAGTGAGTGAACAGTGGGTGAAGATTACGGTCTCAGTGAAAAGTGGGGGGAGATTACAGTCTCAGTGAACATTGAGGGGGCAGATTACAGTCTCAGTGAACAGTGGGGGCAGATTACAGTCTCAGTGAACAGTGGGGGCAGATTACAGTCTCAGTAAACTGTAGGGGGCAGATTTCAGTCTCAGTGAACAGTGAGGGGCAGATTACAGTCTCAGTGAATAGTGGGAGGCGGGCAAACTGTCTTGGTGAACAGTGGAGTGTAGAATACAGGTTCACTAGTTACGTCAAGGTCTCATATTGAGACTAACACAGTAGTAACAAGAGAGAGAAAGATTGCATTTAAATAGTATTTTTCATAATCTCAAGATTTTTAAGTAAGATTTACAGCCAATTAAGTTCTTTAATTGTAATGTTGTCATCAGAAAAGGACTTGATAATCACCCCCTGTGTTCCTTGAGTGAAAATTATTGGCCATTTCACTTGAAGGTCTTCTCTGGTCTTTGTAGGATGATGGGCAGAATTATTTACTTCTCTCATGCCTCACACAGTGTCGGTCCAGAAGACTCTGCTCAGGTTGGGTGCTGGTGTTTGAGTGCACAGACTGCAGTTGCTGGCTAATCCGTCTTCCACATAGCAAGGTTGACCCCTGAAATTGGAACAATGATGTTTGTTATTGAAGTATACTCTTTGCTGTTTCTTACACGTAGTTTGGTGGCCCCACAAACCGCAGCATCGTACGTCAGTCAATAGGGGGTGTTGGCAGAAACCTGGCTGGTGAGTAGATCTTTCAGCATATCATCTGGGAGCAATAAGACACAAATTACGCAAAAAGCAGACAGAAATCTGATCATCTGTGATGATATATTGAAGTTATTAATGCTCTTCTGACCACATTTGTTGACATTACTCATCAGAATTATAATTTTTTTAATCCATTGTGAGATAGAGAGCAAATGTCACATGGCACTGAAGTTAAAAATGGCAACTATGAGAAAATATAAGGTTGCTAAACTAGGCGTTTTGATGGATTCATCAATACAAATCACTTGTGATTCAAAAGAAATTATTTGATTTCTTCTGTGTGAAGAATGATCAAGCGATTATTTATATTTCTAAAAGAAGACTTGTCTCCTTCCTTTAATGGTAGCATTATCTTCTAGTTGTGATGACTTTATTTTGAAGAACCATCACATGTTAACCCTTGCATTCATGGTTTCTCCATTTTCTTCATGCAGAATATATTTTCCACTCATATCATTCTATTTGTCAAAGCCAATTTAAAGTAAGCAAAAACTTGGTCAAAATTGTCAATTAAGCGTATTTGCTTCCACAGTATATTGACCCTACCTTTAAGCTTCATGCAAACCTTACATTTTTTAATGCATGCATTTCTAAATGACAATAAACGAGGACTGAGTGTCCTCATAATCTAATCTAATCTAAATATTGGCATTAACTAACTATCTCTCAGTAATGGTGAAGAAAGGTATACTACACATTTACTATGTGTGCTTTATCTGTTCTTCAGACTGCCTGAGCCGCCTGGGCATGAATCCATTGTTCATCTCAGCCATCGGAACTGATATCAATGGGGAGACAATTCGACACTTTTGTGGTCACATGGTAAACTATTAAGTTTTATGTTTAGTAAGTTTTATGTTTAGTTAGAAGTGATGAGTAAAATAATTTTACTGTTCTGGGTTGCCTTTTGACCGCAAAGTTTCCTTTCAGTAAAGGAGTCTTTTTCTACCTGCTGAGCATGGCCAAACCTCAGCTGAGCAGATGCAAGATGAAAAGCCACCAGCAGGTGGCGCGGAAGCACAACATTGCCGCATTGTGGTCTGTGTGCATCGTGACCACGGTTGTTACCATCCACAGAATGTCCTCCGATACTCACCTCGGACACTCCCAAACCCTCAGCATCGGTCACCTAGAAGGAAAGAGCGGCAGGCATGTGGAAAGCAGCTTCAAATGCCGATTCCAGCCCAAGACAAGCAGCATCCTGACCTGGAAACACCTCAGCCTTGCTGGGTCCAAACCCTTCCCAACAACATTGGGGAGGTGCTTTCAGCTGCTGACTGCGGCAGTTCACCACCACCTTCTCGGGGGCATTTCAGGATGGGCAACAAATGCTGGCATTAACACAGGTGTCCAGATCCCAAAAACGAATAAATGTCTTTCTAACAACATTCAGAAAATGCTGGAGCAACTCAGCTGGTCAGCCAGCGTCTGTGGAAACGAATAAACTGTCAACATTTTGGCCGCGAGTCTTTATGAAGCTCTCGGCCTGAAATATCAACTGTTTATTCATTTCCATAGATGCTGCCTGAACTGTTGAGTTCCTCCAGCATTTTGTGTGTGTTGCTTTGGATTTCCAGCATCTGCAGAATCTATTGAGTTTAAAATGTTTTTTTTAAACTTTTTTCCACTCTTTATTCAAGACTCTGACACTTTTTCAAAATCTCCCCATTGTGACTGGGTCTAAATGTGGTGAGCAGAAGCCATCCCAGCAGCCTGGTGGGCTGAACACACATTTTGCACAACTCATGGCCAGTCCATGAAGAGTGTGAATCAGTGAAGCCTGGGTTGGTTTTGTTCCACCTTGTTTATTAGAAATAGCTTGTGCTATAAATACACCAGTCCCAATTGTTGACCCATGAGCTTCACAGCGTGGGATGCTACATTTCCTTCCGATGCCGGAGGTGTGAAAGGAGGGAGCCCATTGGCTGTTGTTCCTGACCTATAATTTATTTGTATTTTCAACGGGATTGCTGTACTTTGTACATG
Organism: Mobula birostris; assembly: GCF_030028105.1. Classification (NCBI taxonomy): domain Eukaryota; kingdom Metazoa; phylum Chordata; class Chondrichthyes; order Myliobatiformes; family Myliobatidae; genus Mobula; species Mobula birostris. The sequence continues at coordinate 31,499,469 of NC_092378.1, read as the reverse complement.
TAATTGTGCATCAGGGATCACTTAATATTGTTGCATAGTGCTTGTTGCCAGGTTATATTTGCCAGGTGTCTCTACTTTGAGCAAAGAGGGCATTGAGTGTGGGTTGAAAACTGCCTGTTCTTTCAGTGGAACTGATCCACAATGGATGACAGGCCTCTGACCGTCTGGTGGTAGGTTGAAAGTATGGGTCTTCAGTCCACATGTGGATATGGCCTAGGCATTCTATTGTGCATACAATCTTCGGCCTCACTGGCAGATAGAATTATATCTGTAACACTGGACATAAATGACGCCGATTCCCCGCGAATGTGACCCCAATTTACATGAAGCTAGCTGAGATCCCAACTCCACCCTCTCGCCACCAGCTGAAAGCCACAACTGTACCTGCCACCAGACTTCACCCTGAGGCTCTTCATCGTGAGCCGCTGTTGAACACTGCCGAGATCTGCGGTGGTGGGGCTAATTCTGCACGCTAAGTGTGCAGGGTCTGGGCTACTGCTCGCACCCGCTTGGGGCAAGTGTGCAGTTGAATCTTGCAAAGGTTGCTTTGCCCATTTCACTTCACCTGCTATACACGTCTGTGCTGCTGTAGAAGAATGTGTTGCCAACTATATTTTGTGCATTGTTACCAGGCTGTGCTCATTTTAAAGAACTTCAATCCCTTTTTCCAGGATACCAGTGGTGTGGCAATATTACAGGAGCATAACACAGCCGTGTACTGCGCAGTCATTGCACCTTCAGGAGAGCTAAATCTGGGCCTTGGAGACATGGATATTCACCTGCAGTTAACAGTGCAGTATGTAAGGAATCAGAAAGAAGTTTAGTATCACAGGCATATGTCGTGAAATTTGTTGTTATGTGGCAGCAGTACATGCGATGCATAATTAAAATTGTACATTACAGTAAGAAGTATATATACAGTATATATATTTGTATTTTAAAGTTAAATTAAATAAGTAGTTCAAAAAGAGAAAAAGAAGTAGTGAGGTAGTGTTCATGGATTCAATGTCCATTCAGAAATCTGATGGCTGAAGGGAAGAAGATGTTCCTGAACCTTGAGGCCTCAGGCTCCTCTACCTCCCTGATGGTAGCGATGAGAAGGGGGCATGTCCTGGGTGATAGGGATCCTTAAACCAGGCTCCTGATTCTCAGCGCTTCAGACTAACTCTTCAGCTGCACAGTTGATAGAGGGAGAATGAAAGTAATTTAATCGAGGGTATAATTTTAGACGATAATGCGGCCCAGAACTGAGCTCTGAAGGCCCCAGCCTGGTTCCCGCTCAATGTTGTCCAATCACGCCTGTTCAGCTAAGCAGAGGTTAAAAAGGACAATGCATGTGAAGTGCTGGAGGTCAGGCAGTATCTATGGAAAGGAATAAAGAGCCAACATTTCGGGCCGAGGACCCTTCATCAAGACTTGAAAGGAAGTCGGAAGAAGCCAGAATAAGAAAGTGGGTGGGTGGGGGAAGGGGATGAAGTGAGAAGCTGGCAGGCGGTAAGTGGAAAAGATAAAGGGCTGAAGAAGAAGGGATCTGATAGGAGAGGAGTGGACCGTGGGGGAGAGGGAAGGAGGAGGAACAGAAGGAGGTGGTAGGCAGATGAGAGAAAGAGTAAGAGGGGAGGCAGAATGGGGAATAGAGAAAAGAGAGAATGGCAAGAGGGGAGAAATTATCAGAAGTTAGAGAAATTGATGTGGCCGGAGTTAACTGGTTCCCATTGGTCACCTTAAGTTAAAATCAGGATTAATAGGTAAGCATTTTTGCCTGCCTGCCCCTTATATGCTCAGCACTAAGAACTAGAATGATTTCTGTGAGCCTATAACTCTGTTTTCCCTTTCCCGTGGAGGGCCTCATCATGCTTCCCTCAACGCAATCCTCTGGGCTGCTTGTCTTTTGTTAGGTTTCCAAGTTTGAGGAGCAAATCCGGTCAGCCTCATTCGTGTGCCTGGATGGGAATATTCCCACATCGACCATCCATTACGTCTGCAATGTTGCGAAAGAGCGCAGTGTTCCAGGTAACAGACTGCGTCGGGCAGACCAACACATTTCAGGATAAAACTTGGCTAATCAGTACTATTACCCTCTTTGATCTGCTGATGACCACACTGTGCAGCTACAACAGCCGTGCTCTCAGTGTTTCCCAGTGAAACGGTGCTATGTTTAGTTTGGAATCCATCCTTCGTGCAGCCCGTTGGGGCGCAGAGACGAAAGAGTGTATACCCACTGCTTCACCAGGGCTAACGAGGCAATGCTGCCTACATGAGCTTCAGTGCCGGCAGCTAAATCTGTACATGCAACGGGAGCAGTGCCTACAATTTCATTTGCGCAGGGATGAGATATTCCAAAGAAAGGTAGCCACATTGTTTATCCATTGGTTTGTTTGCAGTGATGTTCGAGCCCGCAGACTTCTCCAGTGCTTGCAAACCTTTCAAGACAGAAAGCTGGAAATCTCTAACGTACACGTCACCCAACCTGATGGAACTGTGGGCAATGAACCAGGCACTCGGATTACCAGTACCCACAGGTAAACGTTTCCTGCAGTGTACTTTGTAACATACGTCAAGCAAGTTTCAATGGATGAATCCTCTTAAGGATTGAATTAATATCAAATTATACTTGTGCAACTCTCTCACCGGGGATCCTACACCAACTTGGCTTGTTAGCCGACTCTGCTGACAGCCACGTGACCTGGTGGTGAAAAGGCCACCCTTCATAGGCAATACACGTCTAGGGTTGGTATGATTTAGGGTTCAACCAAGCAGGAACACTGGGATGTTCCAATTAAGTGAAGCTTGATTTGAATGAATGCTGTGTAAGTACTTGCCACACAGTTATCGGTAGCCCAGAAATGACTGATCGTCCCAGCTTGCCACTGGGAACTGTGACTGTGTCTGTCAGACTGAACAGATGAAGAAAATGTTCCCCTCTCGAAATGGAGGATCTTTGTCCCATATCTAGGTTTCCATTCCTGAACCAGGAGTCAGTCTAAGATTCCTGTCCTGCTCTGCTGCTAAGGAGCATTTGCATCTGAATGCAGAATCCCAGGGCCCGGACAGGAACTGGGGGACTGCTTCATCGAGGATCTCTACTCCATCCGCCAAAAGCAGAACTTCCCGGTAGCTAAGCATTTTAATTCCGATTCCCATTTCCCTTCCATCATGTCGGTCCATGGCCTCCTCTTGTGCTACGACAAGGCCACCCTCAGGGTGGAGGAGCAACACTTCATATTCCATCTGGGTAGCCTCCAACCCAATGGCATGATTATCGATTTCTCCTTCCAGGGAAAAAAAAAACCCTTCCCCTCCCCTTCCTCTCTTCTTCTGTTCCCCTCGCTGGCCTTTTCTAACCTGCCCATCACTTCCCCCGGGTCCCGTCCTCCTTCCATTTCTCCTCCGGTCCACTCTCCTCTCCGATCAGATTCCTTCCTCGCCAGGCTTCACCAAATGCCTTCCAGCTAGCCTCCTTCCCCTCCATGCTCCTTTTAATTCTGGCTCCTTCCCCTTCCTTTTGCTCCCTGAAGAAGGGTCTCGGCCTGAAACGTCAACGATTTATTCATTTCCATAGATGCTGCCTAATGTGCTGAGTTCCTCCAGCATTTTTGTGTCTGTTGCTCATCAAAAATGAAGTGTTCTTTTATCCAGCAGTGCAGACACAGAGTCTCATAGAGAGGATTATTTGTCAGTGTGAGGTGACAGAGGTGTGACCTATAGCACTTAGCACCTATGTTCATTTTAAACTCAAGTTGACGCCTATAGCGCTAACACTACTCCTCCTTAACTGCAGAGCTGCCTTCCGCGGTGGATGAAGTTGTTGAGGTTGCATTGAGAATGTCACGGCCATTGTTGAAACACTTGCAGTGTGTGATTGTCACTCTGGGAAGGCACGGCGTGCTCCTTTGCAGCAGATGTGAAGACGGAGAAATCTCTCTTCAGCCAAAGAAAGCCTCTCAGGTCAGCATGAAACTCTCGGCCACCATCGAATGTCAAGCCTCCAGCTTCTAAAGTCTCTCATTCTCCCCTTTTACCACCAAACTAAGCAGATAACTGTCCAGCTCTTTGGATGAAGTCACTGTGTGGTTCACTGCAGGTTAGGACCTTGATAATTTTCCACACGATGAGTTTTCAGTCTCTGCTACGTCCTCAGCCACTGGTGCACAGTGGAGCCTGGACTTTGAGGTTCTCCCACATTTGGCCCAAACATCCCGTGCTGTGAGTGAATAGTTATATTACATTCACCCTTCCCGTTTCCAATCCTTTCAACTCCTTCACTTGTCTAATCCAGCTTAACCTTGACGAGACTGCAACAAGCACCCAGCCAAGAACTCAGCTTCACAAAGTCAACTCTGTACTCTTGGCAGGTGTTCAAGCTCCTTCTCCCATCCCTGCACCAATAGGTACATTTAACGCCAGAGAAATGTATAAAATATACGTCCTGAAATTCTTTTCTTTGCAAACATCCACAAAAATAGAGTGCCCCAAAAAATGAATGACAGTTAAACGTTAGAACCCCAAAGTCCTCCCCCAGTTCCCCCTCCCATGCATAAGCAGCAGAAAGGCAAAGACCCCCTCTCCCAGCAGCAAAAAAGCAACAGCACCCTCCACCGAGCCCTCAAGCGTGCAACAAAGCATCAATAAAGACATAGACTTGCAGTAGCCAAAAACTACTCGTTCACCAGATATTCAACATACCACAGGCTCTCTCTCTCTCCCTAATGAGGAAAAAGAGGTGTCCCCGTTTCACAGTGAGAGGGGAGACATAACAAACAACTCACTGATTTACGACATTAAAAGTCTGTTGCGTCGCTTTTTCCAAGCTCTGTGCCCAGAGAGTTGGCACCAGAAAGGCACTGCTCTCGGGACACACAACCCCTGGCATCTAACCTTCTGCTCCCGATGGTCCGTGTTCTCCCGTGACGCTTCAGTCAGAGGCAGCAGCCTAAATCAGCATGTCCTCAGAACCAGGAAATCCCAGAGCCCTGAAGGCACTCTTGTCTTCCAGGCCACGTCCTTGGGATATCAAAAAGTGGCTGGTCGTGAGGCCCTCAGGGCGGGACCCATTCCCGCAAAGAACCAAAGTCAGAGTGTAACTTCAGGTCAGGGTCTTCAAAAGACCCTTTCGATCTTAGAATCCCTGCTCACACGCTAGGTCACCTACATTGAGTTCCCCTCTTCCTCTCCTCACTGTGAGTCCTCCTCTCATCCTCAGGGCTTCTCACACTCTCCAGATTTCACTCTCTATTGGTACCTGGCCCCACTGGGTTCCTCTCTCACATCCCCCCACTTCCAGGTTTGTAGTTTTTCTAGGTTCCTGTTCCCACCAACAGATATCAACTTTCTCAGGCATGCTTACAGCTTCAACACTTTCCCTTCCAAAGAATGCCATTCTGTTACAATACAAGCTGCTGGGAAATGTCAGACACAGGGCTGGGATCGTGTTAGTGAAACGGAGAGTATGGCTGCGGTTTACCTCATCCTCTGATCTACTTCTCCTCTGTGAAGATTGTAATGTCTGCCCAGTTTCTCCAGATCGTGGCTGACAGGAGAGTAGAGACTGGAGATGTTGGAAATCTTCAAGCAAGGCAAAACAACTCCAGCCCGACAACATACACATCAAATTCTTTAGTGTCCGATAACCACTCCTGTCTGTCCTCCCCCACCCCCCAACTTCTATATTTACTTCTGATCCCATGGCCTTCATTACCATGTTTACTCTTTCCCCACCATCTGCATCTGCCCATCACCCAGACACATTCTACACACTGATTCCCAACCCCACTTCCTTCCCTTTATTCCATGGTCCACTGCCCTCTTTTATCAAATTCCATCTCCTTCAGCCCTTTGTCACTTCCTATCTCCCACCCCCCAGCTTCTCATATGACCTGCAATTCCCCCCTCTCTCACCTGGATCCATCTATCTCCTGCCAGCTCTTGCTCAACCCCTTTCCTTCCACCTTTCTATACTGGCAATCTCTGCTCTCTTTTTCCAGTCCAGAGGAAGGGCCTCAACCTAAAACACTGCCTGTCCATTGCACTCCTTTGTTCCTGCCTGACCCACTGAGTTCCACGAGCGCCTCTTGTTTCTCTGATTATATTAACCTACTTGATCATTTTTACTCTCTCCCAGATGTCACCCAGTGATCTTTGTGCCATCCACTACCCTGCCATTAGTATCAGACCAGAAGAAATGCTGAACGTGTCTGGAGCTGGTGACAGGTAAGAGAGCTTCACTGACTTTACCCAGATCTGTGCAACCTGACAATAGGAACACTGGCCAATGAACAAAGCCTCAAATCATTGTCAGGTCCAACTCAGGAAGGTAATTCCGTCTGCTCAGGCCAATTGCATTGATCAACCAGCATTGAGCACCTCATGTTGCGGCATTGACTTCCAGGTGCTGGAAACAAATTTATAAACATTGTTTGCTCCCTGTGACCATCACAGTTCAGCTACTTCCTCCAAGAGGTGTGTGACTGAACAATATCTGTATTTTTTCCAGCTGTTCAGATAACTAAGTCGTATTTGAGGGAATCTTGGAGTTAATCTCTTGACTATGCTAGTGAAATTGACCTCAAGACTGGTACCGGGCCACAAAACATGTTCTACCAGGCCTCAAAGAAACGATATGAGTCAGCTGCACCTTTCCCCATTCCCTGTCACGCACTGTTGAACTTGAACATAGGGTTGCCAACTGTTCTGTATTTGCCGGGACATCCCGTATATTGGCTAAATTGGTTTGTCCCGTATTTCCCCCGCTAAGGTAAAGTGTACCTATGAAACCTTTTGTGCCGAAATGGCGTAAAGCAAAGAAGCAATTACCATTAATTTATATGGGAAAAATTTTTGAGCGTTCCCAGACCCAAAAAAAACCTACCAAATAATACCAAATAACACATAAAACCTAAAATAACACTAACATATAGTAAAAGCAGGAATGATATGATAAATACACAGCCTATATAAAGTAGAAATAATGTACGTACAGTGTAGTTGGGAAGATTAAGCCAAAACTGATTTGTGGAAAAAAAAATCGGCATGCATGCGCACAGAGGTGCCTGCGCAAGGCTTCATGGTCATGGTAGTCTTTCTCAGGATAAACCCAAGTGTCCCGTATTTGACTGCTACTTTTGTCCCTTATTTGGGAGTGAGAAAGTTGGCAACCCTAACTGTAAAAGACATGTTGAGGTGAGTTAACCCTACTTGAACACCCCCCCCCCCCCCCGGTTGTCCGGTCCATAAGAATATTGTCAATATTAAACCGGTCCACGGTGCAAAAAAGGTTGGGGACCCCTGCTCAAGATGGTTGACGGTGGAGACTGGGCTTGCCAATGGTTCTGGCATCTTATCGCTATCCAGTGCCTCTTTGGTCATCAGATTAAGGCAGCTTTGGGGCTCAAAGCAGATGATGGGAAGGCTGACCTTCACTTGAAGCATGAATAAAGGGTGCCTTTATGAAGTCCAGAGGTGAACAGGTTCTTGCCGAATCACAGTAACAGCGTCTTTGTATTATGGTGGGCTGGGAGAATATGTGAAAATAGCATAATTAATCACAGAGTAAGGATTTCAAAGGACCGATTGAACTGGGACACTGGAAAAAAGTGATCATCAACCGTAGGTATTTCAGCAAATCCTCACAAATAGAGTAAAGCTAGGAAATGAGGATTGGGCTCCAGACTACGTTAATAATTGCATTCTTTGTCATCGTACTGCAGACAGCGGCACATCTTTCATTTGTTGCACATTCTGATTGGAGCAGTCACTCTGAGCCAAGGCAGGTCAGTTGAAACGACACTATCAAGTCTCATAGTGGAACAAGTGAGATTCTCCACAAGCCTTGAAACCGCATACTGTAATGCAGGATTCTTAGATTTTGCATTTGTGGAAACTCCTTGAAGCATGAAGAGAAATACTGCATATAAGCATACTCAAAGAGAAGATGAAAATCCTTAACCTGCCCTCTAATCTCACCCCATTCTGTGGCCGCCGAATCTATCATCTGCCCACCCTAATCACACAATAGCGACAGTTTGAAAGGATTAGTGCTAAAAATCAAGGCATTCCCTTTGATAGTGCAGATTAGTGCAGAACTGGTGAATTAACAAAATATGCAAAGGACAATGCTGTACAAGAATAAATTGAACGGAGAATCGTTTAACGAGTTCCTTAGATTGTCAATCATAGACGACAAGAAGCATGGCCAAGCCAAAGGTAGTTTTCGTCCACATTTCTGGATTAGTTGTCTTCAAAGGTGTAAGGCTGCCGCTGTGTATGGCAGAAACTTGCCAACCTCGTGTGCGCGCCATCCAGGCTGTTCACTGCAAGCCTGTTCTTTCATGTCTGCTGCATTAGTAGCAAGGAGATTGCGTGGCAACCTCCGGCTTTGATCACGGACTGCCAGCGCACCCTTGAAAGGAATCTTCCTCTTGCTCAACTTATGGGAGTGCCCATCTATCTGGCCATCTACCTTTCTCATCGTAGGGCATTTTCTCTCCCGACTCCGCCAACATCCAACTCACCCCTCTGTATGTGTGGTGTAATCACTAATCAATTGGTTGGATAGATTTCATTCTGTTGTCCTCTCCCAGGAGGACAGATTTTCTTTTCCTACTACTCTCATGAAGAATTAAACTAAATGGATTTTGTACTGAATTGTAATGTTGTTGAACAAGCCAAGTAACTGCTAGGTTAACCAATTTGATCTGTTTCAGATTGGGAATTCCCACCTTGAAGAATTGGAGGGAAGGGAAGAAGGGAGATTCATTTCTCAGCTTATATATAAGGAATTTAAGGCACATCTTACCGAACAGGCTCAATTTGACAAATGACTCCCAAAACGTGCACAAGCATTGCTCCATTTTGGCACACAGGACATATGTACTTCATAATTTTGTTATAGTGTTGCAGAACTTTACTTCATTGGTGGGGTTTCTTGGATATTGAGAGTGGGAAACTTTTGCTATGTTAGTGAGAATGGACAAAGGAACAGTGCTAATTTGATTAGCTGTTTCCAAGGGCCAGCACAGGCACTGGACCCTTCACAGAATCATTTCATGAACTTGTTCCAAACCTGCGAAATATTCCTGCAAACTTAAGTCAAAATTTAACTGGACATTAATGCTTCCAGCATATTCAGTGCACTTTAGAAGCCAGTGCAAGAGAGATTAATCTACATACACGGCAAATGTGAGACACTTCTCCAGTTATTTTGCATCAGTCTTGTTATGGGGCTAGTGTAATGCAGGTTCAATTATCAGTCTTCCTCTTCTCAGTACATGAAATGAGCTCTTTTGGTGATACCATTCCTGTACCTAGATTGATTAGATAGGAGTGGTTTTCCTTTTATTAAAAACATTATGTATCCATAAGTTTTGTCTTTCCACTGCATTTCTGGGTGAATTATTACAAATGAACTAGAGCAAATGTAACACCTTACATCTTATTAAGTTTCTGTCTCAAGTGCCTATAAAAAGTATTCACTCCCCTTGGAAGTCTTCATGTTTTATTGTTTTACAACTTTGAATCAGAGTTTGGCTTTTTTGACACTAATCGGCAGAAAAAGATTCCATTGTGTCAAAGTGAAGCAGATCCCTACAAAATGATCTAAAGTAATTACAAATATAAAACACAAAATAATTGATTGCATAAATCTTCACCCCCTTCAAGTCAGTATTTAGTAGCTGCACCTTTGACAGCAGTTACAGCCTTGATTCTGTGTAGATAGGTCTCTATCAGCTTTGCACATCACGACACTGCAATCTTTTCCCATTCCTCTTTACAAAACTGCTCAGGCTCTGTCAGATTGCATGCTGACCATAAGTGAACAGCCTTTTTCAAGTTCAGCCACAAATTCTCAATTGGATTGAGGTCTGGACTCCTGTGGCCAAGTCATTGCTGTGCAGCTTTGGCTTCATGATTGGGGCCATTGTCTTGCTGAAAACAATTCATCTCCCAAGTTGCAGTTCTCTTGCAGACTGCAACAGGTTTTCCTCCAGGATTACCCCGTGATTTGCTGCATTCATTTTACCCTCTACCTTCTCAAACCTTCCAAGGCCTGTTGCAGTGAAGCATCCCCACAGTATGCTGCTGCCACCATGCTTCATGGTAGGGATGGTGTGTTTTTGATGTTGTGCGATGTTTGACATGCCAAATCTAGTGTTTAGTCTGATGGCCAAAAAGCTCAATTTTGGTTCCATCAGACAATAGAAACTTCTTTCAGCTGACTTCAGAGTCTCCCACATGCCTTCTGGCAAATTCTAACTAAATTTCACGTGAGTTTGTTTCAACAGTGGCTTTCTCTTTGCCACTCTCCCATAAAGCTGCCCAGGCAACAGTTGTTGTATGTGCAATCTCTCCCATCTCAGCCATTGAAGCTTGTAACTCATCTATAGATCTCTTGGTGGCCTCCCTCACTAGCCCCTTCTGGTACGATCACTCTCAGTTTTTGAGGACAGCCTGCTCTAGACAGATTTACAGCTGTGCCATATTCTTTCCGTTCCTTGATGAATGACTTAACTGTAAGCCAAATGACTTGGAAATTTTCTTGTACCCATCTCCTGATTTGTGCTTTTCAATAACCTTTTTCGCAGAGTTGCTTGGAGTGTTCTTTTGTCTTCATGGTGTAACTTTTGCCAAGATACTAACTCACCAGTAGCTGGACCTTCCAGATACAGGTGTATTTTTACTACAGTCAATTGAAACACCTTGACTACACACCGGTCTCCATAAATATATCTATTTAACTATTTATATGATTTCTAAAACCAGTTGGCTGCATCAGTGATGATTTGGTGTGTCATATTAAAGGGGAGTGAATACTTATGCAATCAATTATTTTGTGTTTTATATTTTTAATTAATTTAGATCACTTTGTAGAGATCTATTTTCACTTTGACACGAAAGGGTCTTTTTCTGTTGATCTGTGTCAAAAAAGCCAGATTAAATCCAGTGTAATTCGATATGGTAAAAGATGAAAACCTCCGGGTGAGGTGGAGGGGGTGAGAGGAGGTGAATACTTTTTATAGGCACTGTCTTTGAGAAGATTCACAAGGCCATTTATCAGCAGCCATTTGCAAAAGTGTCAGAGAATAGAGTGAGCAAGTACCTCTCTCTGAGAATTGGTAGGTGTCTGGTGGGGCAGACTTGACTGAGGTTTACTCTCAATGTGAAGAACCTAGTGGTGCGTTGGAAAGAGCAAAAGTTCCACTCATTACCCATTTATCTCCTTTTTTTGTTACAAAGTTTTCTTTATTACAAATTTGGTGCTGTACAGTATATACAAAACAATGACTAACACAATTACTTCACTACAAATAGACAATACAAATTAAACCAAAATGCTTCCATCTCTATCGATGATGGCAATTACACCCCGCAAAGCCCAACGGTCCCAGAACGCCTCTAAGGTCGCCGTGGACTGCGCGTGTACCTTTTTTTGGCGTGTGCGTGTGCATGCGTCTGTGCGCGTGCGATGTTGGCGGGACGATGTCTTTTTCATGCCTTTACAAGGCACGGAGTGAAAGAGAGAAACTGTGTGGTGTGCCACTCCTCACACAGACATTTCGCAGTATTTTTCCCTTTATTTTACGAGGTCGAGTTGCAATCTAGACACTCAACCTGGCATGGATGGAAAGCATTCTCGGGAGTGGACCTGGCTGGGTTTGAACCCGGGAACCTCTGTTCCAGAGTCCGGCGCTGATGTCATTGCGCCAGCAGCCGGCCCATGTGTTCCTTTTCAATATTAACCTGGGCACGAGCATACCCCTTAAACATTGCCAGGCAGTCTACCCGGGCAGATCCTCCCGCCACCTGTTTCCAAGAAGTTCATGGCTGCACTGAGTTAAGGAAAAGGAAGTTTGCGCTGACAGATACTCTGAGCATTCACTAGCTTTGCTGTTTCTGCCTTGGCCTGTGTGCAGTGCTGCCAAGTCCATTAGCGCTTTCCACATCTGACGTCATACTACTGTGATTTAGCGGTCTGGGTTTGTGCTCCCCAGTGCAGTATCGTTGGGGGCATGGGTGTGGCGTGGCAGTTCCATCTGCCTGCTGAGGAGGGTATGCTGTGGCACCTCCTCGAGGCCACATGGCTTCTCCATTAATGAGAGCTGCACAGTCCGTGCGGCTCATTAGGGGTGCAATCATTAGCATATTCAAAGGAGGGCTGCATGTAACTAAACAATACTAAAATAAATAGCTTGTATTCTGTCTAAAACTAGTATCCGGTATTGAAATGGGTAAATTTGGGTGAACAGGTATGATTTGCGGAGGGCTATTTCAAGGGCGAAGAGACAATTTCGAACGAGGTTGGAGGTGACATCGGATGCACAGCAACTGTGGCAGGGTTTGCAAGCCATTACTTCCTACAAAGCGAAACCCAATAGCATGAATGGCAGTGATGCTTCACTACCAGATGAACTCAACACCCTCTATGCCCGTTTTGAAAGGGAGACACAACTACAGCTGTGAAGATCCCTGCTGCACCCGATCACCAGTGATCTCGGACTCAGAGGCCGATGTTAGCCTGTCTTTAAAGACAGTGAACCCTCGCAAGGTGGAAGGTCCCGATGGAGTACCTGGTAAGGCTCTGAAAACCTGTGCCAACCAACTAGCGGGAGTATTCAAGGATATTTTCAACCTTTTACTGCTACAGGCGGACGGTCCCACCTGCTTCAAAAAGGGAAGAATTATGCCAGTGCCTAGGAAGAATAATGTGGGCTGCCCTAATGACTATCGCCCAGTAGTACTCACATCAACAGTGATGAAATGCTTTGAGAGGTTGGTTATGACTAGACTGAACTCCTGCCTCAGCAAGGACCTGGACCCATTGCAATTTGCCTAACGCCACAACAGGTCAACGGCAGACACAATCTCAATGGCTCTCCACACAGCTTTAGACCACCTGGACAACACAAACACCTACGTCAGGATGCTGTTCATCGACTATTGCTCAGCACTTAATACCATCATTTGCACAATCCTGATTGCGAAGTTGTAGAACCTGGGCCTCTGTACCTCCCTCTGCAATTGGATCCTCGACTTCCTAACCGGAAGACCATAATCTGTGCAGATTGGTGATAACATCTCCTCCTCATTGACAATCAACACTGGTGCACCCCAGGGGTGTGTGCTTAGCCCACTGCTCTACTCTCTCTATACCCATGACTGTGTGGCTAGGCATAGCTCAAATACCATCTATAAATTTGCTGATGATACAACCATTGTTGGTAGAATCTCAAGTGGTGACGGGAGGGCCTACAGGAGTGATATATACCAACTAGTGGAGTGGTGTCGCAGCAACAACCTGGCACTCAACACCAGTAAGACAAAAGAGCTGATTGTGGACTTCAGGAAGGGTAAGATGAAGGAACACATACCAATCCTCGTAGAGGGATCAGAAGTGGAGAGAGTGAGCAGTTTCAAGTTCCTGGGTGTCAAGATCTCTGAGGATCTAACCTAGTCCCAACATATTGATGCAGTTATAAAGAAGGCAAGACAGCGGCTATACTTTATTAGGACTTTGAAGAGATTTGGTATGTCAACAAATACACTCAAAAACTTCTACAGCTGTACCGTGGAGAGCATTCTGACAGGCTGCATCACTGTCTGGTATGGAGGGGCTACTGCACGGGACTGAAAGAAGCTGCAGAGAGTTGTAAATCTAGTCAGCTCCATCTTGGGTATGAGTCTACAAAGTACCCAGGACATCTTCAGGAAGCATTGTCTCAGAATGGCTGCATCCATTATTAAGGACCTCCAGCACCCAGGGCATGCCCTTTCCTCACTGTTGCCATCAGGGAGGAGGTACAGAAGCCTGAAGGCACACACTCAGCGATTCAGGAACAGCTTCTTCCCCTCTGCCATCCGATTCCTAAATGGACATTGAACCCTTGGACACTACCTCACTTTTTAAAATATACAGTATTTCTGTTTTTTGCACATTTTTAATCGATTCAATTTATGTATTATATAATTGATATACTTATTTATTTATTATTATTATTTTAATTTTTTTCTTCTATATTATGTGTTGCATTGAACTGCTGCTACTAAGTTAACAAATTTCATGTCACATGCCGGTGATAATACAGGTGTCCCCCGCTTTTCGAACGTTTGCTTTACGAAACCTCACTGTTACGAAAGACCTACATTAGCTCCCTGTTTCGGCTAACAGAAGGTGTTTTCACTGTTACGAAAAAAGCAGCACGCGCCCCGAGTAGCCGCTCTCCCTGGGAACGGCATTCTCACCAGCATTGCTTAAACACGTGCCTGTGAGCAGCCGTTAGCAAGATGAGTTCTAGGTATCGGAAAAGCCTAAAAGAGCTCGTAAGAGTGTTACACTTAGCGTAAAACTAGACATAATTAAGCTTTTTGATCGTGGTGAACGAAATAAGGACAAAGTGAGTTTAGCTTGTGGAAGTTGATGAAGATGATGTTGAAGAGGTTTTGGCATCCCATGACCAAGAACTGATAGATGAAGAGCTGATGCAATTGGAAGAAGAAAGGATAACAATCAAAACCTCAGTGTCCCACCACCCCAAACTCCGGGCCGTGGACAGATACCAATTCGCGGAGAATGCAGCGGTCCAGCAGTAGCCGGGAGGCACCCAGCACGTCTTTAAGAAAAAAGATGAAATAAACAAGCTAATTAATTAGGTGCCACCCAGCACGTAAATGTCGGCCCAGATCAGAAGCGATTGCTGATTTCACTTGCTCTACGTAATGGGCAATTGCCTCTGATCTGGGCCAACATTTACATGCCGGGCGGCACCTAATCAATTAGCTTGTTTATTTCGGCCTTTTTCTTAAAGATGTGTGGATGCGTCCTGGCTACCGCTGGACTGCTGCATTCTTCGCGGATCGGTATCGGGTCGCTGCCCGGAGGGTGGGGGCTACTGCACCACCTAACCTCCAACTCAGCCTAACACACCATCATCAGTGTGTTTGGCACTGTCCCAATTCCAGTAAGTGAAACTACACTGTACATACATTATTTCTACTTTATATAGGCTGTGTATTTTTAGGTGTTATTTGGTATGATTTGGCAGCTTCATAGCTTAAAGGTTACAGGAGAGCGCTTGTGTGAGATTTTCGCTACGGTGGACAGTGCAGACAATTGTTGTTGAAGTATTTCTAATTTATGTAGGCTGTGTATTTATCATATCATTCCTGCTTTTATTATATGTTACTATTATTTTAGGTTTTATGTGTTATTTGGCATGATTTGGTAGGTTATTTTTTGGTCTGCGAACGCTCACAAATTTTTCCCATATAAATAAATGGTAATTGCTTCTTCACTTTACGACATTCCGGCTTACGAACCATTTCACAGGAACGCTCCACCTTCGGAGGGCAGGGGAAACCTGTAAACCTGATTCTGATTCTGATTATTGCCATGCACTGAGTTACAGTGAAAGATCTGCGCGCTGTTCATACAGAACAATTTATTACAACAATGAGTTGAAGTAGTACCAACTTAAACAAACATGGGATACAGAACGAAGTGTTACAGTAACGAAGAAATTGTGGTGCATGTGGATAACAGGTGAAGAGTATTGTACTAAGGAACTGTTCAGTAGTCTTAAAATAGGGAGACAGAAGCTGTCCTTATGCCTGGTATTAAGAACGAGAGCATAAATCTGTACCACATTGCTTTACCTCTGGTGAATGACATATGGGGTTGGTCAGAGCAGCACATTGGAAATTTCATCTCTGCCGCCCAGTTTGTTTATTCACCATCTCCCCTTTCTTCAGTTAATGACACGATTGTTTGGTACAAGCCAGTTGGTAGTTTGCACCCCAGAATACTCTTAAAACAAATGGACCCAAGTTGGCCAAACTGCAACAAGTTGCCCAGGTAGCAGTTTTGCAATTTAGGACAAATAAATTGAATGTTAATTACATTTTTAATGATGTCTGAACTTTTGATACATGTAATGTCTATTCACTAATTCATGAAACATAGAATTAAACACTTAAAATTGAATTGCAATGACCACATATTTTCATCTTAGTCGTTTACGCATACTTAGGCAGCAATGATAAGGAATAAGACAAGAACATTTCTGGTTGCATGCCTTAAGTCCTCTGTTTTTTTTTCCTCCCTGTACATTTCTCCTCTTTAATTCCCTCAAAGGCATTTTTTTTGATGTCTCCTCTCTTATTATGGCTAATATTTTGCACTGTTTGTCTTTGCAGCGATAGCAACGGAGTTTACTCTGATTAAGCCTGCAATTTTAGTTAATCACTCCAATCAACCTGAACTTATTCACTGGAAACTAATATACCTGTGGTTTCAAAAGTGTGAAAGTCAGAGTGATTTATGCATACATTTGTTAAATCCTTAGACAATAATCTCAGATCAGTAGCCTCCGCACCACTGGGGAAAGCAATATTTTAATACCTGGTACTGATGTCCAGCTAGTTTTCTCATTTTCAGAAATTTAAGTATCTTGCAATTATTAATAAAACAGCATTTTGTAAAATACAATATTGAAAGTTTATAAAATGCTTCTTCTTCAGTTCCTAGGTATGTAAAATCCAACATTAGAGACTATGTGAAAAATAACAAGGCAAAGGCTTTTATTTAGTTAGTATTCATTGAGTTTCATATGGTTCAAATAGTTAGAACCACAGAACCATAGAAACTACAGCACAGAAACAGGCCTTTTGGTCCTTCTTGGCTGTGCCGAACCATTTTCTGCCTAGTCCCACTGACCTGCACACGGACCATATCCCTCCATACACCTCCCATCCATGTATCTGTCCAACTTATTCTTAAATGTTAAAAAAGAACCCGCATTTACCACCTCGTCTGGCAGCTCATTGCATACTCCCACCACCCTCTGTGTGAAGAAGCTCCCCCTAATGTTCCCTTTAAACTTTTCCCCCCTCATCCTTAACCCATGTCCTCTGGTTTTTTTCTCCCCTTGCCTCAGTGGAAAAAGCCTGCTTGCATTCACTCTATCTATACCCATCATAATTTTATATACCTCTATCAAATCTCCCCTCATTCTTCTACACTCCAGGGAATAAAGTCCTAACCTATTCAACCTTTCTCTGTAACTGAGTTTCTCAAGTCCCGGCAACATCCTTGTAAACCTTCTCTGCACTCTTTCAACCTTACTTATATCCTTCCTGTAATTTGGTGACCAAAACTGAACACAATACTCCAGATTCGGCCTCACCAATGCCTTATACAACCTCATCATAACATTCCAGTTCTTATACTCAATACTTTGATTAATAAAGGCCAATGTACCAAAAGCTCTCTTTACGACCCTATCTACCCATGACGCCACTTATAGGGAATTTTGTATCTGTATTCTCAGATCCCTCTGTTCTACTGCACTCCTCAGTGCCTTACCATTAACCCTGTATGTTCTACCTTGGTTTGTCCTTCCAACATGCAATACCTCACACTTGTCTGCATTAAACTCCATCTGCTCCATTTTAATAACAGAGAATGTATACAGTGTACAACCTGAAATTCTTACTCTTTGCAGACATCCACAGAAACAGAGGAAAAACCCCAAAGCACGAATGACAGAAACACTTTGGAACCCCAAAGCCCCCTCTCCCCCTCGACCACGCACACAGCAGCAAAGCCCCCAAAGGGAGATCATGATCTGCAGTCAACAAAAGTTGCTGTTTACCCAACAGTTCAACTTGCCACAGGCTCACGCTCTCACTCTCTCAAGACAGAGAGATATCATCCATCTCACAGCGAAAGGAAAGACTGATGAACAGTCAGTGTTATGGTGTTACCATCTGCCGCATCACGTTTTATTCTGAGATTCTCTGACTTGAGAATCGGCAGCAAGCTCTCCCCATCATTGAGAGAAAGGGGGAAGAGAGAGACTGATTGCTCAACAACAGAGACCTGCATCCGCCACCGTGAAATCATCATGTTCCCTCCCCCGCGATGCCTCAACTGGTGGCACTGGCCTGGAATCGGTCGTCCGCAGGGCCACACCCCAGAGGGACGTGTCTTTCAGGCCACTTGGGGAATGGCCAGGCAGTGAGCTCCAGGTGCAGGAACTCATTTGCCATGTAAAACTGTAGTTTGAGTGCTGTTGCTATTGTGGACCGACAGAACCCCAGCCACCTTGAAGAAGAAAAAAGAGACATTAGAGAGAGGAATTTAAGCTGTTTCCACAGATGAGCTCGAAGAAGCAGCCATTTGGTATCATCAGGTGGGGGGATGTGCAGCTATTTACCTCCGCAACATCACATTCTTTCCACCCTTGCCCATCTCACAGGAGTTCCCTGGAATACTTCGATTGTTGGTTTTTTGAATCACCTGTTCACCTTCCTCAGTTGCTTCTGCCTGCTCCCCGCCCATCAGTCAACTATCTGTTGGTCCCTCTCCACTGTGGTATCCCTTTTGTTTCCACCCATCTCTATCCAGGTCCTCGCTAAGATCCTCAGGGGTTGTCATAGAGTGCATGTGCGGATGATGTTTCCTCTTGTAGAGAAACCAAAAACATGGTTCACTATTTTAAAAATTGGCCCAAAGATTGATGGAGATGTTGACAGGGTGCAGTCTCTAGCTACAGAGTGATATTGATGTGATGGTGAAGTGGGCTGAAGACGAGCAAATCTGCAGATGCTGGAAATCCGAGCAACACACAGAAAATGTCGGGGGGACTCAACTATATACTCTTTTCCATAGATGCTACCTGGCCTGCCAGGTTCCTCCAGCATTTTGTGTGCGTGTGTTGCTGAGAAAAGGGAAATAATGTTTAATCCCTGAATGGGAAGTGATGCATTTTGGGATTATCAAAGAGGTTAGCACATGCAGCAGGAGTGGAACGGTCCTAGGGAGTGCTGAAGAACAGAGGGACCTCAGTGTACCAGTCCAAAATCCTTGAAAGTCACAGCATTAGATGTCAATTTGCTTCATGGCACATTGTGAAGCATTCTGATACATTTTAATGAAGGTGTACTATAAATACACATTGATGTGGTCCCATTCCCGTTAGTTACTATTACTGTGTAAGTATTTCCAACGGTGTGTGCTACCACAGCCATCAGTTGTAGCAGGGTTTACAGGCTATAAAAGGCTACCACATCAGCATCACCAGCAACAGCACATCTCTTCCTGAAGAGCTTATGCACTCAATGTGTGTTGTTAACAGAGGGGAATTGATATGTCAGGACCCACCCTGACAGCCCTCTCCAACCACGATCCTGACACCCTCTCCAACCACGACCCCGACACCCTCTCCAACCACGACCCCGACACCCTCTCCAACCCCCAACCATCTACTGGTGTGCCTCAGAGAAGGAGCCCTGTATGGGAGCACAAATCCCATCTCTTCTTGTTATGATTAACAGATGCTGCAGGACCCAATTTAATCATTTAAGCTCCAGACTTTCCCTCACCAATAGCAACTCCCTCTGTTCTTTCGACTTGCATTATACGTGCATCAAAAGTTCTTGAATCTTTTGACCATTTCTGGTGCCTTATTAAGCTCATCTGCCCCAAGGTTAACCTGCCTTCCTTTGCAGATGATGCATCTCTCACACCTTCTTATTCATGATATGGTGACCCTTGTGCATAAATTCACATCCAGAGCGTGACTTTGTGAAACTCTCACATACAGTACAGCAGGTAGCTGACATTTGAAATATCATTATTCATTTCAACCAGGAGTCATCCTCCAGGTCTGTGGCTCTTGGCAAGTTACCAATCAGCTCAAATAGTTTTTTGACATTTGCTGAATAATGTTCTGCTTTTCCTTACAGTTTTGCTGCTGGACTAATTGCTGGCATCCTGACAGGGCAGGAGACCCACACGTGTATCAGGATGGGGTTGTTGGCTGCCAGCCATTCCATCAGGTCACTGGAAGTCGTCGCCACGTCCATCAATGTCAACAGTGTGAACCCACAGCGGGTCGTCGAGGGTGCATGGCCACAGCCAATATATCATCCGGGTGGCAAAGCTCCTACTAACAAGGAATTGTAAATCCCAGAGGCTGGGTCCCAGGTATACTGATAATCATTTCAGATCAACTGGACTATAATTTGGCAAAGTGAATTATCCACTGTTTGGAGAACCCGGACATTTTTGTTCCACTAAAATCTATAGTTTGAAGATAGGTTTTGAGACAGTTGGATGCTTGGCTACATTAGATGCTGAGATGCATTGTAGGATGTGCTGGGACACATCATCTGTGATGTAACCTGGTATCATCACATGTTTCAGGTCTTTCAACATCGGATACCGTCACCCAGGTGACCCAGCCAGGGTTGATCAGGCCCCGGCTTGTAACCCAGCAGCATTGCTCCACAGGTCACATCTCTTGATGCACAGCCATCTGGAGGCTCGCTCAGCAGCCTCTGTGATGGTCCTGATGCTCTTTTCTTTGCAACCCCCATAATGCCAAGGAGAGAGTAGGTTCTACAGGGTGAGCAGCCAGCAAATCCTCTACCCCCACCTCTATAAACTCACATCATGGCCTCCTCCCCTCTCTTTGTCACTCCTCTACCAGCTCCTGGTATTTGGCTCTCTTACACCTGAACACCTCCTCAACCTGGTCTTCCCAAAGCACTGTCAGTTCTATCATGACCACCTGCTTTGAGGTTTTGGACAGAATAAGCATGTCAGGCCTCAGCGATGATAATGCGATGAAATCAGGGAACTTAAGTTGCTCAGTCACCCAACTCCCGGCCCCATCATCACCAAGAGGTGAAACTTCGTTCGAGCAAAAGTTAATCGGTGAGGATAGATTGACTGTGGTGTAGTGACAGAAAGGATCAAACAGATGTTGATGGGTGTGTGTGAATAGGTTGCAGGACTGGAGATAACCAAGGAGAGGAGAAATGGGACTAATGGCTTAGCTCTCCTTAGAACCAGAATGAATCCACTGGGCTGATTGGCCTCTGTGTACTTGGTTGTAAATATAAGAGAAAATAAAAATCAATGTAGGATTGTTCCTTTAGACATTATACTGTATATGCTGTATTAGACCTGAATGAATTTACTATTGTCACGAGGGACAATACCCGAAGAACTCCTTTTTCCTATATTCTTACTTTTGGTGAGTACAATGTGTTTCTTCAGTAAGAGAAACAGAAATGGTTCTGGTTCTGGACCAGGATCTTTGTACAATGTTTTTCTTCCCACAGATGCTGTCTGACCTGCTAAGCGTTTCCACCACTTTCTGTTTCTCTATCAATTATTTTACATTGGCATTTTCTGACCTAGCAAAAACACCATTGAGATTATTGCCACCCAAGGACATTTAAAGACAATTAATTTAAAAAAAACTCATCAACTAACTTGTTTGAAAACTTTGGTCATAAGAAGAAAAATAGTAGAACTTTTAGAAAGTGATTATTGGAAGTATCAGCTTGATGCTTCTTAGTCAAATGCAGCTAAAGGGATTGCTTTATATAACATTGCACAAATTAGGCAGTGACACCAAGGTAATCAAGTAATGAACATCAGGAGAGTTAACAACAGGTGGATCAGTCAGGTGAATGATGTTCTATGTAGTTTAATTTACAATAATGTATCATCACAAACACAAGAAGATCTGCAGATACTGGAAATCCAAGTCAACACACACAAAATGCTGGAGGAACTCAGAAGGCCAGACAGCATCTATGGAACAGAGTAAACAGTTGACATTTCAGGCCAAGACCTTTCATCAGGGATGCTGACTCTTTATTCCTTTCCATAGATGCTTCCTGACCTGCTGAGCTCCTCCAGCATTTTGTGTGTGTTACAATAATGTGTAGTCAAACAGGATACATAGCAACTGAGATAAGTAATATCCTTAACAAAGTAAGATTAAGAATGATCGTAAATGTTTGCCACTAAGAATGTACTTATGAGGCTAGATTTTCCACTTACTTGGGAATCTAGATATACATTATTATCGAACAATTTCCAAGAATTTGTAGCAGAGCAGGAAGAATGACCCCAAGGTTTATAGTTTGAATTATGCCAAGAAAATAAAGGAGTTGGATAAAATTGGATGAGGTAAATGATAACTCAAACCACTTTATCCTTCCCTCTGCCTCTCCATCAACCCCCTTATAATCTTAGATCATGATAGATTATTATTAAAGCATGGATAATGCAATTGTTCAAAATTGTACAGTTTGTTACTAATATGCTTCCATTTTCTTCCCCGTACTGAACAACGTAATTTCAAAATGTATGCATTCATGCAGGGTCCTGTCTCAGAAGAACAGAAGGTCCAGATTTGAACACATTGCTACTTAAATGACTGATGTCGGTGTGGGAAGACTATTTCCAGTATCTATTTCAGAAGGCATTGCTTCTATCTGCAGAACTCGTAGCTGACCTTCCTTGTGTGCTAGCTGTTCAGTACAATGTGAGAAACAGACTGTGTATTGAGGACATGTGGCCTTCCAGATACTAGCCTATCATGTACTTACCATCTTCAGCTCTTTTTTTAAAAACACTAAAACCGTTAGCATATAACCAGTCTTGATTGTTTCATTTGGACCCATGTCTTAAACTGAATAAAGAGTGTTTATTGAAAGGAAATCTTTATTCTTATCTCCTGCTCAAAGGATTAGTTTGTAAATCTTCCAGATTAGAACTTTTCCATTTGCTCACCGATATACAGTATGTCAGACTGGGAGCATCGGATACAGTAGAGACCCCAACAGACCGACTGGTGAAGTGTTCCCTCACCTGGAAGAACTATTTGAGGCCCTGAATGGTAGTGAGGGGGCAGGTGTGGCATTTGTTCCGCTTGCAAGGGTAAGTACCAGAAGGGAGATCAGTGGGGAGTGACGAATGGCAAGAGGGTCGCATAGGGAGCGATCCCTGTGGAAAGTGGGGGAGGGGAGGGAAAGATGTGCCTGGTGGTCCATTTCAAGACCCTGGTCACCAAATGTACAACAGTAATATTTTAGCTCCACGGTAATAGGTATAAAGTGCATAAAGCAGGGGACTAAGCACACAGCTGGGTACTGATGCTGAGTGTGGAGGAGATGTTGCCAACCAATACTAACTGGGGTCTGGCAGTGAGGAAATCAAAGATGCACTCCAGGTATTGAGGCCCAGGTCTTGGAGCTCAGTGATGAGTTTCAAGGGGACAATAATGTTGAATGCTGAGCTGTAGTCCATGCATCTTCATTGACATCTCCATGACATTTCATGCAATATTGGCCATTGCTGAATTAACACATGCACGGCTCCAGCAAATTTAATGCACTGCTAGTGTGCAGTTAACCTTTGCATTACTCTGCAAGCACCTGTGTTAACTGAGAAGCACCAAATGGCAGACCCAACTGCTTTTCCCTCTAAGTTCTGCTATCACCAATTGCTTGGCTGCTCGTGTGCTCCACCTAGTGTCCAGATTAAGAACCATGACATTTACCCAAAGAACAAAGACGTCCAATGTCAATCAAAATACCCCTGACCAAGACTAAACTACAAAATTAAAGGATCATATTCAAAATTCTGATCATACAATAAATGTTACATTATTCTGAAAGGAAAACCAGGAGTGTTGAAAAGATCTGAATTCAGTATTTGGTACTCCAGGGTGGAATGACCTGTCATGTACAGTAATGTCCAAACACCGTGGGTACTAGAAGCTGCTTCAACAGTAACATGTTTCAGGAGTTTAAGTTGACTTTCTTCATATATAAGCTATCACGAGAGTGTCACAGATTAAGGACTGGAAAGTTCACACCTGTCTTTTCTAATGCATTAGTCAATTTATTACAGTGCTAAGAATGTAAGAAATAATGGCTAGAGTAGTAGGCCGTTTGGCCTTTCTAACTTCCTTCACCATTTGACAATATTATCTTTAATGACTGCAAGCCATTTTCTTGCACTATCCCCATGCATCAGATATTTCTCTCCTTGTCCGTACTTTTTAAAATTTTCACATTTGTCTTATTTAGCACATTGCTTGCTCGTCAGTCTTTGTTTAAGTGCAGTTTTTCATGAAATTCTGTTCTGTTTCTTTTTTTTCCCCATAAATGCCTGCAAGAAAATGAATTCAGGGTAGTATATGGTAACATATATGGGCTTTGATAATAAATTTACTTTGAATTTCGATATTTTTGTCTATATATCGCCTATGCCTCTGTAATGTTATTATAAGCCACCGAATAGTATCATTACATTGGCACAAGCAATAAACCAAGAAAGATCTGATGCATGTAAGAACGGAATGGAAGTTGTCATGGGGAAATTAACTTGCCCATAGATTGGGTGAATTAAGTTTGTCGTGGCAGTCTTCATCTGTGATAATGTGCTTGAACAGCTTGCTCGTGAACCTACATGGGAAAATACTACCTTATATCTGGTCATAGGCTATGAGACAGATAAAATTAACAATCCTGTAATTAAGGATCCTCTTGGAAAGAGTGACCACAGTATGACTGAATTTCTCATACAAATGAAGGGTGTGATAGTTTGATCTTAAACCGGTGTTTTATGCCTAAACAAGGGAGACTACAATGGGATGAGTGAGGAGATAGTGTAGGCTGGGAACACAAGCTGTATAGTGGGACAGTTGAGGAACAGTGGAAGACTTTCAAAGAGGTTATTCACATGCTCAACAAAGGTATATTTCAGTTTCGGACAGTAAGGGTGGGGGAGCCAGCTTTGGATAACTAAGAAAATAAAAGCAGCCATCAAACTAAAAGCTTATGCATACAAAGTCACCAAGAGTAGAGGAAAACTGGAAGATTGGGAAAGTTTTAAAAAGCAACCAAGAACCACTAAGCAAGCAATAAGGAAAGGGAAGATAGATTTTAAAGAAAACTAGCAGAAAATATAAAAACAGATGGTAAAGGTTTTGATAATGATATAAAGCATAAAAGGGTGGCTAAAGTGAATGTAGATCCCTTGGAAGGTGAGAATGGGGAATTGATATTGGGTAATACAAAAATGGATGAGACCTTGAATGACTATTTTCTGTCAGTCTTCAAAGTTGAGGACACATCTAACATGCCAAAGAGAGATGTTATCGATGAGATAGAAAGGGAGGACATTGATACAATGACTGTCATTAGTGCTGAGCAAACTAGTGAGCCTAAAGGTAGACACGTCTCCATATTCTGAGAGGATGCACCCCAGCATACTGAAAAAAATGACAGATGTTAGATTAGGTGCGTTTTTGACAATTTACCAAAATCCTCTGGACTCCAAGCATGTCTTGGCAGATCATAAGTCAGTGAATGTCTTGCCACTATTTTAAAAAGGATGTAGGAAAAAGATGAGTAGTTATAGGTGAGATAGGTGAATGTCTGTTCCTTTGGTTGGCAATCAGTAGTGAGTGGAGTGCCACAGGAGTTGGTGCTGTACCTGTAACTGTTCACAATATGCATTAACGATTTGAAAGTTTATGTATGCAAGTCTGAAGACACTAAATTGAAAAGCAAGGTGTGCAGAGGATGCTGAGGGTCTGCAGAGTAACAGAGGTAGGTGAAGCGAGTGGGCAAGCGTCTGGCAGATGAAGTACAATGTTGGTAAATGTGAGATCATCCACTTTGGAAGGAAAGGTAGAACATCAGATTATTATTTAAATGGTGAGGAACTGCAGCAAGCTGTTGAGCAGAGGGACTTGGGAGTGCTTGTGCATGAATCACAAGGTTGGTTTACAGGTGCGAGGGTTTATCAAGAAAGCAAATGTAATGGTGGCCTTCATTGCTAGAGGGATTGAACTTAAGATCAGGGAGGTTATGCTGCAGGGTACTGGTGAGGCCACACCTAGAGTACTGCGTGCAGTTCTGGTCTCCTTACTTGGAGGTGGTGCAGAGGAGTTTCACCAGATTGATTCCAGAGATGAGGGGATTAGCCTACAAGAAGAGACAGAGTCACCTGGGACTATACTCAATTCAGAAAAATGACAGGGAATCTTACAGAAACATGTAAAATTATGAAAGGGATAGATAAGATAAAGATAGGAAGCTGTTTCCACTGGTGAGTAGGATTAGAACTAGGGGACATGGCCTCAAGATTCATGGGAATAGATTTAGGACGGAGATGAGGAGAAACTGCTTTTCCCAGAGAGTAGAGAATCTGAGGAATTCTCTACTCAAGGAAGCAGTAGAGGCTACCTCATCAAATATATTAAAAAACAGGCAGAATTTTGCACAACAGGGGCATTAAGGCCTATGGGGAATAGATGGGTAGGTGGAGATGAGTGCATGGCCAGATCAGCCATGATCTTATTGAATAGCGGAGCAGGCTCGACAGGCCAGATGGCCCACTCCTGCTCCTATTTCTTATGTTCTTATGTCCCTTAGTTCCTTTCCTATTCAGAAAGCTATCCACCACTGGTCTGAATGTGCTCAATGAATGAGCTTTCACAGCCTCTGGAGCACAGAATGCCAAAGGTTCTTCAGTCTCTGCCTGAAGAACTTTCTACTCATCTTAGTCCAGAATGGGCTCTTTTTTAATTCTGATATTTCAGTGATCCCTGGTCCTGAGCTCCTCATCCTCCCTGAACCCACTCTACTGGGTTCTGCAGAAACTTTGTATATTAAAGGGGTGTCCTCTTTCTTCTAAGCTCTGAATACAGGCCAAGTCTACTCAATTTCCCCTCATGCAAAAAAAAACATCATAGCCTGGAACCAAAGCAACATCTAGTATTTATTCTATGACAGTTACATTCTTCCTGATGTGATCTCACCAGGATCCTATATAATTACGGTAGGATACCTTTGTACTTGCACTCAAATTTTATTAATAAAAGCAAACATATCATTTGCCTTCTTAACTGCATGTTTCCTTTTGGTAGCAACTACAGTATATAAGGACACTGAGGCACCTTTTAACATTAAAATCACTCACCATTTTAAAATATTTTGCTTTTCTGTTCTGTGTTCCAAAGAGTAACGTTGCATATTTTCCCTTCCCTGCCATATTCTCATCCACTCATTCAACTCACTCGTATCCCCTTGAAGCCTCTGTACTTCATCTTCCTAATTCACAATCCCACCTAGTTTTGTGTCAGCATTGATAGAGGTCAAGAACAGCTGAGACCTAAGCACCAGTCCTGTGATTCCTCAATAGCCATAGCTAACCAAGCCAAGAACAGTCTGTTTATTGCCCTTCCCTCAATCCCTATCAGTAGACCACCTCCAACACTATAACCTTACTGACCAATATGTGTGGGACCTTTTGAAAAATCCAAATTCATCTCATCCTCAAGTTCTCTCTTATGCATTCTCCAAGTTACATCCTCAAACAATTTTAACAGACTATTCAAACATGATTTTATTTTCATAAATCTCTGGTGACTCAGATCAATCCTTTTTTTGGGGTCACAATGACTACCCTCTGATACACTGGAACAATTTCAGAACACAGTCTTGTTGATTCACCTCTAACACTCATTTCTCCTCCCACAATACTTTCCCCATGCAGAGTTGTTCAAAAGGAAAAGACTCACTCACATCGTACTATATTTCCCGAGAGGAAAGGGTAATCATTCAAAACTGGAATTCCCTGGATATCTAAAGATGCAGAGATTAAAAGGGAAAAGGAGAGAATTGTGAGATCCATGATACATAGTGAATACACTGTGGTGCTGCTGGTACAGCCACTGCCTCAGAGTGCCAGAGACGTGGGTTCAATCCTGGTTCTGGGTGCTATCTGTGTGAGGTTGCTCATTCTCCCTGTGGAGACAAGAAGCATAGCCAACACAAGGGAATTTGTCAGATGGAATACTCTATATTACATGTACCACTTCTTTGCCCATTCCCATCTGTCTGAATTTGTCTACAGATTGCCTGCTTCCTCAGCACTACCGGCCCTTCCACCTATCTTCATGTCATCCACAAACTTGGCCACAAAGCCATCAATTCCATGATCCAAATCGTAGACATATAGCATGAAAAGAAGTAGTCCCAATGCCAACCCTTGCAGAACACTACTAGGGAAGGCCACTTTTATTCCCACTCTTTACTTCCTGCCAGTCAGCTAATCTTCTATCCATGCCAGTATCTTTCCTGTAATACCATGGGCTCTTCCTAGCTTGTTAAGCAGCCTCATGCATGGAACCTTGTTGAAGGCCTTCTGAAAATCCAAGTATAAAACATCTACTGTCTCTCCTTCATCTATCCCGTCTGTTATTTCCTCAAAGAAGTCCAACAGATTTGTGAGGCAAGATTTCCCCTTAAGGAAACCATGAAGAGTCTTGTCTATTTTATCATGTGCCTCCAAGTACCCTAGAACTTCATCCTTAATAATGGATTTTATTATCATAACATCTTTCCAACTGCTGAAGTCAGGATAACTGGACCATAATTTCTTCTCTTCTTCAACACACATATGATGCCAGAGGAATTCAGCAGGTCAGGCAGCGTCTATGGAGAGGAATAAACAGTTGATGTTTCGGGCTGAGACTCTTCACCAGGACTGGAAAGGAAGGGGGAAGAAGCCAGAGTAAGAAGGTGGGTGGAGTGGAAGTAGTACAAGCTGGAAGGTGATAGATGAAGACAGGTGAGTGGTAAAAGGGGGGTGAAGAAGCTGGGAAGTGATAGATAGATAGATAGATAAGGTAAAGGGCAGGATAAGAGGTAATCTGATAGGAGAGGAGAGTGGACCCTGGGAGAAAGGGGAGGAGGAGGGGCACAAAAGGGAAATGATAGGCGGGTGAGGAGAAGAGATAATGGGGTGCCGAAGTGGGGAAATGAAGAGAGAAGGGAGAGGGGGAAACATACTAGGTTGGAGAAATCAATGTTCATGCCATCAGGTTGGAAGCTGCCTGGATGGAATATAATGTGTTGCTCCTCCAAGCTGAGAGTGGCCTCATTGTGGCAGAAGAGGAGGCCATGGACCAACATGACAGAATGGGAATGGGGATTGGAATTGAAATGGTTGACCACCAGGAAATCCTGCTTTTTGCGGATGGAGCAAAGGTAGTCCCCCAATCTACGTTGGGTCTCTCCAATATAGAAGAAGTTGCATGAGAGCACAGGATACAGTGGACGATCCCAACAGATTCGCAGGTGAAGTGTTGTGTCACCCGGATGGACTGTTTGGGGTCCTGAATGGAGGTGAATAGGCAGGTGTAACACTTCAGCTGCTCGCAGGGATAAATGCCAGGAGAGAGATTAGTGGTGGGGCAGGGTGAATGAACAAGGGAATCACAGAGGGAGCGGTTCCTGAGGAAAACAGAGACTGGGGGTGGGGAGGTAAAGATATGTTTGGTGGTAAGGCTCCATTGGAAATGATGGAATTTGAGAAGATTGGTTTGTTGGATGTGGAAGCTGGTAGGGTGGTAGGGTAGTGGACAAGGAACTCGATCCCTGTTAAGGTGGTGGAAAGATGAGGTGAGCAGGAATGTCTGTGGAATAGAATAAATACAGGTGACGGCAGCATCGATGGTGGAGGAAGGGAAACTCCTGTTCTTTTTGTTTCCTGGAAAGAAAAGCCTCATCCTGGGAACAGATGCGGCTGAGATGAAGGAACTAAGAAAAGGGAATGACACTTTTACAGGATGTCAGTATAGTTGTGCGAATTGCTAGGTTTATAAAAGTTATTGGTAGACAGTGTGTCTCCAAAGAGGTTGGGAAAGGGGAGAGAGGAGTCAGAAATGGACCAAGTGAATTTAAGGGCAGGGTGGAAGCTGGGGGTAAAGTTGATGAAATTGACGAGCTCAGCATGGGTACATGAAGCAGCACCAATGCAGTCGCTAACTTTGCGCAAACATTGAGCATTAGTAGCGGAGGCTTGGAACATGGTCTATTCCACGTAGACAACGAAAAGGCAGGCATAGCGGGGGCCCACTCGGGTGCCCACGGCTACACCTTGAGTTTGGAAAAAGTGAGAGGAACCAAAAGAGAAATTGTTGAGGGTGAGGACCAGTTCTGCTAGACGGAGGAGAGCGGCGGTGGAGGAGAACTGATTGGGTTGGGTTCCGTTCCCGTCTTCTGCCTCCCTCGCTTGCATTACTTGCCAAGGATGTTTCAGGGCCCCGTTTTGTTCACCTAGTCTCTTTATTACGTACGCTAAATTCCTTAAGACATTCCCTTGATCCCAGTTGCCTACACCTGCTATGTGTTTAATTTTCCCCCTCATTAAATCTTCAGTATCCTTCGGCAGCAGGAAGCGGGGGCATCGTGCGGCTTTGCGCTGGAAAGCTGTGAGATAACGGCTGCGCTACCACCTCATTCTCTTTATAGTGAATGTCACTAGCAGCGTCTGTATCTAACATCAATCCACTAAAAGCCTCTGATAACATTCATTCGTTTAACTCTGAATTCAGGGTACAAACAGCGACGGTCATCAGCGAACAGCGGGCATCCTGAGGGCCTTCAGAGGCACATTGCGCCATATTCATGAATGGAAAATATGAATAAAAGATGGCTGCTACCAACAAGGTGAGCACGTCAGTGGGATTATGTGTTTAAAACATGTTGCTGAAACAATTATATGATGATACACGCCCGTTGAGGCCAGGCTGTGGGGACGTGGAGATCCCAGGTGAAGCTGAGGTTGGCCTCTCAGAGGATGACTGACGCTGGGAGGAGCGGCTCCTCATCTATATCAGGGACACTCCTCATTGCACGCCGATGCTGCACGGCAAGCTAAACTCTGCTGCGGTGACTAGGTGGATCTTTCCGACAATGACCAACACGAGGTCGAACCCCAGTGCCCTGGTGCTCCTGCTACCGCTCACACTGACGCTCAGCTCCCATCTTGTCGCCCCGGCTGCAGGAGATCGCCACGCCGCTCCTCGGAGCCCACCTGCCGCTCTGGCTGTGACCCACGCCGGGAAGAACTCAACTCGGACCAGTGGAACTCCTCATGGTAACGGGACAGCGTGGAGCCCCGAGCATTGTCAGCAGCGAGTTCTCGCCTACCTGAAGGGCCACGGCAGGTTCGACTCGGACACGGTAATAATCAGTCCTGAGATACCATCCTATTGTATCCAATCTCCTGTACAACAGATTACTCACACTATCGGAATAGAGAAAAAAAAAGCATTGCGATCTTCATGTTTATAAAGTTATGTAATCTAACTTCCATCGCGGGCTATCTTTTCCTTCTTTGGACCCATCAAGAAGCGGCGAGACTAGCGTGTTTTTTCTCTTATAGAGGTTTCGCGCAGCTTATTAGGTGCGGGGGTCGGATTGCATCTGCCTTCAGGGTCAGTGAGATGTGATTCGGAGACCCAGGAGGAGAACAGTAACTGTTAACTCTGAAAACACATTTTCTTCACTTTCAAATTAAATAATGCGCTGCTTCCTGAAAGCCGGATTATCTTTGGGTGCAAGTAGCTGTAGCTTTTGTTTTACAGTTATAGCACATGTCTTAACTAAAGATATTCATACTACTTTGTCCTGTTATTAGTTCAGCGTGGTATAATTTTCCAGTATTTCCTCATAACATAGAAAGAGGCCATTCGGCCCAAGTAGTCTATGCTACCTCTAGTGAGTGCCCAAATTCACCCATCTCACTGTTCCTCAGATAAAGAAGGAAATTATTCACAGATATTCTATTCTTAGAACAGTTTCATTAGTCCCTTTCTTTTTCACATAGACACCGACTCCCTTGATTTGCCTACTCAGCTAAACTTGGTTGCCAGTTCATCAACCAATCAGCCCATAATTGGGGCTTGGGTAAAAAGAAACAGATTACCCTGGGGAACCCCAGCAGCAAACTCCGCACAGACAGTATCAGAGCTCCGGGTTGATCGCGGCTTATGGGAGCTGTGCATCAGCAGGATCTTTGCCATCCTTCCACAAGGTCACTTTCACATGACCCAACTGCAGTGGTTCTGAGGCCAGAGGTGTCTATCATTCTTTTTTCAAAGAGTTTGATTCTTTTTCTCTCAATGATGAGTCATTTGGATTTAATATCAGACCCTATTGATAGAAAATGGTCCAAATAGAATTCACAAATGAATCATCAGAAAATCATGGGCTGGACTATCTGGTTAGGGTATCTGCATCCATTTGACACAGATAAAATTATTCAAGGCAAGGAACTGGCTGGCCTAGAGGAGTAGAGAGATTTGGGAATGGACGTATGCAAGTTGCTGTGAGCTACAATCTGTTAACGCCACACAAATGTATTACTGGATTCAGTTCCAAAGGAATAGAATACAGCAATAATAACACTTATTCATGGAATATAACTCTTGCTGTATTGCTTCCTTTTCTGGTATATCAAAAGCTATGAACCATGGAACAAATGCAGAAAAGGTTTACAGAAGGGGTTGGAAGCAGTTCTCTAGGTGAGTCTGAGGGGCAGGGGCTCCTTCCTCTGGAAAAGAGAACAAGGAACTGAGGTAGAGGTTGTTACATTTCATGGTAAGATTGACAGGTTGAGATTTGTTTTGTTGAGGTCATGAAACAAACTGGTTAGATACCAGGCAGGTTAAAGAACATTTTGCCAAGTGGTCTGAGATGCTAAGCCCAGAGGTAAATAATGCCCAACCTAAGAAGCCAAAACCACAACATTCAATCCTGTTCTCTAAGAATCTGAATTATTGTTGTATCCAGTAACATTAGAAAATATTCAGCATGAATTGGGTGGGTGTGCACTGTTAACATTTCTTCTCAAGTAATACATCGGCAATGACTTGATTCTGTTTGAGTTCTGAGTGACTGATAAGGTAGGAGGTGTTCTTTCCACTGGGCTTCTACGTACTCTCAGCTAATAGACATGAGCTCTTCAAAGCCATCCCAAGTACTCCCTCTCCATTTTGTGTACTCTCAAATCACAAGTCATGAATTCCTGTGAGTTGCAGGAAAGCCTCGAGATTTTCAGAGATTTTGAATCATTTTTCTATCCATCCGATAAACTCTTGCCATAAACGGGTTCAGAATAAAGTGACTGTCGTGAGAGCTTGGTGTTAAACATGTGACAACATGGGCAGCTAACAGAGTGCAGATAGTGCAGCCATGCTGGCCAGAGAGATGATGTTGATTTTGGGTTGCTTATCTTGCCAATATATTTGGAAAAGGGGGCCGACTGGTCTTTCCCCAATGGCTTAGAAGCAGATAGGAGAGCCAGGGTCAGAAGAACCTAAGCTTTGGGACTGGCACTGGCTCCTTGCAAGGACACATGTTCTTCATGGAAATGCATGCATTCAGAGGGAGGGCTTTCATAATGGAGCATTGTGAACCTGTACTCCATCTCCAGATATGGTCAGTCCACCCTGCACAAAAGGAACCTTCAATGTTCAAATAAAATATTACTTTTCTCTCAAAAGCATTTGTATTCTTACTTCAAGTTTCTCTGCATCTATGTTTCTCTCAAGGTCATATCTATTCTTCCCTCAGCAACTCTAGCTCTTGAGATATGTACATCATTCATATCTCTCTCTCCCTCTCTTCTTCCCCATCTACTTGTTAACATGACTTTGCCTTTCTGAATTTGTTTAATTTCACTGGTTAATAATTTGCACTTCTAGATTGACAGGTGAAGGAAGGTGGGTGAAAGTGTCCATTGGGAACTGTGGACGCCGTTAGACTTCTTACAGGTAGTGTGTGAATTAAGCTGCTCTCAAGTGACAGAGTTCCAGAACTCACAATTCTCAGAACTGGCAAGAAAATTGCAATTTAAAAGTAGGAAATGCTTGAACCAGTCACTAGGTCAGGCAGCAGCTGTGGAGAAATGAACAGAGTAAATGCTTCTGGTTAAAACGCTTCATCAGAACCAATTTCAGTTCCAGTTCTGACATTGGGTTTTCACCCTGAAACATAAGAAAATTAGGGTGAGGTACTCAGTCGACCTCAACCATTTCCCCTGGCAGTGTATATTTGTTACCTATGTCAATTCTGGTTCTTCTGCCTTCATGTGATGCCTTTTGCTGTCAATAGGAACAGCTTCCTAGACCCTTCATTGTTTAAAATATCCCTATCAGATCCTCTCTTATTCTCTTTTGGCCCAAGGGGAACAGCTCCAGCTTCGTCCACATAGCAGAAAGTCCCTCATCCCAGTCACTATTTTAGTATATTTTTCTGCATTCTAAGATTGGAGAATTTTATCCAAAGTGTGCTCCCAGAACTGGACACAATCCTCTTGTGGTTAAACTGATGCTTTGTAAAGATTTATCATTCCATTCTTGCTCTTGTTCTCAATACCTCTAAGAGGATTTGAGGTAAAGTCTAGGATTTTATATTCCTTCTTAATATTTTCTCAAACTATCCTGTGACTTCCAGTGATTATATACATATACCTCCAGATCTCCCTGTTCCTGTACTCCTTTTAGATCGAGTCCTCTGTTGTATATTGCCTCTACTCATTTTTCCTACTGAAATTTAACTCCTTGCATTTTTCATAATAAAATATCATCTAACACAAGAGATTCTGCAGATGCTGGAAATCCAAAGCAACACATACAAAATGCTGGAGGAATTCAGCAGGTCTGGCAGCAACTATGGAAATGAATAAACAGTCAACATTTCGGGCCGAGACCCTTCTTCAGGACTGAAAAGGAAGGGGAGGAACACCAGAATAAAAAGGTAGAGGGAGGGGAAGGAGGACCAGCTTGAAGGTGATAGGTGAAGCCATGGGGGTGGGAAAGATAAAGGGCTGGAGAGGTCGAGAGGAAGCAATCTGATAGGAGAGGAGAGTGGTCCATAGGAGAAAGGGGAGGGTCCCGGGGAGGTGATAGACAGGTGAGAAGAGGTAAGAGGCCAGTGTAGGGAACAGAAGAAGAGGGGAAGGGAAGGATATTTTTTAACAGGAAGGAGAAATTGATATTCATGTCATCAGGTTGGAAGCTAACAAGTTTGGAATATAAAATGTTGTTCTTCCACCCTGAGAGTGGCCACATCTTGGCACAAGAGGCCATGGACCAACATTTAAGAATGGGAATGGGAATTTAAATGTTTGGCCACCACGAAGTTTGGCTTTTGGCGGATAGAGCAGAGGTGCTCAACGAAGTGGTCTCCCAATTTATGATGGGAGCACTGGACACAATAGATGACCCCAGCAGGTGAAGTGTTGCCTCACCTGGAAGGGCTGTTTGGGGCCCTGAATGGAAGAGAGGGAGGAGTTAAATGGCCAGGTATAGCATTTTGGCCACTTACAGAGATAAGTGCTGGGAGGGAGATTAGAGGGGAGGGATGAATGGACAAGAGAATTATGAAGGGCGTGGAAAGCGGGGGGAGGTAAAGATATGTTTGGTGGTAGGATCCCTTTGGGGGTGGCAGAAGTTGTGGAGAATGGTGTCTTGGATGCAGAGTGGAACACTAGTACTGTTAAGGGGGCAGGAGGATGGGTGAGTGCAAATGATCTGGAACTGGAGGAGATGCAGGTGAGGGCAGGATCAATGATAGGGGAAGGGAAACCCCATTCTTTGCAGAAGGATATCTCTGATGTCCTGGAAAGGAAAGCCACATCCTGGGGACAATGCAGCAGAGACAAAGGAACTGAGAAAAGGAATAGCATTTTTACAGGAGACAGGGTGGGAAGAGGAATAGTCAAGAAATCAGCGGTCCCCAACCGCTACCGGGTAGCGAGGAAATGATATGATTTGGCGATATGAGTCAGCTGCACCTTTCCTCATTCCCTGTCACGCCCATTGTTGAGCTTGAACGCACGCGAGGTCATTACCCTCGCGTCATCCATGGCAGCGCGGGAAGGAGATCAACTCCTCGAGCTTGCAAATAACGACGGGCTGAAAAGTATGTTTGACATAACAGCTCTGCTGGCATTCTGGATCAAAGTCAGGGCTAAATATCCTGAGATAGCCACAAAAGCACTGATAACATTGCTTTTGTTTCCAATATTTTTCTGCGAAGCGGAGTTTTCTGCAATGAATGCAAGGAAAACAAAATTGCGGAATAGACTGGACACAAGGAACCCCCTTCGAGTATCGCTGTCTCCCATCACCCCTCGATAGGACCGTCTTGTTGCAGGAAAACAATCCCAGGGCTCCCACTGATTCAGCGATATTGGTGTGTTGCAATGATTTTATATGTCCATATGGGGAAAATATGTGCTGTGTTTAGTAACCAAATGTTACTTAAAATGTTATGATGCTATTGACTTGCTTATATGACAATTACAGCATGGAAACAAGCGATCTCTAGCCTTCTAGTTCGTGCCGAACGCTACTCTCATCTAGTCCCACCGACCTGCACTCAGCCCATAACCCTCCATTCCTTTCCTGTCCTTATACCTATCCAATTTTTCTTTAAATGATAATATCAAACCTGCCTCTACCACTTCTACTGGAAATTCGTTCAACGCTTACTTCAAGCTCCCCGTCCTCCCCTGATAATTGACTTATCACTATATTCATGCGAGGAAAATACGCGATATGCGTTTAATATTAAATTCGTTGGATAACCCCTTTTAGAAACGAAATTCAGTGTATTATCCACTTATCACCTGTATTCCGGTTGTGATTAACGCACCCCCCCCCCTCCCCGAACAGAATCGCCAAAAACAATTTGCAGAAAGAAATTGGCAGCTACACGCATGCACAGGTCACGCATGCGCACTGGTGCCCACGCAAGGCTTCATGGTCATTGTAGTCTTTCTTCGGGTAAACTCAATGTATTTGACTGCTACTCTTGTCCGTTGTCAACCCTCCCCCCCCCCCAGGTCGGCCGGTCCGCAAGAATATTGTCAATATTAAACTGGTCCGCAGTGCAAAAAAGGTTGGGGACCCCTGGTCAAGATAACCATGGGAATTAGTAGGTTTATAAAAGATGTCAGTCGACGGTGTATCTCCGGAGATGGAGACAGAGAGATGGAGACAGAGAGATTGAGAAAGGGGAGGGAGGTGTCAGAAATGGGCCAAGTGAATTTAAGGGCAGGGTGGAAGTTGGAGGCGAAGTTGATGAAATTGATGAGCTCAGCATGGGTGTATGAAGCAGTAACAATGCAGTGGTCAATGTAGCGAGGTATGGTTGGGGAGCATTACCAGGGAAGGCTTGGAACATAGACAGTTCATTTAACATGTGTTCTTCTATTTCAGCAGCCTATACCCTACTGAAGATGGGACACCACCAAGATTTGTATCATCTGTAGGTTTAGAAACCGTGTCTTGTACAGCTGTCCAGGTCATTAAACTAGCTTAAGAAAAGCAGTGACCCCTGACCAAACCTTGGGGGAAACACCAATGTATTGTATACTTTGCTCAGGTTCAAAACCTAACCTTTCCCTACTGTTTTCTTTATCTTATCACTCAGCCAGTTTTCTATCTGTATTTCTATGGGTTTCAGTCTTAATGACCTAGACACAGGGACATAGGGTGCTATTAAATCTGTCATCATTCCATTTAATAAACGTACTAACCTAATGGATGTGTTTTTATTATCTTCCAACAGAACACTTGTGCAAACATTGAATCGAGATCCTGCAGAAGAGCCTCGGAGTGCCAGGGCTGCCTTGGACTCTACACATGCAACGTTCCACTGGCAAGGTGCGAACTCAGAGGGGTTTCCAGGAAGACAGGTAGAGTACATTTTAGGCAGATGCCCGGAATTTTTCTTCTACACAAAAGAGTCACTTAGGTGACAAACAAAATCCAGATTTTGCAGAGAAGAACTACAAGGAAACATAATAAAACCATGCACCCCATACTTCCTGTTAGGGGTTTTGAAAGTGTACAGAAATGTCTTACAAATTATACCAGTCACAGACCTGGGCGACTCAGAACTAACCAATTGGGCAATTTATTTACTGCTTGAAAATATTTAAGCAAAGATATTGCTGAATTGGGTAATTAGAGCATCTACAGGAGTGAAGACCTAACTGGGCTCAGTTTCTCCAAATTTTCACCACTAACATGGCTCATGCCTGAAGCACATTAATACAGTACAGATATTAAGTGTGTGAAAAATTAGATTTAACTATTATGCCTCTCACTGCCAAATAATCTGATGACACCCACACTAAAGGTTCGCTTATGATTGACACACTTAGTTACCACACATTGTCCCACAGTTTAATCAGACCTTTCTTGCTCTCTCCACCAGATGGATTCATTCAGACTCTGCAGAATCACTGGATGACTGATTTGTTCAACTGAGCTTCAGCAATTGACTTGGTGATTACATTTGTTCCAGGGAAAGTTGGTTGCTGGTAAAATATCTCTAAACTACCTGTCAGGTCAGCTTTGGGAGTAAGTGTGTAACTGGTGACATTGGGAGCTCTTCATAACGGGAATGAGGGGCAAAATAATTGGTGCAGAGCCTATGTTTGGCAGCAAAGTGACAGCGCTGCCAACTAACCTCCGGAGAAAATATACCTCACCAAGAAATAATAATCCCTACAGTGAAAACATCCTCTTTTAAAATGCCTGTTGCTATCAGGCATCATTTCAGCAGGACCTCTGGGCCATTATCAAGCTGGCCAAGCAGCAATTGAAGAATTCCCTGACAGGCAAAAAACAGACACTACTTAAAATTAAACATTTAAACATTATTTTCCGTGCTAAATAAAACATGTCAGACACATAATTAAAATAGGATCTAATCAATCACAAACTTTTAAAACACATTTTTTATAAAGTTTAAAGTTCCTTAAGAAAAATATGCCAGTTCAGTTTGTTAAGCAGTAATTAAAGTTCACTATGTTACTAAGTCTCACCTATGCAAGCTTAAGATTCTTCAGCATGTTTTATAGCAGAAGTAATTTGTGAAATCCACAAATTTACATCTCTTTATATGCTTGTAGCTTGATTGGGTGGTGAAAGCTGAAAGTGACGCACTCCATCAGGATGCACTGAATATCTGACAGCACCCTCAGGAAGTTTTTCTTAGCCAATATACTTGCAAAGGTCCCCAATATACTGTCATGAAGTGAGCTCAGCTATGAATAAATTCTACTTATCGATACACTGGGCAAAATAACTTCCTTCAATATCACATGTTTTCTATGGTTCTTTTAAGTTTATCTGTAAAGGGTTACTTCTGTGTGATTATTCTTATAAAATTGTACCTTTATTAACTTACAGGCACTGAAAAATACATGTTACTTACTTTATGAAAGGGACTCAAAATGTAACATCAAGCAATTATTTTGTTTATGATACCACAGCTCATGAAATAAAATTGATAAAACATTTTTTCTGTGTCATTTTGTGGAAAGCCCGCAAACATGACTTGGAGCATTGTGTACAGTTTTGGTGATCCTGTTATAAGAAGGACATTGTCAAGCTGGAAAGATTTATGGGAATGTTGCCTGGACTGGAGAGCCTGAGTTATAGGGAGAGGCTGTCCACACTGGAACACAGGAGAAAGGGAGGTGACCTTACAGAAGTTTATAAAATCATGAGGGGGATAGATAAGGTGTGTGTGTGTGTGTGTGTGTGTGTGTGCCCGCCCTTAACTCCTGGTGGAGGAGTCGGGGCGCTGTCAGGACAAGCTTTTTTTTTGGTATGCTCATCGTACGGCGTATCTTGGGCATCTGAAACCTCTCCAGGTTTTTTTTTCCGAGGTTAAGTTGTTAGCTCGACACTCAACCCAGGCACGGATGGAGAGCATGCATGGGAGCCGGCCGGATTTGAACTCAGGACCTCTCGCCCCGAAGTCCAGTGCTGATGCCACTATGCCACCAGCTGGTATGGATAAGGTGGACAGTCATAAACTTCTCCCCACAGTTGGTGAGTCCAAAACTAGGAGCACAGATACAAGAGGGGAGAGATTTAAAAGAGACCTGTGTGGTAACTCTTGTTTTATACACAGGATAATGAGAGTACTTGGAATGAACTGACAGAGGAAGTGGTTGAGGGAGTACAATTGCAACATTTAAGAGGCATTTTGGATAGGTACTTGGAGGGGAGGAGCTTGGCTCTAACATAGGCAGGGAGAATGTTGTAGTCAGCATGGTCCAATTAGGCTGAAGGGCATCTACACATCCGGAATTACTATATGAATTTTAAAGTTCAAAGTAAACTTATCAAAGTACAACTATGTCACGATATACAACCCTGAGATTCGCTTTCTTGTGGGCATTCACAGTAAATACAGGAAACACAATAGAATCAATGAAAGACCACACTCAGCAGGATGGACAAAAAAAACCAGTGTGCTAAAGACAACAAGCTGTGCAAATACAAAAAGAAAGAAAAAATGAAATAATAATAATAAATAAGTAATAATTTATGACTCTATGTGCTTTGGTGTACAGAGAATAAAAAGACATCCGGAAAAGCATTAAATGAGAAAATATATCAGTTCTACACATCCTATGGTACGACCAATCAACCCCATTATGGACTTCTGCTTTAATTAAACGGCAAAACCAAAGCTGTTATGGATTCGTGTGTATTTTGACCCTTATGGTTGCTGTCAAGTTTCCCTGTGTGTTACACACTGAAGCGATGTGAGAGGGCATTCCAGGTAGATGACATACAAGCATAGTAAAGAGCAGCACAGTGTTCCCACCTCTCCGTCTCTCGTGTGTCTTATTCACGGCCACCCAGCTTCCCAGGACCACAAAATAACAACCAGAGACAAGGCGACTAATCCTCACGCGATATTTGTTGTTTTGTTCCCTTCGGCAAGAAAAGTCAGTGTGCATCACTGTGCAATGCGGGTGAGTGAAAAGGAGATGTCACACACCATGATAAAACACGGCCACAGGAAGCGTGGTGAGTGAAGAATCCGAGGGGAGAGAATGAGGATGAGATGGTTACATAAAACAAATAAGAACAGGAGAGTGAGACGCAATTGAGACTAGTTAACTTTTCTGGAATGCGATTGTGTTTGAAAATGGTGACAATGTTTGGACGTATCGGGCTGTAGGACAAAACCACAGAGCAATACTGAAAGATTTGAATATTTTGCGCTGGGAAATCAAATTTCAGATGATATTTGTGTTCCAACTTTTCCGCCTGGGATGGGTGCAAAGACATTTAATTTATTACACAGATGTGCAACTTGCTAAACCTGGTAATAAGCCTTATGAGAACATAAAGATTTAAAGGACTATTCACCTAACCTGTTGATTATTGCTGAGAGGTTTAGATTTCATAAAAGGATGCAAGAAGGTGAGTCTATTTCAGTTTGTGGCGCTGCTGAAGCAATCGTCTGAACACTGTGATTCTGGGCCGTCCCTGAATGACACGTTATGTGACTAGTGATGTGCCACAGGGATCAGTGCTGGGTCCATTGTTATTTGTCATCTATAGCAATGATCTGGATGATAATGTGGTAAGTTGGATCAGCAAATTTGCTGACAATACAAAGGTTGGAGGTGTAGTGGACAGTGAGGAAGGTTTTCAAAGCTTGCAGAGGAATTTGGACCAGGTGGAAAAATGGGCTGAAAAATGGCAGATGGAGTTTAATACAGACAAGTGTGAGGTATTGCACTTTGGAAGGACAAACCAAGGTAGAACATACAAGATAAATGGTAAGGCACTGAGGAGTGCAGTAGAACAGAGGGATCTGGGAATACAGATACAAAATTCCCTAAAAGCAGCATCACAGGTAGATAGGGTCGTAAAGAGAGCTTTTGGTACATTGGCCTTTATTAATCGAAGTATTGAGTATAAGAGTTGGAATGTTATGATGAGGTTGTATAAGGCATTGGTGAGGCCGAATTTGGAGTATTGTGTGCAGTTTTGGTCACCAAATTACGGGAAGGATATTAATAAGGTTGAAAGAGTGCAGAGAAGGTTTACAAGGATATTGCCGGGACTTGAGAAACTGAGTTACAGAGAAAGGTTGAATAGGTTAGGACTTTATTCCCTGGAGCGTAGAAGAATGAGGGGAGATTTGATAGAGGTATATAAAATTATGATGGGTATAGATAGAGTGAATGCAAGCAGGCTTTTTCCACTGAGGCTAGGGGAGAAAAAAACCAGAGGACATGGGTTAAGGGTGAGGGGGGAAAAGTTTAAAGGGAGCATTGGGGGGGCTTCTTCACACAGAGAGTGGTGGGAGTGTGGAATGAGCTGCCAGATGAAGTGGTAAATGTGGGCTCACTTCAAACATTTAAGAAAAACTTGGACAGGTACATGGATGAGAGGTGTATGGAGGGATATGGTCCAGCTGCAGGTCAGTGCGACTAGACAGAAAAATAGTTCGGCACTGCCAAGAAGGGCCAAAAGGCCTGTTTCTGTGCTGTAATGTTCTATGGGTCTATGACAGACTCGTATGTGGTCTGTGTAATGAAGCGATTCAGAAATGCTTGCTTACTGTTAAGGATCCGGCCTGAACACTGGGTCAAAGGGCCTCTGTTGGTAGCTCTGGATCACAACAGTCTTTAATTTCTGTTTCCTTTCACCTGGCCATGTGGGTTCTGGCCCAGCCCCTTTCCTTTTCGGACTTCCTCCAATTACCTGCTTGTCTCCTCATTTGCACCCACCTGTGTCTAATTTTCACTCATTACCCTGTCCATTTCAACCCTGCCTTGACCAGTGTTCTCTGCCAGTTTGTCCCAGTTCTAACCTGTGTCAGTCTAGCCTGTCATTGTGACTTCTGCCAACTGATTTCTCCTGATTCTGTGTTTTGGATTTTGCCTGTTCCTGGACCTGATTTTTGCCTGTGCGCTCTGGATTGTCTGCCCTCGCCTGACTGCCTTTCATGGTAAGACCTCTGCCTGCCATTTTGGATTCGTGCCTGCCTTCTGTTTTTGAAAAACTGTTGCCTTTGTGCTCCCTAATAAATCCTGGTGAAAAAGTATTCATCAGTCTGCACTTGAGTCCCACCAAAACCCGACACTTACCGAAGGCAGACTAACATTACAGAAGGCAATTGAGATTAGTATATCTATGCAGATGGTAACTGAAGAAGCGCAGCTATTAAGTGCATCTTCCCAAGTTCATAAGGTTGACTGACTTTAAGAATAAGACACCTATTGGCAATCAATGTCACAGTTGTGGCAGAACTGGTCATTCAGCAGAAGAAAGCTGGTATAAGAATTCAGATTGTTGAAGCTGTGGCAAAAAGGGACAGATTGAACACATGTAAAAGCAAAAAGACACTGTCAACAAAAAACACTAATACAGAAAAATGACTTGGAAAAACAAAGAAATATGTGAACAAGATGGAACATACTGAGGACAGACTGGGTGACTCTCACTCTGGTTAAAGAAGCTTGGGATGTTTTATCTGTTTCAGGACACAAAGACTACTATTGGCTAACTGAGTGGTAGGATGGGGCCACAGTGAGGATGCAGGTGGACACGGGTGCTGTGGTATCACTGGTGTCAGAGACAGTTCACAAGGAGAA
Source organism: Mobula birostris (assembly GCF_030028105.1). Classification (NCBI taxonomy): domain Eukaryota; kingdom Metazoa; phylum Chordata; class Chondrichthyes; order Myliobatiformes; family Myliobatidae; genus Mobula; species Mobula birostris. The sequence goes on along the minus strand of NC_092378.1, from coordinate 31,456,376 downwards.
ATTGCTGCATCTCACCCCTGAAGGGGCAAGGTCGACTTTAAACACTTACATTGGTGAGGTTGTTCCAGTGAGGGGAGTGGTACATATTACAGAGGAGGTTAACGAACAGAGAAAGAAATTTCCTCTGTACATTGTTAAACGTAGTTATCCAGTCTTCTGGGACATTTGTGGTTGGAGGAACTCAAACTCAACTGGCATGGAGTGCGCTTGATTGGTGGAAGCACTGGTCTACAAGAGGTATGGAAGAAACACACAGAAGTATTCGATGGAGAACTGGGCAGTATGAAAGGAATCTCTGTTAAACTGACTGTCAAGCTCAACACAACATCCAAATGCCTGAAAGCAAGGCCTGTTCCATATGCCCTCAAACCAAAGGTAGAGGTTGAATTGGAAAGACTGGTCCAGAGCAAGTATTGAAACCAGTGTGTGTAGGTAAATGGGCAAATGCAGTGGTTCCTGTTCTTAAAGGATGGGTCTTTAAGGGTTTGAGGAGCTTCAAGGAAACTATTAACCTGGTTCCTATGGCTGAACAATACCTTCTTCCCCTCATTGATGACTATTTTGCAGGATTGGCTGGAGGACTGACATTTAATATGATTGACTTGCATTAAGTGTACTTGCAATTGCTTGTGGAGCCAGAGTCACAGGGACTGTTGACCACAGTGACTCACAAAGGAATGTTCAAGTATCAAAGGCTTCCTTTTGGCGTCAACTCAGCTCCCACACTTTTTAAGCAAACAATGGACCAGATTCTGAGAGGGTTGACAGGTCCAATGCTATTTGCATGACTTACTTATTATTGGGAAAAGTAAGTCTGAGCACCTACAAAACTTGGATGCTATTCCACAAAGACTCACTGAATATGGGCTGAGCATCTGGAAAGACAAGTGTGAGTTCTTTCGACCTTCGATTGAATATTTGGGCCGTGTGATTGCTAAGGCTTCACTAGGCACCATCAAAGGAGAAGGCTAACATGGAGGCTCCATCACCACAGAACATAAGTCAATTGAGATCTTTCTTTGGACAACTAACATACTATGCACAGTCTGTTCCTAATCTGGGTATCATATTGAAACCACTTCATGAGCTTTTAAATAATTCAACACGCTGGCAGTGGACAGATTGCTGTGAAGCAGATTTTTAAAGGCCAAAGCAACTTTGTCACAATCTGAAGCACTCACACCCATCATTGCTCATACAATGGTGTGCGATGTGTCACCCTATGCTGTGGGGGTAGCTATCACACTAATCGTGCTGGCGAGTGAAGAGTATCCAATTGCTCTTGCATCAAGAGTATTAAGCAAGGCAGAAAGCCACTATGCCCAGATTGAGCAGGAAGCATTTGCAATTGCCTTTGGAGTAAAGAAATTCCATCATTTCCTCTTTGGTCAATGATTTACACTACAAATGGATCATCCTGCCCTCTTTCTCCCCCCCCCCCACCCCCCGCCCAAGTCAATTTTTGGTCCACTTACACTGATTCCTTCCCTGGCTGCCAGTGAATGCAATGTTGGGCTCTGTTATTATCTGTATATCAGTACGATATAAAGCTCAGGAGGTCCCAGCACCATTCGGCTGCTGATGGGCTGTCCAGACTTTCCTTCACTGTCAGAGATTCAGAGTCATACCCAAAAGAGATCTTTCAATAACTGTGGCACAAGACCAGAAGCACACCCTTACTGACCCTGTTCTATCCGAAGTGGTGGACATGGTAACTCATGAATAGAAAGAAGAGCAAACCATAGAACTGAAACCTTACCAGGCTCAATGGAAGGAGCTCCTGGTCCAAGCAGGATATTTACTGTTGGGGGGAAGGGGGGCACCATGTTGTCATTCCTCCACCATTAAGAACGTAAGTGGTTGATGAGTTACATGGAGGACACAGCGGCAGAGTGCACATGAAAGAAATTGCTCACAGCTGTGACTGATGGCCAGGACTGGATGTAACCAAAGAAGAGAAGGCCAAAGCATACCCACATGGTCAGTGACTGAGAAATGTTCCTTAACTTGCTCCTTTGCATCCATGGAAATGGTCTGAAGAACAATGGCAGAGGATTCATATAGATTTAGCAGGACCTGTAGAAGTCCATATTTTCTTGGTCATAGTAGACACGCAGAGCAAATGGCCCAGGGTTGTCATCATGAAGAGCACTACATCTGAAAAATGCATTGAGAAGCTATGTTCCATTTTAGCTGTTTTGAGTTTCCTCAACAACTTGTCAGTGACATTGGCCCACAACTCCTTTTTGAAGAGTTCAAGGCATTTGATATGGAAACAAATGGTATTCAGCTCATCAAGTCAGCACCATATCATCCAGCCAGGAATGACCTTGCTGAACGATTCATACAAACAACGAAACAAGCTGTCAAGACTTCAGTGGGAAGTGGATCCCTCGACCAGAGTCTTAGCACTTTCTTGCTGATCTAACAGCAGCACACCTCACACCAGCAGAATGGTTCCAGCCACTGCAATAGTGAAAAGTCAGCTTCTCACCTGACTTGACCTGCTTAGGCCCCCAAACACAAAACAGATTGAGCTAAATGAACAGAAATCCCAAGCAGAGAGATGTGCCAAAGTGAAGTATAGAAGTTTCACAGTAGGAGAGGGAGTACTTACTCAGAACAACATCTCTGGAACAAAGTGGATACCTGCAACAATGGAGGCACAAATTGGTTCTGAGTTGTACGTAGTAGAAACCAATAACCACAACATCTGGGGAAGGTATGTTAATCAGCTGTTCTCCACTTCTGAGGCAAGTGAAAACCAACACAAACTGACCAATCCAGATCCAGTTATAGAAATAGGACAGGATTCTGAGACAACTGCAGAACCTCTATGAAGATCAAATGGCACAGCCAGTGCTCCCCCATCACTTCTGCATCCTGAGCTGCCCCCAGCTAACAATGCAGTACCCAAGCCAAGATCTATACATACACAACCAAGGGATAAAATTACTTTAGTATCATCCCTAGGTCATCGGTACCCTCACAGGAACAGACAGACTCCAGGCAGATTGGATCTCCAGTTTAGTGACTAATCCCTCAGCATATGGAGCAGAATAATCACCAGGGTTATGTCTGGGATTAGAGGCTGTCTACCCTCTTTCCCTAGATTAGAAAACAAATTTTTTTGTTTTATTTGATGATTACTCCATTGAATGTTAATAGTTCAGCAATTGGTCTGTATATGGGAAGGGAAAGAAGTCTTTAAAATAAGGTGGGAGGGAATTGCTATATATTCTATATATATATTCTATATTCATGCATATATTGACCCTTACGGGTTGCCGTCAAGCTTCCCTGTGTGTTACGCTCTGAACGTAATGTGAGAGGAATTCTGGGTAGATAACTTACAAGCAAAATCAACAGCTCCGTGTTTGTTCTTCACCTCTCCGTCGCTTGTGTGTGTGATATTCATGGTCACTTGGCTTCCCAGTACCACCAATATAACAAAAGTCTTTGAAATTCCTTTGACCATTAAAATGTTATAGAGTCATAGATTTCTATAGCACAGAAGCCAACACTTTGGCCCAACTTATCTAAACTGGTAGCATTTGGTATTTGTCCAGCCTCTCCTTATAGCTAATCATTTCTCATCCATAGCTGCCTGAATTTGGCCCATGTCCCTTTTAACATTTCCTACCTGTGAACCTATACAAATGTCTTTTAAATGTTATAGCTGTACCTGCCCATAGTAAATGTTGTACCATTTCCTCTGGTAGATTATTTTGTACACCCACCGCTCAGCATATAGGAGGGAGATTGAAAATCTGGCTGAGTGGTGCCACAACAACAACCTTTTACTCAATGTCAGCAAGGACCAGAGCTGATTATTAACTTCTGGAGAAGGAAACCAGCCATCCATGAGTCAGTCCTCATCAGAGGATCATAGATGGAGAGGGTCAGCAACTTTAAATTCCTAGGTGTAATTATTTCAGAGGTCCTGTCCTGGGCCCAGCACGTAAGTGCAATTGTGAAGAAAGGACAGCAGTCCCTTAAAAGATTGGGGAGACTCAGCATAACATCTGTACTGAGACAAACCTCTATAGATGTGTGGTAGAGCGTATATTGACTGGCTGCATCACAGCCTGGTATGAAAACATCAATGCTCTTGAATAGAAAATCCTACAAAATGTGGTGGATATGACCCAATTCCATCATGGGTAAAGCCATCCCCACCAGTGAGCACATCTACATGAAATACTGTTGTAGCAAAGTAGCATCCATCATCAAGATGTGCTCTCTTCTTGCTGCTGCCATCACAAAAGTGGTATAGGAGCATCTAGACCAGGGGTGGCCAACTTTTTACATTCCATGCGTCAATTGTTTCACTCACGAGTTCAGATGCGCCACACAACTCTTGCACCCCCATTCAATTCTTGTAAAAATAAGTTAATATAGAACTCCTGTGTGGAAAAAATCGCATCTGAACTCGTGCGTGAAAAAAATTGAAGCATGGAATGTTAAAGGTTGGCCACGCCTGGTCTAGACTCAAACCACCAGGTTCAGGAAAAAGTACTGCCTCTTAACTGTCAGGCTCCTGAACCAAAGGGGATAACTTCACTCAACCTCACTTGGCCCATCACTGAAATGCTCCCACAACCAATGGGCTCACACTCAAGGACTCTTCGCCTCATGTTCTCCATATTTGTTGCTTATTTGTTTATTTATTTATTAATTATTTCTTTTTTCTATTTGCACAATTTCTTGTCTTTTGCACACTGAATGAACAAGTTGGTGCGGTCTTTCGTTGATTCTATAATGGTTATTATTCTATAGATTTATTATGTCCACAGAATATGAACCTCAGGGTTGTATATGGTGACATATATGTACTTTGAATTTTTGTGTGAATATTTGTGCAAAATAACTTGATGTCTATTCACACTACACTCCCATGGTTTAACATTGACACTTATTTCTAGAGATATCATTTTTAATGTCAGCTGTAATTGTGGTCTTAAAATATTTGATCTTCTTAAATCATATTTACCCTCAGAGCATTCAATTCTCTTCCAACGTTCCATATAATCTTATCCTTTGTGGCACTAAAGAGACATGACAGGAGCAGGGAAATGGAATTGGACCAAGTGACTCTTTCACCTACTGTAAATACAATGAATTCAATGGCCTCTTTAAATCCTACATATTTATAAGATTCAATAACTCAATTCGTGGGCATCTTCCTCTTCTGATTTATTTAGAGATACAACGTGGAACAGGTCCTTCTGGCCCAGCGAGTGCCACCACCCAGCCACACACTTATTTAACCCTTTAACCCCAGCCCAGAGGTTCCCAACCTGGGGCCCACAGACCCCTTCCTTAATGCTGTTGGTCCATGGCATTAAAAAGGTTGGGAACCCCTGCCCTAGCCTAATCACAGGATAACTTACAATCACCAATTGACCTACTAACCTGTACAGCTTTGGACTTTGGGAGGAAACTCATACATTCAAAGGCCAGACATATGAACTCCTCATGGACGGTGTCGGAATCCGACTCCAACATCCCGAGCTGTAATGGCGCTATGGTAACCACTACGTTACATGTGTTTCTATTTTCCCTATTCAATACTTAAACCTCCCCCTTAAAATGTATTGTCTTTTGTTTTGTCTTAAAAGCCATGTAGTCAGACAGTGAAAACATTCTCTCGCAGATGGAACTCAACCCAGATAAGTGTGAGGTGGATCAATTTGGTAGAACGAATATGACAGAATATAGTATTAATGGTAAGACTCTTGGCAGTGTGGAGGATCAGAGGGATCTTGGGGTCCGAGTCCATAGGGCACTCAAAGCAGCTGTGCAGGTTGACTCTGTGGTTAAGAAGGCATACAGTGCATTGGCCTTCATCAATCGTGGGATTGAGTTTAGGAGCCGAGAGGTAATGTTGCAGCTATATAGGACCCTGGTCAGACCCCACTTGGAGTACTGTGCTCAGTTCTGGTCACCTAACTACAGGAAGGATGTGGAAACCATAGAAAGGGTGCAGAGATTTACAAGGATGTTGCCTGGATTGGGGAGCATGCCTTATGAGAATAGATTGAACGAACTTGTCCTTTTTCCTTGGAGCGACGGGGGATGAGAGGTGACCTGATAGAGGTGTATAAGATGGTGAGAGACATTGATCGTGTGGATAGTCAGAGGCTTTCTCCCAGGGCTGAAATGGTTGCCACAAGAGGACACAGGTTTAAGGTGCTTGGGAGTAGGTACAGAGGAGATGTCAGGGTTAAGTTTTTTTTACACAGAGAGTAGTGAGTGCGTGGAATGGGCTGCTGGCAACGGTGGTGGAGGCCGATACGATCTTTTAAGAGACTTTTGGATAGGTACATGGAGCTTAGAAAAATAGAGGGCTATGTGTAAGCCTAGTAATTTCTAAGAGAGGGACATGTTCAGCACAGCTTTGTGGGCCAAAGGGCCTGTATTGTGCTGTAGGTTTTCTATGTTTCTATGTTTGAACTTTCATACTCAGTCTCCACTGCCTTAAAAGGCTGTAGTTCTTCAGTTTTTCTTCATAATCATAACTTCAAATTCCTGGTATTTTTCAATTGATCACTTTGGTACTGTTTTTTTAAAAAAAACTTAAGATTTGGTCTAATTGAGGTGTTTACCACCAATTCAATAAGCAAGTGTGATGTGACGTATCGAAGCACTTTCCACATAGAAAAGAATTTCACCTCCTAAAATAATATTAAAATATCTATCACTTGTGAATTCAATCCTCTAGTTACTGTTTAAGAAACCATACTGAATTTATATTTATTTTCCTTTTATTCAGCCAAGTGCATTCTGGTTAGCATTCCAGTAATTTCTCAAAACTTCAATTCACAATTTTCAGCAGTTTGCATCAAGGAAGAAAATGTTTACTTCAGCATTTAAACAATCATGAATAAAATATGTAAAGGAATGCAATGTTGCAAATGGTGGCAACTGAGGCGGCCTATAATCTACATCGAGAATGACACTGCATATTATCAAAACACAAATACATTCCATTACAATGCAATCATGCCTGCAAATGTATAAACATTTTTGATGAAAATGGTCATTCAATTACAGAAGATTCTGCCTAATGAGAAAATTAATGGTTTTGAACCCATATTACTTGTAGCAATACTTTAAGGCCTGCCCTACTTCCCTCTCATTACAGACACTACATATTCCTTTACGGGCAATAAATTGAAGGACATTAAAATCCATGCGTATGTTGTAACTGCATATTGTGGAGAGTCAGAAGGAAGTAACAGTGCTGATCCAGCAGAGTAACACAGCTGAATATACAGGTAACACAACAAGATGCAAAGTACACAAGATTGTAATTTAGAAATTATTTCAGTTGTTATGCGGTGTGAGCTCAGGTACAATCCAAAGGATATTCTTTTAAATCCACTGAAGTACATGGAAAAACAGAAATACATTGCACTGAGGACAGCAAATAGCCACAATCACAATACAAGGAAGATAACAACGAAGCTATGGAACATATGAATAGATCGGTGCACATATATCTGCATTCAATTTAATTCCTGATGGTCGCAGCAAGATAATATGTAAATCCTGGAATAAGTTTGGTTTCTGGTATCTCACGTCCCACAAGTTTAACTCGAACTAGCTGAATGATATAATTGTAAAAGTAATTTTCAATGACTTCTCAGTCTCCAACTTCCAGCAGTTTTTGTCAAAGGAAAAAAAATGTTAATTTCAATATTCAAAGAATCATGAATAAAATTTATGAAGGAATATAATTTGCAATGTTTTTTAATTTTTAAGTGTTATGTGAGGTATCTTCCCTGCAAGTGATGGCCAACTGAGGAGACCTAGAGCGCTCATTTTACTTAAATCAAGACAACAATGTTTATCATTTTAAAAAAAAAAACTGATCGGAATAGGATTAGGCTTCACCTGATACCCTTGTCCTGATTTTTTTTAAAGACCTTGTATAGTGTATACTAAGCTATGTGCTGCATTGTGGTTAGCAGATGATTTGAAGCAGATTACATTGAAAGTAATAGCTATGATAAAGGTGTAGGTAAAGTCAATGAACAAAGTACAGCAGGCTGCCCTTGGTGAACATTTTCTAAAATCAGCAACAAATGACACAATCACCAAATGATGTAACGGCACTGCATTAACTTAAAAGAATGTTGACTATATTATGTGCTGAGAGAGGATTCAGTTGTTTGTTTGATATACAAGTCATATTAGGCTAATTGAAGATAAATCATGGTTTGCAATCTTAAGACACAAAGATGCTACTATCGCCCCCTGATTTTGGTCATTTCCATTACTCTTTCCCATTTTGGTGTCGTGTGCATACCAGATCTCCTGCCATTGTTTCAGTAAAAACAAGCTGGTGGTAATCGCTTCAGACGAATGAGATCGAATAATGTCTCATTTATGTTTTGGGAACTTGGAAACTTTTGGTTGCAAGTTTGCATATTGTGGGAAAATAATATAACAGTCAGAAATTTCTTAAGTTCACGCAGGAGTTTTCATTTTTAAAAAAACTATGAACATGGAAATTTTGAAATGAATAGCCAATGCAAAACTGTTAGAAAGTTTAAACAAGCCAAGCTTCTGTACACAAAATATGTATTTACATGCAAGGTTTCTATAAATACATTTGTGAGAGGCAGGGTGGCATAAGTAAATCAAATTACACTTTGAATATCAAACGTTAACTTAAAATAACAAGGAATTTTATCCATTCGACAAGGTAGCACATACTGATCGAGGCACTTTAATCAAATTTAGCGATCACCATCAACTTCTTCCTTACTGCAAACAGGCACAAATATCCATCATATAGTGTACCAGAAGCTGACAACAGTGAGATAAAAATGAACAAAAAGATTAGGAAATGGTATCAGAGCTTTAAAAAAACTAGATTTTAAGATAAAGAAGAGTAATGGATGAAATGCAGCTTATATCAAAATGTTTTCTCCTCTAGACGTATCTGATAGCTTTGCTCATTTATTCTGATTGCATGAAACAACATGGGAGGGTGAAAATGGAGATGTGTTAGAGAGCAGAGCAGTGTGATTGATGAGGGATGGTGGCTTAAGAAATGTCACATAATACAAGTGTGCAATCCTTTTATGTATCACAACGAAGTGACTGCTCAGAATGGGGCTCAGCCAGCAGATGAGTTAATAGATTACAATACCGCCTCATTCTGGAAAAATACCACTTTAAAAAACACACCCACTGGTAAGGTCCATAATAATGCTGTGACTCAGATTTGTGGACAGTGGATGAAAGAAGGATTTAGGATGGAAGGTGACCACTGGAGAGGCTCAAGGAGAGGATCCTGAGCACTCATGCTAAAGAAACTCAGATAGGTTAGCAAGGAGAACATCCGATGCTCCTGCCTCACAAAAAAAAACTACAAAGCCATTACAAGAATAAAACTCTTTCTGTACTCAAATGTGCCTCAGATTTTTCTAGTGATCCAGCACTCAGTATAACCTGGGGTTATATTTACATATAAATGTGCCTTAGGACCCTTCTGCAGGCTAAGAACTACCATTCATCTTAATTAACAGAAAGAGAAAAGTTCAATCACACCATTCTACCATCGTCTCAACAGCCTAATTATCACATTCTCATCAGGTAAATGTGTTAACATTGAAATAATATTTGTATACAGTATATTAATACTACTACACAAATAAAGGCAAAGCATTGTTTACCAAAGGCAAATGATACCATCTTGTCCATAATAAGGTTCTATCTTGAAACGGACATCAATTCAAAGATGTATTTTAGTGTTTTTATATAAATAACATCTAATGCAATGGCATGACCATGATCATGGCTGTAACTTTGAAATCAACGTGAAAAACTACCACAAACACCCATTTCAAGCCATGTAGACAGTTACCAGTAACAGTCATACATTTGATTTTGTTATATTATATTTTTAGAAAAGTGTGGCCCAGCACTTTTCCCAAAATCTTAAATAACTAAAGAAAAATTCAAAAACATTGTTTCCATTTTTCAAAATTTGACAATAAAAAAGGACCTCCACCACCTGGGTGAAGTTAGCAAATATGCTGCTTGGCCAAGACCAGCTTTGACGATCCAGCACAGCACTTGGTTTACGATTTGTAAACCTTGCACACGATTGCCACACCCAGCATAGCAATCACAAAGATTCCAAACAGCCATTTCAAGACGACATGCTCAATGGAAAGGGCAGTGGTCTGTAAAGCAGAAGAAAAAGAAACTCAAATTAACAAACTCTATATTACAAGTTGCATTTACTTTCCTTTCCAGCAAGGATTTAATAAAACAATGGTTTACAGTTCCTGTACTTCAGAACTCGGTGGTAAACTCCAGGAGGTTTGAGACAAAACTGCATCTATTTACCTGTGCAAATGCCCACATGTTCATGATTTTGCCATGTGCATAATCAAAAATAGAAGTCCTGAATTTGTTTTTACATATTCTTGCTGACAAAATTTGCACTACATTCTGCTGTTGCATCTGTTTGGAAAAGACCACATCATCTAGTAATTACACTGAGGAGTTCGGCCTTTGAGCTGCAAGTACTTCCTTTAAGACTGGCAGGTATGTATCAGGTAGGTTACATAACATTATTTCTGATTGCTCTAAATGTTTTAGCTACTTGAATTTAAATAAATACAATTCCTTGTGCACATCTGAATGACAGGAACCAAGGTAAACAAATCAACCCTCAATAGCTGCCATCTCTAAACACATCAAAGGAACTGTGTGTTAACCACAGCAGAGACAATGTAAAATTAATCAATGAATAGACCCAAGAATGTCAAGTGAATGTGCCAACTACTTGCACTGCTAATATTATACTTCTGTCAGTAATGGGCTGGATCATACTGCTGTTAATCAGGTGGGCCCAAAGGAAAGGCAGCACTTCGGCCTTCTTGCTAGAGTCAGTGATGAATTGGATGCACTTTACATTTACCCATCAATTTTACGTCAAGTATAGTTAATTTTCTGTAATTTTGTTCATCTGAGTGGGAGCATAAGACACTTCTAAAAGGTTCAAAGGCCATTAACAGCAATGAGCTGTCAGAAGTCTATCAAAGCAGTCTGGGGCATGACCTCAGCTGAAGGTTAGCCATTTTTTTTGACCTGTCAACGTTGCAGAAAGGCTATAGCCATCAAGGCTCAAGTTTGGCAGTCTAAAAAGTAGGTACAACCGCAGTAATGACATTGATAATGAACTTGGGAATCAGTGCATTGCTAAAACAGCAATGTCCTCTTTGCCAGATGTTGAAGATCACACTGTTCTATTTTGATGAAATAATTCCCATGTATCTAAATCATAATTTTGACATGGGAATAAAATATTTAAAATTTCCACAGGGGATGTTTCTTACTTCTTGCCTGTAACAGACAAGCTAGCTAAAGCATGGAGAAAGATTGGTCACTAGTAAGCACAACCTTGATCACCTGGTGCTGTATGGCAGACTGAAGATGCAATTTGACAGGAACTAGAATGAGATAGTACACACTGGGAGGGAAATCCAAGAAATTGGGACTAATAGTTAAAATGAGACACCACTATCTTTGTGGAAAATAAATAAGTAGCCTTTGGATATTTGCCTTTGAAAAGAAATGGTCAAATCTCTAGTTGCTAATATGGATATAGATATTCTGTTGACACCATTATACACCCGTCATGTGATATTCCTAATTCTAACATTCCCCTTATGCTTACAACTCTAGAATCAGACTTACTTTTCCTTCAAAAAATTCTCAATTCATAAACAATTGTGAGGCAGAAATTCAATCACTCTCATAATACCCATCCCGCTTACCCAGCCTCCTTGCTCCGCAATCCATTGAGTAATTTGATTCTTTGCTATGGTCTTTCCAATGGGTTCTGTGACTCTGCCAAAATATTCCATGATTCCTCCCCGACAGACATATTTCAAACTCTTGTATCCAAAGCTTAGCAGGGTGATTGTGCGCCACCAGTTTATTTCATTATCAAATAATCTGTGTAGTTGAAAAATATATTTACAAAAATAATCATGTCATTAGATTAATATTAGTCCTGGACTTATTTCCATCTGGCATAATTTACATATTATTATCTAATTATTTATGGTTTTATTCTGCTATATTTATACTCTATTCTTGGTTGGTGCAACTGTAACGAAACGCAATTTCCCTCGGGATCAATAAAGTATGTCGGTCTGTCTGTCTGATTGAGCTTTGGAAAATTTTCTTCTTACAATGTGGTTGCACTTACTCTAATGCAAATTTTTGAATTATTCCATTTCCTTTGGTAACTTATGAACATTACAAGGACTGAAAGGATAATGGAATAGATCATTACTACTTTACATCCCCATGGAGTCTTTTCAGGCTGAGGGTAGGTTTGTACTCTTGCTAACCTACGTTATGCCAAATATTAAGAACTAAAAGACAGCAACGCCACTGTTATGTTAATTTTTAAAGACATTTATTGACCTCATAAATTGTCAGCTTACCTTTCAGCAACTCTGCGGAACGACTCATGCCCAAATGCAAAGGGAAAGTAGACTTGCACATCTCGAGATTCTCCGTTCTTTTGGTTATTGAGCTCATCTCCAATAATTGCCAGCTGACGCCCTATTTCCACAGAGGAACTGAGCAGATAATATTAGAACTCATTCCCAAAAAATCCAAAGCTTAACTTTATACTATAAGAAATAAATAAAAATTTCAGATCTTAATGACCTTGAAGCACAAATCCATGGACAAAACACCATTTACTTTATTCCATTTCTCCTTTTTACTGCCCTTCTCCATTCAGACCTAGAATTTTAGCACCAGATCAAAAATGCTTCTGGAATTCTATTTAACATTATAACAGTGACAGAAGGACATAGAGTTAATTCTAAACTACCAATCATTATCTCCAAACGTAAGCTAATGCTGATGCATAAAGCTTTGTGCTCAAAACTCTGAATCCACCTCTTCTGAACCAGAGGGGATAAAATTACTAAATAAACTAGACTGACTGAAATGATTATGTAAATTTTAGACAAAAATATTACAGAAGTTTTGTATTGAGAAACAAACCATACACCATGTACAAACACCAGGAATTTATGAATGGGAAACTTTCAAAATCTGGAGATTTACCACTGGAGAGAATGCAAGGAGCATTCATCAGGGTGTTGAATGGATTGGAGTACTTTAGTGATGGGAAGAAATTCGATAAGACTGCTTTCTGAAATGAGGCCATCTGAAGAGTGACCTGATACAAATGATCATGAGAGGCATAAAGATAGGGGGTACCAAAAACAAGGCAGAATACTGTAGATTTAAGTGACTCGTGAATAGGCAAGACATAAAAGGAAATGGTCCTAATGTGGGTAAATGGGATTAATGTAGGTGGGTGAAAAGGTCATCATGGACATGGTTTCTGTCCAGTACAATTCTATACCTGGAATGTGTCTGCCACTCGTCCACATCTGATGTCCCAGGCATTGTCACACCATTGCTCAGATCCTCTTCTACCTCATTCTGATGTTGGCAGCAGACATTATTCTGAAAAATGTGCTCTGTTTCTTCCTCCTGATTCTGCTCTGTATATGGTGGGGGGGAAAAAAAAACACAGAATAACACGTTACAAGCTAACATGGTTATTCCTATTCTCCTCTAAAGTTCAGACAGGTGGACCATCTATGGGCACCTCAATAAACTGCAAAACTATAACTTCAATATCATCACCACAAAAATCCTTGAACCAAAGTCAGAGACCCTTTACAGGGCAATATTTACAGCACAACAGCTGAGAACACACTCAACCTGCTCTCGTGGGTTGTCACCCACATACTTAACATCAGATTCCCAAAACAGGTACTTTACCCTGAGTTCTGCCACAACAAAAAAAATTCCCACTGATCCTATTGAGGAGATACTCATCTTCAAGGCCAGTATTCAACTCACAAGGGATCTGAACACAGAATTCCCGGTTGAAGAAGTAAAAGGGTGGGTTAGTAAGTTTGCTGATGACACAAATGTTGAGGGTATTGTGGATAGTCTGGAGGGTTGGCAGAGGTTACAGCAGGACATCAGTAGGATGCAGAACTCAGCTGAGAAATGGCAGATGGAGGTCAACCCAGACAAGTGTGACGTGCTTCATTTTGGTAGGTCAAATCTGAAGACAGAATATAGTCTTAATGGTAAGACTCCTGGCAGTGTGGAGGATCACAGAGATCTTGGGGCCAAGTCCATATGACACTTAAAGCTGCTGCGCAGTTTGATAGTGTTGTTGAGAATGTGTATGGTGTGTTGGCATTCATCAGCCATGGGATTGAATTCAAGAGCCATGAGGTAATGGTACAGCTATATAAGACCTTGGTCAGACCCCACATGGAGTACTATGTTCAGTTCTGGTCACCTCACTACAGGAAGGATGTGGATACTACAGAAAGAGTGCAGAGGAGATTTACAAGGTTGTTGCCTGGATTGTTCCCTTATGAAAATAGGTTGAGTGAACTTGGCCTTTTCTCCTTGGAGCAACGGAGGAAGAGAGGTGTCCCGACAGAGGTGTATAAGATGATGAGAGGTATTAATCGTCTGGATAGCCAGAGGCTTTTTTCCAGGGCTGAAATGGCTAACATAAGTGGACATAGTTTTAAGGTGCTTGGAATGCACTGCCGGTGACGGTGGCAGAAGCAGAAACAATAAGGTCTTTTAAGAGTCTTTTAGATAGGTATATGGAGCTTAGAAAAATAGAGGGCTATGTGGTAGGGTAGTTCTAGGCAGTTTGTAGAGTAGGTTACATGGTTGGCACAACATTGTGGGTTGAAGGGCCTGTAATGTGCTGTAACTTTCTTTGTTCTATGTTCCAAATCCCATGTAAAGATGATGTGCTGTGTATGTAGCATAATTTCAAGGTGAACATCCAACGGCAAGTGCAGATTTGATGAATGACTATTGTCACTTAACCACCATTTACTGCAAAATCTAGAACTTTCTATTAGTACCAGTATTCAAAATAATACAGCTACAGATATAATGCTACAAAAATGAGATTTATCACACGTGATAATTTTAGAATCAGTAATGCAGCTACTTCTAATAACATCCATCTTACAGACCAGCTCCCTTCAAACTGCACTCACCCACATTAATGATAGATCAGTTCTGATGCAAACTAATCTAACTCTATTTCCCACATATGCTACCTAATCTGCATGGTATTTTGTTGTGCTTAGTCATTAATTTACTGTTGTATTTACCCATTGTCAAGGTAACAGATTCAAAATTCATTTGTGCACAATCAGAATGAATTTTATCTAAAACTTGGCTTACAAGTGGGTTTTCATATATTTGATCCAGCTCTTTCATTGTTCGGAAATACATACAGCTGGAATAAAGATTAGAACATTCATCTAAGACTAATGGACAAGCTGAAATAACAAACAAAAGCATGTAGTTTTAAAAATTACATAACTTTGTAATAATTAATCCTGAAAATGAGAATCTATGCCAAAATTAAAAGCTAAATTTTAGGGTCAGAAGTTTAGAAGCTGTAAATGAAAACCCAATTTTCAAATTATTCAACATTTTCAAGGTTTTGAGATGAGAATCAGTTGGCCAATTCAGTGATTCATGATGATTATTCTGGAAAAGACTGTAAAGTGCCACAGCCAGTACCATTGTTGATGACAGAACACCCTTCTCTTTCTCTGTCAGCAACTTCTGCCTTTCCACAGTTGGCTGTGCAAGTATGTAGTCCAGCTGTAGTCACTTTCCCCAGTGTAAAGACAGCAAATTTACCTCAGAATTTGGACCATCATGTAAATGTTCCTTTCTTTCACTATAGCAGGCATCACCAAACAACAGAATTTAAACAGTTACTCAAGTTTACACAATATTCTTTCCACTCTAAGCAAACAAGCACTGTCAATAGTGTTAACTGCTAATTTGGTCATCCCTCATTTCCATGTATTTTCACCATACACCTACTATTTCATTATGAGCATTCAGTGACACAGGAGAATATTACAATGTTTGCCTGTTGAGCAAATGAGCTTTTCTAGTTTCTTTTTGTCCAAGTTTTTGAAAAAAGACAATCGGCAAGAATGGCAGAGAAATCCAGCTGAAATCCTCAACCAGTCTTTCAGCTGTAGTGATGACTGCTGGAAGCATGGCTGACTATAAGTGGCTGGATAATAAAATAATTTGTGCCTATAACCCAGAAAGTGACCAAAAGTTGTAACACTTACAACACACTGGAGGAACTCAGCAGGTCGGGCAGCACCTGTGGAAGTGATCAGTCAACGTTTTGGGCCGGAACCCTTCGTCAGGACCGACCTGAAATGTTGACTGATCATTTCCACGGATGCTGCCCGACCTGCTGAGTTCCTCCAGCATGTTGTGAGTGTTGCTTTGACCCCAGCATCTGCAGAGTATTTTGTGTTGACCAAAAGTTGTATATCCCCAGCAATTCGAGATTATACTTCATTGAGCATAATCTTACATCTTTACATCAGCCACCATCAGGGTTTCTATTACTGAGAATAGTCATGAAGCCATTTACAATAGACCGGTGTTGAGCACCTCCGCTCTGTCTGCTACAAGTGGAATTTCCTGGTGACCAACATTTTAATTCCTATCCCCATTTCTGTTCCAGCATGTCAGACCATGGCCTCCTCTTTTGACATGACGAGGCCACTCTCAGGGTGGAGGAATATCACCTCATATTCTGTCTAGGTAGCCTCCAAACTGATGGCATGAATATGGATTTCTCCTTCCAATAATTTTCCCTCCCCCTTTCTTCTTCCTCTATTCACACTCTGTCCTCCTTCCTTTCCAGTCCTGAAGAACTGTCTTGGCCCGAAACGTTGGTTGCTTATTCATTTCCATAGATGCTACCCAACCTGCTGAGTTTGTGTGTGTTGCTCTGGATTTCCAACATCTGCAGAACAGCTTGTGTTTGTGTCAGGCATACTGAACATTACAGACATATAGGAAAGCTCATCTCGCCAATGCTTGAGGTGAAGCTTTCTATTTTAAGAAATATCATTTTCAGGAATGCAAACATGGCAAACAATTAGAAACATAGAAAATAGGTGCAGGAGTAGGCCATTCGGCCCTTCGAGCCTGCACCGCCATTTATTATGATCATGGCTGATCATCCAACTCAGAACACCGCCCCAGCCTTCCCTCCATACCCCATGACCCCCGTAGCCACAAGGGCCATATCTAACTCCCTCTTAAATATAGCCAATGAACTGGCCTCAACTGTTTCCTGTGGCAGAGAATTCCACAGATTCACCACTCTCTGTGTGAAGAAGTTTTTCCTAATCTCGGTCCTAAAAGGCTTCCCCTCTATCCTCAAACTGTGACCCCTCGTTCTGGACTTCCCCAACATCGGGAACAATCTTCCTGCATCTAGCCTGTCCAATCCCTTTAGGATCTTATATGTTTCAATCAGATCCCCCCTCAATCTTCTAAATTCCAACGAGTACAAGCCCAGTTCATCCAGTCTTTCTTCATATGAAAGTCCTGCCATCCCAGGAATCAATCTGGTGAACCTTCTCTGTACTCCCTCTATGGCAAGGATGTCTTTCCTCAGATTAGGAGACCAAAACTGCACACAATACTCCAGGTGCGGTCTCACCAAGGCCTTGTACAACTGCAGTAGTACCTCCCTGCTCCTGTACTCAAATCCTCTCGCTATAAATGCCAGCATACCATTCGCCTTTTTCACCGCCTGCTGTACTTGCATGCCCACTTTCAATGACTGGTGTATAATGACACCCAGGTCTCGTTGCACCTCCCCTTTTCCTAATCGGCCACCATTCAGATAATAATCTGTTTTCCTATTTTTGCCACCAAAGTGGGTAACTTCACATTTATCTACATTAAATTGCATCTGCCATGAATTTGCCCACTCACCCAACCTATCCAAGTCACCCTGCATCCTCTTAGCATCCTCCTCACAGCTAACACTGCCACCCAGCTTCGTGTCATCCGCAAACTTGGAGATGCTGCATTTAATCCCCTCATCCAAGTCATTAATATATATTGTAAACAACTGGGGTCCCAGCACTGAGCCTTGCAGTACCCCACTAGTCACCGCCTGCCATTCTGAAAAGGTCCCGTTTATTCCCACTCTTTGCTTCCTGTCTGCTAACCAACTCTCCACCCACACCAATACCTTACCCCCAATACCGTGTGCTTTAAGTTTGCACACTAATCTCCTGTGTGGGACCTTGTCAAAAGCCTTCTGAAAATCCAAATATACCACATCCACTGGTTCTCCCCTATCCACTCTACTAGTTACATCCTCAAAAAATTCTATGAGATTCGTCAGACATGATTTTCCTTTCACAAATCCATGCTGACTTTGTCCGATGATTTCACCGCTTTCCAAATGTGCTGTTATCACATCCCTGATAACTGACTCCAGCAGTTTCCCCACCACCGACGTTAGGCTAACCGGTCTATAATTCCCCGGTTTCTCTCTCCCTCCTTTTTTAAAAAGTGGAGTTACATTAGCCACCCTCCAATCCTCAGGAACTAGTCCAGAATCTAACGAGTTTTGAAAAATTATCACTAATGCATCCACTATTTCTTGGGCTACTTCCTTAAGCACCCTGGGATGCAGACCATCTGGCCCTGGGGAAATTGTGCTTTTAAACCTGCAGTTACTATATGTAAATAAGTTTACTGTATGTAAATATGCAGATGGCCTGGCATTTTCAATGTTTATACATACAAGCCCTGACAGAGCTAGTGTGTGAAGAAACTGCTCCTCAGCGGCATTTTTCCAAAACTGGTTGAGCTGCTCACCAAGTGCCATTTCGGTCTTTGTGTTGTGGTATACAATGATGTCTGGCCCATACTGTCCCCTCTTCCAAAAGTTCTGGATTTATTCATTGGCTTTGAATGAGGGGAAAGAGCGATATTTTTCAGCAAGAGGAATTTGATCAGGTATCGAGCTGCTCTTCATATAGTGCTGTACGAGGAAGAGAGCCGCCATTGGCAGGAGCCTGCATCCTGGATAGAACTGGATTTGCATTTGTCATAAGGAACATCTTTATAATAGTGCAGATGATTTTATATTGTACACGTACTTTATTCTCCTGGTGGTTGTTTGAATGTGTGTGTGTGGTTTTACCACAATAGAGGCTCTCTGTTGGTTGAGGCTGACCATGGATGTTGCATTCCAGCTGTCCACGTGACATGCAAGCCAGGGCAGTACAATATGGAGAGCAAGCAGTTGTGCATGCAGCAGGCTCACCCTCTCCATGCAGCTGTTGAGTCCAAAGGAATGGCAGAAACCTATACAGTTTGGCACCTGTAGCGTTGCAGGAACTGCCAATCAGTATTGAACTCAACATTGGAACTCCACACCAGATATTTCCCCCTCAGGGTTTACTCCCAAAGCCATCCCCATTGAGTGGGCATAGTCGCAAGGCAGCAGTGGTTTAAAATCAGAAGTTTCCTTCTCCTAAGTGAGCTGCCAACCATGGCTGACGAGCCCCATCTGCCCAAAGTGACTGGTTTCAAGGCGCCAGAAACCCACCTTTGCCCCTTCTCCTGTCAGTAGAAACGGTTCCATTACTTTTATCACAATACAGTAACAATTAGAATTCTACTTGGGATGAAACTTTCAGAAGAATTTTGAAAATGCAATATGTTGAATTAAAGTAAAGATTCAAGATTCAAGTACATTTATTATCAAAGAATGTATAAATTAGACAACCTTGAGATTTGTTTGCTCCCAGGTAGCCACAAAGCAAGAAACCCAAAGAACCCAATTTAAAGAAAAAAAGAATAAAAATAAAAATAAAAGCCCTTGTAAAAAAAAGGCTTAACCTTGTTAGTATTAAGACAAACCAAAGGAGGAACTGACTTTAAACAAATATATTTTCTTGAATCTAAAAGAGGTTCACCACCTACGTTTGCAGAATTTTCCCTCCCACCTACAAAGTATATATTAACATGAATTACAGGATAGCAAATCAGGAAGTCTCCTGCATAGTGCTAATCTGGGCTCGGTGTTTATCACGTGAAACCAGGACAGTTTTGTATACAATTGAAAGCACCAGGCTGTCTGAAAATCAGCTCAGCATCTCCTTTCACATGAGAAAATAAACACAGCATGTTCACACTATGTTCAAGCCAGCAACAAAGGAGGGAAAAGCAACTTAATTCTTATTAGGATTTTGAAGATATATCTTTCAGCAAACCTCCTCATTACCCAACACTTCTTGAAAGAAAGGTTGATATTTGCAAGCTAAAATTTTTTTACTACTTCCTGTATCATATTTCACATGTATTCATATAACCAATAAAGTAAACATTGCACAATAAAATCAACTGCATTACATAATAGGTTAGAACACCTGCTGAGTTACCCGCTGTTGTCTACAAACAAAAGAACAGTAGCCTGCAACAGAAAATGCTTAATAAGGTGAAATATGCAAACAATAACCATGCATTCACAAGCAATTGACAATGTACAAGCAAAAAACAAAACTGCCACATTGATTGGTATACTATTGAACAACTTTCCTTTGACAAGTTATCAAGAAGTAACTCTTCTTCTTGAGACCAAGTAAACGTATACTCTGTTCGTACCAAAGAGTTTCAACGGCACAAATAACATTCTCTATTCCTCGTGCATCAACCCACATGATGTGTTTGGAGGCATTAACATAGATGCTTCTTTGCCTAAGCTATCCATTTGCAGTTGCAAAAATAGGTTATTACACAGCTCTTAGTAACGGCTACCATTACTTTTTCCTCCAACAATCAACACCAAAAAGAAACCACTTCCTCACTGATCTACCAAAGGAAGAATATCAAAGATTATCCAGGTGTTTTAAAACTCTGAAGCTTGCATAAAAATGAAGAATCCCCAAAGCAGCAGATGAGCTTTCACTTCATAAGCCTATTTTGTACAAACTGATATAGTAATGATTACATTGCTACTCCTTGGAAAGAAAGAGGGAGTGATCTGCTTGATGGCTCAATTAATACCATTGCAGATTTTTCCTAGCTAGAAGTATTATTTAATAATACAACCATGGAGTTCCTTACAGTAGTGTCCTAGGCCCAAACATCTTCAATAACTAAATCAAAGATCATAGGATCAGATCATAATACAACGATTAATTGTATTTAGAGCTCATCAGGTAATGAAGCAACATGTGCCCAAAAGCAACAAGTCCTAGACATTATTCAAACATGGGAATTTTTAGTATAACCATTTTTCAGAATAATCACCAACAACTTCAACATTTACTGTGCAAACTGCTAATTGGTGGCTGTGATCTGCCTTTTTGAATTACGGCAGTCCTTCTAGTGAAGAGACTCTGAAGAACCTGAAAATGTCAAAGTAAATGTATTATCAAAATACATATGTTACCATATACTACCTTGAGATTCATTTTCTTGAATGCATTTACAGGAAAAAGTAAAGAAATACAATTGAAAAAGGATCTAGTGCTTTCCCAGCATATATTTCGAATAAACTCTTCTTGGGACTTCTCATCCCTGAAGAAGATGGCAGAATTTGTCTTCGAAGTATCAGATACAACCGATATCTGTACCTGGCTGGAAGCCCAAGAACAGTTTACTTGAAATATAACAGAATTTACAAAAGACTACACATAAACTAAGACTGACAAAAGAACAATGTGCAAAAGACAAACTGTGCAAGTAAAAATGAATACTGATACCATGAGTTGTAAAGCGTCCTTGAGAGCGGGTCTGTAGGTCGTTGTTCTTTGTAAGTGAAGTTATCGATGGTGATTCAGAAGCCTGGTATCTTGTAGGGTAATAACCTTATGTTCCTGAACCTGGTAGTGTGGGACCGCAGGCTTCTGTACTTTCTGCCTGATGGTAGTAGCGAGAAACGAGCATGGCCTGCATGGTGAGGGACTTGATGACGGATGCTGCTATCTTGGCAGCGCTCTATGTCAATGTGCTCATTGGTGGGGAGGGCTTTGCCTTTGATAGACTAGGCTGTATCTAACACTTCCTGTAGTCTTTTCCATTCCTGGGCTTTGGTGTTTCCATACCAGTTAGGGCACTCCAACTGTGCATATCGAAGCTCATCAAAGTTTTTAGCATCATGCTGAATCAACACAACGTAAGAAAGTAGAGGTGCTGGCATGTCTTCGTTGTCATGGCACTTACATGCTGCTCCTCGAACAGATCCCCTCTGATATGATAATACCAAGGGATTTAAAGCTACCTCCAATCCCCTAATGAGGACTGGTTTCTTCCTCATGTAGGGGATAATCAGCTCTTTAGTTTTGCTGACATTGGGTGAGAGGTTGTTGTTGTGGCACCACTCAGTCAGATTTTCAGTCTCCCTCCTATATGCTGATCTGTCACCACCTTTGGTTCAGCCTATGACAGCGGTGGCGTCAGCAAACTTCAATATGGCTTTGGGGCTTTTACGTAGCCACACCATCATGGGTATAAAGTGAGTAAAGCTGGGGCACAAGCCCACAGCCTTGTGGCGCACCACTGTTGATGGCGAGTGTGGAGATGTTGACAATTTGTACTAACTGGGGTCTGCCAATGAGGAAATCGGGGATCCAGCTGCACAGGGAGGTATCAAGGCCCTGGTCTTGAAGCTCAGTGATGAGTTTTGAGGAGATGATGGTGTTGAATGCTCAACTGCGGTCAATGAAAAGTATCATGATGTATGCAGCTTCATTGTCCAGGTATTGACAAACTGTAGTATTCCCTCCCATCTGCCTGTTAGTCTTGTCCTTCTTGGAAGGAGAGGTCATAGCTTTGGGAGGAGCTATTGGAGTAGCCTAGGTGAACAACCCTAAGAAAATTCGGTAGTAATATTTTTGACTTGCGATGATCAACCATCAACAACCATGGCCATCTTTGTGTGAGTTACAACTCCAATCAATGGAGTGTTTTCTCCCTGATCCCCCGACCTTGGTTTACCATGGACCCTTGTTGCCATATTATTAATGTCAATGTCAACAGCAGGCACTCTCAGCTTGGATCTATCCTTCAGTTCTTTGGTCCATACTTGAAATGACCAGGAGCTGAGTATTCCTGGTGAATCCTAAATTGTACTTTGTTGAGAAGTTGTTATCAAATAACTCCCACTTGCTAATGACACCTTCCATCTTTTGATAACCTTTGAAAGCAGGCAAGCACGTCAGTGTGTGTGGTTCTGTAGACTGGATGTCCTGCTTTCTATGGCCAAAACAAGTCTGGATTGTTGCTCAACTCTTCTGCAGAACAGCTCTCTAATTTTAGATACTATTTCAGATGTTTTGAGGAGAACTCTTCAATTGCTTTTGAGCAATTGTGTTGAGTCCAATTTCAGTCTTTGGGTAATTGCTGGCTGATGCTTGCCCATACTCAGGTAGAAGTTATAATATAATGTCTTGTTGAGCCACTCAGTGGACATTTAAGAGTCAACTGCAATGCTGAAGGTCTGGATCCATATATTGACCAGACCAAGTATGTTCGTCAGATTTCCTTTACTGGTGGACACTAATAGACCAACTAGGATTTTATGAAACTCCAGCATTTTCAGGGTCCAAATTATTAACACTGTGATCTAAAAGAAACATCAAACCATACAAATGCTTCACAAAGACCATATCTGACAAGAGGAAGTCTAATCACTATCCCAAACCCTTCGATGGGCTCGTAATCATTAACTCCCTTGCAATTCACAGCCTGGGACTTCAATTGACCAGAATTTATTTCCACCATTTACTAGAAGTCCAGTATGGTAGAAATTGACCATTATCTGAATGAGTGCAATTCTCAAGAAACTCAACTCCAGGGTAAAGCAGTTTGCATGCTTAGTCTCCTATCCATCCAATCCTGCCTCACCTGTGCACCATGGTGTATGTTATCTATGAAATGTCATCCATTTATCTTCTACAGCATTCTGTCAACTTGTAATCTCTACCACCAAGGAGAATAAGGGCAGCAGGCACATGGAAACATCACACTTCCAATTCTCACTTGTATCAGGAATTCCAGATTTCACATGGAGTAAGTAGTTGTATTTTACTTTGACTGCTATCATCGTAAATTTTTTTTTAGAACATTGGTTAGTGTTCTTTCTCAATGGTGGTGCTCTCAGATCAATAATCCTATTTTATGTTAAGGGTCATAGCACACAGTCATTTCTTAATTCTGTAATTAGAGACTACAAATTATCTGTTTGGTTGATCGTAGCACTTTGCTGTTGGAGAATGATGTAATGTTTACCATTTACATGTAATTTGATCGCACCACACACCAGTATTTCAATACTCAGCAAACAGAATCCAAAGCTTTCACCAGTACCCCTGTATTATTTTGCTCAGTTCAATTTATGCTTTCATCCATAAAAAAACTTCCAAGCAGCCAAAGTAATTCCTGCTAAATGTGTACAGTACTCTTTTTTTCATAACTAAACCATTCAATAAATCCATTTATTTGAACTCTTGGAGTAAGCACAAAGTGATTGCCATTTTTTTAAAAACTGTCTACGTGGTTACGGGGGCCACTCAAGTCAGGATGATGAAATTTGATGTGAATACTGCAAAAGATTAAGATATTTTAGCTATGAATTTTCCAATGAAAGATTTAATACACAGAGGTTTCAATGAGCAAAGATTGCTTTCTTTACCAACTGTCAGTCATGTACACAGTACCAAAGCATTCAAACGTGGGTCTGGATTTTGTGATCATTAGCTAAGTGACAGTCGTTACTGCGGACCATGAAGTAAGCTCCCATTAAGCTCTAGGACCCTGTGGCATGGATTCAAGATCAGGTTTGTAGGCATACAGATCTGGGATATAAATGACATGAAAACTGGGCTTTCCCAATGTCTTTTGGTGTCCAGAATATTCTTCAGCTGATGTGAGGCATCCGTCGCTGGTGGATTCTTCCACCAAGGTGGCTGAGGTGGCAATCTAAATGAGGAAACAATTCAAGCAGTAAAAAGCTCTCAGATGTAACTTACTTTTTTTAATGTTCCCTGGTGGTCAGATAGAAAATGCTTGCGTCCTGCCTCCCATTGTAAACAAAAAACTACTCATACCCACCATTCTGTGATTGATGGGACCCTGCATTTCCAGGATAAAATATAAAGTCCTGCTCCAAAAGGGTGCTTTGACAGCATATTGATGCAATGCTAGCAGCTCCATTTCATCAGGAGTTTGAAGAGATTTGATATGTCACCAACAACTTTTGCCAATTTCTACAGAGAGCATTTTGACTTGTTGCATTACAGCCTGGTATGGCTGCTCCAATGTGCAAGATCACAAGGGACTGCAGAGGACTGTAAGCTCAGCTCAGCCAGCTCGATCAGGGGCACAAACCTCCCCACCATCAAGGACATCTTCAAGGGACAGTGCCTCATTAAAGACCCTTAGCACATGGGACAGGCCCTCTTCTTGCTACTACCACCAGGAGGAAATACAAGAGCCTCAAGGCCCACATTCAACTATTTAACAACAGCTTATTCTCCTCCACTACGGAGTTTCCGTACGTTCCACTTCACTGCACTGTTGCAGCTAAACAACAAATTTCACGTCATATGTCAGTGATTAGAAATCCAATTTTGAGCTCTACATTTACTGGTTAGCAAAACTGTTAAAAACATTGAATGTTTAAGAATTGCTCTAGGATTCAAACATTATTCAAAATTAATCATATTATTTAAGTGTTAAATAGTAAAATCTAAAATCTTCAAGGTTCATAAAAATATTGAAATATACTTAAAATACTAAAAGAAACACTGAATAAGTTGAAGTTTAATTTTCCTTACAGCCATTCCTCTCACACCACTGGGTTCAGGAACAGTTATTACCCTTCAACCTTCAGGCTTCTGAACCAGTCTGGATGAATTCACTCAGCACATTTCTAAACTGATTCCACAACCAGTGGACTTGCTTTCAAGGGCTTTACAACTCATGTTCTCTGTATCATTTATTTATTTAGTATTTGCATAGTCTGTCTTATTTTGCACAGAAGTTGTTTGTTAGCCTTTGTGTGTAATTTTCATTGATTCAATTGTACTTCTTTGTTCTACTGTGAATGCCTGCAAGAAAATGAATCTCAGGGTAGCATATTGTGACATATATGTACTTTGATAATAAATTCACTTTGAACTCTCTACTGAAATGAATGGAATTATGGGCTCAACAGACAGGTTTCAGATAACAGGAAACTGTAAAAAAGCTGGTGCTCTTCTGAGGATCTCCAATATAGATTGCAGTCAAAAAGACAGTGATAATATGACTTATCAAGAAGTTTTGCCTTGCACGTTTTTGTTAGTAGCCTTCAGTTTCGGGTTATCTGACCCTCTCCTAATCCAAGCAGTGTTGCACTAATAAATCTTGTGATGAATTAAAACCTGTCCTCAGCCAGCTTGCAATTTCCTCATAGTCAGAACCATTTAGACTATTCAGCTTTGCATTTTTCAACTAGATCACTCTCAATTCCCACCTCCAAATAATCAGCTGAAAACAAAAAAGAACGGATTAATACTGATAATCTCCATTGTTGGTTCAGCAGATCTGCCACTTTGTTCTGCAAGAAATGAAAAGTTGTCGTGGTTTGATAGCATGCAAGTTACAACAGTTTTTTGGGGAGGCACAAGTGAAAACAGGAAAAGTTCTCTAGCCCATTCAAGGAGGAGTCACAGAAAATATATATAAAATCTTTTTACCTTAATTTATTTTACTCATTCATCCAATATGAATGCTGCTGGCTCTGCCAACAGTCATCATTGATCTCTAATTGATCTTAAACTGAGGATGCATTTAACATTCAACACAGTGGCAGGTCTGTAGTCAAAGGCCATACTGAAGACTTCCTCCCCAAAGAACAGTGATGAACGTAACAGGCT
Source organism: Mobula birostris (assembly GCF_030028105.1). Taxonomy (NCBI): domain Eukaryota; kingdom Metazoa; phylum Chordata; class Chondrichthyes; order Myliobatiformes; family Myliobatidae; genus Mobula; species Mobula birostris. The sequence goes on along the minus strand of NC_092378.1, from coordinate 31,429,533 downwards.
TTAATCCCATTCTAGTAGCTTCACATTCATCATGACGTATATTTTTAAATTCCGTATTTTATTTTAAAGCTCAAAATAAATTTATTATCAAAGTATACGTCACCATATAAAACCATAAAATTAATTTGCTTGCAGGCATACCCAATAAATCCAATAACCATAACAGAGATGTAATAGTAATAATGAATAAATAAGCAATAAATATCAAGAACATGAGATGAAGGACCCTTGAAAGTGAGTCCATAGGTTGTGGAAATAGTTCCGTGGTGGGGCAAGTGAAGTTATCCCCTTTGGTTCAAGAACCTGATGGTTGAAGGGCAATAACTGTTCCTGAACCTGGTGGTGAGAGTCCTGAGGCACCTGTACCTTCTTCCTGATGGCAGCAGCAAGAAGAGAGCATGTCCTGGGTGGTGGGGGTCCCTGAGGATGGATGCTGCTTTCCTTCAACAACTCCTGTGTGGATGTGCTCAACCGTTGGGAGGGCTTTACTTATGATGCACTGGGCAATAACCACCACTTTTTGTAGGATTTTCCATTCAAGGGCATTGATGTTTCCATACCAGGCTGTGGTGCAGCCAATCAATATACTCTCCATCACACACCTATAGAAGTTTGTCAAAGTTTTAGTTGTCATGCCAAATCTTCATAAACTCCTAAGGAAGTAGAGTTGCTGCCATGCTTTCTTCATAATTGCACAAGTGTTGGGCCCAATACAGATCCTCTGAAATGATAACACCACGGGATTTAAAGTCGCTGACCCTCTCCACCTTTGATCCCCCGATGAGAACTGGCTGAGGAACCTCTGGTTCCCTCCTGAAGTAAAAAAAATCAGCTCCTTGGTCTTACTGACATTGATTAAGAGACTGTTGTAGCAACAACTTAGCCAGATTTTTTATCTCCCTCTTATAATGCCGATTCATCATCACTTTCAATTTAACCTATTACAATCGTGTGATCAGCAAACTTGAATTGGCATTGGAGCTGTGCTTAACTACAGTCTTAAGTGAAAAGTGAGTAGAGCAGGGGGCTAAGCACACAACCTTCTGGTGCACCTGTGCTGAAGGAAATTGTGAAGGAGATGTTGTTGCCAATCTGAACTAACTGGGATCTGCAAGTGAGAAAAATTGAGGATCCAATTGCACAAGGAGGAATTGAGGCTAAGGTCATGAAGCTAGTTGATTAGCCTCAAGCCCTTATTGAAGTTTATTGATTATTTATTCGCCTGAATTTAAATTTCTCGGCTGCTATGCTGGGATTCAATCTCAAAGCACCAAATTAGGAGTCTGAGTTCATCAACCATGGGATTGAGTTCAAGATCCATGAGGTAACGTTACAATTATATAAAACCTTGGTCAGACCCCAGTTGGAGTACTGTGTTCAGTTCTGGGCACCTCACTACAGGAAGGATGTGGATACTTTTAAGAGTGCAGAGGTGACTTACAAGGATGTTGCCTGAATTGGAGGGTGTACCTTATGAGAATAGGTTGAGTGAACTTGGCCTTTTCACCTTGGAGCAACGGAGGATGAAAGATGACTTGATAGAGGCGTATAAGACGATGAGGGCACTGATTGTGTTGATAGCCAGAGGCTTTGTCCCCAGGGCTGAAATGGCTAACACAAGGGGTCATAGCTTTAAGGTGCTTGGAAATAGGTAGCGAGGGAATGTCAGGGGTATGCTTATCCACACAGAGAGTAGGGGGTGAGTGGAATGTTCTGCCGGCAGTGGTGGTGGAAGTGATGCAATAGAGTCTTTTAAGAGCCTCTTAGATAGGTACATGGAGCTTAGAAGAATAGAGGGCTATGTGCCAGGGAAAATTCTAGGTAGTTTCTAGAGTAGGTTACATGGTCGGCACAACATTGTGGGCCAAAGGACCTGTAATGTGCTGTAGATTTCTATGTTCTACGTTATGAATGGTAGACCAGTACCTTAACTACCACACTATTCTATCATGTCATCTTCATGCATCAGTGCCAATGCTTGAAGCAACAACAGAATGAAAAGTCTTTGGAATATTGCAAGTCCAAAGGGAGTTAAAGGCCACTTATAACAATAAGATAGAGGAGCAGAATTAGGCCATTTGGCCCATCTAGTCTGCTCTCTGTACTCTCTCTTTCCTGGTCACCCTTGGGGACCCTGTTTGCAACAATGTTCTTGGACACAGTGTTGAAACTGTTCTTGGAAATTTCCATGGGATAAGAAGAGATGGTTGCACCTGTTGGGAAGATTTCTCTCATTTTGCTCCTGTCGTGGCACAAGGAAATTTACATGTTGTATCCAGGTAGCGGTCCAGTGAAAACTCCCAGCCTGCTCTCAGGAAAAGGAACACCATCACTCCTCAGAATAAAAGCCTGTCCTTAGAATCTGCAAGTTTATCAGTGCTCTGCCATTTGATTTTCCATTAGCTAAACTCCTGTTGTGGCCTTGAGTATTGATTATAGTTCATAACACTACAGTCAACAAGTTAGAAATTAATTAGACCATGTTCATAACATTTATTCATAAATTAACAGGATCAAGCATTCCAGAGCCTGCCTGAAGAGTTCGAAAAGACAGTTCCTTTGTGGCCAAGCAGATGAAAACAGAGGAAATAAATGTTGAGCACAGAGGGTGGGGAAGGTAAATTTATAAATTTATAAGCAAAAGCCAGTTTGGTCCATAAAGATTGAGCGTTAGAAAATCAATAATGACATGCTTTTATAATTAAAAACGTTATTTATTTAAAACAAAATCTCTAATCATAATTCCTTCCATTTCATTTGTTATGGGTTGCTGTCAACTTCAACTGAAGCTAGAAAAGTTCTACATTAAAGTTTGTCCTCAAGTGCCTAACTAAAAGGTGTCTTGTTATGTATATATAATAAATAGAAAAGGTTTCATGCAATTGACACTCAGAAGAAATTTGGATCATCAGATTGCCAGACCTCATGGTGGCTTATTGTGAAAAACACCGACAGTGGCCCAGGAATGCGGCGTGTACCTACTTCCTACCTGTAGTGGCATAATGGCGTGAAGCTACAAAAGAGAAAGCAGTATTGCACACAAATTCAACTGTGAAATAAAAATAATAATAAAATTCAAGATTTATGACTGCCTCAGAGTAATATTTATTAAACCTGTAGGCTGAAAGTCTATGGTTAATAACTAAACCAGACAATGTAAACAGATGTATAACAAAGGCTCAGAGTTCGATTTATGAGTTTGTTTGAATATCAATGCAAATGTAGGCAGATGCACACAGCCCCTGGAGAAGTCCAACCGTCAAAGGTTTAATAACTGCCAGGTCCTGGTTCAAAGTATTTGTTTGCTCCCAGACAGCTGTGGATTTTACGCTCAGTATATTTTCAGTGCTTGTCTCAAACCACATGGAACAAGACAAGGCCAATGGAAAGGAGCTGACTGCTGGTTCTTCAATCACTCCCTGCACAATATTTGTACGCATGCATTGAACACCAACTATTGTTCACATAATATAACATAAATATTATTGCTACGAAAGAGCCTGACTACCAGATTGCAGCTGATATCAAACACGCAAGAGATGTAGAGTTTCCTCATACTTTTTCCACAGCTGGGAACCTCTTTAAAAGTAGTTACAAGATTCCATTCAGCCAACAACTGTGCCAGGTTTTTAAAAAAAAAGTTAACGACTTATCAACAAGTTGCCTACTCTTTACCCATAGCTCGGTAAATCTTTATTTTTTAAACATAATTTCCTTTAAAAGCTATTTATATATTTATTTCCAATTCCTCACAGTCATATGCCTTAAACAATAGTTTCCTAAAAAGGATAGGTAATAGAAGAATATTTCAATAGATTCAAAGTATGTTTATGATCAGTGCTGTATGCATGCAGTATACAACCCTGAGATTCTTCTTCCCAGACAGCCGCTAAACAAAGAAATACCATGGAACCTGTTCAAAGAAAACATCAAACATCCAACAGGCAAAAGAGAAAGAACAAGTTGCGCACACAGCGAAAAAAACACAACGGAATATAAAACATCAAAACCACAGTTATTGGAACAGTCGAGGAATGTTCAGTTTGGTCCAGTACTTCTTAGCGCTGTGTCATTTGTTGGCGGGAGGCCGCAGAGCCACTCCACTCTGATCAAAATCGCAGAAAATAGCACAACAAAAGGAGAAGCTAGATACCGGAAACACATACAACATGGACTGCAGAATCCAACCACAAACCGTGACGACTAAACCTTGCTCAGGACCCAAGGCTCTGGCACCATCCAGCGAGAGGGAGAGAAAGGAAGACCTGTCAAGTGCAAGCACCCTTCCTCCGGGAGCAATAAACGAGAGTGAGAGAGAGACCAGTCACATGCAGGCAACTTCCTCTGGCAACAGCAAGCAAGAGGGAGAGAGAGGCAGCTCAAACACAGGCAGACCCACTCGCCTTCTGCTCTCATCCTCGTTGATCTGAATCTTGCTCGACTCCTCAGTCAGCAAGATCGATTCCACTTCTTGCCAATCATGGGCTTGTGCTTCACTTTCAGGTTTCCTGGCCTCCAGACTGCACACTACTCAAAACCTCTCTGGAGTCCCTCAAAGACAGCAAAGCACCAGGTTGCTCAATCAGCCTGAAAACACACCATCAATACGTAGGCCACAGGTTCCAATAGTAACTGAAGGAAGAGGAGGCAGTAAAAGAAGTAGCTTCGTGAACTGTCTGAAGGACGTCACCTTTGGTCACGTCATTCGCTGGTACCATCTTCTTCAGCAAATTTTGGTAAGGTTGAGAATAATTAAGTTATGGTCACCACAATTATAACTGTAATAATTTGATACGCAGTGTAGGCTCAGATTTTCCTCACAGAAACTGCCTCAGTCTTTACCAGCAAGACAATGCATGGCGACAGGCCTGCGAGTGTGTGAATGGTTCTACACACAGAGCCTTAACTCACTTTGTCTGGAAAATCTAAGCCACGTCCCCTAACCTACACTACACTATTGTCTCTCAAAAACATTTTCAAACAGTCAGCAATTTCAAATACCAATAAAAGTTAAGCCATTTGTACCTCAAGAACAGTAAAAAAAATTACAAGATATATAAATTGTCCAAAATTTACCTCTGTCTTTCACAGTTAATGCTCTTGCTGTGTAATTAAATACAGGACATTCAGGTAGATTTCTTTGCCAGATAATGGGGAAATGCTGGAAGTTTATGCTCCAAATTCAGCCTGCACTACTGTCCGAAGACTGGGCACATACCTCCAGGAAAATGCCGAGATGGAACAAACTCGTGGACAGTCCCACTGGAAAATGCTGGCAGCTTAGCACATGGCCATCAATGTTTCCCAATGGTTCTTTATTTACAATCTTAATTGATATTTAACTTCATGCTGCAAACACACCAATTACAAAGGGTAGCCTATAGCTAGAACTTAATGTATGTGCCAATCAGAGCTTAGACCCTTGGCTTTCCATTAACATGCATCCAAAACAAAACAAAAACTAGGAGAATAAATCAGGGTATAAAATATACAGGAAGTTATATAGCAAGCAAATTATTGCATGCTTGATACCACCGATCCCTCCAAAACAATATGAACCTATGAACATGAACAAAACACTTTCGGATCTCACTACTATATCCCTGTAAATGCAATTCTATTTTGAAGCAGCTCCTGAAATAAAATAATCAGAAATAACAAATCATTATATTAATGACCAGATAGATGGGCATCAGCATCATTCAGAGATCTTAATCTCATAATTTACACAGTGCTGAACTCCAGCTCACACTTGAAGTCTTTTTCATCTTATATTATCTGATTTATTATGTAAATGATCAGACGGCAGACATTCCAGGGCCAAACTGCATGTGACATTTTAAACAAATTTTTTACCTCCAACCCCAGCCCAGAAGTTTGTCATTATATATTGATTCTAGCCAGTGAACATACTGCTATCATAACAGCATTAGTAAAATAAAATTAGATATGATAACATTACAGCCAAGTCCAAGTTCTTTTGCAACAATAGTCAGCACCTTTCTTTCACATTTTGCAAAATGCAAGTGCTTCTATTTTTGTTTTTACCAACTTACAAAACAATGAAAGCATTACATACAGTTGAACTAAAATCAGTTTATGCTTTTCAGACACTGTGCATATTTTCAATGTCATCACAGTCACGAGGACAAGTAAATCCAGAGATTTCAAATTGCTGCTAGCTCCAATTCTACCATAATAGCGGCATTTTCCAATTTATTACTGCATCCTTTTAGAAAAGCAACTGGCAACTCTTTAATTTTCATTATGTCAAAGCGAAGATTAAGACATTTCCCGTTTCTGAGTCAATTTGATTTTTTCATTAAACAGAATGAAAATCTAATGTACTATGCAAGAAACTAACAATTCATACCCGTCCAAAAAAAGTGTGATAAAGGTTTGCCGGGATACTGACACTTCATCCACACTACGCCGGATAATTTTGAAAACGAAGCTTCTTCTCTTCGTTTTGACCTTCCGTCCACACTGAAACGACGTTTTCATCCCCCAAAAACTGAGATTTTCGAAAGCACTCTCCAGAGTGTGTAAATTTCAAAACGATTGTTTCGCGTTGTAGTGTGGACGGGGTAAACGGAGAGATTTTAAAATGTTATCAACACAACAACAATGCTTTTTCTGCTTCTGCTTGGTGCTGCACAAGCACTGCCGGATGGCTGTTCTTGGCTCTTGGTTCTTGATCCTCCAAAATATTCCGCATGGAATTTAAACTGGAGGTGGCTTTCAAGCTGGTCCCCTCGGTTTCTCTGTTTGCATCCTCTGTTCTTCCGCCCGTACCCTCCGGTCTCCCAGTCTGCGGTGGTTGTACCCTCGATCTCCTGTACCCCAGGGCCTCCAAGCCGGCACTGTCGCTGACTGACCACCGCTGTTATAACACACAGTCGGTGTGAATGGCGTGAGAGTTAAATTGTAAAGTGAGCTTTTTTGACTAGATCCCCTAAATTGATTTGATTGAGTCTATCTTTAAAAATATTAATGTCAGGAATACTGCGCAGGTCTGGCGGCAGAAGATTCCACTCTCTTGGTTCTTGGTTCTTAATCCTCCAAAATATTCCGCATGGAAGTTCAACTGGAGGTGGCGAAGGGTGGGCTTAAGAAGGAGATTTTTGAAGAAGAAAAGCTGCCTTAAATTTAATTGGGTTTGGTTGTGTGACTGCATTAGGGTTAAGATTATTCCATGCTTTAATTGTGCGGGGGAAAAATGAATTGCTGTACACATCTGACTTGGTAGTTAGTATTTCAAATTGAGTTGAGTGCCCTCTTCTGCTCCTAATAGGTTTGGGTTTGATCTGGGATTGGTAGTCTATGTTGAGTTGACCATTTAACATTTTGTAATTGTTGATCTTGTTGATCTTGGGTAGAGGACGGCTTCATGCTTGTGTTGTTTACTTTATCGTCTACGTTAATAGCTTGTTTGGAATTAGCTCTGCTGACTTTGTAATCGTTTGTCACTCACAGAAACAGCTCGACTTCATTGTCTGTCTAAACAAAGAAGTCCGGTCTGATTTTCCCAGCAAAGGTTTTCTTTGTATTCCTCGAAGACATTGTTGAAAACTTACTTTCGCTGTTGTTGTTGGTACTCTAGTTTTTGACCAATGGATATAGCACAACGCCGCCGGAGTGTTTTTGAAAATCTCCGTTTGTATTCCTTGAAGACATTGTTGAAAACTTTCTTTCGCTGTTGTTGGTACTATAGTTTTATTCTATGGAAATAGCACAACGCCATCGCAGAAACGTAAATATTACCCGTTTCCTCTTCGCTTGTTTTCTGTAGATGTGTCTGCGCATGCCCAGTAGGAGTAGATTCACCCAAATATCCGTTTTGGTGTGGACAGAGATATTTTGAAAAACGCGTAGTGTGGACGCCTGTCGCTTTTACTCGAAACCGGCATTTTCAAAATTATCCGGTCTAGTGTGGATGTAGCCTAAGTCTAATGCTCTTGCTGTCTCTTCAAAACAAAAGCAAAAACCAAACCAAATGCAGATTGGCTATTCGTTTTGTGAAGCACCTATCGCAACCCACAGGGGTGATCCCCTGCTTCCTGCTGCATATCACATTAATTCCCCCTCCAACATAACTTGTCCATCTGTCACCCAACAACAGCTGTACCGAGATCAAATGTAAACTAGAACAATGACGACTCACTTTCCATCCAGACACTTTGCAAATTTCTGGAACTAAACGGAGACTGAATGTTCCAGTTTCAGGTCAAGTAGTTGCTCATCGTTCCCCATACTTTTATTTTATTTGGAGATTCAGCAAAAAAAAAACAGGCCCTTCCGGCCCAATGAGCTATAACCGACCTATTTAACCCTAACCTAATCGCAGGGCAATTTATAATGACAAATTAAGTTACTATCTTTGGACCGAGGAAGGAAACTGGAGCACCCACAGGAAACACATGGGGTCAGAGCCAGAACTGAATGTCATAGTTATGTCCTTTCTTACCCAGTTTACTTACAATGCCTTGCTATCAGGTCAGTTCTCGGACTCCTTATATTGCAATCTGTCTTAACCTATCTCTAGGCTTTTGTCTTACACCTCACTCCTACCCCCTGAGATCCTTTGAAAATTATTAACTCTACACTCCCCCTACTCACCCCTCCAATTTCTGAGGAAGAGAAGATTAACTCATTTCTCTTTCCACACTAGCTGAGTTCTTCCAGCCTTTCTCCTTTTACCTCAGTTCAATATTTCATTTAAAGACTGTCAGAACAACGTTCCCATTGTACAGTACAGCCTCAGCCTAATTTCTGTTCTCAAATTAAACTCAACTTTTAAGTTAGGGGTGTGGCACTATTAAACTCCTTTGAAAACAGCAAAATTCAACACAACATACACATGACAGCCAAGAAATTTAATTGCATAACATCTAACCTCGATGTTATGTCTGTGATAACAAACTTTGCAAGTGCAAAACATACTAACGGCAACTGCCAACCTAGTCATATCACTTGCAAATTTGATTGGATATTTCCTTATATATCAGTTGCACATTAAACCACATCATTCACCATCAACGTCTTGCAGGGAATTGAGATCCTGGCTGCCCAAGAGTGGTCAATTCTCCTGATAACCCACCCTAAGGCCACTTCAATCCTCCTGAGATCACAAATGACCATTAAGGAAGTCTAACTTGGCTTGAGTTTGTGTATCACAAGTATTCGAACTTGTACACGACAAGTACATGACAGATGAGGTTTTGTTTAAAATGTAGTGCATTAGTTAATGCAAATAAAAAAAAACAAATGTTAACCAAATCCTGACACAAGCACTAGGTTTTGCAAGTCCAAGGATTAATATTCGATTCCTATCTGAAAAATACATAGTTCATATAAAAGTAAACACTGCTCTTTATAAAACCCAATGTCTTCAATAAAATGCAAAAGGATTCAGAAGCACCATTCAGAAGGCAAAGGGGACGGTCGATATTTTGGGTCAAGACCATTTCTTGTGTAACAAAAGCTACAAAACAATAAAAAGTGTTGGAAACATTGATCAGGTCAATCACAAAGTGTAAAGAAAAAGAAAAATTAATGTTTTATGAGCAGACCATTCACCCTAGAGAAAAAAAACATTAATTTTAAAATGCTGAGAGGATGGGGAGCATTGGTCCCTCTAAGCCGCACAGGTGCATGACCGCGTAGTAACTGAAACACTCCTGCACATAGCCTTTGTTGCCGTGCAGGTGAAACTTTCTTTGATACAATGTTAATATAAAGTGCCGCGTATTTTCCAGGCCATGTAAAAATTTCCTGCTTAGGGCAATGACTGGACAATGCAACTGTAAAAAAAATAGAGGAAACATTGGTGGGGAGGGGATAGACAGGACAAAAGGAATATCTCTGTTGGGTTGGGCCCCAGTTCACAGAGCTCAGTCGAGTAAACTCTTAGGGACTCCTGGACGAGGGTTACAGAGGCATGAGAGAGGACTTGGCCAAAGTTGATTGGAAGGGGAAACTAGCAGGGATGATGGCAGAACAGCAATAGCTGGAGTTTCTGGGAACAATTCAGATTGCGCAGGATAGATACATCAGAAGGAAGATGAAGTATTCTAAAGGGAGGGTGAGACAACTGTGGCTGACAAGGGAAGTCAAAGGCAGCATAAAAGCAAAAGAGAGGGCATATAATATAGCAAAACTTAGTGGGAAGTTAGAGGATTGGGAAGATTTTAAAAAACCAACAAAAGGAAACCATAAAAGACCATAAGGAGAGAAAAGATGAAATATGAAATTAAGCTAGCCAATAATATCAGAGAGGATACAATAAATATTTTTTTCTCATATACCTGTATAAAGAGAGGTGAGAGCAGATATTGGACTGTTGGAAAATGATGTTGGAGAGGTAATAATGGGGAAAAAAAATAGTAGTAAGTATTCTGTGTCAATCTTCACTGTTGAAGACACTAGTAGAGCACCAGAAATTCAAGAGTGTCAGGGGGCAGAAGTGAGTGTAGTTGCTTTTACTATGGAGAAGGTGCTTGGGAAGCTGAAAACTCTGAAGGTAGATAAGTTGCCTGGACCAGATGGACTACACCCCGGTGTTCTGAAGGAGGTAGCTGAAGAAATTGTGGAGGCATTAGTAATGATCTTTCAAGAATCATTAGAATGGTTCCAGAGGAGTGGAAAATTGCAAACATCGCTCCACTCTTTAACACGGAAAAAAAGGAAATTATAGACCAATTAGTCTGACTTCAGTGGTTGGGAAGATGTTGGAGTCTATTATTAAGGATGAGGTTTTGGTATACCTGGAGGCACATGATAAAATAGGCCAAAGTCAACACGGTTTCCTTAGGCAAAATCTTGCCTGACAAATCTATTGGAATTCTTTGAGGAAATAACAAGCAGGGTAGATAAAGTAGAATCAGTGAATGTTGGTTATTTGGATTTTCAGAAGGCCTGTGACCAGGTGCCAGAAATGAGGCTTCTTAACAAGCTAAGAGCCCATGTTATTACAGGAAAGGTACTAGCATGGATAGAAGACATCTTCAGGAGTGGTGTCTCAGAAAGACGGTGTCCATTATTAAGGACCTCCAGCACCCAGGACATGCCCCTTTCTCACTGTAACCATCAGGTAGGAGGTACAGAAGCCTGAAGGCACACACTCAGCGATTCAGGAACAGCTTCTTCCCCTCTGACATCCGATTCCTGAGTGGACATTGAACCTGTGAACACTACCTCACTTTTTTTAAAATATACAGTATTTCTGTTTTTGCACTGTTTTTAACCTATTCAATAGACATATACTGTAATTGATTTACTTATTATTTCTAATCTATTTTTTTCTTCTATATTATGCATTGCATTGAACTGCTACTGCTAAGTAAACAAATTTCACGTCACATGCTGGTGATAACAAACCTGATTCTGAATATTGGCTGACTGACAGGAGGCACAGAGTGGGAATAAAGGGGGCCTCTTCTGATTGACTGCTGATGACTAGAAGAGTTCATCAGGGGTTGGTGTTGGGACTGCCTCTTTTCACATTATATGTCAGTGATTTGGATAATGGAATTGATGGCTTTGTGGCCACGTTTGCAGATGATGTGACGATAAGTGGAGGGGCATTTAGTATTAAGGAAGCAGGGACTCTGCAAGACTTAAGACAGATTAGAATGGGAAAAGAAGTGGCAGATGGAATATGATGTAGGAAAGTGCATGGTCATGCACATTCATAGAAGGAATAAAGGTGTAGACTATTTTCTAAATGGGGAAAAAAGTCAAAAATCAGAGGTGCAAAAAGGAACTTGAGAGTCCTCGTGCAGGATTCTCTAAAAGTTATCTTGCAGATTGAGTCGGTGGTAAGGAAGTCAAGTGCAATGTTAACATTCATTTCGAGAGGACTAGCACGTAAAAGCAAGGGTGTAATGTGGAGGCTTTGAAACACCTTGATCAGACCACACTTGGAGTACCGTGAGTATTTTATGCCCCTTACCTAGCTGGCATTAGACAGAGGGTCCAGAGGAGGTTCACGTGAATGTTTCCAGGAATGAAAGTGTTAACATAGTAGGCTCTGGGCCCATAATCACTGAAGCTTAGAAGAATGAGAGGGATCACTGAAACTGATTGAATATTGAAAGGTCTAGATGGAGTGGCAGACCAGCGGGCAGAGGCTCAGAATAGAAGAAGTTCTTTAACCTGAGCACTGGTGAATCTGTGGAATTCATCGCCACAGAAGGGTGTGGAGGCCAGGTCATATTTAAGGCAAAGATTGATAGGTTCTTGATTAGTCAGGGAGTCAAAGATTACGGGGAGAAGGCAGGAGAATGGGGTTGAGTGGGATCATAAATCAGCCATGATGGAATGGTGGAGCAGACTTGATGGGCCAAATGGCCTAATTCTGTTCCTACAGCTTATGGTCCAAATCAATTAATGAGTGAAACAAGAGACAGAAGACAAAGAGACATGCACAGCTGTGAAATGCAGGTCATGCAATGGCATGCTGGGTTAATATTACAAATGGATTTCTTGTAGCAGAAGTAAGTAATTCTGACACAAACCTGAATTATCTGAAATGGTTCTATTCAATATTGAGTCTTGAAGGCTTCAATGTGCCCAGACAGGAGGTGAAGTACTGTTTTTCAAGTTTACGTATGTGAGGCCACAGATAGACTGGTTACAATGTATGTAATGGAGAATTAAAGTGACAGGCATTTCCCAGTAACTTTTGTGGACTGAACAGAGATTTTCTTTAAAGCAGTCACTAAGATTGCATTTTGTTTCCTCGGTACAAGAGGAGACTGCATTAAGAGCACTGCGTACAGCACGAGATTGGAAGAATTGCAAGCAAATTACTGAAACATCAACTGTTTCTCTCTCCACAAATGCTGCTTGAACGTCTTGAGTTTTATTTCAGACATCCAGCATCTACAGTCACGCAAAGCAGTACCCATTCCCACTGCTGGTGGACCTGAAACTCTGGTAATGGAAGTCCTTGATGGATCACAGTCTGACATTTTAATTACACATCAAAAACTCAACTTCAGGTGCCTGCCAGCTATCTATTTACATTGAATAGAAACAAACCTGTATCAATCTCATTGGTCTTTTTTTCATATGATGAACATGACCTGCATGGCTCACTATTCCTTCCAGATGCCATGATGTTGCAGTTCTGTAAAAAGAATGAAACCCAACAATTCAGAGAAGATAGCCATTTAGAAAAAAGTATGTTTTAATGTGCTCTTTTTAAAAAACTGACATAAGGTTCAGTGTTTTTGCAATGACAATTGTTTTTGCTTATCCTAAGTTCTATAAAATTACCTACTGTAATTAAAACAACTCTAAAACTAACTACATGCTGAGCAACACACACAAAATGCTGGTGGAACACAGCAAGTCAGGCAGCATCTATAGGAAAGAGTAAACAGTCGGTGTTTTGGGTCGAGGCCCTTCATCGGGACTGAGAAGAAAGGGGGAAGATGCCAGAATGAGGCGGTGAGGGAGGGGAAGCAGGCTAGCCGGAAGGGAGTAGCTGAAGCCAGGTGGGTGGGAAAGGTCAAGGGCTGGAGAAGAAAGCATTTGATAGGAGAGGAGAGTGGACAGTAGGAGGAAGGGAAGGAGGAGGGCACCCAGGGGGAAGGAATAGGCAGGTGAGAAGTGAAATTTCAGAGTGGGGGTTGGAGGAAGGGAGAGGGGGAATTGGCACACTGGAAGGAGATATCAATATTCATGCCATCAGACTGGAGGGTACCCAAATGGAGGTGTTGCTCCGCTACCCTGAACGTGGCTTCACCTCGGCACAAGGAGGCCATGGATCAACACGCTGGAATGGGAATGTGAATCAGGATTAAAATGTTTGGCCACCGGGAAGTCCTGCATGTGGCAGATGGCGCAGGGGTACTCGATGAAGTGGTTCCTCCAATTTACGACAGATCTCACCAATGTGGAGGAGGCCGCTTCGGAAGCACTGGACACAAAAGGCAACCCCTGCAGATTCACCGGTGAAATGCTGCCTCACCCAGAAGGATCGTCTGGTGCCCTGAACGGAGGTGAGAGAAGAGCCGTACGGGCAAGTGTAGCACCTACGGCTCTTGCATGGATGAGTGCCTGGAGGGAGATTAGTGGGGAGGGAATCGCGGGGGCGGGGGGCAGGGAGCAATCGCTGCAGAAATCCGGGGGGGGGGGGTGGAGGTCAAGAAATGTTAGTGGAGATGGTGTAAGTTATGGTGTTGGATATGCAGGCTGATGGGGTGGTAGGTAAGGACAAGAGGGACTCCATCACTGTTACAGCAGCAAGAAGAAGGGGTGAGCGTGGATACACGGGAAATGGAGGAGAAGCAAGTGAGGGTGGCAGCCATTGTAGAGGGAGGGCCCTTCTTTAAAGAAGGAGGCCATCTCAGATATCCTGGAATGGCAAGTAACATCCTGGGAGCAGATGCGGCAGAGGTGAAGAAACTGAGAAAAGGAGATAGTGTGGGAAGGGTATACTTGAGAATCAGTCGGTTATCAAAGATGTCCATTGACAGTTTGTCTCCAGACAGATCAAGAAAGGAGAGGGAGGTGTCAGAAGTGGATCAGGTGGATTTAAGGGCAGGGTGGGGAAGTTAGAAGCAAAATTGATAAAATTGTTCTGCTCTTTTTATCAACAGATCACTATCATACTTCAATTAATCTGTTCCTACAAAAACCCTTAGCTACCACCTGCATTCCATTTGATTGTGTGACTTTATTTGCATAATCAAAAGATCAACAAATTATCTTCCAGTAGAACACAGAGGTTATATCGAGGCTGACAACTAATCACATTTTAATTAAAGAATATTTAACAGATCTTCCATGGAATCAAAACATTGAATGCCAAGAGCTTGAATGCAGACCCTGAACTTACGTGCCTCCCTGTAATTCAAAGGAAATGTGTCTGTTTCAGAAGACATTAACCTGGGATTCCAGTCCCCTATAAAACTCGCAGAGGCTGCAGGGTGAACATCTAAAAATCTTTAGTACAAGGCAATTTCCCAGGATACTGACAGACTTTTACTGCTGTACCACTGAGAGCATACTCACCAACTGCATCTAGTGTGGTATGGCAATTGTCCTGTATTGGACCGCAAAACACTCCAGCGTGTGGTGAAAACTGCCCAGTGGATTATTGGCACGCAATTGCCCACATCTACCACAAACGCTGCCTGGGCAGCGCAAAGAACATTATCAAGGATGCATCTCACCCTAACCATGAACTTTTTACTCTCCTCCCATACGGTAGGCGCTACAGGAGCCTCCGCTCCCGCACCAGCAGGCACAGGAAGAGCTTCTTCCCTGAGGCTGTGACCCTGCTGAACCTCACATCACAGCGCTAAGCAGTATTGCACCCATATTGTACTGTCTCAGTACTTTTATATTTGTGTGCTGTAGCACTTACTTTTTATTCGCAGTTATTTTGTAAATAACACTATTAATAACATTTCCGGTTAGATGCTAACTACATTTCATTGGCTTTGTATCTGTACTCAGCACAATGACAATAAAGTTGAATCTAATCTAATCATGCTAACGGTGGTTGTGGCCTAAACAATGTTGGTCTGCTCTCAGTAATGGGGGCTAATTTGGGTCTGAATGCCAATGATCAGCCTGGAAACCTGTAATCAGGCTGTGTCTGGGCACACCTTCTACTAGTACCAACTGCAATTTCAACAAGCTCTTTACAGTAGGGCTTCCCCAACTTTTTTTTTATGCCACGGACCCCTACCACGCTGTAGACCACAGAATGGGAACACCTGGCTCACAGGTATCTTGTTTACAGCTCTGTGTCCAACAAGCTCCGCCCACAGCAACGCATTATTGGCAACCAAACACCAACAATAGGGTATTGGCTAGATATAATTATTTCTGGATCACTGTGAGAAGGGTGAAGAGAAGGGGAAATCGCATCACAGGATCCCTCCCGAGAATGAGTGGGCTCATATTATCGGATCTCCATCTTGATTGGATAGGAAGGAGGCATCACATCACCATGAGGCCTGTCTGGAGTGGAATGACACGCAGGAACTCTTATCAGCACTTGCCGGGTGAGCTGTTAATCTCAGCTCATTCACATCAGTGACTTTCTGTTGGAACGGGCTCAGGGTTCACCACTAGATCCCTGCTTGGTGGGGCTGGCGCCGGCGCCGGCGCCGACTGAAGATGCGAAAGAGCTATGAAAAGTCCTGACCCAGTCGCCCCTCCAGCCCACCCTCCAGAAATGGCCGGGCAGTGCCCGCTCTTTGTAGTCCGAGCGGACCCGCCCCGCCATTCTCTTCCCCTGCCCGGATCACCTCCAAAAACGTGCCTCTTACCCCTTCTGCAGTCGGGATAGCGACGGCCGCCCTGCAGGGGGAAAAAATGCAAAGCAACAGGTTAGACAGTGATCGGGAGAGACTTGATCTTGACTTGCGAGCAGAAAGCAGACAATACTCACAGCAGCGTCACTCTAACCCACTCGCTCCGCGATCTCCCCTCGACTCGACCCAATGCACCTGAGCAAACAGCGACGTCACCTCCTGGCTTCAGAGGGAGGAGCCGTGGAAACCAGCCCCACGGCGCTCACTGGTTACCGGCCTGCCGGCCGCAATGCTCCCTTCCAAACGCCAGGCTTTCAGTATAGTCTCCGACGCGTTTCCACGCCCTTTGATGAAGTCTGAGATTGGGACTCGGAGTGAAGTAACCCCAACTGCATCTTCCTTCCCACCCTAATGAAAGGTCTCCAGAGACACATGCCCAGACAGACACCAAGTGCCAAGGTCATCAAGTGGGTGAAGTACGCCTTTTGGGCTTCCCCAAACTTGTTGGTCTTCCAGCACGTAAGGACTGGCACATAGTTTGGTGTCGCTAGTGCCAAGGCTCTGTGGGGAAGGACCACAATCTAGTGTCCTGATTCTGCACATGGAGAGGTAATAAAATGAGAGGGGTGTCGCAATGGTGCTCTGTTTCTTCACCTCCCTCCTCATCACCATCCAGGAACCTAACCAGTCCTCCTGAGTGAGGCAGAGCTTCACTGCCTCGCTTCCAACCCAGTCCACTGCATTCAGTGCTCATATTGTCACTTCCTCTGTGCTGGTGAAGACTCCTGGGGCCAGGACAACTTTTCTTTTTGGAGCACTAAGCCCTGTGTTCTCAATAACCATCTCGAGATTTTGGTTTCATGTCATTTTAACTCTCCAATTAAATTCTGACATGTCTGCCCTCTGCCTTCTTGGTTACAGGAAAGGCCGAACTCAAACTGAAACAGCAACATCTCATATTATGTTTGGGTAGCTTACAACCCATTGGTAAGAACACTGAAATTTCTACTTTCAGTTTATCCATACTCGCTGGTGTTCTCCTTCCATACACACCCATTTGTGCGCCAAATTTTCTTCTCTCTTTGTGCATCTGTCACTTCTCCACCCTGTCACATGGTTTCATCTGTCCATCATCTCTGCCCATCTGGTTCCACCCATCACCTACCAATCACTAACCCACCCCCTCCCTTACATACAGTCACTCCCCCTTCTCTGCCCTCATCTCTGAAACATCAACTTGCATCTCTTGCCTCCACAGATACTGTTTGACTGACTGAGTTACGTGTTCTGCCTTTTTGTTTCTCATGTTCAGAGGCATAGCAGGTAAAAGGATTATATAGGAAACGTGGGCTTGGGAGCCAATGGTATTTCTACTGAAACTCTAGAACTTGAGATACAAATCCACCACAACATTTTTCATGTCTGGAGAGAGGGCATGCCAAGGAACCCCCACCCATGATGTACCCTCTTCTCATTGTTCTCACCAGGTAGGAGGTACAGGACCCTGAAGACACACTCAACATTCTAGAAAAAGCTTCTGCCTCTTCACCATCATGCTGTACAGTAAAGATCACATACATTGTGCCTACTTAGAGGCACAGGGAATGTGATCTTTACTGCACAGCAAGTCCAAGAGAAGTACATGGACAACAGCAGAAACAATTTTTGGCTTTTAAAGGCAGTAATTCTGTCACTTGAGAGGGTTTGTCAAGATTTGGCTTCATTTCTGACTCCCCAAGAAATTAATCTCCATCTTATATTTTGCTTCATGATGGCATGTAACTATTGTCCTAACCAACATGTCAATAAAAGAACAAATCACATTACACTCACACTTTGTTCAATCATTTTCATTGCAATTTTACTGCTCACGTCCAAGAAGGTTCCCACTGGAATGGAACAAATACAATATGCAGGCCAAAATGGAAACTGTTTATATCCTCTGCTCCAGAACCTCCAAGGTTAAACTGTTGTTTCCTCATGAGACTTACATAGATATGTGTTCGAAGGCTGAGCTCCATCATCAATGATTCAGTCAGTGGAACAAGTAGAGGTGGTAGGGAGCTGTCGATCCCAGGGGATCACAGGTTTGTGCCTCTGGTGGACCGTGTCCTCTCCAGGGTGCAAACCTGAGTGGGAAGATTTGAAGAACCAGCTGTTGCCCAGGCAGTGGGCACCCTCTCTCCACGCCACTGATGTAGTCCAAGGGAAGGGCAAGCACCAATACAATGTCATCGCAGAGGTTTGCCAGAGTGAAGCTGTAAACAACATCAAACTGCCTTTGGGACCCTGGCTCCGGATTTCTTCCTCGAGGTTTACTCCCGAAGCCTTTCCCATGGGTGGGTATGGCTGCAAGGCAACAGAGGTTTAAAATCAGAGTTTTCCTTCTCCAGCAAGTAGAGGATAGCCCTTATATTCAACATGTGAAAAATAAATGTCTTTTACCAACCTATTGCTGTACAACAACTTAGTTCCAGTAAGACGAACGCAACGGCTTCTATGGGAATCAACCAAAGGCATTGTCTTTTTAAAAAGTACTTATTGCGATCATAAAACCCTTCTGGAAATCAAGTACTGCAAGTCTACCCCATCAGCAAGGACTAGACCTCAAGGGCTGGTGGTGCCAGTTTGCAGCCGCCCAGGGAGAGGTGTCGATTCAGGACTCCTCCGGAGTTCTGGAGGCAGTATGGTGTAGTGTTCATGCTGGAGTCGGTGCGGCCCCCAGTATTCGCTCAGCAGAAACAATCTGTATTGCATTCAACTACAGACTGCTGCAACATTCATGGACTCAGGGACTTAGACTGTATATATCTTTTGTGTGAAAGACTATATTGTGTGACTGTATTTTACTGCTATCATAATTATATGTGCTATATGTCCTTGTGCTGTGTATGACTGTTGGTACTGTGTTTCGCACCTTGGCCCCAGAGTAACACAGCTTTGTTTGGCTGTATTCATAGTACAGTTGAATGACGATTCAACTTGAACTATCCACTGACAATAAGGGACTACAACAAAACCCAGGAAAGTGTGAACAACTCTCCACATCTCAAGAGAAACTTAGTGAAAGACCACTTCATGGCAAAACCTATCATCGCCTCCACTGCTATGGAACAACTGGGGCAAAGTGTATCTGAAGAGCAGGACTTCAAACCTGGCATAAAATTTGTGGTCTACCAAGCAGTGATGCCAAACCACATTTCTAGTTCAGGGACACACAGCAGGCTCCTCGAAGCAACAGCTCTGTTTTTGCAAAATCTTCCAAATCCATTGGTGGGATAAGTGATCCCAACATCAATATTTTCTCCAGCCCCATGTTTCCAACATCAGGTTGCTAATTACACCAACTGACTCTGATGGTCTGAACAGCAGCAAACTCCTGAAGTAGGCATTCAACACCACTCCAAGTGATATCATGCCAACTGTATGCCAAAAGATCAGAGGAAATGCTACTATGGTGTTTCTAGAGCCTTGTTGAAACAATGTAACAAATTTACTGACTTGTGGGAATTGCTAGCGAAAGAGGGATCATATGAGCAAGAACTACAGGAATGGCACCGATAGACTTTAGTACTTTCACTAGGAGGACAAAGAAATCCCACAAAACAGTGGAAAGATTGCATTATTTCCCAAACTATCCACCAGCTCATGCACTGTTTAAATGATTTGGTCAGATGTGAAAATCTCACTTGTCATAAAGGTTTTGCTGTACTGGCTAAGCTGTGTTTTATTGTTTAATTTGCTTTACTTTAATCCAGACCACACCTTGTCTACTAGAAATATTTGTGGGCAATTGAATAATAGAACATGTCAGCATATTGATTTGTGGCTTCACCGATAGCATTGAAGAACAGTGAGATCATACTTTGATCAAAAGCTAAATTTGTACATCCTTTTAGAATGAAAGAACACTTTCATAAATCAAGAAGGAATGAAGTGAAATATTTAAACATCAAAAGTGAATGAATGGAATCTGAAACAATCATGCTAAAGGAAGCATGAAGATTTTTGACTGAAACCAAAAAGACTGACATCGCTGTCAATTGTTCATTCTTAAGAAAAAAATCTTCCCTTTCACATGGACTGTAACAAACTGTCTCCCTAAATAAAAAAACAAGTCATAAGAAACAACGACAAATTAGAAAAGTCTGAAGAAAATGCATATGTTAAAATTTTGTAGTATACTGAAATATCAATATTCGCATCTATCCTTCATAGGAGCATATGATTTATATTAATCCATCAGTTTCCAGTCATATGCTAGATATCACCATCCACTGAAACCATTGAAATCACTGTATTCCTTATCAATATTTTGCTGTCTCAAGTGACTTGCAAAACTTTTAAGTTCTTTCTTTCAGTTCTTCTTCTTTGGTAGTCCTTTAGGATTGAAGATGTCTTGCCTCCGCTGTGGTTTTGGTATTGGTATTGTAAAATGGCTAAGAGGCCATTGAGGCCAATATGGAATGTGCTGATGGGGTAGACATGTGACTGCCAATACTCTTTCTCTACTTTAAGCCCAGGAGTCAGTAGAATTGCTGCAGTTCTTCAAGGAAGCTTGAACAGTTCCTTGAACCTTTTCCTTAGTGTGGAAACAGGGAAAGGATTTGAAATAAGTATAGTAGTTAGTGTCACAAACAAGAGAAAGTCTGCAGATGCTGGAAATCATAGTAATCCACTCAAAATGTGGAGGAACCCAGCAGGCCAGGCAGCATTTATGGAAAAGAGTAAACAGTTGACATTTCAGGCCAAACCCCTTCATCAGGGGTTAGTGTGCCATTAGTATAATGCAGGTGACCAGGTTCAATTCCACTGTTGTCTGCGTCTCTATGGCCTTACTGTGACCATTTCCTCTGAGTACTCCAGTTTCCTCCCACATTGTAAAGATGTATGGGTTAGTAGGTTAATCAGTCACATAGGTGTAATTAGGTGGTGTGAGGTCTTTGAGCCAGAAGAGATTGTAACCATATTGTGTCTCTAAGCAAAAAATAAAATAACATGCAACCAGAATTCTCATTGCAGATTGATCACGGCTGCCCTTTGAAGTGGACTTCTAGTGTCTGCTTGGTTTTGCCAAAGTAGAGCAGGCCACAATGCAGCACTAAATGCAATAGACCAGATGTCATGGTCCAGTCTGTGAAATCCACATTCCGGTTCACAGTCCTGTTCATGGATCCTTATTCTGGGTTTTCCTGTTTTCCCTTGTTCCATTGGGTGCCTTAATTGAGGCAACTGATTCTCGTTTTGGGCTAGCACATAAATACCTCTGCAAACTAAGGATCCCCTGCTGGACTGTTCCCTTCCCCTCCCCTTCCGAATCCCCAGCAGCTTCCTTGGCAAGTTTCCTCGGCAGTTTACCTCGGCAAGTAGACTTGGCAGTCATCCCGGCCCTGCATCCTAGAAAAGGTCCCAGCCCTGCGTCCTAGAAAGGGTCCTGGCCCTGTGCGCCAAGAAGGAGTCCCGGCTCCATACCCAAGGGCCTAACCAAGCCGAGTCCAAGAGCTGAGCCTAGCCTAGTCCAAGAACCATGCCCAGTGCTGGAGTTCCCTGCCCAGCCCAGGCCATGTCCAAGTACCTGGTCTAGTCCAAGCCACATCCAAGTACCTCGTCTAGTCCGAGTCACGTCCAAGAACCTCGTCCTGTCCAAGTCAAGGCTTTGTGTTCTCATCCTGTCCATATGCCTCGTCCTGTGCAGGAGTTTCATGTCCAGTCCTGTAGCCATGTCCCGTCCTCGCCTAGATCCTGGGTCCAAGCTTGAGTCAAGACCCAGGTTCTGGGTCCCTGTCCAGTCTCTGGCTCGGAGTCCTAGCCCAGGCTTCTAGTTCCAAGTTCCTTGTCCTGGTCCTGCTTTCCTAGTTTTAATCCTAGCCCAGGCCCAGTGTCCTTGTCTCGTCCAGGGCTTGTGTCCAGGTCTAGTGTCATTTCTTCCTGACTCTCCTTGCTTTCTTGATAAACCTTGTCCTGTTCCTAGTACTTCAGTGTCTGTGTCTTGCAATTGGGTCCGCCATCAATGCCCCCCACATAATACCAGATTAAAGGGGGTGTTAGTGAACCTCCGCTGTACCTGGAAAGGCATTTAAGGTCCTTGAATGGTAGTGAAGGGGTGAAGTCGAAATATTTAACATTCCTTTCATTGCAGGGGAAAGTGGTGGGCTGGAAAGACAGACCAAACGGAGTAATGGAGAGAATGATTCTTGTGGAAGGCAGAAAGTTGGTGGGTGGGGAAGGAATGTGGAGGAGAAGAGGTGATATGGGTGGTGGTGGGATCCAGTTGGAGCTGGCAGGAGTGTCATAAAATATATGCTTGAAGAAGAGGATAGTGGGGTGAAAACTGAGTACCAGGAGAATTCTATTTTGGTTCCATTTGGGGAAATGGAGACAGATAATCGGCATCTCACAAATCTAAACACTTCAGAAAGGCTTTGCCAATAATTTGGCCTTTTCACACTTTTTATTTAAGGATGTTTGACTATTTGATACAAGGAATAAATGGCAGTATGAAATACATTTAAATTAAACCAATGCATACTTGGCAAATGTAAGAACACAACCTGGGTTTGGCACATGTTAAGAAGGCAGTTCAAAAAATCAAATTTAAAATAATATGACACAAAAAAACGTTTTATTGCTGTGTGGGGCTTTCAAAAACATGGTTTGAGAAATATCCCCACAATTTCATCAATTTTTCCCTGACATTGTTATCTCCAAAAAGAAAAACAATTCATAAAGTAGCCTGACAACAGATAAAGCCTTAATTACTGAGTTTCAGGTTTCCGAAAATCCCTTGATACCAATGACAGGCATTATAGCTAAAGGAAGAAATGACAAGATGTTTCCTTATACGTCTGTGAATTGTGTTTGTATGTGCGTGTGCCCTGGAGCTGTTTTGCTGGTTTTAACGTTCTTTCACACTCAACTGTAATTGTAATCTAAGCAGCAATCTAGTTCCAAGAAAATTTTAAATAAATAGCCGTCAGGTCCAAAAACTGAAGGCAACAAACAAGAACCTGGAGATCTAAGTTCCCACAGGTCCTTGTTTGTTGCGTTCTATTTTTTTTTCGCCAGGAACTGAAACATTGAAATAAGGTTAAGTAATGCCAATTAGCAGAGGAATACCGCCAATGCGAGAGGTAAATCCAGCAGCCCGGGATTAATCCACCTCAATGCTTACATAGATTTTTTTTTGGCAATTCTACAGCAACGCTCCATCCACCTCTTCCGGCTTCTAGGTTGCTAGGAGACGGCCTCAAATACGAACATTAAACGAGCGATGAGCGTAAACTGCTCGTTGGAAAGTTTCTTCGCTGAAGCTTTTCCGGTGTTCTCATCCAGGTAAATTGGCCCAAGGGGTTATAGTGAAGCCCGATATTGGGTTCTAGCTAATTCCGAAGACAATTCTCCTCAGATCAGAGGTATCAGAGTAAGCAACGCTTCTCTTCGAAATCCAGAACGCAGTGGAGAATTTTTTTTAAAGTTGGTATTGGCGTGTGCATCTAAGAAGCGGGGTGAGGAAGAGGATAAGTGAACGTGTGTGATTATGAGAACATTAATTTTGAGAAATCCTTCAAGCGGCGTTTCATTGACCAGACGCACCCATGAATTCTGAGTACTGTATGTCTGCATGACACTGTTGGCGTCTGATCGAGAGACGGTGAAACAGGGCCAGTCTGTGACAGTGCCATGGTACGGCAGGGCAAAGTGGACAGTAGCAGTTGCTGCATGTTCTTGAGGAGCTAGATTAGCTGACAGCCCGTTAAAAAGTGGAAGTGCGAAGGATAGTCCTTTGCAGGCTCAAGGCACCCCACGTCACATTCCAGCCAATTATTGCGCCGTAGGAAGCTCGGCCCAATCATACAGGTTAAAGTCTTATAGAGACAAAAACTGCACATGGACCTGTACCGTCTCAGCCTGACTTCCTTAACACTTTACTTCAACACCCCCACCCAGGCCCAATAAAGGGCAAAAGACTATTTAGCTCCGTAATATATATATAAAACAGAACATACTGGACGCAAGAAGTCATGCAGATGCTGGAAATCTTGAGCAACATAATGTTGTTTAAGGTTTCCAGCACATTTAGTGCGTGTCGTTCCAGCTTCTATTAGATTCTCCTCAGCTCATCCAGCAGAAAATACATAGCAGGCCTTTGCTATGACTGACTAAAACTGAGCTACTCAAGTACTGTAACTGGTCTTTGATCACACTGCAAACTTTCAGGAGAGAGAGTCCAGGACAATCCAAGACAATCTCACTCTCCTGATAGTTTTTTTACTTCTTCAACACAAAGATATCAATAACCAATTAACTCTCCCTTTCTCTTCACCATTTACACCTCGGACTTCAACTACTGCACAGAGTCTTGTCATCTTCAGAAGTTTTCGGATGACTCTGCCATAGCTGGATGCATCAGCAAGGGAGATGAGGTTGAGTACAGGGTTACGGTAGGAAACTTTGTCACATGGTGTGAGCAGAATTATCTGCAGCTTAATGTGAAAAAGACTAAGGAGCTGGTGGTAGACCTGAGGAGAGCTAAGGTACCAGTGACCCCTGGTTCCATCCAGGGGGTCAGTGTGGACATGGTGGAGGATTACAAATACCTGGGGATACAAATTGACAATAAACTGGACTGGTCTAAGAACACTGAGGCTGTCTACAAGAAGGGTCAAAGCCGTCTCTATTTCCTGAGGAGACTGAGGTCCTTTAACATCTGCCGGACGATGCTGAGGATGTTCTACGAGTCTGTGGTGGTCAGTGCTACCATGTTTGCTGTTGTGTGCTGGGGCAGCAGGCTGAGGGTAGCAGACACCAACGGAATCAGCAAACTCATTCGTAAGGCCAGTGATGTTGTGGGGATGGAATTGGACTCTCTTACGGTGGTGTCTGAAAAGAGGATGCTGTCTAAGTTGCATGCCATCTTGGTCAACGTCTCCCATCCACTACATAATGTACTGGGTG
Organism: Mobula birostris; assembly: GCF_030028105.1. Taxonomy (NCBI): domain Eukaryota; kingdom Metazoa; phylum Chordata; class Chondrichthyes; order Myliobatiformes; family Myliobatidae; genus Mobula; species Mobula birostris. The sequence goes on along the minus strand of NC_092378.1, from coordinate 31,404,301 downwards.
GGTACAGGAGTACATTCAGCCAGAGACTCATTCCTCCGAGATGCAGCACAAAGTGTCATAGGAAGTCATTCCTGCCTGTGGCCATCAAAATTTACAACTCCTCCCTTGGAGGGTCAGACACCCTGAGCCGATAGGCTGGTCCTGGACATATTTCATAATTTACTGGCATAATTTACATATTACTATTTAACTATTTATTACTATTTTTCTATTACTATTCTATTACTATTTATTATTTCCATGACTATTACTATTTACCATTCACTAATAGTAGTATTACTATTACTATTTCTATTATTATTTATTATTTATGGTGCAACTGTAACGAAAACCAATTTCCCCTGGGATCAATAAAGTATGACTATGACTATGAACTACAGTTTCAATTGCTATAAACACTGGCTTTTTAATATAGATAAATTTACAGGATTACATATTCACTATAGCTTCACAGTCAACCAACAGAACCACTTTGAATATGCAGTGTTGCTATCTGTTGCAATAGGCAGACACTCAAAATATACCATTTTATTAAAGTTTTGAAGAAAGGCTTCATGAATATAGTCATAGTCATAGTCATACTTTATTGATCGGGGAAATTGGTTTTCGTTACAGTTGCTCCATAAATAATAAATAGTAATAGAACCATAAATAGTTAAATAATAATATGTAAATTATGCCAGTAAATTATGAAAAGTCCGGGACCAGCCTATTGGCTCAGGATGCCTGACCCTCCAAGGGAGGAGTTGTAAAGTTTGATGGCCACAGGCAGGAATGACTTCCTATGACGCTCAGTGCTGCATCTCGGTGGAATGAGTCTCTGGCTGAATGTACTCCTGTGCCCACCCAGTACATTATATAGTGGGTGGGAGACATTGACCAAGATGGCATGCAACTTAGACAGCATCCTCTTTTCAGACACCACCGTGAGAGAGTCCAGTTTCATCCCCACAACATCACTGGCCTTACGAATGAGTTTGTTGATTCTGTTGGAACTAACCAGAAGGTTAAGTGCAAAACAGGTCTGTCCTGAATTGTGATTCCAGTGGCAGGAATACACCTTTAACAATGTGCTAATAGCAATAACATTCATCTATTCTCTTTCACTATGTAGTTTCAACGGGACAGAATCTAAATTAGTTTCACTAGCCACAAAGTATCAGTTGGAAAAAGGATCTATTGCTTTCCCCGCTGTATATGATGAATAAGCTACTCTTGGGCTTCTAGCCAGATACAGATGTTGATTGTAACTGACATTTCAATGACAAGCTTTGCCACGTCTAGTCTGGTATATACCCTTGTTGTTCCTGCTTCCTTACATAGAATTCCAGTTCTTACACAGAGCGAGACCCTTGACTTTGTTAAAATTCTTTTCCTCTAGTTTTATTTCAATAGTTTCTATTTCAAACTAGAGGAAAAGAATTTAGTTCAAGGTGAGAACTGGAATTTGATTGTAAGCAAGGCAGGAAAGCGGAAACCTGATTGGATGAGGACTAACCAATCAGGTGGGATGGATGACGGGGTATAAATACCGCTGGGCTAGACATGTCCAGTCGTCATCCCTGAAGAAGATGGCAGAGTTTGTCATCGAAACTTCAGTTAAAATCGATACCTGTACCCAGCTGGAAGCCTGAAATAAGTTTATTTATTGGTTGGAAATTAAACTGTATACATGTTTTATTTCCTGAAGACTGGTTCTCAGTTCAGTTAATCCATAATTGCCATATCCATAATGCCATAACTCCACAATGATTCCTAACAGCCTTATCTGTAAGAAAAGAAATAGAGATAATGCTTTAGGTGGACAACTTTTTCTTATTATTATCAGTTTATCATTTGTTCAAAAATATGCAGTTTCTCTATTCTTTCTATCAACGTGCGTAACCTCACATTTATTTATTTACTTACTGCCAGTTACATTGTTGGCGTTTAGGGCAGCAATGAAGGTCCTCCACCTCTTGGGGTGTTCAGAGCTTCCTTCATCGTGGCAGTAGCTTCCTCTCAGTTTTCACTACTGCCAGTCATACAAGATCCAGCTGGAAACTCAGGGATGCCATCACACTCAGATGCAGAAGGATTCTTCATTGCTATTTTAGGGTTGTTAACCTTGAGCTGAAATCTCAAACCTGGAGGACTGGTGGACCACTTTTAGTCTGGCCTCTACCCTTTGATCTGTGTGGCATGGATGACCCTACCAAAAGCCAAAGCACAAAGCCCTGACTCCAGCCAACATAGCTTTCCGGGTCATTGAGGCACACAAGCCTCCAAACCCTATGACAAGGTTGTGGTTCTCTTGGCGGAACTTCACATTTCTGTACATTTGCTACCTTCTTGACAATTTGTTTAACTTTCTATATCTCTTGGCAGACATCTTGAATCCTCCACACAACTCATTTTTCCACTTAATTGTATCTTTAGCAAAGTGGATACATCACATCCTGTTTTCATCAAAGTTATTGATATATTCATAAATAGCTACTAGTGCCATTGGTTCATCGGAACAACTTCCTACATTATGCGCTAAGCATCCTGTATCCATTGTTCCCCTTTTGATATTGTGAGCGTTAACAGCTACACTTAGTTTGCTCTAACTAAAGAGGAGGGTCAGTTTTGCTGCAGGAAATATAAATAGGAAGTGAAAGTGATCTGGGGAACAGTGAGAATCACATACACAAGAGAAAAGGCTGCAAAGATTTGGATGTCCTACTAAAGGCTTTAAAGGAGGAAGTGGAAAGAGAGAGAAATAGTCTGTAACAGTAAGGAAGGAGAAGAGGCAAGAAATCCTTGCGAGCACGTACTTCCAAAGCAGTGGAGATGGGCTGCTTTGGATTTTTGACGTGAGTCGAGATCCAATGATCTGGATGCAATGTTGCCAGATTCACCAGCCTCACCATGTGCCTAAGTGCCAGTGAAAAATGCCAAATCCTATCAACCACCACCAGCCTCAAAGACAATTTAATAAACATCTCCATTGCTTATTTGCCAATAATCTCAATAATCAGAAAATTGGGACCAGTTCAGTTCTGCAATTTGATCAGTATGTACAAGTTGGGCCAAAGGGACTCTTTGCCATGCTGTTTTGCTTAACAAATCTATTCTTCATACCCAACAAGGCCACACAGACATTTAGCATTGCTCAGTGTCTTGTGTACATAAGTTCCTGCATGTTAATAATTCATCCCTGTTAACTACATAGGAGGAAGTCATGGAGGGGCTGTCTATGGAGGCTGTGTGGGTGGAAGTTAGGAGTAGGAAGGGGTCAATAACTCTACTGGGTGTTTTTTATAGACTACCCAATAGTAACAGGGACATCGAGGAGCAGATAGGGAGACAGATTCTGGAAAGGAGTAATAATAACAGGGTTGCTGTGGTGGGAGATTTTAATTTCCCAAATATTGATTGGCATCTCCCGAGAGTGAGGGGTTTAGATGGGGTGGAGTTTATTAGGTGTGTTCAGGGAGGTTTCTTGACACAATATATAGATAAGTCTACAAGAGGAGAGGCTGTACTTGATCTGGTATTGGGAAATGAACCTGGTCAGGTCTCAGGTCTCCCAGTGGGAGAGCATTTTGGATCACACTTCTATCTCCTTTACTATAGCATTGGAGAGGGATAGGAACAGACAAGTTAGGGGAATTGTGAGGCTATCAGACAGGAACTTGGAAGCATAAATTGGAAACATATGTTCTCAGGGAAATGTACGGAAGAAATGTGGCAAATGTTCAGTGGATATTTGCTTAGGGTTCTGTGTAGATACGTTCCAATGAGACATGGAATGGATGGTAGGGTACAGGAACCGTGGTGTACAAAGGCTGTTGTAAATCTAGTCAAGAAGAAAAGAAGAGCTTACGAAAGGTTCAAAAAAACTAGGTAATGACAGAGATCTAGAAGATTATAAGGCTAGCAGGAAAGAGTTTAAAAATGAAATTAGGAGAGCCAGAAGGGGCTATGCGAAGGCCTTGGTGGACAGGATTAAGGAAAACCCCAAGGCATTCTACAAGTATGTGAAGAGCAAGAGGATAAGACGTGAGAGAATAGGACCAATCAAGAGTGACAGTAGAAAAGTGTGTATGGAACTGGAGGAGAGAGCAGAGGTATTTAATGAAAACTTTGCTTCAGTATTCACTATGGAGGATTAGAGGGTTGCAGATGCTGTTCCCTTATTCAAGAAAGGGAGTAGAAATAGCCCAGGAAATTATAGACCAGTGAGTCTTGCTTCAGTGGTTGGTAAGTTGATGGAGAAGATCCTGAAAGGCAGGAATTATGAACATTTGGAGAGGCATAATATGATTAGGAATAGTCAGCATGGCTTTGTCAAGGGCAGGTCATGCTTTACGAGTCTGATTGAATTTTTTGGTAGGATGTGACTAAGTACGTTGATGAAGGTAGAGCTGTAGATGTAGCGTATATGGATTTTAGCAAGGCATTTGATAAGGTACCCCATGCAAGGCTTATTGAGAAAGTAAGGAGGCATGGGATCCAAGGGGACATTGCTTTGTGGATCCAGAACTGGCTTGCCCACAGAAGGCAAAGAGTGATTGTAGACAGGTCATATTCTGCATGGAGGTTGGTGACCAGTGGTGTGCCTCAGGGATCTGTTCTGGGACCCCTTCTCTTCATGACTTTTATAAATCACCTGGATAAGGAAGTGGAGGGATGGGTTAGTAAATTTGCTGATGACACCAAGGTTGGGGGTGTTGTGGAAGGCTGTCAGAGGTTACAGTGGGACATTGATAGGATGCAAAACTGGGCTGAGAAGTGGCAGATGGAGTTCAACCCAGATAAGTGTGAGGTGGTTCATTTTGGAAGGTCAAATATGATGGTAGAATATAGCATTAATGACAAGACTCTTAGCAGTGTGGAGGATCAGAGAGATCTTGGGTTCCGAGTCCGCAGGACACTCAAAGCTGCTACACAGGTTGACTCTGTGGTTAAGAAGGCATATGGAGTATTGGCCTTCATCAACCGTGGGATTGAGTAAGACCCGAGAGGTAATGTGGCAGCTATATAGGACCCTGGTCAGACCCCACTTGGAGTACTGTACTCAGTTCTGGTTACCTCACTACAGGAAGGATGTGGAAGCCATAGAAAGGGTGCAGAGGAGATTTACAAGGATGTTGCTTGGATTGGGGAGCATGCCTTATGAGAATAGGTTGAGTGAACTCAGCCTTTTCTCCTTGGATCGACAGAGGATGAGAGGTGACCTGATGGAAGTGTACAAGATAATGAGAGGCATTGATCATGTGGATAGTCAGAGGCTTTTTCCCAGGGCTGAAATGGCTAGCACGAGAGGGCATAGTTTTAAGGTGCTTGGAAGCAGGTACAGAGGAGATGTCAGGGGTAAGATTTTTTACGCAGAGAGTGGTGAGTGCGTGGAATGGGCTGCCGGCGGTGGTGGTGGAGGTGGAAATGCTAGGGTCTTTTAAAGCACTCCTGGATGGATACACGAAGCTTAGAAAAATAGAGGGCTATGGGTAAGCCTAGGTAGTTCTAAGGTAAGGACATGTTCGGTACAGCTTTGTGGGCCGAAGGGCCTGTATTGTGCTGTAGGTTTTCTACATTTCTATGTTTCTATGTAGCCTCAGGAGATTCCATGCCTATGACAATTTCCTTTTCTTCAGTAGAAGATAATGCACTTCCTCAGATTATACAGTCAGCCTTATGGTTCAACATGTTCAGTTACAACTATACATCAAGTAGCAGTCTGGAAATAAAAAAATATTGCAGCATTTCTTAGATTTCAGCTCTGCAGAACTGAAACATTGAAACAAGGAGCTAACCAGGAAGCGTACACATCCTTATCAGTGGGGGAAACAGTCTGGCCATTACTGGAATGCAATTGCTGAGCGTACAGCTTACATCTGAGTCAAGTGCATTAAGTATGCCGGTGTTTCTATCTCATTCCACTTCACCTCAATACACATTCTTTTCTGAATTACAGATTGTAAATAGTGTAAATAATAATTGATTCATTATCATTGCATGTACCAAGATACAGTATGAAGTTTTGTTTGCATACCATTGAGATTGATCATTCCATACATAAGTATATTGGGACGGTACAAAAAGAAAAACCAACAAGACTTACAGAATGTACACTAAGTGGCTATTTTATTAGGTACACCTGCACACCTGTTCATTAATACAAATAAATAATTAGCCAATTATGTGGCAGCAACTCACTGCATAAAAGCATACAAACATGGTCAAGAGGTTCAGTTGTTGCTCAAACCAAGCATCAGAATGTGGAAGAAATGTGATCTAAGTGACTTTGACTGTGGAATGATTGTTTGATTGTTGGTGCCAGACCGGGTGGTTTAAATATCTCAGAAACTGCTGATACTGGGATTTTCGTACACAACAGTTTCCAGAGTTTACAGAGAATCATGTGAAAAACAAAAAAAAATTCACTGAGCGGCAGTTCTGAGTGCCTTATTAATGAGAGAGGTCGGGGAGAATGGTCAGACTGGTTCAAGCTGACAGGAAGGCAACAGTAATTCACATAATCATGCATTACAACAGTGTTGTGCAGAAGAGCATCTCTGAATGCACAACATTTTGAACTTTGAAGTGGAGGGGCTACAGCAGAAATCCACCAGCATACACTCAGTGGCCACTTAATTAGGTGCAGAAGATACCTAATACATTGGCCACTGAGTGTATAATTATTAGGGGGCATGATGACATGATAAATGTTTTATAAAGTGTTTCTTCCAATGGGAGTCTTGAAGTTCAAATCCCAAAGTAAATTTATTCTCAAAGTACGTGTATGTCACTATATATAAACCTGCTGTTTGTTTTCTTGGGGCAATCAGAATAAATCCAAGAAACACAATAGAATCAATAAAAGACCACACCCAACAGGGCAGACAACAACCAATGTAAAAAATACTATGCAAATACAAAAGAAAGAAAAAAATTAACAATAAATAAATAAACAAACAATAAATTTTAAGATCATGAGATGAAGAGTCCTTGAAAGTGAGTCCAGTTCAGTGATTGGATGAGTGAAGTTGAGTGAAGTTATCCCTTCTGGTTCAAGAGAGGCAATAACTGTTCCTGAATCTGCTGGTGCGGGTCCTGAGACTCCTGTACTTTCTTCCTGATGGCAGCACCAAAAAGGGAACATGGTCTGGATGGTGGGGGTTCTTGATGATGGATGCTTCTTTCCTGCAACAGTGATCAATGTAGATGTGCTTCATGGTGGGGAGGGCTTTACCCGTGATGGACTGGGCCATATCCACCACTTTCTGCCGACTTTTCCATAAAAGGACATTGGTGTTTCCGTGCCAGGCCATGATGCAACCTGTAGTGTATTTAATGTCTCAGCAATATTTGAGTAATATTGTAAATATATTGTTTGATTAAGCATTCTTTGTTGTTTACGTATGGGCTATATGTATGAAGTATGTGAATACCATACATTATTTTGCCACCACATCATAAGAGTGCACCTCTCCAAAGTAAAAACAAAGTGTACACATTATCCTGCTTTCCCATGTGTTTCTGTCAAATAGATTTATGTTTTCGAATTATAAAACATAAGAAACCAGTCATAGAAGAACATACACATCTCGAAGGAAGGAACATAGTTATAAGTTAAAAGGTTTAAAAAATACACATAGGAGTATTTTTTTCTCACCAAAGGTGATAAATCTTTGGAATCCTCTATCCCATAGGTTGTGGAGGCCAGATTACTGGAGGAGAACTTGGGCAGACTTCAGAAATTGGAGGTGCAAAGGGACTTGGGAGTCCCTCATTAAAAGCTACTGGATATTGAAAGGCTTGGATAGAGTGGACACCTAGAAGATGTTCCCTATAGTGAGGAGGTCTAGGGCCAGAGGACACAAACTCAGAATTGAAGCAGAGATGAGGATGAATTTCTTTAGCCGGAGGGTGGTGGATCTGTGGAATTCATTGCCACAGGTTGCTATGGGGGTCGAGTCATTAGGTTATAGGTTTTTGATTAGTAAAGGCATCAAAGGTTATGGTGAGAAGGCAGGAGAATGGTGGTTGAGAGAGAAAATGAAACAGCCATGATTGAATGGTAGAACAGATTTGATGGGCCAAAAGGCCTAATTCTGCTCCTATGGTCCTATGGATATATCATGACTATACTGAATAATGGACAGGCTCGAGGGGCCAAGTGGCCTACTCTTGTTCTTTTCTCATGTTTTTGCATATACCTTTTAGCTTCACAACATTTTGTTTTTTTTTACAGCGTTAACTGCAGCAGTTCAAGTGAACCCATGGCAGGGAAACTAAAATGGGTTTCAGACATTGACAAGTCTGTGCTTGTAAATAACTTCCAAAAAAGAGGTTGGATACAGGTTTCAGAAAATGAAAACTGGAATTTTTATTGGTGAGTACATTGCTTAATAGTAAATGAATGGTTGCATACCTAGATACTTGGATACGTGGATAAAATTTGGAGTCATAGCTAAAATTTAATAGTTTGGAGCATTTTGAAGACAACAATGCAAAGAAGTGACATTACTTGCAGGAAGTAAATGCCAAAGCTGCATCATGGCAGCAAAGTGAGCACTATGTTTTAAGATATGTTTTGTGGATCATATGTTTTCTGGTGTTGGGGCACCACCAAGGTGGGTAATGTTGGGGGATTGTTAACAGGAAGGAGAAATATTTCATATAGCAGCAGTCTATTAAGGTAAATATTAATCCAATTGCAGATTGTTTAAAATGTGGTACAGTATCACGAGCATGAAAAAGTGCCTTGCGAAAGCCAGGGTAAAAATTGAAGACAGCAGAGTATCTACAAGTGTTAAGGTGGCACACTTCAAGTTGCCTCTGAAAAGCTTCATGGGGTGGGTGTTTGATGGAAAGCTGGCTGAGGCTTTAGAGAGCAATGTCCTTAAAATCTTAGCAGTGCAGCATGTCTGACAGAATAGGGCGTGAAGGTGCAGTATGGCTGTCAGTCTACTTTGCAGTCTTACAGCTCCATTGTTGTTTGTTAATACAACCCCATTCAATTCTGACATTTGTTTAAGCCACAATATATAATTAAAGACCTTGTCACATTTCTATTTTCAATATACAATTTTTAGAATGCTTTTGAGCAAATGAAATTCAAAGACATTTTTAGAATATTGAATGTATCCTGGTAACATGTCACATGAAGGAGCACATTTTAGACAGAATTTCTTCTCCTTTACCTTGCAGTACAGGGCACTACTACTTTATTTTGATGACAAAACAAACAGTACCAAGTAGGTATGAACTGCGGGGGGAAGGGCCTTAGAAACTACTAACCCTATATCCCATTATAAATGAACAACCTTTTCAATCTCACATGCAAGTGGAAATAGAAAAGGATGAAAAGATGCAGCTTGATCAAATTCTGAGCTGACATAACGTGTTTAATATTCCTGTTGAATGAAGAAAAGAGAATATTAAGTGGACGTCCTGAGGCATATTGGAAATCATACAGAGGCAAACTAATGCTGAGGCAGCATTCTAACATTAGCAACACACATCAAAGTTGCTGGTGAACGCAGCAGGCCAGGCAGCATCTGTAGGAAGAGGTACAGTCGACGTTTCAGGCCGAGACCCTTCGTCAGGACTAACTGAAGGAAGAGTTAGTAAGAGATTTGAAAGTTGCAGGGGGAGGGGGAGATCCAAAATGATAGGAGAAGACAGGAGGGGGAGGGATGGAGCCAAGAGCTGGACAGGAGATAGGCAAAAGGGATACGAGAGGATCATGGGACAGGAAGTCCGGGAAGAAAGACAAGGGGGGGGCACCCAGAAGATGGGCAAGAGGTATATTCAGACGGACAGAGAGAGAAAAAGGAGAGTGAGAGAAAGAATGTGTGCATAAAAATAAGTAACAGAGGGGTACGAGGGGGAGGTGGGGCCTAGCGGAAGTTAGAGAAGTCGATTTTCATGCCATCAGGTTGGAGGCTACCCAGACGGAATATAAGGTGTTGTTCCTCCAACCTGAGTGTGGCTTCATCTTTACAGTAGAGGAGGCCGTGGATAGACATGTCAGAATGGGAATGGGATGTGGAATTAAAATGTGTGGCCACTGGGAGATCTTGCTTTCTCTGGCGGACGGAGCGTAGATGTTCAGCAAAGCGGTCTCCCAGTCTGCGTCGGGTCTCGCCAATATATAAAAGGCCATATCGGGAGCACCGAACACAGTATATCACCCCAGTCGACTCACAGGTGAAGTGTTGCCTCACCTGGAAGGACTGTTTGGGGCCCTGAATGGTGGTAAGGGAGGAAGTGTATGGGCATGTGTAAGTATGGGTCCAGTATGGGTCCTAGCTATGCCTGCCTTTTTGTTGGGTTTGTGGAACAATCTATGTTCCGTGCCTATTCTGGTATCTGTCCCCCACTTTTCCCTAGCTACGTCGACGACTGCATTGGCGCTGCTTCCGGCACACATGCAGAACTCGTTGACTTTATTAACTTTGCCTCCAACTTTCACCCTGCCCTCAAGTTTACCTGGTCCATTTCCGACACCTCCCTCCCCTTTCTAGATCTTTCTGTCTCTGTCTCTGTCTCTGGAGACAGCTTATCCACTGATGTCTACTATAAGCCTACTGACTCTCACAGCTATCTGGACTATTCCTCTTCACACCCTGTCTCTTGCAAAAACACCATACCCTTCTCGCAATTCCTCTGTCTCTGCCGCATCTGCTCTCAGGATGAGGCTTTTCATTCTAGGACGAGGGAGATGTCTTCCTTTTTTAAAGAAAGGGGCTTCCCTTCCTCCACTATCAACTCTGCTCTTAAACGCATCTCCCCCATTTCACGTACATCTGCTCTCACTCCATCCTCCCACCACCCCACTAGGAATAGGGTTCCCCTGGTCCTCACCTACCACCCCACCAGCCTCCGGGCCAACATATTATTCTCCGTAACTTCCGCCACCTCCAACGGGATCCCACCACTAAGCACATCTTTCCCTCCCTGCCTCTCTCTGCATTCCACAGGGATCGCTCCCTACACAACTCCCTTGTCCATTCGTCCCCCACATCCCTCCCCACTGATCTCCCTCCTGGCACTTATCCGTGTAAGCGGAACAAGTGCTACACATGCCCTTACACTTCCTCCCTTACCACCATTCAGGGCCCCAAACAGTCCTTCCAGGTGAGGCAACACTTCACCTGTGAGTCGACTGCGGTGATATACTGCGTTTGGTGCTCCCGATATGGCCTTTTATATATTGGCGAGACCCGACGCAGACTGGGAGACCGCTTTGCTGAACATCTACGCTCTGTCCGCCAGAGAAAGCAGGATCTCCCAGTGGCCACACATTTTAATTCCACATCCCATTCCCATTCTGACATGTCTATCCACGGCCTCCTCTACTGTAAAGATGAAGCCACACTCAGGTTGGAGGAACAACACCTTATATTCCGTCTGGGTAGCCTCCAACCTGATGGCATGAACATCGACTTCTCTAACTTCCGCTAGGCCCCACCTCCCCCTCGTACCCCATCTGTTACTTATTTTTATGCACACATTCTTTCTCTCACTCTCCTTTTTCTCCCTCTGTCCCTCTGAATATACCTCTTGCCCATCCTCTGGGTCCCCCCCCCCCTTGTCTTTCTTCCCGGACCTCCTGTCCCATGATCCTCTCGTATCCCCTTTTGCCTATCACCTGTCCAGCTCTTGGCTCTATCCCTCCCCCTCCTGTCTTCTCCTATCATTTTGGATCTCCCCCTCCCCCTCCAACTTTCAAATCCCTTACTCACTCTTCTTTCAGTTAGTCCTGACGAAGGGTCTCGGCCTGAAACGTCGACTGCACCTCTTCCTACAGATGCTGCTTGGCCTGCTGCGTTCACCAGCAACTTTGATGTATGTTGCTTGAATTTCCAGCATCTGCAGAATTCCTGTTGTTTATTCTAACAGTAGTACACTTCCGGTCATTGTACTTAGAAAAGAAAAAGATCTTGCACTTTACCAGTGCCTTTCACAACCCTTTCCAAGATGGCACACGTGAATCACATGTTGAGGGCTGCTTACGAAACTTCTAAATGTACCTCTTCTGAGTTACTGTCACTGCAATCCACTGCCTTTAATTTCCCTTCAAGCAACATATCTTTGAATCATCTTTATGAACTAGCAATTTCACAATTTTCTGAAGGACTCTGCGGACTTATCTCTCAAGAATACGGGTAAGTGGACAAGGGTACATTGCAGTGGCTGGAAGAGATGGAGGAGGGGAGGACTGCAAGCCAGTCTGAAACAGCAAACAATGTAAGTTCCTTTACCCAGCATCTTGGTAGCAAACGTACAGTCACTAGAGGACAAGATCGAGGACCTAAGGGCAAGATTGCTGTATCAGAGGGAAATGAGGAATTGCTACATTCTGTGTTTCACAGAGACATAACTCACTCCGGATACACCAGATATGTTGGTAAGGCTTGAAGGCTTCTCAATACACAGGGTGCACTGGACAGCTGATTTGGAGAAGGCAAAAGGTATTTCTTAATAAAGCCTCTGTGTTCTCAGACATGGCATTCTTAATGCACACTGGTTCTCCCAACCTGAAACATCTATGTATTGATTAAGTGCCAATTGTTCTTCTTGCCAAGAGAGATCTCCTCCATTATCTTGACTGTAGTTTACAGATCACCAAGAGCCAATGTTAACCAGGCACTTGAGATATTGTTTGCTGCCATCACCAAACAAGAAACAGCCCACCCTGACACATTTCAAATCATTGTCAGGGAATTCTATCAGGCTTGTTTGAAGAAATTTCTGCCCGTTGTCATTAGCATATAACCTGCAGTACCAGTGGCCTCAATATACTTGACCACTGCTATAGTATGATTAGGAGTTCTATGCCTAGACCACATTTTGGAAATCAGATCACTTGGCTGTACTTCTCCCACCTGCATCCAGGGAGAGGCTAAAGAGCAAGGTTCCAGAGATAAGGACAACAAAGAGGTGGTCATGGGAGGCAGAGGACTGCTTCGAGTCAGTGGACTGGAGTGTGTTCACCAGAGGATCTGACTGAATATACCATGGCTATCACAGACTTCATAAAACAGTCATAGATGAGTGTGTCCCCACAAAATCATTCAGAGTTTTCTGCATCCAGAAGCCCTGGATAAACCATGAGATCCGCAATCTGCCGAGGGTCAGATCAGTGTGACAGGGCTTGAATGCGGTTATCTCTTACAAACTGAAACCAAGTGACCTAGGTGACAACAAGGCTTTGCTCCCAGATGAGCTCAATGCCTTCTGTGCTCACGTCCACCAATAAAACGTGGAGAAACCTCCAAGAACACGAGCCCCCAGTGACTCAGTGGTTTCAGTCTCTGAGGCCAACGTGAGAGCATCCTTCAGGAGGGTGAACCTACAGAAAGCGTCCAACCCAGCTGGAGCACCTGGCCGAGTACTGAAGACCTGTGCTGATCGACTGGCTGGAGTGTTCAAATATCTTTAAATTCTTGCTTTGGCAGTCTGAGGTACTCACCTGCTTCAAGCAGACTTCAATTGTACCGGTGCCTAAGAAGAATGTAGTAACCTGCCCCAATGACATTGTCCAGTAGTACTTACGTCCACAGTGATGAAGTGTTTTGAGAGGTTGGTGATGAAGCATATCGACCCCTGCCTGAGAAGCAACTTGGATCCACTCCAGTTGGCCTATCAGCACAACAGGTCCACAGCAGATGCCATTTCATTGACTTTTCACTCAAGCCTGAACATCTGGACATCTAAGATGCATACATCAGGATGCTGTTTATTGCTGACAGCTCAACATTCAAGACCATCATCTCCTCAAAACTAATCGATAAGCTTCAAGACCTTGGCCCAAATATCTCCTTGTGCAATTGGATCCTCAGTTTGCTCACTTGAAGACCCCAGTCAGTTCGGATTAACAACATCTCCTCCACAATCTCCAGCAGCACAAGTGCACCAGTAGGCTGCGTGCTTAGCCCCTGCTCTTCTCACTTTATACTTAATGACTGAAAGGCAGCTCCAATGCCATATATAAGTTTGCTGATAACACTACTATCGTTAGCTGAATCAAAGGTGGTGACAAATCAGCATAAAGGAGGGGCGTTGAAAATCTGGTGAGTGGTGCCACAAGAACAACCTCTTACTCAATGTCAGCAAGACTAAGGAGCTGATTATTGACTTCCGGAGAAGGAAACCAGAGGTCCATGAGCCAGTCCTCATCAGGATTAGGGGTGGAGAGGGTCAACAACTTTAAATTCCTCCATGTTATCATTTCAGAGGATCTGTCCTGGCCCCAGCATGTAAGTGCAATTACAAAGAAAGCAGAGCATTCCTCTACTTCCTTAGAAGTTTGTGAAGATCTGCCATGATATCTAAAATTTTGACAACTTCTATAGATGTGTGGTGGAGAGTATGTTGACTGGTTGCATCACGGCCTGGTATGGAAACACCAATGCCTTGAATGGAAAATCCTACTAAGGGAGTGGATATGGCCCAGTCCATCATGGGTGAAGCCCTCCCTACCATTGAGCATATCCACAGTGTATATATTGGAGATGGGAAGTTATTTTGCAGTTATATAAGAGGTTGGTCAGGTCTCACCTGAAGTATTGTGTATAGTTTTGGTCATCCTGTTATGGGAAAATGTTAGTAAACCAGAAAGAGTACAGAAAGATTTATTGGGACGTTGCCTGGACTTGGGGGACCAAGTTATATTGGGAGGTTGCATAAATGAGTTACCTTATTCCCTGGAACATTAGAGATTAGATTATGAAGACACGTAGTCCCCTTTTATTGCCATTTAGTAATGCATGCATTAAGAAATGATACATTATTTCCTCCGGTGTGATATCACAAAAACACAGGACAAACCAAGACTGAAAAAACTGACAAAACCACATGATTATACATATGCAAACAACAGGAATTCTGCAGATGCTGGAAATTCAAGCAACACACATAAAAGTTGCTGGTGAACGCAGCAGGCCAGGCAGCATCTCTAGGAAGAGGTGCAGTCAACGTTTCAGGCCGAGACCCTTCGTCAGGACTAATTATACATATAGTTGCAACAGTGCACAATACCATAATTGATGAAGAAAGTCCGTGAGCACAGTAAAGTTCAAAGTTCCTCAAATGTCCCACATCTCACACAGACGGGAGAGGGAAGAAAGACTCTCCCTACCATGCTGACCACAATCCACCTCTGAGTCATCCGAAAACTTCGAGCTCTGATCAGCTCTCCGACACCGAGTACTGAGCGCCATCTCTGTCGGAGCGATTCGACCTCTTTCTCGGTCACCAAAAGCAGGCAAGGCCGGGGATTTTGAGGCCTACCCTCCGAAAGATTCCCGACCACACAGTAACGACAGCATCAGATGGGCGTTTCAGAAATTTCTCCAGGTGTTCCTCTGTGCTTTCACGTCTATCTCCATCAAATCAGAAATTGTCCACGGCCCCTATTTAACAGATACGATATCATTTTTCACTGGAGAGCTGCACACGCGTGGTGTGCTGCCATCTTCTCCTCCCACCTGTTTGAGAGGTGTCCTGATGAAATTAACACGAGGGACACAGACATGGTGAACATGCATATTGTCTTTTTCGCGAGGGGAGGGGAATGTGCTGAAAATAAGGGGGGATAGGTTTAAAATAAGAGGCAAGAGGTTTAAAAGGGACTCCAGAGGCAACTTCTTTATGCCAGAAATAGTGGGCAAGGCAGGCACATTAGCAACATTGAAAAGCCATGTTGATAAGTTCATGGATAAGAGAGGGACAAATGCAGGCCGATGAGGCTAGCTTGCTGGGCACTAGGGTCAGCATGAATGAGTTGGGCTGAAGGGCCTGTTTCCATACTGTAAATCTTTATGACTCTGTGACTCCAAAAGTACCCTAAGTTTCTAATTCCCTATGGTTTTAATTCCTGCCCCATTTTGACCTCTCTTCTCTCTTTGGCTTCCCACAATCTTCCAACGAAGCTTAACACAGGCTTATGACGCAGCTCCTTTGCATATTACCTCCTCAAAGACACCTATTTAAATTCATTGATCATCTGAGTCTTATATCTTACATTTCCATCATTATTTTTTTCCTGCTTCACTTCTGGAATTTAAGGTTTCGTATATTTGCTCCAGTTTACACTTCTTCCAAACATAACTTTATCATCCGCTTTCAATCGGCATCTCTCTCCCTCTCCCTCCCTACCATTGTCATAGAAACTACTATATACCTTTTCGTTGTTTTGTCTGCATAGCCCTCCTCAGCCCATGACCACGTGAGGCAGTAGTTTCCCCCATTCCCATTGGCAGTGATGACAGAGGCTGTCTGTCAGCTGAGGGAGCAGCCACTGCCAGTTCCCAGCAATAGCCCAGCCTCACCAAGCTGGCTATGGGCAGCCCCGAGCATCACATCCCAGCTTCGTGTGGCCACATGTTAGCTGTAGCTCAATTAACACCAACCCTCACTGGCAGCCTCTCTACATACAGCCATTGTTTATTTCTTTAAGCAGGAGTGCCAGGGGCAAAGCAGATAATTGTGCCAACTTCCCTGCACAGTAGCCTGCAGAATGTGAATGGGTGTGTTTTTGAAAGGACGGGTTGTACGTACCTGTGAGTGTTCAGACTGGAGGGCCAAGAGCACCATAATGAATTACACCTTGTGGGCTCGTGTTGAGAGTGAGTTGGTAGTATAAACCTATTGCACTCTGGTTTATCTATTGCTTTGTAATATTTCAATCTGGGAAAATTTATTTTATGCTGCAGTGAAAGATTGGTTGTAAATAATGGCAATGTGACAGTAAAATGGAGTTCCATCCGGACTCCGAAACGAACTTGCTTCCTGTGACCTGATAAACTCACCTTGATGTTCCTTCCTTTGCCCTTCATGCTCCTAACAGAGGAGACTTGACTGGGTGGGGCAGGAGAATCATCTTTCAGCGTTAGCTTCAGAACTATTTTAGTGAAGTTTCCCCATTGTGTTTTTCGAAGTGACATTCGACGTAATGACCTGAAGTATCAAAGTGACGAAGATCGTGGTTCAAATGCTGACGAATTTATGGCTAATACAAAAAAGGGCAAGGAAGCAAAAGCAAAGGTTGTAGATCTGTGCAACCTGGAAAAGTAAAAGAGGTTTGGCGTGTTTACATTTTGTTACCCTGATGGTTTTGGAAACACATTCCAGTAAAACCCATGACAGCGGGGCCCACTATTCTGTCTGGAGTTGCCTTTTAACACAAACGACGTATTCAGGACAGTGTAGATCTAGCAGAGTGTGATGCAGGTAGAAGGTCCCAGTTTGAGTGTAGTTTTAAAGCATCTTGTCAGGATTTTCTATTCTAACAACTAAATGAACTACAGGGGGAATTTACTACCGGAGATCTCCAGCTCTTGTTCCTCACCCACACCAAATACCTCCTCCGCAGTTAAATAGTCTGCCAGCTCCCCAAGCTCAGATGTGAAGAAGGGTCACTGCACCTTGGTACACTGCCAGTTCTTCTCGAAATATAGCTCAAAATGGATCACAATTCGTTTTAAAACAGGAAACATGGGAAAAGAAGATAGCACTGAAAGAGTTTCTTCTTTGGATCAACTCCTCAGATCAGTGAACATAGAGAGCCAGGTATTGAGAGCATCCAGCACACACTGATGTGCCAGCATTGGTATCAACTGTAGGCCATCCCACTGGACATCAGAACTGTTAAGCCAAGCAAAGGCAATCAAGTCTGGCACCAGCATCCATGCTGTAATGAATGTGATCATCTTAAACCAAATGACAAATTGTGTGCCAAATCGTATTTGCTCTACCCATTTGGAATTCAATAGCAGGACTGAGTTTGCTGAGATACTGTGGCATTTAGGTGGGATATTACTTCTTGAATCCTGTAATAGGTTAGACCAAGTGTAAGATCCGAGGCCCTATTCCTATCAAAAGACAATGTAGGGCTGCAAAGGAGAAGAAAATTTCTGTTCAAAATTAAGTTCATTTAATGGTATTTTTAAGTATTTAGTCATTATGTTTCATTATATTTCTCTTGATGATTTTAAAATGACTTTGAATGCCAAAGACAATTACCATCATAGCTTTTCCATCCAGCAAAGTTGCCAGTGGATCTTTGCTAGCTATAAACATATTCAGGTGAGTCTTTAGGTGGAGCTTCACTATGCCATCAGCATTCCTGCCCTGTCAAGCTTCTTCTGGAGCAGGAGAAGCTTTGGCCAGCCATATTGGCCTCTGGCCAGCTAAGTAAGAGAGTGTGTGTATGTGTGTGTGTGCGCGCTTGTTGGTGGATGGGGGGAACGTTGGCAAGTCTTGGTGAGTTGGGACAAGCAGACCAAGTCAGAAGTGTCTTTTTTTTTACTAGCTTTGTACACTTTTCAATAACAGCAATATTTTTAAATGAGAAATTTTGACTGCAACTGAAGATATATCAGAAGCACAATTTTTTTCCTCTCTCTGCACAGTGTTTTTTGGCCTTTCTTTTAACTGGGTTATTTGGGTTTCTTGCTTTATGGCTGCCTGTAAGCAGGCATATAATTTATACATTCCTTGATAATAAATGTGCTTTGAATCTTTGAAATGCATTACAATCTCCGTTGTTAGTTTTAGCTGCCCCAAATGGCGATCATCAATCTATACAAAACTATATAAATGATTAAAGACGTTATAAAAATAATCTCATAGTTAAAAGTAACTTTATTATCAAAGTGTGCTAGATATTAACTATACAGTGTATTTTGGTTAATTGGGATACATTGGGACCCATACATTTTGGCCCAATTAAGCAGTTACCCAAATTAGCCGAAGTTTCATGGAAATAGTTAAAAAGATATAAAAGAAGTTGAAGTACCATTTAACTGTGTAACAAATTATGTATTTAAAAGAAACACAGAATAAATTGGAACACTACCAAAGGTACTACAGTACTGTGTATTAGTTCCTAATAGCTGTGGATGGAGGAATTCATCCAGTGTACGCTGCTGTGTTCTTCTGATTGACTGTAAATGAACACAATCAGCGCAGACACCTAGTGCTGATAATGGACTGCCTTCATACAATGCTTTAGACAATTGCATCCTCCAAATCTTCATGTTCTTTGTAACATTCAAGATGATTGTTGACACTTTCAAATTCTTCCTAGTTCCTAACTTGTTGAAATTGTTCATTTTCACTCCTAACCATTTCTGGCATCTCTAAGTGAGTGCTTGAAATTGCAGTGAGAAAAGCAGTTCTGGATTGTCTTACTGCCTATGTCTCACCAACTATCAGTTACAAAAATCACTGCTTTTTGAACGCAAACACGCGCATCTTACGCTATTTAAAAACTGTTCATTTGAAGCATGGTGTCTAAAGGGCACGCAACTGAACATCACTGACGCCAGTTATAAAGCTGTTCAGCAACAGTCTTCTGGCCCAATTAATCCGGCATAGTATCCCAAATAAATGAAGACAATCTCGGCTATTTTCTAAATTAGGTTTTGTTCTTTAAGAATTGTCCCAAATATGCAGCTGCCCCAATTAACCGAAAGCACAATTAACCAAGATCCACTCAACTAGCTGGAGATTCATTTTCGGTAGGCATTTACAAGAAAAAAGAAATACAATAGAATTTTATAAAACACTATACCTAGACAAAGACTGATCGTACCCAATGTACAAAAGAAAGCAAACTGTACAAATCAATTTCCGCCACTGTCTGTAAGGAATTTGTGCGTTCTCCCCGTGACCATGTGGGTTTCCTTTAGGTGCTCCAGTTTCCTCCCAGTCTAAAGATGTACCAGTTGGGAGATTAATTTGTCATTATAAATTATCCTGTAATTAAACTCGGGTTAAATCGAGGGTTGCTGGACAGTGCAGTCTGAAGGGCTGGAAGGGACTATTGCTGTATCTCAATAAACAAATTAAAAAATACTGAGAATAGGAATTGCTCTGAAGTTAGGGTTACAATTAGCATGAGTTGTTATGAGGACATGAGTCTATTATAATGTCCAACATACAATCAAATATCCTTTTGTTCCTGGTAGTAAGAAATGTCAAGATTTGCATTCACCTTGTGGCAGTGGTATGTACTTTACGTTTGGGTTTGGAAGCAGTGTTGACTTTCAGGTTTACAATTTATTGCAAACGTCTTTGGGCAGGGCAGAGCAACATTTTTATTTATTTATTGAGATACAGTGCGGATTAGGCCTTCCAGCCCTTCGAGCCGCCCCGCTCAGTGACCTCTGACTTAATCTAGCCAAATCGCAAGACAACTTACACTGGCCAGTTAGGCTGCCAACCGGTATGTCTTTGGATTGTAGAAGGAAACCAGAGCACCCGGAGGAAACCCACACATTCACGAGGAGAATGTACAAACTTCTTAAGGACAGTGGTGGGAATTGAACTCCGGTCACTGGTACTGTAAAGCATTGTGCTAACCACTATGCTACTGTGCCTCCCCATCTGTAACTATAAGCCTAACTTGTAAGTTTCCGGAAAACATGAATTCACATGCTACCCTGGAAATTTGAGGATTTCAGTCCAGTTTGAAATATCAAGCAGTAGTAAATCAGGGCAACTGGTCTTATTATATTGTCTGGAAGACATTTCACCACTGAGGCTTCTTCAGTTCTAATCCATGGTGGGTAGTTTTCCAGTTTATAAACTGTGAGTTGTTTAAAGGTATAGCAATCACATGAGAGTCATTATGAGTTATAGAGGTGATGATAGGGTCATTAGACTTATCTTTGCATGATTGGAGGTGTGAACTGCTGTGGAGACGTGGGGGGGGGGTAGAGATGTTAGAATTGCATTGTAAGTAGCTGATGGATGGTGTCGTACCCCACCCCCTCTGTAGAAGCCCCTCGGATGAGTGGCCAAACGTCTTCTAGACAACACAGCAAGTCCAGTTGCCTTGATTTACTACTGCTTGATATACAATGACCTGGATGACTGAGAACCTTCATAGATATATTTAAAATATAATGTAGTTAAGATAAACCTTTATTGACATCGTGGATGTCTTTCCAGGAACACATGGAGTGCATTGCTGGAAATCTTTTCAGGACAAATAATGATGGGCAACAAATAGTATCCGTGACAGAGTATCCCCCATTATCAGCGCAAGTCCTTCCGTTTCTCATAGTAATAAATGTTATAGCTTTAGAATGTACTATGTTTTGGATATTTAATGCTGCTAACTATCACATTTGCATTTCCCAAGATGAAGTGATGTTTTGTCAGTGTATTTTCTGCCTTACGTTAACTTTGCAGGATGAATGTACAGACCATCCGCAATGCCTTCAGTGTTGAAAATGGCTATCGTCTCTCAGATGATCAAATCGTAAACCACTTTCCCAATCACTATGAGTTAACCAGGAAGGACCTGATGGTCAAGAATATAAAGCGTTATCGCAAAGAGCTTGATAAGGAGGGAAGTCCACTAGCAGGAAAGGATGAAAATGGCAAATACATTCACCTAGGTAACAATATTGTATTTTTATAGCTGCTTTGATCAAATATGACAAAAATAATATAACAGAGTTAGCAGCAAATATAAATGATTATGCTGTGTTATTTCCAGATTACTAAAAATGAAATAATGTAGAACAAATGCTTTAAATACTCAGCTGGTCAGGCAGCAGCTGCAGAAAGAGGAAGAAAATGAACATTTCTGGTCAAAGATTCTTAATCAGAAGCTTGATTTTCATTCATTTTTGTAGAGTAGATGTTCAGTGTGTATATTTCCATTATGAATTACCAAACCTCAGTGGTGTCAACATCAAAATATTTACCAACAACAGAAATAATGAGCCAACAAGTACCAATAAATCATAACAGGATCTCAATGGTATCGACCAAATTAAAATATGAAAACCACGAGTAGTTGAAATCTGGAATAAAAATAGATAATTGCAAGAGAAGGTCTAACAACATGCCCGAAGAGAGAAAGTTAGTTTCAGGGCAATGTCTCTATTTTATACTAAATTTAAAAAAATAGTTGTTTTGAGGGAACAAGCTGCTTTTTGATGGATGTCTTTGAAATTTTTCTTGTTAAATGTGTGCAGCCTGTGTTTTTTTTAATCGTTCATCAACTCATCCCAAATCATTCACAAAAATAAAAAAGACATAACCATATCAGTTCCTTCTCCATAAATAAACATGCCCACAGAGTTGAAACAATAAAAGGTATTAGAGAATTGTATCACATTTGTTAATAAAAGCAAGAACAGGTCCTCCCTTATTCCAATCACTTAAATAGCTTTACTCCCAACTGCCATTCTTAATCGAGCCTAGACTAGAAAAAATACATATAATGATATTATTAACCAGTGAGCTGAAGTTTTGTAGGTTCCACATCTGCCTTGGGAAATTCTAAGCCTCAGTCAGTACCGCTGCAATTCTTTTGCTACTCTTATCTTTCGAGATAACATGAAAATCAATTACAACAGGCCTGCTATTGAAGGTTTAATATTGAATAGATAACGTGATTGTTTTAAGGAATCATTAAATGAGGTGTTAGAAAATTAATACATGTGCCCAATCTGATAGTTCATTGCTTATGTAGTGACTTCTCTCAGAATTAGTTCCATTTTACTCAGTGTGGTCTTCAGGAAAGCCAGAGAAAGCAGTTCAGTTGGTTCATGTCACTGACACACAATTAATTTTTCTATTTAAACATGTATTTGCAGGATAAGAACTTATAAACCAACTAACATCAAATTCTAAGCTTACCAGGCCCAATATCAATTTATTTGGAGATCTTAACATAATATGTGGTGTTCTTTCCCCACAAGATGTACCTAAAGACATTAAGCCTTCAATAGCAGAACTGGAAGAAAAGGTGAGAAGTTATAGCAAGATGTACAAGGTGGTAGGTGATAGGTGAAACCAGGAGATGGGGAGGGGTGAAGTAAAGGGGTTGAAAGCTGATAGGTAAAAGAGATAAAGGGCCAGAGAAGGGGGAATCTGATAGAAGGTAGAGACCATGGAAGAAAGGGAAGGGGGGGAGAAGAACCATAGGGAGGTGATGTGCAGGTAAGGAGATGAAGTGAGAGAGGGAAACGGGAATAGGAACAGTGAAGTGGGGGGGGGGGGCAATTACCAGAAGTTCCAGAAATCAATGTTCATGCCATCAGGTTGGAGGCTACCCAGATGGAATATAAGATATTGCTCCTTCAACCTGAGTGTGGCCTCATCGCAGCAGTAGAGGAGGCCATCGACTGACATGTTGGAATGGGAATGGGAAGTGGAATTAAAATAGGTGGCCAGTGGGAGATCCCGCTTTTTCTGGTGGATGGAACATAGGTGCTTGGCAAAGCAGTCTTTCAGTCTACTCTGGGTCTCACTGATATACAGGCAGCCACACTGGGAGCACCGGATACAGTAGATGACCCCAAGAGACTCACAGGTGAAGTGTTGCCTTACCTGGAAGGAATGATTAGGCCCTGAGGGAGGAGGTGTTGGGGCAGGTGTGGCACTTGTTCCACTTACAAGGATAAGTACCAGGTGGGAGATCAGTGGGGAGGGATGAATGGGATTTCCAGCATATGCAGATTTTCTCCTCTTAGTGAAATAGTGTTTGTGTAATCAATATTGTTTACATGAATATATG
Organism: Mobula birostris; assembly: GCF_030028105.1. Classification (NCBI taxonomy): domain Eukaryota; kingdom Metazoa; phylum Chordata; class Chondrichthyes; order Myliobatiformes; family Myliobatidae; genus Mobula; species Mobula birostris. The sequence goes on along the minus strand of NC_092378.1, from coordinate 31,380,780 downwards.
AATTTAGCAGGAGGAATGGGCTTCTTGGCAACTCAAATCTGCTTTGTTATTCAGTAAAGTCATGACTGATCAGATCGTAATCTAAATTCTACTTCCCTGCCTAGCTGTGGTAACTTTTTTGCCGAATTGTTCGTCAATAATCGATCTACTTCTGCTTTCAAAACTAACCCAGGCTACTCAATTTCCCCCAAACCCAAACCTCTACTACCAATGAGGACGAGGGCAGCAGGTGCATAGAAGCCCCTCGAACTTGCACACTATCCTGATTTGGAAGAGTATCTTTGGTCCTTTAATGTCACTCTCGAAATCCAAGAATTCGCTCTCCCCTAGCACTGTAGGTGTACGTTCTCCAAAAGGACTACAGTGGTTCAAAAAGGCAGATCACCACCTTCTCAAGGGCAATTTAGAATTTGGATTGCCAGTAATGCTCTGATCCTTTAACTTTACATTATCCCACAGAAAGGAACACATTCTCCATGTTCACTGAGTCAAGACTGCTCAGGTTTTTATAGTGTCAATCAAGTCACCTTGTACTCTTCTAAACTCCAGCAAATAATGCAGCTCGTCCAACCTGTCTCATGAGGTAGCTCACCCTTTTCATGAATCAGTCTATAAAGATTTCTCTGAACTGCTTCCGATGCACTATATCCTTCCTTAAATGAGGTCATCAAAACTATACTCTAGGTATGGTCTTACCATTGTCACTGGCTTCTCTTTATGTCATGGACTTGGACTTTGTTGGCAAAAATCGTGCTTGTTAGTCATATTTCAGAAATATGACACTAGGTATCTTCAAGTATACCTGTTGGACTTTAGGTAAATGATTAATTGTGACGTGACCAGTTCGAGTTTCTTTCCTCGGAGTGAAGTTCTCCATCTAGTGGCTTCATTAAGAATTAACTGAATTTACCAATGAGAAATTTGTGATAAACTGCTGCTGATTAGATACTAAACTAATCTACCATTTACCATACTCCAGAATGGTGATGTGGAACAATCCGCCATAATAATGAAAGAAGTCGAACAAATGACATCAGAGCAGACTGACGATATTTAGCATTAAAAATAATTACCTGTTTTTTTAGTCTGAAGTCATCTGTTGATGACATTTTAAGAATCAGGCCATAAAAATGTAACAGACTTTATGGCATGGGCTTCCTTTCCCATTTTCAAACGTTGTATGGTAACAGTTCAAAGGATCCCTGTGAATAGCAGCATTAATGTCAGGTGTGCTGAGCAGTCCAGCACATTAAGACATTTTGTCAGATAATAAAGTTAGGGGAAACAACCTTAGGCTACTGTTTTCTTAATGTATGGAATGTGATTAGCACTGACAAGGGTCACATTTGCTATCCATCCTGCAGATATCTATTGATAACACTCCCAAAGAAGAAGATCTAAGATTTTGACCCACTGGTGGAAATGTAATGATTTTAACATACAATATAGTCTTACATTTTTATCTGAGGCTATTTCAAACCATGCACCTAGGATGTTAATGCCAGTGAGTATTCTGTGCAGTATTAATGATGTAGAATTCCACTTCAATCTCACTTATCCTTCTTGTAATAAAACACAGCAAGCTCAATATATTTTACAGCAAGAATAGTTTGCAATTACCTGAAACTTTAGTCATGTCGTATCGTGAAGAGAATGCACCAAATATTTTCCAATTGTATTTATGTTCCTCTCTCAGTATTTCGAGACAATTAAATTGTTGTTCTGCTCGACAGTTTGTGATATATTAGACAGCAACCTTTTGCTGTTTCTTTAGCATTTTGTCTGTTTTATTTTTATGAGGCCAAATTGCTAGCTCAAAGCTCAACCCAGCACGGATGGAAAGCGTGTAAGGACCTGGCCGGATTCGAACCCGGAACCACTTGCCTCGAAGTCCAGTGCAGATGCCACTACGCCACCGGCCAGTCAGGGACAATTAAATAGGAGCATTCAAGTGGGTAGTTATGGGTGGCACGGTGGCAAGCAGTTAGCATAATGTTTTAAAGCGGCAGTGGCTTGTGTGCAATTCTACCTCTGCCTGAGAGGAGTTTGTGTGCTCTCCCTCTGACTGCGTGGGTTCTTCTGGGTTCTCTGTTTTCCACCCACATTCCAAACGGTTAGTAGGTTAATTGGTCACATGGGTGTAACTAAGTGGCACGGGCTCTTTGGGCTATAAAGGCCTGTTGCTGTACTGTGTCTCTAAATAAATAAACTCAGTATTGATAGGTGTCAACATTTTCATCAATTAAAGAGGAAAAGGATAATTTTGTACTCTGAGGGAGAATAAAGATTAAAGAAATAGATTGTTATTGAGATTGAATGCAATGGAGATAAATTTAAAGAGACAATGATGTAAAGAAACCACGTGAGCAAGTTTGGTAGGGTGAGATCAGAGAATGAGATAAGTATTCACCACCTCAACATTATCCCTTCCTGTGATTGTCACAATACCTTCTCAAAGGGAAAATTGTTTTGCAAATGGACCTTCTTCACTCCTGCCCTGGTGACTAAATATTTTAGGAGAAAGGAGCATCATACTTAATATAATGTCTTTTGAATCAATACAAATTTTAACTAATAAAACTCAACAGATGAATAATTTTCATCGAATTTTATAATTGCTGTTAAACTTTGGGGCTATTTTTCCAAGTTTACAGTTAACCTACAATACTTTCCCTCAACATTATCATGCACCTAATAGTTCAGATTTATCTGAATGATTACACATACTGTCTGCCTAGGTACCATATCCGATGTGGACTTTGGTGACCATGGTTTTCCATATAGATCTATCCTTCGTTTTTCGGATGACTTCCATTTCCTCGATGTGTAGCCACCTGGCTATGCTTTTGATGTACATAAGCCGAGGTCTTCCTCAAGGTTTACTTCCCTCAATCTTTCCAGAGAGTATGAGTTTTTCTAGTTCATCTTTCCGCATGATGTGTCCTAGGAATCTGAGTTGTCTTTCTCTTGTTGTTGGTATGAGTGATCGAACTGCTTGGGCTTTTCTGAGAACTTCTTCATGTGATGTGTGTGTGGTCCACGATATTTTTAACATTCTCCTGTAGAACCATAATTCAGCGGCTTCTAGTCTCTTTTCCATTGCTGGAGAAATGGTCCAGCATTCACTTCCATAAGTCAGGATTACACATACATAGAGTTAAATTTACTTATTATTTTCTTATTTCTTAGTCACAGTAAATAGATAATTTCCAACTTGTGGTCCATATTAATTGAAGATTTAGGAAGATCTGCACACTTTGTTAGACTAATATTTCTATTGCATTTATCCAATTTCATAAAAGACTTTATTGATAGTTTATAACATAGATAGTTAATATTTTAGCTTGAAACCCATTAGAAATGCACCTTTGGGGCATGACTGGTATCACACCACAGAAAATGCTGGACCACAGAAATTTCCCTGATCATCGTCCTCTGAGCCGGAGAGATGTTCTTTTTAAGAACAGGCTGTCAATGGCTTTCATAAGAATTCTGAGTTTAGTTTATAACCCAATTTATTACAATTCATCAAAGTCACAAATACTACCAGTTGAGATCTCTGTAGGTTAATTAGCTGCAGATTAGTACAGATCTTAGTTAATTTTAGAAATTAGTTAGGTTTAGTTAATTTTGTCTCGGGTACATCATTTAAGAAAGTGACCAAGGAATGTCACCATTCATGATTTTCCTGCTTGTATTTCTGTGATAGTTTTGAGTGACAATCTTCAATTTTCACAAACTTTAATTCCTGAAGCGAATTTAATGAATTTGTAATGTGTGCCCCATACTTTCCTAATACCCTGTTTCTTAAACTGAAAGCTGTGCATATATGCTAAATGTGACCTAATCATGCAACTAAAATTTACTAAAAAAATTAGTAATTCACATAAAGATTCCTAGCTCTTTTCCAACAGCAGCTGGTATAGCCGGAAAGGATTTTCTCAGAAACCATAAAAAAATGACATAAAATAAAGAGCTAGGGAAAGAGATTTCATCGATACTCATCTGTATCTAAAATGACTTGCAGAGTTCCTCAAGGGTCTGTACTAGGGCCTCTTCTGTTTAATATATACATGCTCCCTCTAGCTCAAATCATGGTAAGCGACAAAATATCTTACCTTAATTACACTCAGATTTATATAATAGTGTTATCAAGTACTATGGTCCCATACAATCACTAATAAACTGTATTGAACAAATCACTGCTGAGTAACTGCAGTTAGTTACAATCAAAGTTATGTTTCCTAGTACAAAAGAAATCTCTAGCCACTCAAGGAAATTAAGATATTTAAAACAGTTGTTTGTTTAAATTGTTTTCTAAGGACTTTCACTTTTTATGATTTTATTTAATGTCAGGAAATAGTTATTAAATTTAAATATGTCAATACTGTTCCTGTGGTGTTTAAGATTAAGTCCATAATCTTTATGTTTTCACTTGTATCTTCCATTTGTTCAATTAACTCTTCAACAGAAACAAAGATCTTTCTACAACCTTGCGCCACATTCTGCACTGTTAACTGGAAAGGTGGCAAGTATGTGTACCCGCACAAGGTGCACCCCGGTATGCTCACTAGCGACAGAACACCGGGTCGTGAAAAAGAACAAAGCGACTTATTAACACGTCTAGCAAAAAATAAAGTAAGGTCAATTGTAGCTATTTTGCTGCCATCTTGGGTGATACCATCAGGAAGCTAGACAACAGACTGGAATATAGATTATTGCTTTCATGTATGACAGTTTACTGATGGAACTAATGTAGCTTCATGCCAGTGATGGTAGACTTTTGTACTTTATCATAAGGATAGCCATAAGTTAGACATTACTCTACAAAGCTACGTGGTAATTGAAACATATCCAATATTTATTGACGTACAATTTGATTATTTCAAGCTCTGTTTGTTTTTAAAGATTTTATTCCAGTTACATTTATGCTGCCGGCAGACTATAATATGTTCGTGGAAGAATTCAGGAGGAATCCGTGCAGCACCTGGATCATGAAGCCATGTGGGAAGGCTCAAGGGAGAGGAATATTCCTTATCAACAAGCTCTCACAAATCAAGAAATGGTCTCGTGACAATAAAACTTCCAGGTGAGTACAAAAACACCAAACTCCATCTTTACTATTTACATTTTACTATTAGCAGAAGGCACAAATCAACACAATTCAAAGGATCATCATCGTCATTACCATCCTCCTCCTCTTCCTCCTCTTCTTCCTCCTCCTCTTCCTCTTCTTCTTATCCTCCTTCTCTTTCTCTTCTTCCTCTTCCTCCTCTTCCTCCTCTTCTTCTCTCCTCCCCAACGGACTAATATCCTTAATGTTAAGTCACTAGCTAAGTCAGTATTCAAAGGCCTAGACTACCTGACTGTTGGTGTAAGTACAAATCTCACCACAGTCTCGGCAAAATTTAAATTTATGTAGTTAAATATGAAAGTTAACGATATTAATGATGACTTTAAAACAAGTGATTTCTCATAAAACCGCCTTCTACGTCAGCAATGAATCATTCAGGGAAGGAAATCTGTTAAGTACGTGGTCTGGCTGATTAATGAGACCTATATTAATCTGGAATGACTTTTAACTGCCGTTGAAATAGAGCATAAATGCCAGCAACACCCTCAATCCACAAATGAATAAAAAAAGTTCGCATAAAATCTTGTGTCCACTAATTTCTGATCATTTTGGAAAAATTAAGCTATCACATTTGTGCATTTCGAGTTGTTACTTTCCTGTAATTACCAACATAAATACATTTTAGTTGTTTACTATTTGTTTCCTCTGACTTGTCAAATTAAATAATCTTCAACTCTAATCCCAGCAAAAAATAAAGTCAGAGAAAGGAGTAGAAGATCATAGAGGGTGAACTGAAAATGACTAGCTGACCTGAGGAATCTGCTCATTCCAATTTACCTTATTGAAAGCAGTCCAGCTGGTTTCTTCTAATTTGCCTTGTTCTCATGAAAGAAGTCCCTGTTTCTCCTCACACCTAAAGGCATCCAACCCTGATATCAATTGAGTGAATCTCTTCCTGACTTTGTTTTACTGGCACACTTGTAAATTGGTGGCAGTAGTCAGGCTGTGACTACAGCAGATTGCGTTTTGAATTTGTAAAAGGAATGTATCTACCTTAAAGAATAACAGTTGGAGAAAAAAACACCTGAACATGCCAAAGGTCCATTGGATCTCCATGCAAAAATGTCAATTTACCTTCCTCTCCCCCCCTCCACTTCACATTGATTGATGCATATCTCCTCAGATTTTAATGTTCAAAGGAAAGACAAATGAATGGCTTACCACCACCCTAAGGGTTCTACTACCTAAAGGTAGCACCAGGCCATTCTGTCCCACACCATCACCGACCTTATTAGCTCTGGGGATCTTCCATCCACTGCCACCAACCTCATAGTTCCCTTACCCCGCATCTCCCATTTCTACCTCCTACCCAAGATCCACAAACCTGCCTGTCCAGGTAGTCCCATTGTTTCAGCTTGTTCCTGCCCCACCGAACTCATATTTGCATACCTTGACTCAGTTTTATCCCTTCCTGGTTCAGTCTTTTCCTACCTATATCCGTGATACTTCACATGCTCTTGATCAAGTTCAATGATTATGTTTGATCAGTCAATGATTTCAAGTTCCCTGGCCCCAAGCATCTTATTTTTACTATGGATGTCCAGTCCCTATACATCTCCATCCCCCCACCAGGAAAGCCTCAAAGTTCTCCATTTCTTTCTGGACACCAGCCCCAGCTAGTTCCCCTCCACCACCACTCTCCTCCATCTAGCAGAACTTGTCCTCATTCTCAATAATTTCTCCTTTGGCTCCTCCCACTTCCTTCAAACAAAAGGAGTAGTCATGTGTACTCACATGGGTTCCAGCTATGCCTGCCTGTTTGTCAGCTACGTGGAACAGTCTATGTTCCAAGCCTACATTGGTGTCACTCCCCACTTTTCCTACACTACATCGATGACTGTGAGACCAGACGTAGATTGGGAGACTGCTTCACTGAGCACCTACACTCTGTCCACCAGAAAAAGCGGGATCAACAGTGGCTACCCATTTTAATTCCACTTCCCATGCTTATTCCAACGTGTCCATCCATGGCCTCCTCTACTATCGCAGTGAGGCCACACTCAGGTTGGAGGAACAACTCTTTATATTCAGTCTGGGTCGCCTCCAACCTGATAGCATGGACATCGATTTCTTGAACTTCCAGTAATGCCCCTACCCCCTTCACCATTCCCCATTCCCTGTTCCCTCTCTCACCTTATCTCCTTCCCTGCCCATTGCCTCTGTCTGGTGCTCCTTCCCCTTTTCTTTCTTCCTTGGACTTCTGTCCTCTACTATTAGATTCCCACTTCTTCTGCTCTGTATCTCTTTCACCAATCAACTTCCCAGATCTGTACTTCAACCCTCCCTCCTCCCAGTTTCACCTATTATCTTGTCCCCCCCCCCCCCCACCTTCTAACTCTGACCCCTCATCTTTTTTTCCTCCAGTCCTGTTGAAGGGTCTTGGCCCAAAACATTGACTGTACTCTTTTCCATAGATGCTGCCTGGCCTGCTGAGTTCCACCAGCATTTTCTGTGTGTTGCTTGGATTTCCAGCATCTGCAGGTTTTCTCTTGTTTGATAAGGTTTTGTTAATGATTTTAATTCCTTTTGCAGCTTTGTGACTAACCCTTCCAAGGAAATTTATGTCATTTCCCTCTACATAGACAATCCACTATTAATTGCTGGGAAAAAGTTTGATCTTCGTTTTTACGTGTTGGTGACATCATTTCGTCCATTAAAATGTTATTTGTAAGTACAATAAACTTTAATATTCAATCACTATTTTCAGGAGCCACTTTATTCAGTACACCTTACATCTGCTCATTAGTGCAAATATCTAATCAGCCAATCTTGTGACCGGCAACTCAAAGCATAAAAGCATGCAGATATGGTCAAGAGGTTCAGTTGTACAGACCGAACATCAGAATGGGGAAGAAATGTGAGCTAAGTGTCTTTGACAGTGGAATGATTGTTGGTGCCGGATGGGGTGGTTTGAGTATCTCAGAAACTTGCTGATCTCCTGGGAGTGAGAAACAAAAAAACATCCAGTGCGCAGTAGTTCTGTGATTGGAAATGTCTTGTTCATCAGAGGAGAATGGTCAGACTGGTACAAGCCAACAGTAACTCAAATAACCATGCATTACAACAGTGGTGTGCAGAAGAGCATCTCCGAATGGGCAACACATTGAATCTTGAAGTGGATGGGCTACAAACATGCTATACTCAGTGGCCATTTTATTAGGTGCAGGAGATACCTGAATGTTTGCATCTACTTTATATACAGCTTTTGAGCATAGAAGCTGTATATCCCTCTGTTGACAAATATATCCCTCAAATATATCCCTCCGTTGACAAATATAATGCAAAGATCATGAGTTGGTCCTGGGTAGATCCTGAAATCTGCATTGCCCATCCTTGAGTGGGGAGCAGACCAAAAGTAGTTGCCTGCTCCATCTGATCCTAGGTATTGTAAACCTATTTTACCATGATAGCTCTTGACTCGTCATGGGTACAGAAGTAGTTTAGAATCTTTCGAGTTATTCATGACCACTGCCCCAGTAAGAAGCTGATCGGTCACTGTATTGCATTTGCTGACCCCATCCTGTATGATTTCTGACTTTCTCAGCAGTTGTGTCACTATTTGAAGGGTAGCTGGCATATTATGCTTGCTTATTTCTTCTTCTTTGGCTAGCCATGGCTCTCTGGATGTCTAATGATGGTATTCCACTGAGGCTGTACATCCATTGACATTCATTGGCGTAAGACAACTAGCGATAATTCTGAAGCTGCTATTTAGCATAAGAGTGAAACAAAGTATATTTGCAGAAGTTCAAATCCTGGTCAGATGCTCCTCCTATTTTAAATCTGCAAGCTTCTGCATAGTATTGTTTTGAGCACTGGCTTTTCTTCTCGTCCGCTTGATGAGACTCTTGTAAGAAAGTGTGAAGACCACAGTTCTTCTGTGCCTCCTTGGGTCTGTGCACGATATCATTGTGATGCCAGCTGACGCTTGCATTTGAAATGGGGCGGGGATATGCACTTGTTGAATTTACTGCTTGTCAACTTTCATCAGATATTGTTTTAATAGCATCTAAACAACAACCACTTAAGATCGGATGATGAATTCACCTTTTGAGTAACAAAGTTTTAATGTGGCACAAAAGACTTTATTTGTCTCCTCTGGATTTTTTGGGATTGAAAGAAACCTTCCTAAAATATACATTTATTTATTTATTATAGGTATAAGCTGGGCTTTTGCCGATTCTGCACAGTGAAATACACTCCAAATGTCAATGAACTGGACAACGTATTTGTGCATCTTACAAATGTTGCCATACAAAAACACGGGGTAAGGCCTGGTTAATACAGAGAAGTAGTAATTTGGGATTGTTCATGCTGATGGAGGCTTTGATGCAGGCAATTCTCAGCATGGTTCTATAAAAAAAATGATTTTCTAGAGAGCTCAGCAAACCTGCAGATTATACTGTTCCTTCAAAGTTTTGCTACAAGACTGTAAAGCCACTGTGAGTGGACAGTAAAAAAATTCCCAAAGTAAGCTCTTGAGCTAGCGAACACAGCCTTCAAACTTGTCATTTAACTCCAATGGGCCAATGTTGTGAACATGCCTTGCCTAGCATGCCTGTACCAGACATGGTGCTTTTCAGAAATTTGTCCCTTTTACTTTATTTGTGAAACTTTATTTGTGCATGTGCACAAGAAATTGAGCCACCTCACTTAAGAAATTGAATGCTTGGTTTCTTTTCCCAGTTTCTGATTAGTTAAGAAAACTGTTTAAAACTATATTGATATTGATTTAGTCATCCCAAGTGCATAATCCTTTGAAGAAAATATTGCTCTATTTGTGTGAAATTTGAGCCAGTCTATGTGCAAGATCCTCCAGATAACAGTCCACTCTGCATAACACTGATGAGATGAAGCATCAAAAATTCACTATTTTAAAACCATCTTCAAAAGATCTTCCTGGATCACAGGGAATGTGCTTTTTGTCATATCACCATCATTGAATGCTCTGAATACACTCATTAATTTAGGGTAAACTACTGATGAATCATCAGTAATTTAGTATTCATATTAAATTCATAACCATTTTGAATTATTCTGAGTACTAATGGAAAACTTAAAATACTTTTGAAGGATGACTACAACTCCATTCATGGTGGGAAATGGACTGTGGCAAATCTGAAACTTTACTTGGAAAGCACACGAGGAAAGAAAGTCACTGATAACCTGTTTGATGAAATTCACTGGATGATTGTACATTCGCTCAAAGCTGTAGCTGTGAGTATAATTGTGATATTTAGTTACATTTAAGAGTGCAATAAGATGGCTGGAAATCGAAAACATTTTTAAAAATCTAGCACACAACCAAATCTCTTTAAGAAACTTTAAAACTCCTCCAAATTTATTTCTATTTATTCAATTTTCAGGATATGGTTATTGTTGGCAAGGCCAGCATTTTTTGCCCAAATCAAATTCACCTCAAGAACATGGTTGTGAGCTTTCTTCTTGAACAACTGCAGACCTTCTGATGAAGGTATGCTCTCAGTGGTGTTGAAAAGGGTGTTTCAGTACCCAATTCACGGTGAAGAAGCAATGACGTATTGCCAAGTTAGAATGGCATATGCCTGAGGAGGAAACGTGAGGTGGTAATGTCCTCTTCCACCCGAAGCTGCCTTTGTTCTTTGTGATAGCACTTCGTGAGGTTCAATCAGAGTAGGTAATCAACTGCAGTGCATTTGGTAAATGGTGCACTTATGGCACAGAAAATTAATATTTAGGGTGGGTGAGTGGGGTGCCAAGCAAATGGGATGTCTAAAACTGGAAGGTGTTGATGGGCCAATTTTAATCAGATTGGATATGTAAATGTAAAAAAACTATATGAATCCAGCCCATAAAAATCTTTGTTTTAACAGGGCTGGGTAGATAACTAACATACTCTCTTGGATGGTTTGCTCATACAAATGGTATAATAAGGCTTTGTGCTTCAGACTCTTCTCTACTGGTTTAAACACGACGAGATAGAGTTCTCAGACCTCAGGAGAACCATGGAAGAGAAAATATCCTTTCAATTGTGTTTGTGAGTCATAAGGAAGAGAATTGTAAACACAAAAAGGAAGAGAATTAAGCTGGCCGGTGGTGGTGTGACATCAGCACAGGACTTCAAGGCCAACGGTCCTGGGTTCAAATCTGGCTGGCTGCTTGCATGCTTTCCATGCATGCTGGGTTGAGCAACGAGCTATCAACTTGTCATAAAAAACAGACAAACACTAAGGAAACAGCAAAAAAAAAGCCGCCTGATGTGCCACAAGTAACAACAAAGGAAGAAAATTACATCTGTCTGCTTCCACCTCCCGGAAGGTCATGTCCCGCTCTAACCCACAGTACCACTGATCCTCTTCCAGTGGACTGCTGAGCAGTCATCAGGGTTTCTACTTCACCATAACTGCAAATCAAAAAACTGCAAGTGCTGGAACAAATCTGTATTAGAAGCAGAAAATGCTGTAAAAACTTAGCAGGATAGTCAGCATCTGCATAAAGAGTAAGCTAATATTTCTCTTTCAACACACATAAGATGCTGGAGGAACGCTGAGTTCCTCCAGCATTTTGTTTGCGTTGTTCGGATTTCTAGCATCTGCAGATTTTCTCTTGTTTGTAATGTTACTCTTTTGTTGGAACTGGGAAAGAGCAAAACCAAGTACAATAAGCAATTAAGAAAGAAATTAATATGTTGGTCTTTATTGTAAAGGTTTTTAAGCACATTGATTCAGAAGATTTGTTGAAAGTATACATATATAACATGGAAAAACAGATTCCCCTTTTTGTCTTTTTACATGAAGTGTGTTTTACTTGTTTTTAAGACAGTACCGTGTAGATTCAGCAGCTTGTGTAGTGTGGCTCCCTCTGAAGCCATAATGGATAAGATCTTGGTTGTCGTAGTTTGAATATTAATGTGTTAGTAAATTTCTAGCTTATCATGTCCTAGTTTTCATAGTTTTTAGAGAATTGTGGGCAGGGCAATATTTTGCTGTCTTGTCCAAAATTTCGAGGCCTTGCTTTATATAACAAAATCTTACTGAGTGAGGAATTGAATGTAACCATTTACAGAAAAATGCCTGTAGCAAAAAAATTGCAGTGATAATTGTATGCCATCTTGAAAAGTAGTTTATTTAATTTTTAACACCAGTAATATTTAACAAAGAAATTAAAATATGTGAATTCAAAAGCTTTTTCATTACTTTCACTATTTCTGCAGAAGATTGCTTGTTTCTAATCGAAAGTATTTGTTACAAGACATACACGACCTCACCAGCTTCCGGGGTTTAGACATTCTAACTCTGGAGTATAGATAGCTGGCACAGCCCTTTTAAGGGTTCAGGACTGTCCCGCTAATTGGCAATCATATTTTGGGCGCTTTTGAAGAGCACCTGAACCAGAGTTATCTAGTATTTGGTTTTGTGCTCAGTTCTCGATTCACTTTTATTCCATGTCTCTTTGGGTACTCCAGCTTTTGGGTCTGAACCAATCTCACCAAGGACTCATCACAGTATTGTGAGGTTTCTGGTTTAATAGTGATTTAATATCCATTTAATAAGCATTTATAAAGACTAAAGCTATCTACTGAGTGAATTCATTCAACAATTGTTTCTTCATTTCAACATTCTAAGCCAAATCTCTTCTGTCTTTTACAGCCTGTAATAACAAATGACAAACACTGCTTTGAATGTTATGGGTATGACATTATCATCGATAGCAAATTAAAACCGTGGCTCATTGAGGTAATTGGTGCTGAATAAATGCAGATTGAGATTTATGTAACAGCTGTTATCAATTGCTAAGACAATTCTAGAAAAAAATATGCTAATATGGTACAACACACTATGGAATAAAACAAAACAATGCTGTTCCATTATTAGAATTACAATGAATCACATGTAGTTAGACTCCTTTCTCAATCTTATTGGGACATCTTTTATTGGGCAGCACTTTTTAAAGCTTTCTTTGGAGTAAAGCACTGATGGAAAACAACTTACTGTAATGGATAGCTTGTGTCACTAATCATTTGACTGGCTTTTGTTTTTTAAGCAAGCAGTTTGCAGTTTTAATGGAGCTGAGAATAATACATGTAGATGCCACATCTGTTATCCTTTCCCAATTTCATTCTGATCTTAGAAATAGAATGGCCTGGGTGTCTCTTCCTTTCTGCTTACAGTATAAGCCCTATTTGAGATAGATGGAGATAACTACAAACAAAAAGTCAACAAATCAGATCCTAGGAAATTTTCAGTCTCCCTGCTGTACTTCTACACAAGCTATGCCTCATGTAAATCTTGAACTATAGAAATTCAAGAAGTATATGTATTAAATATATAAATGGAGGATTTCAGAACTGCCTTTTATCAGTGACTCATTGAAATGAGTCACTGTCTGTCTATTCAGGTGAATATAAAAGGCCCTTTGGTCAGGATGAGGGAGGATCTCAGTGAAGCCTTTTGAAGGTTGAAAGACCTAGACAGAGTAGATGTGGAAAGAATGTTTCCTGTGGTGGGGAGTCTAGGACAAGATGGCACAGCCTCAGGATAGAGGAGTGTCCATTTAATACAGAATTGCGGAGAAATTGCTTTAGCCAGAGGGTGGTGAATTTGTTACCACAGGCAGCTGTGGCGGCCAGATCATTGGGTGTATTTAAGGCAGAGCTTGATAGGTTCGTGACTGGACATTGCATCAAAGGTTACAGGGAGAAGGCCAGAAAGTGGGGCTGAGGAGGGGGGAAATGGATCAGCTGTGATTGAATGGCGGAGCAGACCCAATGGGCCAAATTGCCTAATTCTGCTCCTGTGTCTTATGGTCGTATTAGAGAAAAGGGCATCATTACATCTAAAGGACAGAGTACAACATGCAGGTACATCTCATTGTTCATGTGGCTGAGTTCATACATAAATGACTAACTTCAAAAGCTGGGAAAATACGTCATTTTATGAGCATGAAGGCAAGGTTTCCACTGTAAATAACTGAGATGCTTAAATGATGTAATTATTAGTATTTTCCTACAGGATAAGTCCTATTTATTTCAATTATTTCCATTTTTATAAAATCATTTGTCCTTCTAACAGGTAAATGCTTCTCCTTCATTGGCAGCCAGCACTGCTAGTGATCGAATCATGAAATATAATCTCATCAATGACACGTTGAATGTTGTAGTTCCCAACGGTGATATCTCAGCTTGGAAGTTCAGCAAAGCTCCTACTAAAGAAACCCTTGGAAATTATGTTATCCTGTAAGTTAGAAGAAAATAAATCTAAGTCCATTGCTTTTTCTTTTTTAATTTCTGTCTTCTGTCCATGTCAAGAGTATCACCTAGCTTGATAGAATGTTGTCTTTTTTATGCTGCAAATAGGTGAAGCAACATTTAATTTTTAAAAATATTCTTTTGGACCATTGAATTCATGTGGTTTGCAGAGCAATCCCATCAATCCTATTTCCCAACTTTCTTTTCCATAAGCTATTCTCTCTCACATGCTCATCAACTCCACCTGGTATCAGCCGCCTTCAGGAGGTGAAGACATCGCCAGGAGAGACATTTAAACCCAGTGCATTGAATGTAGTAAAGAGTCCCCGGCACTTCACAAGAACATTGCTCAACATTACCAAAGACAAACTGATAGCCATCAATATAGTAAAAATGAACAAAGATTGGAGGAAGTGTTTTAAAAAACATTTTTAGACTCTCATAAACAGAAACATAACCATGTCCCAGGTACCTAGAGGTGCATGAAAACAATACTCCCCAATATTTCATTAAAATTTCAATTCAGTAGCTTTTGATAATCCAAAGAGAGAGATTCATGTCTTATTATCATTTCAAAAATGTCATCTTATCAAGTTTACCTTCTGTGATAATTCAGAATTGTAGTTAATGATGGAATCTATTGCAAATAATCACATCCCATCAAAACAGATTAGAAATGGATAAAACCACTGCTGAATCCTTACCTAAATAAACACCTGTTTAAAAATCTAAAGATTCCTTGTTTTTATGTTTCATCATCAGCTGTGATGAAGATTTAACATTGAATGATGGAGCTGATCGTGAAACGAAAAATCGCCCGGGTCAGTCTGGTTCAAAAGGTGGAAGGGCAAAAGAGTTTGGACGACCTACCACCACAACTTGGAAATAATGTCCAAATAAAGAAGAAATTAATTGATAGCAGCAACTGATCTAAAATATTACTGTCCACATCCTTCATAAGCCAATTGTTCTAGCAACCCAGTTAATGATGAAGAAAGAATTTGTTGTTGGCAATTTGCTTTTCATTACTGGTTGGAAGAAGACAGGACAAGTATTATAGAGACACAATTTTATTTGAATTATATTTTGTATACATTCCTCTGCTGAGAGCTTCAAGTCAGGTCCAGACCCAAGCAATTTTTTTCTCCTGAACCACATTTGAATCACTTGCTACATTCCCAGAATTGGCAAGAGTAACATTATAACTCTCAAGGAGTAGAAACTGAACTGGGGACAGTTAGTATGAAATAACTACTGCTAAAGCATTAGGCTTCATATATTTATTTTGTGCAGATATAATTGTATCCTGATGATAATAAATGAGTGAAAATGTGTAAGTACTTCCTACTTTATGATAAAATATATTGTTTAAGGAGGGGAAATTTTGTGTTTGGAGGGTGTTGGTATTGCAGTGTGAAGTTCCCTTTACTATTCCTGCCACATTAATGAGATGGGGGAAGAGGAGCAGTTTAAAATCAATCACTTTGTATTTGCAAATGATATCTTCTCAAAACGTATCAACCCTTTTCCCTTATATCCTTTTCACATAGTGAAGGATTCATATCGCATGGCACAGTGGAAAAGACATTACTATTATAAAGCTGAGCTGTTGTAATAAAGTAGAGCCTGTGTGGAAACTAACAGAGTCATATGGTCAAGTAGAACTGATAGTTACATCATCAGTATTATGTGTCATGTCCTATGACATGTGCATTCATGGACCCATGACCATGATTGTTCTTGGCAAATTTTTCGACAGAAGTAGTTTGACATTTTCCTTCTTCTGGGCAGTGTCTTTACAAAATGGGTGACCCCAGCCATTATCTGCCTGGTGTCAGTGGTCACATAACCAGGGCTTGTGTTATGCACCGCGTACTCTCATGGATCACATGACCCGGACTAAGGGGATAAGCTACACCTAGCCCAAGGGTAACCTACAAGCTAGCAGAAGGAAAGTGCATCTTACACCTCCTTTGTGAGGGAGGAATCTCCACCCCGCCTTAAGAATAGAATATCTGTACATACATACAGTATAGTTCTGCGACATTGTTTTCCAGAATGAATTAGTTCATATATTTCCCACTTAATTCCAGATTTATACTAAGAAATGATTTCCAATTACCTAACCTTCAACATTGTTAGTAATAAGTTTTCTATTGTGTTTAGTGAGAATGGCATAAAATCCAATTGTGGTAATAAATCTGTGTTGAATTATGAGTAGCAAAAATATTTTCATGCAAAATCATTGCTTGGCTTACCACAGAAGTCTTGGTTTTAATCAACCTCATTGTTGAATCATTGGATTTATATATGTCACTGTTGCTGATCACAAACATCTTTTGAAGTTGTTCCATGAGGCTAACATTTTATTTTGAATGTCAATACGATGGAATTGCTGGGAATAATAGTTACAAATTAAAATAACGTAAACTGTTTTTAAATAGCTAGGGAGGAAACATGGCTCGACTTCATCCTTGAGGTTCTTTCTTTATGTTAAAAAAACTACAATCTAATCAATTCTAAGGTAAACTGTCAATTTCAAAGCAGAACAAAGAACTCAATTTACTTATTTTAATAAATATAACCATCTCATTACATAGTCTGCTCATATCTTTTCTATTCATCAACAACCTTTACTACCACTGGGGACATCTTAAAGATGCGGTGCCTCAGGAAGATGTCATCCATCATTAAGGACTCTCATCTTTCACGATAGGCCCTTTTCTTGTTACTACCATCAGGGAGGAGGTACACTCGCCTGAAGACTCAGATTCAATAATTTAGGAATAGCCATCAAGATTTTTTAATGATCCATGAACACTGTCTTTTTCTTTTGTACTATATATTTATTCTTGTACTTCATAGATTTTTCAGTCCTTGCACTGAACTTCTGCCACAAAACAATTAATTCATGTCATGTGTCTATAATAATAAATCTGATTCTGAAAATGAAGATAAAAAGACAATAATACAGATTACAGAACTGTGCAGGTCTTAGGTGCATGTAAAAAGTTCTGCAAAGTGAAGATACCTTCAAAAATAATTAAATGAAAAGTTCCTAAATATTAAAAATTTACTATAAAGAGCAGTAAAATGTAAAAAAAAACTAAATCAAATCCATATTTGGTGTGACTGCCCTTTGCCTTTAAAACTACATCAATTCTCTTAGGTACACTGTCTTGGAATTTTATTTAAAAAATCGTCTAGTAGATTGTTCCAAGCTTTTTGGAGAATTTTCCACAGTTCTTCTGCAGACTTGGCTGTTTTGCTTGCTTCTGTCTCCTCAGGTAATCCCTGACAGCCTCGATGGTTTTGAGATCAGGGCTCCAGGATGGCTGTATCATCTGACACCATATAAAATCTAGGGTGCCAAAGACTTTTGCACAGTACTGTACTGTACAAAATATACAGCCTGTTGAGAAAGGTTGGATAGGGAAAATGATTCATTTTCACATTCTTACACTTGTTTTATCATCTCCTTTCATCTTTCAATCTCTGCTGCCTTATATGCGATCAAAAATCTTTTCCCTGTTCCTTCCCTTCAGTTCTCTACTTTAAAACATAGAAACATAGAAGACCTAGGCCCTTAGACCCACGAAGCTGTGCCGAACACGTACTTACTTTAGAAATTACCTAGGGTTACCCATAGCCCTCTATTTTACTAAGCTCCATGTACCTATCCAAGAGTCTCCTAAAAGATCCTATCGTATCCACCTCCACCATCGTCGCCAGCAGCCCATTCCACACACTCACGCTCTCTGCATAAAAACTTAACCCTGACATCTCCTCTATATCTACTTCCAAGTACCTCAAAACTGTGCCCTCGTGTTCGCCATTTCAGTCCTGGAAAAAGCCTCTATCCACATGATCAATGACTCTCATCATCTTATACACCTCTATCAGGTCACCTCTCATCTTCTGCAGCACCAAGGAGAAAAGCCCAAGTTCACTCAACCTATTCTCATAAGGCATGCTCCTCAATCCCGGCAGCATCCTTGTAAATCTCCTCTGCACCCTTTCTATAGTTTCCACATCATTCCTGTAGTGAGGTGACCAGAAATGAGCACAGTACTCTAAGTGGGGTCTGACCAGGGTCCTAAGTAGCTGTAACATTACTTCTCGGCTCTTTAAGCTCAGTCCCACGGTTGATGAAGGCCAATGCACTGTATGCCTTCTTAACCACAGAGTCAACCTGCACAGCAACTTTGAGTGTCCTATGGACTTGGACCCCAACATCCCTCTGATCCTCCACACTGCCAATTGTCTCACCGTTAATATTATATTCTGCCATCATATTTGACCTACCAAAATGAACCACCTCACACTTACCTGGGTTGAACTCCATCTGCCACTTCTCAGCCCAGTTTGCATCCTATTGCTGTCCTGCTATAACCTCTGACAGCCCTCCACACTATCAACAACACCCCCAACCTTTGTGTCATTAGCAAATTTATTAACCCATCCCTCCACTTCCTTATCCAGGTGATTTATAAAAGTCATGAAGAGAAGGGGTCCCAGAATAGATCCCTGAGGCTCTCATTGGTCACCGACCTCCATGCAGAATATAACCTGTCTACAACCACTCTTTGCCTTCTGTGGGCAAGCCAGTTCTGGATCCACAAAACAATGTGCCCTTGGATCCCATGCCTCCTTAATTTCTTAATAAGCCTTGCATGGGGTACCTTATCAAGTGCCTTTCTGAAATCCTTATACACTACATCTACTGCTCTACCTGCATCAATGTGTTTAGTTACATCCTCAAAAAATTCAATCAGGCTTGTAAGGCACGACCTGCCTTTGACAAAGCCATGCTGACTATTCCTAATCATATTATGCCTCTCCAAATGTTCATAAATCCTGCCTCTCAGGGTCTTCTCCATCAACTTACCAACCACTGAAGTAAGACTCACTGGTCTATCATTTCCTGGACTACCTTTACACCCTTTCTTGAATAAGGGAACAACATCTTCAATCCTCAAATCTTCCGGAACCTCTACTGTCCTCATTGATGATGCAAAGATCATTACCAGAGGCTCAGCAATCTCCTCCCTCGCCTCCCACAGTAGCCTGGGGTACATCTCATCCGGTCCCGGCAACTTATCCAACTTGATGCTTTCCAAAAGCTCCGGCACATCCTCTTTCTTAATATCTATACAGGTATTCTCAAGTTTTTCAGTCCGCTGTAAGTCATCCCTACAATCACCAAGATCCTTTCTCGTAGTGAATACTGAAGCAAAGTATTCATTAAGTACCTCCACTACCTTGTCTGGTTCCATACATGCTTGATTGGCCCTATTCTCTCACATTTTGTCCTCTTGCTCTTCACATACTTAATTTTCCCTGCATTTTAAACATTGTTTTATCTCTGATTTTTCCTAGTTTCATTGAAAGGTCACTTACTTGAAATATTAACTATGATTATCTCTCTGACTTTACTTGATGCTCTCTGTTTTCCTTTGTTAATAATTGAGATTTTGTTAGATGTACCTTGTGAAAGGGAGAACTTTTTAAAAAGTTATTTTCAGTTGATTACATTGGAGCAACCCAAACACAACATTAAGAATTAAACAGATGAAGCCTCTGCAAAAGGAACAAATTTTCTTGGTGTTGTATTTTACCTTAAGTGAGCTTCTAACTACTTTTCTCTACTTTCTCTTTGATAGCCACTTTATTCTACCCTGCTTTAGTTCATTTGTTGCTAAAACACTCAACTATGTCTTTGTTAAGTCAAGGCTTAAACATCACAGTCAAATTCTGGCCTCCTGCACTATATTCTCTATGAGATTAAGTTCATGCAAAACACTGCTGTACGTATTTTAACTTGGACTAAGTCCATTCCTCCTATCACTCATGCCTTTGCTGATTTATACTAGCTTTCACTGAAGAAACATTTTACTTTTAAAATTCATATCCTTATCTTGAACTCCTTCTAAGACCATTTCTCCTCTTGTAATCTCCTCTAACCATTATAAATTATCTGAGATCTAGCAAATCTGGTTTCATGATCATCTAGAAATATGAGCCAACAGTTGTTTATCTTCCAAGATAAAGGTCTGAAATTTTGACTCCTTCTTCTCTTCAAAACATACTTACAGTTTTGGCATAGTAATTTAGTATTTGCGTAGTTTAGTATTGAATTTTGCTTGTCATGTTAATGAGAAAGAACAAAATGTTTTTATTACTCTGTAGCAGGATTCCCAATCTTTTTTATGCCCCGGACCCCTACCATTAACCGAGGGGTCTGTGAAATCCAGGTTGGGAACCCCTGTTCTGTAGGCTCTGCGTCAATAGAAAGTCTTACAATTCAGCTACAGATTTCCACCACAACTGGAGCAAGGCCAATATTTAAACAATGGGTTTTGCTAGTGTTTTTGGAAAGGGTTTATACTAGCTTGACAGGAAGGTCAGAACCTGACGGAAGAGTCAGGCAAGAAGGAAGCAAAGCATGAAGTTTAGATTAGAAATGTAGCAGACAAAATAAATAGACTGTGGAAAAAAGGTCAAATAGCATCAAATTTTTTAAAACGTTAAAAGGCCATGTAGATAGATGCTGTATCTGCAACAAGGTGAGTGAATATGATCGGACTGCCATTTCAGAAATGTAGTTGTAGGGTGACCAAAGCTGAAAATTAAATCTTCAGACTGTTCAGCATCTGGGAGGTACAGACAAAGTCAAAAAGGAGGTGAAGTAGTTCTGTCAATAGAGGATTCCATCAGCACTCTAGTTAGAAAGAATCTTAGCTTTGAAAATCATGGTAGGTAATTCGAAAGAGACTGGTTTGAACTAAGAAGCAGCAAGAGAGCAAAGGAGTTAAATACTCCCGGTCCAAGGTCCTTTGTCAGAACTGTGGAAGTGAGAAAAGAAATTAGTTTTCATATCAAGGAAAGTGGTTAAAACAAAGATAGTGTCTCTGACAGAGTGTGGCAGAATGAGTTGAGGTGAGAGTAGCAATCAAATTAAGTTTCTGTATCTTCAAACATGTTTATATCCTAAACTTAGCCAACACAGTTGGCCTGAAGTATTAACACTTATTCTCTTTTCACAGAACATCCTTGACATCAGAATCAGAATCAGGTCTATTATCATGGCCATATGCTGTTAAGTTTGTTGTTTCGTGGCAGCAGTGCAGTGCAAGACGTAAAAATGACTATAAGTTACCATAAACAAACAATTAAATAGTGCTGAACAGGAGTAGCGAGATAGTGTTTATGGGTCGTTCGGAAATCTGACGGCGGAGGGCGAGAAGCTGTTCCTGAAATATTAAGTGTGGGTTGTCAGGCTCCTGTACCTTCTCCCTGATGGTAGTAATGAGAAGAGGGCTTATATATGATGGTGAGGATGCTTAATGATGGATATCACTTTCTTAAGGTAGCACATTTTGAAGATATACTCGATGCTGAGGAGGAGGCTTGTGCCTGTGTTGGTGGTGGCTGAGAATACAACCGTCTGCAGGCTCTCGTGATCCTGCACGTTGGCAGCTCCACACCTGAATGTGATGCAGCCAGTCAAGAGTGCTCTCCACTGTAAACATTTGCAAGAGGCTTTGTGATGTGCTAAATCTATTCAAACTCTGAATGAAGCACTGCCACTGGAATGCATCCTTCGTGTTTGTAACAACGTGTTGGGTCCAAGGTAGATCCTCTGAGATGCTGACACCCAGGAAGATGAAGCTCTTTTTTTTTTTTTTTTTTTTTTTTTTTTTTTTTCTTTTCAAAATTCTTTATTACAAATGTCGGTGCCATACAATATTTACAAACCCAGTGAATAACACATTTACTACACTACAAACAGACAATACATGTTAAACCAATATATTGCCATCCTCGTCAATGATGGCATTTACACCCCGCGGAGCCCAACGGTCCCGGAACATCTCGACGGTCGCCGTGGACTGTGCGTATTCCTTTTCAATGTTCACCCGGGCTCGAACATACCCCCTAAACATAGCCAGGCAGTCCGCCCGGGGAGAACCTCCTGCCACCCTTTTCCAGGAGCCACGGATGGCAATTTTCGCCAGCCCCAGGAGCAAGTTGACAAGGACATCCTCATCCCTCTGTGCCCCCCTCCTTACTGGATGACCATATATGAATAGGGTGGGACTGAAATGCAACCAGAAGGCGAGAAGCAGCCCACGCAAATACGCGAAAAGGGGCTGCAGCCTCACACACTCCACGTACATATGGTACACGGTCTCCTCCAGCCCGCAGAAGTGACACGCGGCTGGGAGATCCGTGTACAAACTAAAGAACTTATTGCAGGGCACCGCTTTATGCAGCACCCTCCAGCCGAGATCCCCAAGGTGCATGGGAAGGACTCCCTTGTAGAGGGACTTCCACTGGGGACCCCCCTCACCTCCAGGTGGAAAGACCGACCGCCATGGCGTGTCGGGACGGTGGACAAATGCTAGGAAGTGGAGGGTGTGGAGCAGCAGCCCATAAAGGTACCTCCTGCCTGCATCCCTAAATGGGATTGTGGGTGTTGATGAAAGACGGCTCAAGTTGTGTGGATTCGTCTCTCGGGTAAGGCTGCGGGGCCTGGGCCCGACGAGCAGCTCAGCCCGAGTCGTTCCACACACCTGAGCCGCACTGACATCCGTTGAGACAGGGCAAGGGTCGGCCAGGACCCCGCCCTCTGCCAGAGGAGGGGATTCCCAGCCTGAGGCAACCATGTTCCAGACTCTCAGTAGGTCCTGATAGAAGCCGGGCAGCCTCTGCAAAGCAGCACGGCTGACGCCCGCCGGTGGTAGCTGCATATCTTCGGCAAGACAGCAGCCCCTCCGGAGGAAGAAAGTCGCCAACACGTGCCACCTGGGAGGGTGCTCGGCGTACAGGAATCTCTGCAGCGTCCTGAGGCGGAGAGCCGCCAGTCGTGTGCGTACACACACCAGCGACTGTCCGCCCTCTCCTTCTGGGAGACTCAGAACCGCTGCAGAGACCCAGTGCTTCCTGTTTCCCCAGAAGAAGTCCACTAGCTTCCTCTGCATTCTTGCGACAAAAGGGGCAGGGGGGGCCAAGGTGACCATCCGGTACCACAACATGGAGGCCACCAGCTGGTTTATGACCACCACCCTGCCTCGATAGGAAAGCACCCTGAGAAGGCCTGACCAGCGCCCTAGCCGGGCCATGACCTTTGTCACCAGGTCCTGCCAGTTCGCCAGCCAGGTCTCCCCAGAAGGACTCAGGTAGACTCCCAGATAGAGAAGACGTCTGGTGCTCCACTCAAAAGCTCTCATCTCCTCCGGCAGGGAGTCCACCTGCCACTGGCCTACTAAGAGTCCGGAACATTTCGCCCAGTTGATCCTGGCGGAGGATGCCGCCGAGAAAACATCTTGGCACTCGCGCATCCTCCGCAGGTCACAGGGGTCTGTCATCATGAGGAGTACGTCATCGGCGTAGGCCGAGAGGACGACCCCCATGTCCGGTTCGCGCAGAACCAGACCTGTCAGCCTTCGCCGAAGAAGGCCGAGGAATGGCTCGACACAGATCGCATACAGTTGACCGGACATGGGGCACCCTTGACGCACTCCTCTTCGGAAGTGGATAGGTCCTGTCAATGATCCATTAATTTTAACTAGGCACTCTGCGGCAGAGTACAGGAGCCGAACTCGGGCCACAAAGTGTGGTCCGAGCCCAAAAGCCTGCAGGGTGCCCACCAGGAAACTGTGGTCCACCCGGTCAAAAGCCTTCTCCTGGTCAAGAGAAAGAAACGCTGCCGGGGTCCCAGTCTCCTGGAGTAGGTGGATCAGGTCCCGTACTAGGTGGACATTGTCCTGGATGGAGCGGCCCGGGACTGTATAAGATTGGTCAGGATGGACCACCTGTCCAATTACCGAACCCAGACGGTTGGCCATTGCCCGGGCGAAGATCTTGTAGTCCACGCACAAGAGGGAGACCGGCCGCCAGTTCTTTAGCAGGCGGAGGTCTCCCTTCTTGGGCAGTAGGACCACAACAGCTCTCCGCCATGAGAGGGGCATTTCTCCAGTGGCTAGGCTCTCCCCTAGGACAAGGCTGTAATCATCCCCCAGGACATCCCAAAAAGCCTGATAAAACTCAACACTCAGTCCATCCAAACCAGGGGACTTGCCCCTCCGGAGTTGCCGAAGGGCAGTGGACAGCTCCTCCCGAGTCAGGGGGGCATCCAGACGCACTGCGTCCTCTGGGCTGACCTTCGGCAAATCCTCCCAGACCTCATTACACGCCTCCGCATTTGACGGATCAGGCGAGAATAAGGACCGATAGAATGAACGGACCTCGTTGTTAATTCCATCAGGGTCCGTGATGGAGGAGCCATCGGCAGCCAGCAGCTCCACTAGCTGCTTTTGAACTCCCCGCCACCTTTCCAACGAGTAGAAGAAGGGTGAGCCACGGTCCAAATCCTGCAGCATTTGGATCCGTGACCTCACGTACGCACCTCGGGACTGCTGAAGCTGCAGGTTCCTTAGTGCGTCCTTCTTCTCCTGGTATTCCTGCCACAGCTGTTGGTCTCCAGCGGTCGGACCGAGGCGGGACTCCAGGTCAAGCAACGCTCTCTCAAGCCGCTCAACCTCAGAGCTCCGCCTCTTTGTCGACCCCCTAGTGTACTCCCGACATAAAAACCGGATGTGGGCTTTGCCCACATCCCACCATAGCCGTAGGGAGCAGAAATCTCTTCGCCTCTCCTTCCAGGAGACCCAGAAAGCTCGGAACGAATCCCGGAATCGGCTGTCCTCCAGCAGCCGGTTGTTAAAATGCCAGTACCCGGATCCCACCCGAGGGTGTAGTGGAATAAATTCCATCCACACAAGGTGATGATCCGAGCACGACACCGGCTGCATGGAGGACGCCGACACGCGGGAGACGTAGGCCTGAGAGATGTAAATGCGGTCTATCCTGGAACCTCCTTCTCTAGACCTTCTCGAGAAGGCGCTAGAGTTGGGGTGAAGATTCCGCCAGCTGTCCACCAAGTCAAAGGAGCCGACTAGCTCCTTTAACTTTTTTGCCGATGCTGGGTCGCGTTGGAGGCCCGAACGGTCCTCCGCCTCGAGGGTACAATTGAAATCTCCCCCGAGGATGACGCAATCCCCAGGATCGATGGAGCTCAGCAGGGTGGACAGCTGGCAGAATAGGCGCGTCTGCATCACACCGCGCCTGGGAGCATACACATTGATAAAATGCAATGGTACGCCATCCAGGCGCACAACCAGGTGGAGCAGACGGCCGGGCACAACGTCCTGGACTCTTTCAATTACTGGCTGGAAGGTCGGGGCCAACAGGATCGCCACCCCGCTAGAAATGGAGCTGAGGTGACTCATGTAGACCCCGCCCCGCCACTCCAGGAGCCAAGCAGACTCGTCCCCAGGGATGGTATGGGTTTCCTGCAGGAAACTCACCGTATACCGCCCATCCCTGAGGGCTGAGAGATTGTTATGCCTGCGAAGAGGACCCCTGCTGCCGTTTACGTTGAGACTAGCTATGGTAAGCTTCATGGCGGGAGCACACTAGGTCTCAGCAGCTGTGCCCATTTCGGTGAGAGCGGAGGCGCCCTCCACCACACTGTCCGGAAAGAAAGCAAGGTTACTTTTTGCCTTCCGGGCTCGAGCGGTACCAGCGACACCCTGTGACCCACCATCCCCCGTAGGAGCGAGGCTGCTTCTCCCTCTAATGTCCCTTACTAGGTCATCTAGGAAGGATTTTAGTTGCCGTCTGTCGTTCCCCGCCACCGCATTCCTCTTTCCCTTTCCCTTTCCACCACTGACCCCTCAATGAGGATTGGTGTGCGCTCTCCTGACTTTCCCTTTCTGAAGTCTACAATCAATTTCTTGGTCTTAATGATGTTGAGTGCAAGGTTGTTGTTGTGATACCACTCAACCAGCTGATCTATCTCACTCCTGTAAGCCTCTATGTTGCCATCTGAAATTATATGCACCAACTATGGTGTCATCAGCGAATTTACAGATGGCTTTTGAGCTGTGCCACACAGTCGTCATTGTAGAGAGGATAAAGCAGTAGGCTATACATGCATCTTTAAGGTGCACCGGTGCTGATTATCAACAAGGGGGAGACATTATTACTGATCCACACGGACTGTGGAATCCTGCTGAGAAAGTCAAGGATCAAGTCGTAGAGGCAGGTAGAGAGGATCAGAATTTGAAGCTTATTGATTAGTACCGAGGGGATGATGGTGTTGAATGCTGAACAGTAATAGATAAACAGCCTGATGTATCCGAATCAGACTCAGGTTTATGATCACCGGCATGTGACGTGAAATTTGTTAACTTAGCAGCAGCAGCAGTTCAATGCAATACATTATATTGAAGAGAAAAAAAAATAAAAATAATAATAGACAAGTAAACCAATTACAGTATACGTATATTGAATAGATTAAAAACGTGCAAAAATCAGAAATATTGTATATTTTTTAAAAATGTGAGGTAGTGTCCAAGAGTTCAATGTCCATTTAGGAATCGGATGGCAGAGGGGAAGAAGCTGTTCCTGAATTGCTGAGTGTGCGCCTTCAGGCTTCTGTACCTCCTATCTGGTGGTAACAGTGAGAAAAGGGCATGTCCTGGGTGTTGGAGGTCCTTAAAAATGGACGATGCCTGTCTGAGACAATGCTCCGTGAAGATGTCCTGGGGACTTTGTTGGCTAGTGCCCAAGATGGAGCTGACTAGATTTACAAGCCTCTGCGTCTTTCAGTCCTGTGCAGTAGCTCCGCACCCCCCCCCATACCAGATCACTATGCAGCCTGTTAGAATGCTCACCACGGTACATCTATAGAAGTTTTTGAGTGTATTTGTTGACATGGCAAATCTCTTCAAACTCCTAATGAAATATAGCCGCTGTCTCCAGGTGTATTGCTGTTCTCCAGGTGGTCTAAAGTTGAGTGGGCAGCCAGTGAGTGTGTCCACTCTAGATTGTGGTGGTAGGCAAATTATAGCAGGTTCAGGTCTTTGTTCAGGCAGGTGTTAATTCTAGCCATGACCTCTCCATCACAGCAGATGTGAGTGCTACCGGGCAGCTCATTCTGCTTTTTGAGCACCAGATTCAGATTTATTTATCAAATATATATCAAAACACATAGTGAAATGCATTGTTTGCTTTAACAACCAGCACATCCTGATTGCTCTCTCTTTGTGCTAAGTAGACCTATCAGTTTTCTCTGTGGGTGGTCAAAGAGCTCTGCCAGTTGATGAAGCTGCTTTTGGTGCTGCCAAATTCTAACTGTGATGTAGAAAGGGCATTCAGCATGGTACATCACATTAAGACAGAAGTCAGAAGTCAGCTGCCTCACAAAACACTTTTGAATCTGATGTCTTGCAAAATTAGCAAATTCATTGACACAGACTGCTATGAGGTTGAGACTTCCGGCAAAATGCTCAAATCTGCCAAGCAAGCCACATCACAGTACAAGGAAAGTTTGCAAAAGAAATAGAAAAGCTATTTGCAATAGCATTTAGCTATTAGCATTGAGATGCCAACAAAATACCCAACAAGATATATATATCTTGTTGGGTATTTTGTTATATATGTATATATCTATACATATATATATATGTATAGATTTCTACCATTTGTACAATTTCTTGTACAATATCCATGATTCAATGACAAATCAACGGGCCGGGGCACTGCGCGCACTGATGTCGTCAGTGGACGCGGGCGCATGGGAGACGTCATAGGGACGCGCCACACGGAGCGAGGAAGGGTCGAGAGCAGGTAGGCTCTGTTTCTGGGGAAGGGCTCGGTAAACGGGTGTTGTATGAGTGTCGATACGGCTATCACCTCGGTGGAGTGTGTTAATTGTTTGCACGATCCCAGCCAGGGCTCGGTAACGGGGAAAATAGTGCTGGAGAAGCGGCGATATCCGATCATGACGGCAGGTTTCCCCAGCGGCGGGCAGTTCCTGTCTGATCTCCCCCTGCCCGACGATTCGAGAGAACACACAGGGAAAGTTTGGGCTGCTTGAAGGTCTGGTGCCGGCGCCTCTGAACCGTCTGTGTTAGAACAATGATTTTGAAGGCAGTCGAAATGATATACTCGGCTAATTCCTTATATAGGAGGGTTGACTTATCACGAATGGATTCCACTGGCACGTTGAGTCGGTGTCAAGAAAGGCAAATGCAATGTTGGCATTCATTTCGAGGGGACTAGAATATAAAAGTAAGGATGTAATTCTGAGGCTTTAGAAGGAATCGGTCAGACCGCACTTGGTTATTGTGAGCAGTTTTGGGCCCCTTATATAAGAAAGAATGTGCCGGCATTGTAAAGGGTCAAAAGGAGAATGATTCCGAGAATGAAAGAGTTAATGTACGAGGAGTGTGTACACTCAGTGGAGTTTAGAAGAATGAGCGGGCTTCTCATTCAAACTTATTGAATGTTGAAAGGCCTAGATAGAGCGGACGCCTAGAGGATGGGGAGAGTCTAGGGCCAGAGATCGTTGCCTCAGATAGAGAGACGTCCGTTTCGGACAGAGATTTCTTTAGCTAAGGGGTGCTAATACTGTGGAATTCATTGCCCAGGCAGCTGTGTAAGCCAAGTCATTGGGTATATTTAAAACAGGGGTTGCTAGGTTCTTGTTTAGTGAGGGTGTCAAATGTTATGGGTATAAGGTAGGAAAATAGAGTTGAAGGATAATAAATTAGGCGTGATGGAATGGCAGAGAAAACTTGATAGGCTGACTGGCCTAATTCTGCTCCTATGGTCTTCTGGTCTTTTGGATGAAGAAATCAAGTACATATTCTGTGGGAGACTGAGTGATGATGTTACTGAAACACATAAAATTCAAAGGGGGCATGATGGAGTAGATCTGAGATGTTTTCCACTGGTTTAGGGGTCTTAAAAAGGGAGCATAGTTTTAAGATTAGGGGTGAATCATTTAAAATTGAAGTGAGTTACAACTCGAGTTCTTTCTTTGGAGGGTTGTGGGTGCTAGTTCATTGGGTGCATTTCAGGGAATGTGGATATACCTTTGAACGATTAGGGGACCTGACACAGAAGAAACATTGAGACATTTGACACGGCTAGGGTCCTATCAATGGCTTAACTTACTATTTTCTTATGTTCTAATTGAAAATGCTAAAAATACACACAGCAAGTCAAACAATGTGTGTGGAGAGAGAGAAGAGGCTAATGCATTTTAGGTTGATATTCTTCATCGTACTGGGAAAATTTGAGATTATGAGTCTTAAGTTTAAGAGAAAAGGGAGAAAGGTAAAGGCCTGTCATAGGTTGAAGAACATGAGAATGTGGACTAGGCAATTCAGTCTATTCTGCCATTTAACATTGTGGCTAATCTTCCTGATTGTCATTTCCTGAACAAATATCCATATCCCCTTTCACTGTCTTCACAGCTTTCTTGGGCAGTGAGTCTCAAAGATTTGCCACCACCTGGATGGTCCTGAATGGTTACTCCTATTTTAAAGTTACCCTCTGATCCTAGCCAGAGAAATCTTTAACTTCAACTTTGTTTTGACCCTGTCAAGTCCCATAGGAACTTTGTTCAAGAGAGACTAAATGCTGGAGCTGGCTAGTGGCAAAGTCTAGTGAATAACAAAAGAGTGAGTGTAAACAGAAGGTGAGTTTAGTCATTTTGCCAGAGAGTCATTGAACGTTACAGCTCAGAAACAGGCCCTTTGGCCCATCTAGTCAATGCCAAACTGTTATTCTGCCGAGTCCCGTCAACCTGCATCCGGACCATAGCCCACCTTACCCCTCCCATCCACGTACATATCCAGGTTTCTCTTAAGTAAAACATAGGAGCTGAATTAGGTGATTTGGTCTGCTCCACCGTTCTATCATGGCTGATTTATTATCCCTCTAAATCCCATTCTCCTGTGTAATCTTTGATATCCTGACTAATCAGGAATTTGTCAACCGCTGCTTTAAATATACTTAATTACTTGGCCTACACAGCCGTTTGTGGCAATGAATTCCACAGATTCACTGGCCTCTGGCTAAAGAAATTCCTCTCCCTCATCTGTTCTAAAGGGACATCCTTGTATTCTGAGGCTGTGCCCTCTGGTCTTAGACTCCCCCATTGTAGGAAACATCCTCCAACGTCCACGCTATCTAGGTGTTTCAATATTCGATAGGTTTCATTGAGATGCCTCCACATTCTTCTAAACTTCAGCGAGTACAGGCCCGGAGCCATCAATTGCTCCTCATAAGTTAAACCTTTCATTCCCGGAATCATTCTTGTAAACCTCCTTTGGACCCTGTCCAATGTTAGCACAACTTTTCTTAGCTAAAGGACCCAAAACTGCTCAAAGGTGTGGTCTCATCATTGCCTTATTAAACCTCAGCATGACATCCTTGTTCTTATATTCTAGTCCACTTGCAATGAATGCTAACATTGCGTTTGTCTTCCATACCACTGACTCAACCTGCAAGTTAAGTTTTAGGGAATCTTGCAGGAAGACTCCCAAGTCCCTTTGCACCTCTGATTTTTGAATTTTCTGCCCATTTAGAAAACAGTCTACACCTTCATTCCTTCTGCCAAAGTGCATGACCATGCACTTCCCAACACTATATTCCATCTGTCGCATCTTTGTCCATTCTCCCAAATTGTCTTAAATTCTTCTGCAGGCTCCCTGCTTCCTCGACACTACCTACCCCTCCACCAATCTTTATATCATCTGCAAACTTGGCCACAAAGCCATCAATTCTGTCATCCGAAGTATTGACATATAACAAGAAAAAAAGAGATACCAACACCAACGCTTGCAGAACACCACTAATCACGGACAGCCACCCAGAAAAGGCCCCACTCTTTTCCCTCTGTTCTACTGTACTCTTCAGTGCCCTACTGTTCACCGTGTAAGCCCTGTCATGGTTTGTCCTCACAAAGTGCATTAAATTTTGTCTGCATTAAATTCCATCTGCCTTTGTCAGCCCATTTTCCCAGCTGGTCTATATCTTGCTGCAAGCTTTGATAACCTTCCTTGCTGTCGATTTGGTGTCATCTGCAAATTTGCTAATCCAATTTACCACAGTATCATGCACTGTTGTTAATCCCTGCAGCACACCACTTGTCACAGTCCTCCAGTATTGTGTGCAGTTTTGGTCCCCTAATCTGAGGAAAGACATCCTTGCCATAGAGGGAGTACAAAGAAGGTTCACCAGATTGATTTCTGGGATGGCAGGACTTTCATATGAAGAAAGACTGGATGAACTGGGCTTGTACTCGTTGGAATTTAGAAGATTGAGGGGGGATCTGATTGAAACGTATAAAATCCTAAAGGGATTGGACAGGCTAGATGCGGGAAGATTGTTCCCGATGTTGGGGAAGTCCAGAACAAGGGGCCACAGTTTGAGGATAAAGGGGAAGCCTTTTAGGACCGAGATTAGGAAAAACTTCTTCACACACAGAGTGGTGAATCTGTGGAGTTCTCTGCCACAGGAAACAGTTGAGGCCAGTTCATTGGCTATATTTAAGAGGGAGTTAGATATGGCCCTTGTGGCTACGGGGGTCAGGGGGTATGGAGGGAAGGCTGGGGCGGTGTTCTGAGTTGGATGATCAGCCATGATCATAATAAATGGCGATGCAGGCTCGA
The DNA here is from genome assembly GCF_030028105.1 of Mobula birostris. NCBI lineage: Eukaryota > Metazoa > Chordata > Chondrichthyes > Myliobatiformes > Myliobatidae > Mobula > Mobula birostris. The sequence continues at coordinate 31,348,889 of NC_092378.1, read as the reverse complement.
AGGGCTGAATGGCCTACTCCTGCACCTATTTTCTATGTTTCTATGTTTCCAGTCAGAGATAGAACCATCTACTATCACTCTCTGGCTTCTACTGCGAAGCCAATGTGTAATCCAATTTTCTACCTCATTCTGAAGGCCAAGCGACTTAACCTTCTTGACCAACCTCTCATGTGGAACCTTGTCAAAGACCTTGTAAAAAACATCCATTAAAAATTAAACTGCAAACAGTGGAAATGAAATTTAAGTCTGGATTGACCAAGTATTTGGAATTGTTCTTTCTCAAGAGAGTGTAAGATTACCAAGAAAAAACACGGAAACACGTGAAACATTCGGCTTGTTAGGCAGCAATTTGGAAAAACAGATAATATTTCAGGCAGGTCACAGACAATTTGTCAGAATTGGGAAAGAAAAGAGATAAAGTAGCTTTAAATTGCAGAGGGAGTGGGAAAGGAATGGATAGGACAAGGGAAATATCTAAGGATGGGCTAAGCTGTTAAGTAAAATGCTGATTCTGTTTCTACTATACTTACAGTGATACTAAGTAGTCGTCATCATACTAAGACTAGGTGAGAAGTACTTGACAATTATTTTTGTCTTTTGCCTAAAATTTTTAAGTCTTTTTCTCCTGGGCCATGCCTGAACTTCCTAATTTTAATAAAATTTCTTTTTAAACCTAAGATTTGAATTAACTTGAAGACAAAGGTAATGGATATCCGACCTAATCAAACAATTTATATTAACAATATCAACGATAAAGTCAAAAAAGAAGGTAAGTGGTTGTGAAAGTTTCTTGACTACTTACTTGCTTGCCTGTATCCCTGTTATCTATCTGTGTTTGAACGATCAAAAATGAGTGAAAATCATGAGGTAGTTACAGTGGGTTACTGTTGATTAGAGCAGACCTGCTTAGTTTGACTAAAAGCTAACCACTTCTTGTTATGATTAATGCAATGAAGCTTGACGAATTACCAATTATATGACCATTTTGTAAAGTATTTATTTGACAACTTGGCCTCTTGCATTATATTTATACAGTGGATTAGGGTTATTTGGGACACATTGTGACCTGTATATTTTGGCCTAATTAAGCGACTGCCCTAATTAGCTGAATTTTCAAAGGAATAGTTAAAAGTGTTTTTAAAAAAAAGATGAGCTACCATTTAACTAAATAAATTTGATATTTAAATAAAATACAGAACAAATTAGAATACTACCAAAGTACTATAAAACTGTGTGTTAGTTCCTAATAGTTACCAATGGAGGAATTCATCCAGAGTAACCTGTCATGTTCTTTTGATTGACTTTAAATGAACAAGATTAGCGCAGGCACCTAGTGCAGATAATGGACTGCCCTTATTGATTTCCTGCATAAAGTAATGTCATCATTCAAAAATAAATTGATCGTGAATGGTGTTAGGCAGATGGCTTTTAATTTGGTCCAGTAGGTTAATTTTTTTGGCTAGTGTCCAATCTTTTCATGGCATTTTGGCAAGGGTCTGAACATTTTTTAAAAGTCAAAATAAAAAACAAAATGTCAAAAATCACTGCTTTTTGATTCTGCATCTGTTGGCCCAAATGGATAACATAATATGTTATTTTAAAACTGTCTGCTCCAAGCATGGTGTAATGTCTTAACAGCCATACAAGTACACGTGACTGACACTAGTTTAAAAACTGTACGGCAACAGTTTACTGTCACAATTAAGCGGCAAAGACTCCCAGATAAACAAAGGGGATGTCGGCTACTTTCTTGATTAGTTAATGTACTTTAAGAGTTGTCCCAAATAAGCAGCTGCCCTGATTAATTGATAGCCCAATTAACTGGAATCCACTGTATATTAAGATGTAGTCAATTAAAATGGGTGTTGTTAAAATGAAACGTGTATCTGAGGATAACGTCAATAAGGTTGAGAATATAAATGAAAAATGGTAGCTGGCTCAAAACTGAACATTACTGCATAGATAGTAGTGGAGTTAGTATAGTTAAGTTTTGAACGTTCTGTAGATCAGAATCACATGAACGAAGGATCTCATTTGTTATTTTTGTTAGATGTAGAAATGAAACATAGAAAAACTACAGCACAATACAGGCCCTTTGGCCCACAAAGTTGTACCAAACATGTCCCTACCTTAGAAATTACTAGGGTTACCCATAGCCCTCTATTTTTCTAAGCTCCATGTATCTATCCAAAGGTCTCCTAAAAGACCCTATCGTATCTGCCTCCACCACCGTTGCTGGCAGCCCATTCCACGCACTCACCACTCTCTGCGTAAAAAAAAAAAAAACTTATTCATGACATCTCCTCTGTACCTGCTCCCAAGCACCTTAAACCTGTGCCCTCTTGTGCTAGCCATTTCAGCCCTGGGAGAAAGCCTCGGACTATCCACATGATCAGTGCCTCTCATCAAGTATTTAAAAAGTTAGAACAAAACAGAAACCCTAAAATTCTCTATTTGTGGGAGTACTTTGAAAAAGATCTGTGGTTCCTTAATATTCTTTATAATTCTATGTTTTTCATCAGTGGAATAAGGAAGAAAATGGGATACAAACCATTTGTGATCTCATCCCCCCCCCCCCCCCGTCGTTTGAGAATAAAAGACGCTTTAAAACCTGTTTTCTTCTCCGTTAATGTGACTGTGACCATCAAGCTACAAAGAAGAGATATGGTCAATCGCATTCATGAAGGAAAATAAACTAGAATTATTTGAAAACAGGCTATTTCTGGAAGTTCAATCAGTCTGTAGATCTTCTGGCTTCATTATTTTAAGTATAGCATGCTGTTTTAAATCTCAGTTTGAGTTGACCTGACACAGTCCAAAGGACCTAGCTTTGGAAATGGGTAACAGGAAGGATATACGTATGATAAGGGCAAAAAAAACTTAATTTTAATTTGGTCAGAAATTCAGGAAAATCTGAAATCTGGCACAATCTAGGTCTACTTTTGAAAATGCCAGATTTTGGACATTGAACCTGCAGTAAACATTATTTTATATTTAAAAACGAGGTTACAAATGTCTTATTAAACAGTGCTGCCCAAATTGTTTGGGAGTTGTATGGTGGAAGATGGTTGAATGGCTAACACTGAGTAAATCTGGATAACAAAATTAAATATTCCCGGATAAGGTTTTATTTTGAACTTTTTCTTTCATAACATGGATTACAAGACAGTAATCAAATTTAAAATTTTGTAACCATATAGTTTGCAAATGATGTTGAATCTCCAAAATTGTTGGCAGTAAATTTTGATAATGAATGACAATGTTGGCTGTAAGGTTGTAATGCAGTCCATGTATGGACTGGGTGTATCAGCCCTGAGAGCACAATGTTGTCTGTGTCTGTTCCTGTCTCATTTGTGTAACTGGCAACAATCTCATGGTCCTGTTCTTGAAAGTGACATTGGGAGTTGATGGAAGAAATGTGTCAGGTTTCTTCCGATTCAGATTCATTTATTTAACACATGTATATTGGAAACATACAGCTAAATGCTTTGTTTGTGTTAACAACCAATACAACGTAAGGATGTGCTGGCTACAGCCTCAAGTGTTGCCATGCATTTTGGTAGCAACATAGCATATCCATAGTGTTCAGCAGAACATCATAGCAAGAACAGCATAAACAAAAATAGTAAAACAAGTCCCTTTTCTGCCTCATTTATCACTTAATCAAATGAACAGACAGGTCTCCAACCCCAGGGCAGGCTTTCTCTGGGTTTCCAACCTCTAATCTCTGGCCTGGACTTGTAGACATTGGGCCTTCAACTTCTAACCCCTCACTCCCATCCAAAGGGCCTTGACCATTGGGCTTCAACCTTCGGTATTGACTCCAGGACTCGCTGATCACTTTGAACTCAGGGCCCCCAACTCAGGACTTGCACAGGCTTTTAACCCCAGGATTCGTTGACCTGTGCACTTAATCCCTGGCCAAGACTTGTACACTTGCAGACATTAGGCCTCTTGTCTTCCAAACATGCTGACACTGGGCTTCAATTTTTGGGCTTGCTGACTTTGGAATTCAATCTTAAGCTTCAACCACATGGATCTCCGTTTCCAGATCTCACTGACCTGTGAGGAGGAGGGGGGAAGGGTGGGGGTTGCCAACTTCAGTCATTGACCAGTGGGTTCGGAGGTCCTTGTCTCAATGCCTGCTTGTAGCCACAGGGAAAACGAACAAATGCCCCACACAGTCCTGAAAGTGAGAATTGAACAAGGATTGCTGGAGCTGTAAGGCAGAAGGTTATCTATGCAGCACTGTGCTGCCTAACTTGAGTGGAAAATGTTGGTCCATTGAGAGACTTTTTTAGAAAACAACACTTGCCTTTTTTTCCTGTATGGTAAGGAGTGTCAACATTAGACAATAGGTGCAGGAGTAGGCCATTTGGCCCTTTGAGCCAGCACCGCCATTCACTGTGATCATGGCTGATCATCCACAATCAGTATCCAGTTCCTGCCTTATCCCCATAACCTTTGATTCCGCTATCTTTAAGAGCTCTATCCATCTCTTTCTTGAAAGCGTCCAGAGACTTGGCCTCCACAGCTTTCTGGGGCAGAGCATTCCATATATCCACCACTCTCTGGGTGAAAAAGTTTTTCCTCAACTCCATTCTAAATGGCCTACCCCTTATTCTTAAACTGTGGCCTCTGGTTCTGGACTCACCCATCAGTGGGAACATGCTTCCTGCCTCCAGCGTGTCCAATCCCTTAATAATCTTTTATGTTTCAATAAGATCCCCTCTCAGCCTTCTAAATTCCAGAGTATACAAGCCTAGTCGCTCCAATCTTTGGACATATGATAGTCCCGCCATCCCGGGAATTAACCTTGTGAACCTACGCTGCACTCCCTCAATAGCAAGAATGTCCTTCCTCAAATTTGGAGACCAAAACTGCACACAGTACTCCAGGTGTAGTTTCACCAGGGCCCTGTACAACTGCAGAAGGACCTCTTTGCTCTTGTACTCAATTCCCCTTGTTATGAAGGCCAGCATGCCATTAGCTTTCTTCATTGCCTGCTGTACTTGCATGCTTGCTTTCAGTGACTGACGTACAAGAACACCTAGATCTCGTACTTCCCCTTTTCCTAACTTGACTCCATTTAGATAATAATCTGCCTTCCTGTTCTTACCACCAAAGTGGATAACCTCACATTTATCCATATTAAATTGCATCTGCCATGCATCTGCCCACTCACCCAGCCTGTCCAAGTCACCCTGCATTCTCATAACATCCTCCTCACATTCCACACTGCCACCCAGCTTTGAGTTATTGGCAAATTTGCTAATGTTACTTTTAATTCCTTCATCTAAATCATTAATATACATTATAAACAGCTGCAGTCCCAGCACTGAACCCTGCGGTACCCCACTGGTCACCGCCTGCCATTCTGAAAGGGACCCGTTAATCGCTACTCTTTGTTTTCTGTCAGCCAGCCAATTTTCAATCCATGTCAGTACTCTGCCCCCAATACCATGTGCCCTAATTTTGCCCACTAATCTCCTATGTGGGACTTTATCAAAGGCTTTCTGAAAGTCCAGGTACACTACATCCACTGGCTCTCCCTTGTCCATTTTCATAGTTACATCCTCAAAAAATTCCAGAAGATTAGTCAAACACGATTTCCCCTTTGTAAATCCATGCTGACTCGGACCGCTCCTGTTACTGCTATCCAGATGTGTCGTAATTTCACCTTTTATGATTGACTCCAGCATCTTTCCCACCACCGACGTCAGGCTAACCGGTCTACAATTCCCTGTTTTCTCTCTTCCTCCCTTCTTGAAGAGAGGGACAACATTAGCCACCCTTCAACCCACAGGAACTGATACTGAATCTATAGAGTTTACCTCCTAAGTATATTTTGTTTTGCCTTGTTGGATCCAGAGAGATTTTATCAACAATCATTGGGAAACTTGAATGTTTTTAAAAAGAACAAGACTAATACTACAAATTTTAGAAATCTAAAGTGAAATGGAAAATATGCAAATATTGGGCAGAATAGGCAGCATCTGTGGAGAGATCAAAGTTGTGTTTCAGGTTGATGACCTTTATCAGACCAGTGCCATGAGATCAGCAACCATTCAATGAATTTAGAATCACAACAGAAAGTACAGCTATTTTACAGGGGTAGAAATTACAGATTTCATAATTACATTTATTATGTTTTATAATAATGGGACAGTGAAATAATTTGTTCTTTTCCCATTTCTACCACATTGCAACATTTTTCAGCTAAATTCTTGGAATTGTCATCACAAATCTAATCTCTCAGTCATTTCCCTGATTCTAGCATTTTGTGCTTTAGTCTTTTAACTCAGTAAAGCTACCTCAGCCCCATATTTCGGAAATTCCTCCCACTCATCCTTCTGCTGCTGCCTTTTTTCTCGTTTTCAATCTCCCCTCCTCAGTTTTCCCTCTTTAAGAGGAAAACCAATGGATTCCATGGTTGGAATGTTTATAGTAAGTGCTTGAGGAACTCAGCAGGCCAGGTAGTATCTATGGAAAAGAGTAAACAGTCGACATTTCAGGCCAAGTCCCTTCATCAGGACTGGAAAGGAAGGGGGAAGGAGTCAGACTAAGAAAGTGGGTTGTGCCTTCTGGGGTGTGAGGCATTCTAGCTATGGAGTTAGTCTTAGACCCATATTGTCGACTCAATTACTAATGAATCATTCTTTATTTTTTGTTTATGTTAATTAATACATGCTTGCTAGATTAATATTTTGCAACTAATATTAATCTAATTTTTTATATATAAAATTTAAATTATATGTAATGAAATTTGTAACAGTATATTTTTGAATCATTTGTACTATTTAAAACTGATAGTTCTGCTTAAAATTGATCAGTGGTGGTTATTTAATGATGGAAAATTATTTTCTGTTATCATATACATGCATAAGGGACAAACATAAAATTAACATTTACCTGTTTTTCTCTGCAGAGTTGAAGAGAGCATTATATGCCTTGTTTTCTCAGTTTGGTCAAATTATTGATATTGTAGCGTTAAAGACTATGAAAATGAGAGGACAAGCTTTTGTGATATTCAAAGAGATAACTTGTGCAACAAGTGCTTTACGACAATTACAAGGATTTCCATTTTATGGTAAACCTATGGTAAGTTGGATGTAAGTGCATAAAAGTGTAAAATGAGTATACTGGTCATAAAGCACAGAAGTTGCCCCTTGGCAGACCCTATCCATGCTGAGCATCAGGTTCCTGACCACGTTAATGCCTTTAACTAGCATGTAGTTTGCAGCTTTGTAGTTAAATTTTTTCTTGCATTTGAGAATTTGTAACCAACTTCCCCAAGAACCATCACTTGACATTTGTCAACATTTAAAATGTGTTTGGACTATTAGCCATGCAGTCAAATGGTTAACAAAATACTGTCGGTCACATATTAATCTGGGTCTTTGAGTAGATTCAAACCTATTTGCCAGCCCTCCCATTTTCTCCTGTATTGTGGGTGGAGCACAAATGACTGGCTTGTAGCAGATTCTCCCAGTCACACGATGAGAGTGGCCGAATGTTCCAAGTCCATTATTTTGTTAACCAGTGTGGTACTGATGTAATATTTTCAGATCTAATGAATCAAATACAATAAGGGGTCAAATCTCTCATACAGCATTTTTGCTAAGGGGCTGATTGTAATACGACCAAAAATTGATTATGTTAATTGATGCGACCAGCCATTACAATTAAATAACTTTAAAACATAGATTTAAAACTTAGTTCGATCAAATTTACTAAGAGTTCAGCGTTTCACTTAGGCAGCTGTTTTTTTTTTATTGTAAAACTGTAATAATAAGGCAAATAATTTAATTTTAGCACAGAAACATAAAAAATGTATCAATAGGACCTAAAAAAGTTGGTAGCAAAGGAATAACTGGATTTAAGAAATGAAGGTAATAGATTAGTGTGTTTTTATGCACGGAATCTGGGTGTCTGGAGAAGCTAACATTTAATGTTAATCCCAAATTCCATTTGAGAAGATAATGCTAAGAAGCACTCACATTTTGGGTGAGATCACTTTAATAGTGCATAATATATTAATTTGGTTATTTTGACACAGTAGCCTAATGGCTAGTATTTAATTATTTTAGTTTTTTGCTGATGGAAAATGGGGAAAATGTTTTTTAACAAAATTTAATATTAATTTGTGGTCTGTCAACTTTGTTTCAAAATGCTTTTATTTTATGAAGGAAAGTATATTTTGCATTTCTAAATAATGTCTCTACAGTTGCCGTTCTGATGGGGAACCTGAACTTAAATCTGACATCAAGCAACACACATCAAAGTTGTTGGTGAACGCAGCAGGCCAGGCAGCATCTGTAGGAAGAGGTGCAGTCGACATTTCAGGCCGAGACCCTTCATCAGGACTTCATCTCGGCCTGAAACGTCGACTGCACCTCTTCCTACAGATGCTGCCTGGCCTGCTGCGTTCACCAGCAACTTTGATGTGTGTTGCTTGAATTTCCAGCATCTGCAGAATTCCTGTTGTTTGCGCTTAAATCTGACATACTATTTTTCAGTCCTTGTGAATTCCCAGATTAGTGTTGAACTGTTAGTGTTTTAATTGTTTAAAAGTAGAATACTGATGAAGGTGAACTATAAATTCATTGCGTGAGGAACAAATCCAAGAGGTATTCACCTTTGTATGCCAATGATGTATTTATTGAAACGTGCTTATTCGTTTGTATTATTTGCAGCGTATTCAGTATGCAAAAACTGACTCGGACCTTGTATCAAAAATGAGAGGCACTTTTGCAGATAAAGAAAAGAAAAAAGAAAAGAAAAAGGCCAAAACACAAGAGCAAGTAGCTGCAAACAAAAAGGCTAATCAGGTAAAAACATGTCTTATATCTCACAACTTTTTTAAAAATTCACTTTCATTTTGTTTGCTTTTGACTTTTAATTTGTGGGAGTGGTGTGATTTGGCAGTAATTGTCTTGTAGCTTATTGCTTATAGCATATCTAGAAAAGCCTGTCAAAAAAATCTGAAAGCAAAGACAAGTGCTAATGTATTTTGTGTTTGAGAAAGAAACAATAATAGGACAAGGCTGATGTTTAAATTTGTAGTTGTGATGTACTTTCAATCTAAACTTTTTTCACTGATTCGAACACATAGAAACAGAAAATGCTGGGAATACTTAGGTCAAGCAGCATTTTTGGTAAGAGAAATAGCACTATTGCCACAGATGCTGCCTTACCCATTGAGTGTTTCCAACAATTTATTTTTGTATAATTTCATATTTCCAGCAACTGCAGATTTTTGATTTGTTTATCAGAAATAAAACTTGTGACAGAATAGTCTTTATTTAATATTGTAATCTGGAATACATTTTTGGTTACGCCCTTATATGCCAATTTGAAGGTTAGGCAGTTGCTGGCTTTTTAGGAGTTGAAAAAATGCTTGTCTCCTAAGCCATTTTCATACAACACAACTCACTTTGCAGGGTTGGGGAATTAACATTTTGGAATAGCCATTTATTGTTTCTTTGAATTGGATATGACCATGTAGCAAATGCTCCCCTACATTGTATGAAAACATTTGGGATTTTAGTTATCAATTGTGACAGTACCTTCTTTATTCATAATGTTAAAAACATTCCACAGTTCAATTAAGGCCTATTTTGAATTTAAAATAAAATTGTTTCAATACTTATGAGTTGTGTGTTCTCTTGTTCATTGTGCCCTTTATGTAAACTGTATTCCTGCCGGGATTATCTCTTGATGTACTTAAAACCTGCACCAGAGGACTTAAGTATGCTAACAGGATTAAAAATTGTTTAAAAAGTAAATGTTAAACTCCGGTCACAATTGATCATGTCAATCCACCGTTTTGTGGATTGTATTAAAGAGACTATTTAGCTTGATGATTGTAGGCAGTGATTAAAATTGTAGGTTTTGATTGGTTTTTATTTAGCTTAGATTAAAATGATAAGCAATTGTAGGTTGTTGGCAAGATATGGTTTGAAAGATTCGGAGTTGTTCATATTTTTCATTTCAAGTCGATGTCTCTTTAATTTTAGGCAACAACACAGACAACAACTGCAAACTCTAACCAAACAACCTCTTCTACAGCTCAGCAGGTATGCTTTGAATAAAATATCTGTATAATTCTACTACTTGATAATCAGCTTAGATCCTGATCTTACAAGGCATTTGGAAATAGATGGCAAGTTTTCTGCGGTTCCCTTGTCAACAATACCTGACACGGCCATGTATCTAGGACCTCTGAGTTGCCAATTCATGTATTAGGGACTCTCAATTCCATTCCCATGCTCCTACTTTGACCAGTGTGAGTTGGGCTCCAAGAAGTCACTAGGGATATTGCATTGAATTGAATTGACTTTATTATTTGCATCCTTCAAATGCATGAGTAAAAATCTTTACATTACATCTCCATTCAAATGTGCCATGTGCAATTATAGTAATTTATAACAAACATTATGTAAAAAGGATAGATAATATCACATAGAAATACAGTTGCGTCGGCATGAATTAATCAGTCTGATGGCCTGGTGGAAGAAGCTGTCCTGGAGCCTGTTGGTCCTGGCTTTTATGCTGCAGTACGTTTCCCAGAAGGTAGCAGCTGGAACAGTTTAGGGGTGGGGTGACCTGGGTCTCCAGTGATCCTTCAGGCCCTTTTTACACACCTGTCTTTGTAAATGTTCTAAATAATGGGAAGTTCACAACTACAGACGTGCTGGGTTGTCTGCACCACTCTCTGCAGAGTCCTGCGATTGAGGGAAGTACAGTTCCCATACCAGGCAGTGATGCAGGCAGTCAGGATGCTCTCAATTATGCCCTTATAGAAAGTTCTTAAAATTTGGGGGGCCATACTAAATTTCTTCAACCGTCTGAGGTGAAAGAGGCACTGTTGTGCCTTTTTCACCACACAGCCAGTATGTACAGACCACATGAGATCTTTGGTGATGTTTTTGCTGAGGAACTTAAAGCTGTTCATCCTCTCAACCCCAGATCCATTGATGTATATAGGGGTTAGCCTGTCTCTATTCCTCCTGTAGTCCACAACCAGCTCCTTTGTTTTTGTGACGTTGAGGGAGAGGTTGTTTTCTTGACACCACTGTGTCAGGGTGATGACTTCTTCCCTGTTAGCTGCCTCATTACTATTTAAGATTAGGCCAATCAGTGTAGTGTTGCCAGCAAATTTAATTAGCAGATTGGAGCTGTGGGTGGTGACACAGTCATGGGTATACAGAGAGTAAAGGAGGGGGCTTAGTACACAGCCCTGAGGGGCACCTGTGTTGAGGGTCAGAGGGGCAGACATGAAGGAGCCCACTCTTACCACCTGCCAGCAATCTTACAGGAAGTCCACGATCCAGCTGCACTAGGCAGGGTGAAGGCTGAGCTTCCTGAGCTTCTTGTCGAGCCCGGAGGGAATTATGGTGTTGAATGCTGAACTGTAGTCCAAGAACAGCATTCTCACGTGAGCATCCCTCTTTAGATGTGTAAGGATGGTGTGTAGAGCTGTGGCATTTATTAGTGAGCGCTTTTAACACATCCTTGAGTTTTGAACAGAGCCTGTTTTGGAACTGTTACATCAGATATATGAACAATATGGTCAGTCCTTTATAACCAATATGTCCTCCTCACAAGGTGCCCGCCTTTGCCTTGCCACCAAACTTTGTTCTTTCTTCAAAGTCATTAATGTTCATTGTTCTACTGTAACTCTCCTTTTAAAGGTTTACGTAATAAAGCTTGTTACATATTTGTCATAAGTCCTTAGTTTTTCAGGTTTCCTAAACAGTACATTAAGTTGATTTTTTTTTTTACCAATCCAATTCACTTTTTGATCTGAATTGTACTTTAATCGTATTTCAATCTTATTTTCTTCAAAGGTACCAGACAATCCACCCAACTATATTCTATTTCTCACTAATTTGCCTGAAGAGACTAATGAGATGATGTTATCTATGCTGTTCAATCAGTAAGTAGAAATTTGGGGGGAAAATTGTATGAACATTACCTAAATGATTTTGTGTATTAATGTAGTAAATGACATGCCTGTTGGTTTTCAAATTCCTATTTAATTTACTTATAAACGTAACTTAGATTTATTTGGGAAGGTATGTGTTGTTTCCCTGCAAGAGTCCTGAGAAGTTGAAACGGAATGCTTTTTTTAGTAACTTAATTGACAATAAGCTGCACCATAATCTCTACCCGAGTACATCTGTGAAACTGATGAGCTACTGGGAATACAGACTCCAGACCAAAAGGATACCTTAGTACTCTTATAGTTCAGCTGGTTTGAACTAGTGGTTCCAGTTGTTTCCAGTGCATTTGTCCAGGAATACATAAGTACTGTGATCGGTAATAGAAGCAGTTTCAAAAGACAAAAAATTACATTTTCCAATTGTTAACCTTTTTTACTTTGAAATAGTTTGTTGGAAAGTACATCAACTAGGCAGCCCTGATGATTGGCTTTTTGTTTTAAAACTGTTTATTACTTGCTTCACAGTAATAAACAGGAAGACAACACCGCATTTAAGTTGTCATTCAAAATGATGACAAAGTTTGTGCAATTTATTTTTCTATTGTAATATTGATGGTGTTTTTCTCCTGAGTTAACAAACTTTACTCATTCCATTGGATATGGATGTTGCTGGCAGGACCATCATTGGGATGATTGTCATAGGCTGTCATGTTGAATTCCTATTTGTTGTAGGTACTCCAATATAGCTATCTGGTTGGAGTTCAGGATTTGGACCTATTAGCACTAATATATTTGAGTCAGACCTTTTATTCTGGGGTGGGGGGGGGTGGACGTCATATCTTACAAATAGTAAAAGTGCATGAACTAGTTGCCTCTACCCTTGTAGGCAGTTGAGGTCACAACTTTTGGTGGAGAATGGGAAGAAACCTTGGTGAGTTGCTGGAGTTCATTTTGGAGTTGGAGCATAGTGCAACCATTATTGACAAAGAGGATGAATGTTGAAGATTGAGGATGGGCTTCCAATCAAATGGGCTGCTTTGATTTAGGAGAGTATTCGATCAGGATCTTGGCATGACTCTTGTAGAAAATGTTTTGGAGAGCTGGGCATTGAGCTACTTGCCCTAGGGTACTATCTTACAGTGGAAGGACTTGTGTGGCTAGCCTGGATTGTATATGGTAAGTGGATACTGAAGGTGGAAACTTACTAGTAGTATTACCATTGAATGAGAAAAGGAGGTTATCTGACTGTACTCTAGTTAGGAATGGTAATTATCTGGCTTTTGTGAGGTAGAAATAATTTTTATGGAGATGGTCTGATTGTTTAGGAGATTTTTTGTAGTGTTGGCCTTTCAGCAATTTAATTGCTCACTACTTTTTCTCCAGATTATTTTAAATGAATTAAACATTTTGTCTTGATATCTAGATCATTAGCCTGGGACTTTGGGAAACAACAGTATTATTATCCTAACTGGAATGTCAGATCCATGCTTAGTTGTTAAAAAGATTTAGAATGATGTGTGATGCACAATGTGGGTTTTAAAATTCATGCCTGCAGTCCAATGATTTAATTCCTGAAGTTGATAATCCATTAGGTAGAAGCACTTAATACATTTAAAATTTTGTTAGTCCAGAAAACAATTAATTCATTGTAGTCAAGCTGTTGAGTTTTTCAACATGGCAAAGTGAATCCAAGTGTAGGCAATTGCGATACATTTCTTAGTGAACACTTGAGGCTAACATCTTAGTTGAGCTGCCCCACAGATGACTCGTGCATCAATTTGACGTGTTTACATTTAAAGAATGGTCCTTTACAGTCATGCCAAGGCAATTCATGAGCAGAACGTACCAAGGGGAGATTGCACATTAGTTTACAAGAGTTGGTCCTGGGAGTTTGTCCCATGAAATCTCATAGCATCACATCAGACACTGGCAAGGAAGCATCCTTCTGGTTACTACTTATTGTCTGTCAGCTGATGAATCTGTACCTCTCCATGTTGAAAATAATGGGAGGAATTGAGAGCAGCAAAGGACATAACACTCACACTGGTAGTGATCAGTGTTAATCTCAGAGTGATACACACAAGACTGAGTGGTTTAGTGGAGGCATTATCACTATCAAAGCTAGATAATTCCTGAGGGTCTTAACCATTTTCATGATTCACTAAAATCTTGCACCATCCTGACTTGGAAATATATTGTTATTGCCTCATAACTGCTAGGTCTGTATCGTGGAATCGTGAGAATATCTTTAGGATGAAATCAGTGACGAGGTTATTGCTGGTGTAGTTAGTGTTAGGATATAACTACTGGCTGTACCAGCCAGTGCCCTCATCTATGCCTCTCTGTTTTCCTTTATAAATTGACTTAAGAAAATGGAGAAATAGAGAATGTGCCTATTGAGGGGCAGAACTGCATCCTACCAATTGCAAGATTTCCCTAATATTTGGATTGACTAAATGGGAATTGTGCCTTAGTAATATGCAAGGAATTTTTGATTCTTCAGTGAAACTCAAGAAGGATTGGTGATGCTTCCTGAATGAGCCACCAAATGCAAATATCTGCAATTTATACCAAAAATTTTCGGCACCATTGAATGCAGTTAATAATCAGTTGCAGTGTTTTCTTTTTTCTTTCTGTAATATAATGCAGAATGTTCAGATTAAATGATCTAACTTGTGTATGATAAAGCTTCTCTTGGTTTTCATATTTATCTCTCACTATTTGGAGCTCAAAGATATCCAGCAGTGGACAGAATCATCATTCAACAACTGCTTAATAATTCTTACTGAGTAGTTCCATTTTAACCATTAAGTTGATTAGCTGCTCATCAACTTAGTTCTAATAAATCAATCTTTAGTGTTCAAAACATTTGTGATACCTATACTAAATTACTTTTATTTCACTATCTAGATTTCCAGGCTTCAAAGAAGTGCGTTTGGTGCCAGGCCGCCATGACATAGCATTTGTGGAATTTGAAAATGAAGGACAAGCTGGGGCTGCTCGTGATGCATTGCAGGGGTTCAGAATTACACCATCACATGCAATGAAGATCACTTATGCCAAGAAATAATCCTGAGGTCACAGGGAGTAAACCTGTTGTACAATATGTCGGCCCCCTTACTCAAAAAGACCCACACAACTTCTTGGATAATTGTGGACTTGTCACAATGATTGCATTCTTCAATAATTGCAATGTGCCTCTATATGGTTAATTTTCCTGCAGATTTGATGGTGGCTGCAGACATCGGAGAATGCCAAGAGACTGGTTGTTTTTATATAATAAATGGTGTTTTCCAATAACTTTTTTCAGAATAAAAGTTAATTCCTAGGAAAATTAAAACTCTGAGCTCTGATTAATTAAAATTGTAGATTTAAAAAAAAGCAATTTGCACGTGAAAGATGAATTGTCACTAACCTGCCTACAGTATACAGATGAGCAGTAGAATCGGTGAGAGGTGGAAGAAGAGTTGATGGGCATATGGGGAGAATTAAATGGGAATACTGTAGTTGGGTCCTTGATGGTTATCATGGAATCGTCAGGCTGAAGGGCCTATTTCTGTGCCCTGTGATTGACTCCAAAAATAGTTTGTTACTGTCAATATACAATGGAGGGGGTCTGCTACATAAATTCAATAGCGGGGTTATTTTGATGAAACAGAATTTAATTCCCCATATTCTTGCTTCAGTAGGGTTTATAATAGTTTTTCTGACCATCTCCAGAGTAACTTATTAGGAATCAGTGAGCCGACTACTTAGTGGCAAGAGCATCATGGAAGCCTTTTCAGGATGAAGCATTTGGACATGCAGAAGCTAATTAATACATTTCTGAATGAAGGCAGTTAAATTATTTACTGGTTAAAATTTTGAGCAAATTTTGGGAACTGAAGAGATATAAAATAGCAAAGTAGAAAGGGATAAGTCCTAGAGATTTGTGGAGGAGGGAACAGAGAAGATGGCTGATTGGGATATTCCAATGATTAGTGCTTGGACTTTTAAATCTATCTTTAAAAACAATGTAACTGACATAGTGGATTTAAATCTGTTTGAAGGTAATTTGTTGGAGATAGCAGGAATAAGACACCTGCCACTGAATTTGCACAAATCATCTGATACCTTGTTCTAATACTTCACATATCCTATTCACATAAACTGAAATCTATGACCTTGATTTAACTGATTTTCATTCTAATTTCTATTTTTGATACTTCTTGCACAAAACATCTAAGATTAGTAGCAGATGAAACTAACTTAGGTTGGGTTGAAATAGTTATAGGTGAAATAAATTTCAATTCTGGTTAAATGTCTCACCCTTGCAGGTCAGTATAAAATGAATTGTGTAGCTGTCTTTTACAAGTCCTGAATAAATCCTGTTGTCAGAAGATGGGTGTTAGAAAAGTCTTCGGAAAGTTGAGATTAAGCCCTGTAAAGAAACTTACTGAAGAATAAGAAACTAAATTACATGGAATAGAAAAATCCAAAAATTACTTCAAGTGAAATCGTGAGTTCTCAACCGGGACCTCTCCCTTGTTCTTTAAGTACGACAGAAGAAGTGAATAAAAGAGTTGATGGCATTTGTGAAATAAATGATTCCTAAGCAAATATCATTAAAGTTTGTTTCGCAATAGTTAGTGATCAACTAAATTGTAAACTTTAGAGCTAAAGTTTTAAAAGTTTTTAAATGTTTTAAAAGCCTGGAAAGAAGATAAGGCAGCTTGGGTAGTATGGAAAACTTCATCTTGGGTAGTCATGGAGTTTGGGAGGGCATCTTTGCCATCATAATTCCTAATCTGGAATAATTGAGAGAACGTTGCTTGGATCAATAATTAAATTTTGATAGGTTTGTACTACACTGAGGTATATGTAGATTAATTTTGTTATTCCTTAAAAATATTAATAGTTTTAATGTTACTGGCTTAAAATGTAATTAATGTTGCAGATTTATTTGCATATTCTGTTCAAAGCATGTGTCAGTGAATCTTAATTTTTGTTTAAGCTACTGAGTTAGCACAAAGATCAGTACAGGTTCAGATTTTGTCTATATTTCACACTCGGATGCCTGAATTTTCCTGTTGCTATTCATACCTGTTAGTCCTTCAGTGCTATTTTTCTGATTGTTTTTTTGGACAGTCAGTCTGTTTATCGCTATCAGCTTTGTCAATGTGGGGCTAACTGAACTTAAGGAGATAAAAGAGTTAGGGTGGTGCAAACGTACTCTGTGGAGCCAAACTTAAAATTCACGTTAAGCTGTGAAATATGGTTTAACTAATGTATAAATTCAACCATATATAATAGTTTATTGAGTTAGAACAAAATCTGTAAAAAGTACTTTTCAACTTACAATTAGTGATGCTTTTAAAATGTCTTTAAATCTTTGTCGAGGATTTGTGGGAAATTGCTGTTAGTTTCATCCAAAACTGTTGGAAGTCATCCTCTGCAAGCAACAGGAAGATTGGAACATTAGAATGTGTGTTCCAGTACTGACCGAGCATTATAGGGAATTTCTGGCTGAACTCCAGCATTGGATTGTTTCTCATACTGAATATTTCCTGATTATACTTGTAACAATGGACTCTTTTACCAATGATGCCAGGGAGTCTACCTGTTCAACCTGTGTCAAGTTAGAGCTTGTGCAGGAATAGCTAATTTGTTCATTGAATGGAGAGGAATTGCTGTGGTGAAGAAGGGCAAGTACAAGTAATTTAAAAAAAATGTTTCCATTATTTTGCCTTAATGTGTTTTATTCTTTCAATATCTGACGTATATTTTTAATGTTTTTTTTTAATAAATTAAAATGTTTGAATATTAGAGATATTTAACACCATTCATAATCTTTGGGAACTGGCTAAGATTGGAAGAGCAGTGAACATTTTTTAAGTTGTTTTGCATTTTTGATAGTGACCTCAGCAACTTGACATTGTGGATCCAGAAAACTTACTTTTTTAAAGATGAGGAAAACTGCCTTGCTATTAACAGCAAGTTATGACTTATTCAACTATTACTATCCTTTATTTTGATCATCAACCATGATAACTGCTTATGTCAGTTGTATGTGAATTTTTTTAAAAAAAATTAAGATCTCCTGTTGGTAATGTCTGTCTGTTAATTAGTACTATTGGAAGAAACTAACTAGCCCTTTAACTTACACACACAAAATGCTGGAGGAGCTCAGCAGGCCAGGCAGCATCGATGGAAAAGAGTACAGTCGATGTTTCGGGCCGAGACCCTTCAGCAGGACTGGACTCTTAGATTTTGTCTGTTTATGAATGATCTATTTCAAAACAGCTTTTTGTAAATTACGATATGACTGTTAAAGTTACAGTCATATAGATTCAGTGACCCTTCAGTATGTTCCCACATTTCACTTCATGCAAAATTCAAATTTAGATGTGTTTAGTGCTGCAACCACTGTGTTCTAGTGCAATATTTGCTGGATTTCCTCAATAGTTTGGCAAGGAGACCAGAATTGTACATAATATTCCAAGTATTAACTCTATTCATACTGAACTACAATTGCAGCACTGGCATTCTATGCAACAATGTGGTAGATTGCCCATTTCACAAAAAAAAAGGACAAATTCAGATTGGTTATTTACCACCCAGTCTGTATACTCTCATCAGCAAAGTGATGAAAACTCATCAATAATATCATCAAGCAGCACTTGTCAGAATCCTACTTGCTGATGCCTAGTTTAGATTTCACCAAGACCACTAGGTTCCTGACCTCATCACTGCCTTGGTCCAAATGTGTATCAGGAAACTTAATTTCAGACATGAAGTGTGTAGGATCCTTAGAAAATAAAGCAGCTCATGCTTGCAAGCAGCAAGACACGGCAGTGTAGTACTTCGTTACATATTACTGCTGTCTCACAACTCAAACAATGCAGACTTTACCCTGATCTTTGTGCTGTTTGTATGGAATTTGCAATGTTCTTCCTGTGATTGTATAGGTTTCTCCTAGGAGCTGCACTTTCCTCATAAAGATGTGCTGGCTGGTAGTTTAATTGGCTACCATAAATTATTCCTGGTGTAGATAGATGGTTGGAGAATTAGGCACAGTTAATGGGCATTAATGGAAGATTAGGAAAAAAATAGTGGGTATAGGTGGGGGAAAGGGGATTGCCTTGAGAGTTTGCATAGTCTTGATGGGCCAGTTGATCTCCTGTGATTTCCAAAAGTAAATATGAAAATAAGACTAACTCCACACTTAGCCTAGAGCCGATGAGTTACAAATAACAGTTTATCACAGTAGTGTCAAGCATTGACCATTTTCAACAAGAAATGCCCATTGAAATTCAATATTTTTTTTATATTGGATCCCCACCATCAATAATTTTGGGGTAACTAATGATCAGAATCTCAACCAAATTGACTACACAATCTTCAATTCAATGTGGTGTAGCAAAGGCTGTGGGATTAGATTAAGGAATTGCAAATCAGCAGATTGGAGATGTTATTCATTTGTTGTGGAATTGCTCAACTCTGTTTACTGCACACTCCTTTTGAACACACTCCTGCTCCTAACTTATTTGTTTGTATGTGTTCAGCCCTTGAGCTGTTCCACCTCTTAAAGTCATAGTCATAGTCATATTTTATTGATCCAGGGGGGAAATTGGTGAAATCATGGTTGGTTGGATTATAACGTACAGTTTGCATTCAGTAACTTTCACCCCCTTGTTTATCCAACTACCTTTGCTTTAAGAATATACGAAGAATTTGATACAAGCTATTTAGTTTAGAGGTAGTCTTACACACAGTGTAGTATGTAGCCTGGCACTGTGCCTACCGTGTCCTCTTGACTTCTCATTAAATCAAGATTGTTTCCCAATCAAAATAATAAAGACTAAGAAGTAACAACTCAGCATTGATAATTCTTAATGTGGCATTTTAGTAATTACCCGAAGTGCCATTGGTTATTGATTGTTCTGCTGTTCACCTTTACTCACCTTGATCCTTGACACACTTCACTACCTTTATTTCGTTTAAGCTCAAAAACAATTGAAGAATCTCCAGTGTCTTGACAGTCTTTCATTGTTGATATTGTTTGAACACCTCTCTTCACAATTTCATCCAAAACTGTTGGAAGCGCTCTTAATGTCGGTGTCCTGAATTGAATGCATTATCCAATTACTGTTGCAACATGGGCATCCATCCAGTTATGTGGGAAATTAGTTTGGTATCTCTTTTTCACAAAAAGGACCAAATGCCCCTGATTTATTACCGCCTTCAAAAATCAAACTCAACCTCTCTTTAGGTAGGAGATCAGTTTCAGGTAAATGGGAACACCCTGATTTCAAATTTTCTTCTTAAACTGTACATAGCCCTCTCTTGGAATTATACTATCGTTTCTTAATTACTGTTGCGTCTAAATCCTGGGACTCATTACCAAATGATGTTGAGGGACACTGCTACCAAAAGAAATGGTTCAAGGCAACATCTTCTGAAGAGCGATAGGAATGGACGATAAAATGTTCCCCTTGACAGATCCTGAAAATGAATATCTTTATTTTTTGTCTTAAAATGGTTTTACTATAAAAATGACCCAGAACTTGCCGACAGCAAGCTTTCTGGTGCAACACACATCTGCAAATTTTCTCATGTTAGTGCTAGCATTCCGATGTTACTCCAGACATAAAAGGACCGGCAGTTTGCGGCTCCCTTTGTCGCTCTTCGCCCACGCATCCCTTCTGTAGTGCTTTACCTGCTGCAGATTAAGGCATAGTGCCGTTGCTCTCCCATGTAGAGCACAGCAGGGAGATCTCCCGGGGAGATGGTTGGTAATTCCTTAATCCCGCACTAATACTGACTCAGGTCACCTAGTGGAAGAACTCCGGAAATTCGGCAGTGTTTCCCAGTTACACACACAAAATGCTGGAAGAACTCGGCAGCATCTATGGAAAAGAGTACAGTCGACGATTCGGGCCGAGACCCTTCAGCAGGACAGGAGAAAAACAGATGCTGCCGAGTTCCTCCAGTATTTTCTGTGTGTTGCTTGGATTTCCAGCATCATTCCGCAGATTTCCTCTGCTTCCCAGTGTACAGTGGAATGCGTGTGTACGGCAGCAGCAGCCGCCGCCGCCGCCGCCTAGCGTTGAGTTCACCGCGGGCGGGAGCGCGCCTGGTTCCGACAGTGTGGGCAGGCACGCGCGGGGCGGGGTTGGCGCGCTTGCGCGGTGCCGAGCTGATTGAGCTCGGGAGGTTGAAGCCTGCGGAGGAAACGGCCAGTGTCGAGGAGCCTGTCAGTCAGCTGGTGATTCGCAGCGTAGACACGGCAATACTACAGGGTAAGGTTTGGAAGAGTTTAACAATTCGGAGGCGGCCTTCGAACTGCTCTGGATTTATGAAAGCTTGTTCTACAAAGAGTATTTAAGGATGTTTGTCAATGATCTGAGGGAGGGCAAAGGCCCCGATATTTACCAGTAATTGCAAAGTAAAGGAGGAGCTTATCGTGCTACGGAGTGAACATAGTAAGTTACTGTTCGAGTGTTTTCTACTTGAAATCAGGCTGCCCTGCCTTCACGGCTGAAAAAAAGTTTAAAGGTAGGAGTTACTCCGGGAGCTTTTTAGTTTCATCAGGTGACGCAACTATGTCGGTATGTGTTTAGGGCTAGACTTTGTAATGTACTGTATTATAGGCGGTTTTAATGTCCGGTTCCGACCTGCCCAGTGACATTGTTTAAGATATGTAATTGTATAACTTCCACAGAAAATTTGAAGTTCTGATATCCCAAGGTTACTCCGGTGTATTCCTGCTAGGTTAGAATCTGCAACATCTGTTTTGAAAATGTGCGGAAGTCTTCAAGCTCTTCCACATCCCATGCTTGTGGGGTGGGTTGAAGAAAAGGGAGGGGATGGGCGGAGAAACTATCGCCCAAGTCCACTTCAAGGACTTAGATGGAATTTATCACTGGAGGTTGTAAATCGGCCTATAAAGTTTTAACAAGAGTCGAGAAGGTTAATTGGCTCCTCTCTCCTTAGTGTAGATGGTTAAAGTGAAACTTCAGGAATCACAGAATAAGCTCGAAATCATGTGAGGGGTGGGTGGGGTATTTTAATTGGTTGCGAAAAAGTTAGTTAATTATTGGTGAAACGCTCTTCTGATAGATGGTAATTTTTTTTGTGAAACTGTAATCACGTTACTGATACTAACCTGCGTCAGTGTTCCACCTTCATTTTGTAAGGTGATCTCCTTGAGAACTTGACTTATTTTGATAGCTGTAGCGGAGGATCATATTTCGTAATTGGGTTAATTAATATTTGAAATTGACCAAAATTTAGGAGTTAATTAAAAATCGTGGTGTATATTCTGTACAGAATTTTTGAGAGGGGACTTTTGCTGATATTAAATTGTTAAATATGTTTTTATGTGTATTTACAACCTGAGTGGGGCCTAATTTCTGACAGTGAAAACTGCATTAGTTTATAATCCATTTCAGTGATTTAGGATAAAAATCGAACTTTAAAGCTCAGTTTATAACTGAGTTCTTAAGTTAGAGTTATTTTTCTTTTGAGGTGTCCATTGTTTAAAGTTTACCTTCTTTCCTTTACAAATGGAGCAAATGATTTGCTCAGAATAAATGGCTGTACTTAAGTTTTTTTTACAGATAATTCCATATTTGAGTAGATTTTGGGGATTTTAATTGCTCCTTGCAATCAGCACTTTTTTAAAAAATCAGTTTTAATAGCATATGCTTTAAAGTAGCATTAAATTTAAAGGAGGGAGGAAATCATCATCTGTGTTCTGTGTTCATCAGGCTGGTTATTAAAATATTCAGCTTTGTTTGCCTGCTCCATGTTTTTCATGATATTTTTGCCTTGCGAAAGAAGCGTTTCGCTTTCTAACTTCTTGGATCTGTCAACATCTGAAAATATGGAGTGATTTACTGTTGTAGGTATCATTTTATAGTGAATTTTTATCATAATTTTTACCCATTTTCATGAAACGTACCAAGTGCAAAAACTTTAAAAATGTATGAAGAAGGTAACCTTTTTAAATTTATTCTTAGGATGTTGTTGCCTTTGGCAAGGCCAAATTTGCAGTTCATTCCTAGTTATTTTAGAGTTATAAACAACTTCCTTAAACTGAAAGAATTCTTGCAGTTTTATAGTGTTAGGGAGCTTGATGATATTGACAAGTGGTGACACAATATTACGTTTGGATCTTGGAAGGGAATATTAAAGAAGTCCTAGTGATTAGCACTGTTCATGCTGTTGACAATGGCAGATACTGTCATATCTGTAAGAAAATACATAGTTGGATGCATCAGCAAAGGAGATGAGGCTGAGTACAGGGCTACGGTAGGAAACTTTGTCACATGGTGTGAGCAGAATTATCTGCAGCTTAATGTGAAAAAGACTAAGGAGCTGGTGGTAGACCTGAGGAGAGCTAAGGTACCGGTGACCCCTGTTTCCATCCAGGGGGACAGTGTGGACATGGTGGAGGACTACAAATACCTGGGGATACAAATTGACAATAAACTGGACTGGTCAAAGAACACTGAGGCTATCTACAAGAAGGGTCAGAGCCGTCTCTATTTCCTGAGGAGACTGAGGTCCTTTAACATCTGCTGGACGATGCTGAGGATGTTCTACGAGTCTGTGGTGGCCAGTGCTATCATGTTTGCTGTTGTGTGCTGGGGCAGCAGGCTGAGGGTAGCAGACACCAACAGAATCAACAAACTCATTCGTAAGGCCAGTGATGTTGTGGAGATGGAACTGGACTCTCTCACGGTGGTGTCTGAAAAGAGGATGCTGTCTAAGTTGCATGCCATCTTGGTCAATATTTCCCATCCACTACATAATGTACTGGGTGGGCACAGGAGTACATTCAGCCAGAGACTCATTCCACCGAGATGCAGCACAGAGCGTCATAGGAAGTCATTCCTGCCTGTGGCCATCAAACTTTACAACTCCTCCCTTGGAGGGTCAGACACCCTGAGCCAATAGGCTGGTCCTGGTCTTATTTCATAATTTACTGGCATAATTTACATATTACTATTTAACTATTATGGTTCTATTACTATTTATTATTTATGGTGCAACTGTAATGAAAACCAATTTCCCCCAGAATCAATAAAGTATGACTATGACTATAAAAACAGATGTCAGCTGTTTTTATAGTCATATATGTGTGTGTGTGTCTGTGTGTACACAGATACACAGACAGACACACCCTCCACACCCCCAGCAGGTCAGGCAGCATCTATGGGGAAAAAAAGTACAGTTGTCGACGTTTCGGCCTGTGTGTGTTGCTCGGATTTCCAACATCTGCAGATTTTCTCTTGTTTGTGATTTTATACTACCTCGAGGTTTACCTTGCAGGCATCTAGAGGAAAATAAAGAAATACAATAGAATTATGGAAAAACTCTACATAAAGACTGACAACCAATGTGCAAAATAAGATATTGTGCAAATATAAAAATAATACTAAGAACACGAGCTGTGGAGTCCTTGAAGGTGAGTCTGTAGGTTTTGGAATCAGTTTAGAGTTGTGATGAAGTTATCCACACCAGTTCAGGAGTCAGATGGTTGTAGGGTGATAACTGATAATGTTCAAAATTCTTCAATTCGCTGTAGGCAGGATTGAATAATTCTAGTCACAAACTCTTGGATTTGATCCTTTTTATTTTTAAGTGTGTATATTTCAACTAGACTTGGTGATTTATCCACTTCAATAGCCCTCCCAAACTTTGAGCACATCTACATGAAACACCGTTATAGGAAAGCAGCATCCATCATCAGAGATCCTCACCACCCAGGCCAGGCTCTTTTCTAGCTGCTACCATCAGGCAGAAGGTACAAGAGCCTCAGGACTCCCACCACCAGGTTCAAGAACAGTTGCTACCCCTCAAACATCAGGCTGTTCAACAAAAAGGATAACTACACTCACTCTGCTTCTGGTGTTCCCACAACCGATGGTAAGACTTTTAAGGACTCTCTATCTTGTTATTTATTTATATTTGCATTTGCACAGTGTGTTCATCATTGATCCAGTTTACGGTTACTGTTCTATAGATTCACTGAGTATGCCCGCAGGAAAAAGGAAAAAGAAAAGTTGTGTGTGGTGACATGTATGTACTCTTGGTAGTAAAAATTTACTTTGAACTTTAAAACTTCAGTTTTTTCTCATTTACTATGTTCATTCAAGTCAGTGTTTCATAGTTATTCTCCATAATTACAAGATTAGTTGGATCCCCTCTTGTGAAAACACCTATGGTGTTTTCATTAGGAGTCGGAGTCTTAGCCTCATCCTCTTTACATGGGTTATCATAATAGACCCTACTCTTAGTTCTCCTGTTGCTGTATGTACTTATTTTAGTTGTCAGAATATATTTTAGTGCCATCTCTTTGCTTTGAGTTTCCTTTTAATTTCATACCTTTCCTAGGCTTCATGCTGTAGTTTTCACTTGGTGTCACTTATACCTGGTAAATGCTTGGGAAATGTTGCTCTGAAGGACCTGGCACCGAAAGCCAATGTGCAGCTGTAGCTAGTGATTAGGAATGCAAATAGGACGTTTGTCTCTGAGAGAATTTGAATACAGGAGTTAAGATGTCTCACTACAATTATATAGGGTGTTGAAAATGCACCCTAGGCATTGCGTAAAGTTTGTTTTACTCACCCAAAAACAAAATGGAGTGTAGTGTCCAGAGGAAGTGTAAAGAAAATACACTGAACTAGTTTCAGTAATTTGTAGGACTTGACAAGCTGGATGCACAGAGGATGTTTTCCATGTCTGACAAGTCTAGAGTTGTTTTATGCAGAGAGTGATGAGTCTTTGAAATGTTGTATTTCAAGACCTGAAAGCTTGATGTGCCATCAGAATGGGAAATCAAGAAGGAAAACGTGTATTAAATTGCAGTGAGGGTTAAGAATTGGAGAGCATAGGGACTGTTAATGAAGTTTATGTCAAAGTTGTCAACATAACAGTAATACTAAAAGCCGTCTCAGTGACCTATGTCACGTGTTACGGCTGTTTGAATTATGAGACTTAATGTCAATAAGACCAAAGAATTGATGGTGGAAGGGGAAGTCGATGGAATGCACACCAGTCCTCATTGAGGGATCAGCAGTAGAAAGGGTGAGCAGTTTCAAGCTCCTGGGTTTCTACATCTATAAAGATCTATCCTGGACCCATCATTGATGCAGTTATGAAGAAGGCATGGCTATATTTCATTGGGGGTTTGAAGAGATTTGATTTGAAAATTTCTACAGATATACCATGGACAGCATTCTAACTGGTTGTATCACTGTCTGGTGTGGAGGGGCCCCTGCACAGAATCAGAAAAAGCTGCAGAGGAGCCAGCTCCATTATGGACACTAGTCTCCTGCCTGAAATATTTGGCATCCATCATTAAAGATTCCCACTATCCAGGACATACTCTCTTATTACTAACTTCAGAAAGGAAGTATAGGGGCCTGAAGACACACTCAGCGATTTAGGTACATCTTCTTCCCCCCGGCCCTCCTATTTCTGAATGGACAATGAACCCATGAATGCTACCTCAATTTTTGCTCTTTTTGCACTAATTATTTACTTTCATACATACATTCAGTGTCCACTTTATTAAGTGCACCTGTACACCTGTTTGATAATGAAAGTATCTTATCAGTCAATCATGTGGTGCAGTTCAAAGCATGTAGGTCAAGAGGTTTAGTTGGTGTTCAGACCAAACATCTGAATGAGGAAGAAATTTGATCTAAGTGACTTTGCCAGTGGAATTATTGTGGGTGCCTAACAGGGTAGTTTGAATATCTCAAGAGCTCCAGGTCTCCTGGGATTTTCACTCGTAATTCTGCAGAGTTTACAGAAAATGGTATAAAAACATCCAGTGAGTGGCAGCTCCGTGGATGAAAATGCCTTGTTAATGAGAGTGGTCAGGGGAGAATGGCCAGACAGGTTCAAGCTGACAGGAAGGTGATGGTAACTAAAATAGCTGCACATTACAACAGTGGAGCATCTTTGAACATACAACACATTGAACCTTGAAGTGGACGGGCTATAGCAGCAAAAGACCACACTGGATTCAACTCCTGTATCCAATAAAGTGGTCACTAAGTGTATATTCCTACATAAGTTTTAGTATATTTTATATACTGCACTGCTGCAGCAAAACTAATTTCATGATGTGTCAGTAATAATAAATCTGATCCTGAGTCCTGACGAAGGGTCTCGGCCTGAAACGTCGACTGCACCTCTTCCTACAGATGCTGCTTGGCCTGCTGCGTTCACCGGCAACTTTGATGTGTGTTGCTTGAATTTCCAGCATCTGCAGAATTCCTGTTGTTTGCTGATTCAGATTCTGGTTGGATGTCACATTCATGAAGTCAGAATACATTATTTTAAAGTAAAAAGGTATGGAGCCACCTAACTTCAACAAAATGTGTCAAATGATGCAAACCCATGGATTATATGGAGCCAGTTGCAAAATCAGCCTTTTTTATTTTGCAGTAAAGATAGCATGCTTGTGGTTTATAAAAATAGCAATTTCTTGGTAAAGTGGATTGATGTCTGTTTTTCTAATGTGCATTCTAGTTTGCTTTCAAATATTTTTGCTGATTTATTTTTGGAACTATATTTGAACTTTTTCATGAAGCTGTCAGTAACTTTTAAAAGATCACTTAACAGAAACTTTGACAATTAAAATAAACACTAGGTTATGATAGGATTTTCTGCTGTTGTCGGAAACAGGTCAGACAAGCAATTGTGTCCAAATAAGAATTAGATTTTCCACCAGCTGTATTTTAGTTTATGATGTTTTTTGTCACTGGGCGGTGGTGGAAATAAAGGATGGAGGACAGGGTTTCTGATTAATTTAATTGGTATTGATGGCTTATATGATGGCCTCCAAAAGTTGGCCATGTTAATTTTATGGTAGGGACATTGACGTAGAGGGATGCATGAAAACATGCACTTTAGTCCAGGCACTAATCCTTTCCTAACCCATTTCATTCTCCCTGCATTCCCATCACCAATGTTTGTATACTGCCATAACGATGCAACTGATTACCATTATGTTGTTCAACTTTAGTTGCATTGATGAATTAGTTATTATTCACAACATTTATTTCTCATTTCCCAATAAGTTTTTTCATATTTGGTGACGTTGTTAAAATAACCACTTAGTCAAAAGTCTAAATTTCTTGTAGGAGAATTTGAAGGAGATGGTGTGAGGTGATGGGAATGTGGGGAGAGTGAAATTGATTAGATGGGATTATTGCTTAGGTGGGTGCTTGATTGCTAGTGTAGGTTCAGTGGGTTGAAGAGTCTGTCTTCGTGTTGTATCGTTCCACGTTTATATCCCCATCCAATAATCATGAAAGTTATTCTAATTGTTCACAAATGACTATTCTGTAAAGATACTTGTTGATTTTTACAGTTACTGTAAGCTCAGTCGCAGTATCGAACAAATACATTAGTTTTTCTGAAATGAGTTTCAGTAATTGCTATGCATGTCTTGGTCTTTATGAAAACCACCTTGCATGGAGCTCTGGGGGGGTGGGGGGGACATTTTTTTTAATGTCAGAATATACTTACAAAACAAAGGCGCTGCTTTTTTTTTTACACAGCGGACCAGTGACTGGTTAATACAGAACACTTAAGGAGCTTGACCAAGTTGGGTCAGCCATTCTGGGTGGAGATGAAAAGGCATTTTTTAGAATTTGAATCTTTGGAGTTCAGTACCCAAGATGACTGTGGAGACAGTCATCACATTTAATCAAAACATTGAGATTTAACAGATTTTTGGATATTAAGGGATATTGAATTAGCACAAAAAAGTGGGATGTGGGGGAAAAGATGAATTGTGATCATTTTGAATGACAGTAGGAATGATGTGCCAAAAACTATTGTTCATTTCAATGCATTACAAAGTGGTTGTAAGATTTAGGTCTTTAAATTTTCAAAATGACTATTGAAAGATGCCTGAAGAACATCCCAAGAAAATAGAGAAACTGAAATTCTACTTAAAGTTTACCTTTGATCTAGCTTTTGATTTCCTCCATCATATGTTTCTTCTTGGCTTCTGTTTCCTTGAGTCCCAATGGTGCTGTGTGAATACATCTTGATTATTCATTTGCAAAGTGTGAATTCTGATGAACGTAGGACGGGCAGCATTCAATTCCCATTCTTAATTACCTTTGAACAGAGCGACAACTGGTAGCTCTTGGTAAAGATCTAAAATTTAGGCTGGCTAAATCAGAGCTACTGGTTTTACAGACTTATTTTTTTTATTTTATTGACGTACAGCATAGAGTAGGCCCTTTTGGCCCTCAGAGCTGTGCCGCCTCGCAATCACCCTGTATAATCCTAGCCTAATCATGGGACAATTTACAATGACCAATTAGCCTACCAACCGGTACGTCTGTGGAATTTGGGAGGAAACCAGAGCACCGGGAGGAAACCCACGTGGTCATGAGGAGAACATACAAACTTCTTACAGGCGGGGAGTTGAATCTGAGTTGCTGGCACTATAAAGCATTGTGCTAATCACTACTCTATTGTGCTGCCCCAAGTATTTGAAAGTTTAATGTACTAAATTAAATTCCCCAGGCTGCTTTGGTCTAGTTTGAGGTTTAGATTCCCCAAGTCTAGGCCTTTGGATTGCCAGCATAGTAACACAACCATAATAACATTTTATTGCTTTGTGTCATCTTTCATTTCTATAAAACACACACAAAGTACTGGAGGAACTCAGCAGGCCAGGCAGCATCTATGGAAAAAAGTAGATTTGAAGTTTCAGGCCGAAACCCTTTGGCAGGACTGTTTTTCCAGCATCTGCAGATTTTCTCTTGTTTGTGATTTCATTTTTATAATTTGAATTGGTAGGAAAATGGTATACAGATAACATTTCCCAGTTTGGGTAGATAGGAGGAAATGTTTCAATGTTGTAATCAGTTTGAAGTGGTCCACTTGGTGTGTCTAAATTGACTAGCAGTTTTGTCCCGATTATGAGAAATATTTAAGCTGCAATAAGCTTCTATATTCCTGACAATGTGAAAATTGTTATAATCACATCCTGAGGTTAGGTGGGGGTTAATTGATGTGAGTGAGAAGATTATCTTAATAATGCACATTGCAAGTATCCTGTTGCTTTCTTGGAGTAAATATACCCTTTAGAATGTTAAAAGCACTTTGTGAAATAAATTTAAAACAAAGATAAACAAGTAAAGTTAACTTGTATTTATATTTACTTATGAAAAAGGAGGCTATTTGGTCCATGGACTCCATACCAGCTCTGGGTAATCTTATTCCCACTTACCAACTTATTTGCCTGAAGTCCACATGCCTATTATCTCACCTCCTGATTTTCCTACAGCCTGTCTACACCAGGGAACAATTTAAATTTACCATAGCTGATTTACCATACCAGCATGCCTTTGGGATGTGGGAGGAAAATTGCAGTCACAGACAACATATAAACTGCTCTAACAGGACAGGATCAAAACTAAGTTATTGGAACTGTCTCTTTGGCAATCCTTGATATTGAAAATGGCTTGTCATCACTCCAGTTTGTTGTTGTTTTTTGTGGGGGGGGGGGGGTAGTTCCTAAATGGCTTAGAAAGCTGATATGGGAATAGCAGACACTTCTACTGATGAGACAGGAAATGGCAGAAGGGGCAGGTGACTGGTTTCCAAGAAGGGCTTCTGTGTAGTCTTGATACATAGCCTTGTGCTTCTCAGTACTGTCCAGAATATTTCTCTCTGATTTGACTAGTCATATGAGAGCAGGGTTTACTGCGGTGAATTTTGTGCCAGGTCTGAGAAGCTGAGCAAAACGTCTTAACAACTCTGCAGTAAGGTTGGAACAACGTATTATTTCTACAGTTTATGGAACCAAGGGCAACATCCTTCAGACAGTTCACAGTACTGCTTTCACTTTTGCAGCTGCTTTTAAATGTAATTCTGCTGCTGTTGGAGCCTGCAATCTACATTTTGGTGGTGTGTTTTTGGGCCGATTGGGCGGTCTTGCACCTTGCTGTCACTGAGGGAATTCGGTGAGGTTTCCAATCAAGTGTGTGGCTTCAATACCAAGAAGCGTGTGGTCAACTCCATTTCTCACTGAACCCATGATGAAAGCATCGAGAAAGATTGAAATCAACGCGAGCAAAGGGTGTCAGCACCGTCTGCCTGTGGGTGACCAGTCTGTCGCTGGCTGCTGCCAGAGGAAGGTGTCTGAGTGACTGGTCTTTTGTTCTTGCTCACTGCTCCTGGAGGAAGGTGCCTGTGAATGGTCTCTCTCTCCCTCTTACTCTGCTGCTGGAAAATGGTGCCAGCTGGCCAAGGTTTAATCTTCGTGGTTCTGGTTTGGATTCTGTGGTTCATGTGTGTTTCTGGTTGTTTTGTGTGATTTTGATCGGGGCTGACTTGCACTGAGCCTGGAGGCAGCATGGCCCTGGATTGAACTGAAACTGGACTGGGCTGAATATTCCTGGACTAATTTGACTTGTGGTTCAATGTTTTATATTTTGTAGGAAGAGGTACAGTCGACGTTTCGGGCCGAGACCCTTCGTCAGGACACGTGAGTCCTGACAAAGGGTCTCAGCCCGAAATGTCGACTGTACCTCTTCGTAGGGATGCTGCCTGGCCTGCTGCATTCACCAGCAACTTTTATGTGTGTTGCTTGAAGTTCCAGCATCTGCAGGTTTCCTCGTGTTTACATTTTATATTGTTTTTTTTTCCCTTTTTTTTGTGCTGTTTTTTGCAATTGGTTCTTTGTGCGATGTGGGGCTTGATGAGTTTCTTTGAATGGGTTCCATGCTTTCCTTGTTTTGTGGCTGTCTGTAAGACGAACATCAGGGTTGTATAGTGTATATATACTTTGAGAATGAAAGCTCACATCAAACATATGAAGTCTTGGGTTTTTCATTTTCTGCTTTCTTTTTAAAATGTTGCGATTAGAAAAACTTAAGAAAATCTGAAATACAGTTGACCTTCACTAATCCGTCTACCTGTAATCCGGTTCCTTCGATAATCTGACACTGATTTCAAATTTTCCACGCAACTGTAATTTCAAACTTCCCAGGCCACCATACCAATCTGCTGCACATTGTTTTGGTTGCGCTAGATCTGTTCTCGTGTTGGCGCGCTCTTGTAAGCACAGACAGACGATTCCTGCTTGTTTTCCTGCATTTATTAATATAATTTGTGTGAGGCGCAGCCACCCAGCACCCGCCCGTCTCACCTGACAGCGGCAGGGGAGCTGGTGTGTGCTGGGTTGGTCCGCCTTTTCGCCTGCCTGCTGGCAGTCGCACACTGCCCTCCGGTGTCGCCTGGTCGGCGCTCTGTTCTCTTCTGCCTATGACCTCAGATCGGACATGGCGACCCGCTGAATTTAAGCACATTACTAAGTGGAGGAAAAGAAACTAATGAGGATTCCCTCAGTAACTGCGAGTGAAGAGGGAAGAGCCCAGCGCCGAATCCCCGGCCGCCTGGCAGTCGAGTGAAATGTAGCGTCTAGAAGACCTCCTTTCTTGACTTCTGCTTCCGCTCACTTAGATGTGCTGCCACCAACATCAACAGTTTTTGAAGAAACTGTTGTGCCAGTTTCAGCACCAGTTCCTGATGCTTCACTCATTTTTTCAAGATGAAGTTGATGATCCCGTCAACCCCACACTTGCAGACATGTAACTTTGCCTGAAGTTTAGAAGCGGAAGTGCTCAACTGTTCTGTATTAGTTAGTTCCTGTACATTTACCTGTACCCTTTATTTTATCTGTGCCTGTACAGTATATTACTTTATTAAAGTTTCACTTGCTACTCATTTCATATTTCTGTTTCATTATTATCTAACGTACTGAATTACATGGTATTTTAAAGGTACGATGAGGTGGTTAGCTATTGCTTAATGTGATCCTTCTGTAATTTGGCATTTTCACTAATCCAGCACTCCTCAAGTCCCAGTGGTGCCGGATTATAGAAAGTCAACCTGTATTAAGCTTTCATCTTAATATTAGTTTTACTTTAGAATCTAGATAATATATAATCCCTCAGTATCTATAAAATAAAGTGCAAGGTTATGGCATCTGTTTATCATATTGAGCAATTGTTCTGTTTTTGACAGTTGATTATCAACTGGTCAGTTTAATATGGAATATTTCTGAAGCATGTTTTTTTAAAAAATGCATGTTTTTGATTTGCTTATTCAAACAAGGGGTAAAGTAGCTTGGATGGAAAAGGTATCCGTCTCTCATTTTGTCATACTTAATTGAACTGATTATTTGTGTGATCAATAGATATTTGTGAATTTGGGAATTGTGGAAAATCTGATTATGACCAGTTTTTGTTGAATGAGGTCCTTTGTCCCCGCTTGTGTGCCCCATTGTCTTGAAGTCATTTGATCTAGGTCCTTACAGAGCCAGACTTATTTGGTCTTATTTGGATTTTGAATGACATGGGTTTAAATGACCTTCCCAGAAGACACACCTTTTAAAAATGTATTCAACCTTTGGCAGATAGCAAAGTTAACAGTTCCAACATTGTGACCTGTCAAAAGTGTTTATTAATGATGCAGGTACAAAATTCTATGAAAATTTGAAAACAGAAATTTTCCTAAAATTAAATTTGCTTAATAAAAAAAAGTATACACACATTTAAAATAACTTGGGCTTTTTTTGTGACTTTTTCTGGAAGCTGTCCAATTGTCTTTCAATGAAAGCATTCACAGATCTGTCCCAGTTCTAACAGGGTGCAATATATGAACACAAGTTTTGATAAATTCCTTCTCTGTTGTTTGAATCTGTACAGTGGAGCACAACTGCCAAGTTGCTGATAAAGCTCAGTCAGTGCTAGTAGGACTTTGTGGGAACCCCAAAATTTGTGCTCACGTGAATAAAAGCCAGCAATTTTGTGTGGAACTGCCAGCAAAATTCCAGACCATTACTGACAAAGTTGTGAAGAGCTGAAAATCTAAGGAAGTTGTGCAGAAAGAACAACCAAGAACATGGTTCTACAACGATCCTTTTAAGTTCATGAAAGGTCTCTTCACACTGAAATAAAGTGGAACTTTGAAAACATCAACTAGAAGAGCACCTGGAAAAGATTCATACCGACTTGGAAAGTCTGGAACATGTCATTCGATCCAACATTCCACCAATTCTGCCCCTCACCTACCACCTGGATTCTGACCCTCCAAAATGAGAGAAGTGGAGAAGGCAGTCTGATGGGCAAGAACAGCATTTGCTCCCAGGCCTAATAGAGTACCATATAGGTTTTATAAGAACGCACTGGACGTCTTGCGGTTTCTCTGGAGGCTCATGAGGGTAGTGTGGCAGAGGTGAATAATACCTGAAGGGCTGACGGTGTCCTGACTCCAAAGGAAAATGATGCAGAAAACATCAGTCGGTTTCAACCAGTCTGTCGTCTGAGCGTCAAGGGAAAACCTTCTTCACTGCAATAGCTCAAAGTCTGGCCAGCAACCCGGAGAGAAACAAGTACATTGACACATCTGTACAGAAAGCAGGAATTTCAGGGTTCTCTGGGTGTTTGGAACATACAAGCATGATATGGCACCAGATCCAAGCAGCTGGGAAGGACTGAAGAAATCTCTGTGATCGTCTTGGACCTCGCAAAGTCATTCGTCTCAATTTCCCATGCACTCCTCTGGGAAGCATTTGACTTCTTCCAAATATCGGAGTCCATCACAATGCGGGTGAAGCCATACTTTCAAGACCTGCAATTGTGCTTAACAACAGCAGATTTTACCACAACATGGCAGAGACTGGAAGCAGGCATTATGGCAGATTGCACTATATTATCCTTGGTCTTCACAATGGTTATGGAGGTCATTATCAGGGCTTCAAGATGGGTGGTAGGGTAAGTGCTGGTCTTCGTCTTCTCCTATTAGAGATACATGGACGATATAACAGCACTGACCATGACTGCAGTATGCACCAAGTGACTACGTGGAAAGCTGCAGGAAAACATCAAGTGGGTTAGAAAAAAAATCAAACCCAGCAAGTCATGAAGCATCTCCATAGACAAAGAATGTTGAAAGACACAAAGTTTTTCATCGTTGATGACCCAATTCCAACAGTGAACAGCCTGTCAAAAGCCTGGGGAGGTAGTACAATGCCAGCCTTGTAGAGAAAGAACACATGCAGCAACTAAAGCAACAGCTTGGATAGCATTGACAAGACCATGTTGCTTGGAAAACTGAAACTTTGGTGCTTACACTTCAGACTCCTGTCCCAGGTGATGTTGCCACTCACTGTCTATGAGGTCCCACCAATAACCGTGAAGAGGCTTGAGCAAAGCATCAGGTCATTCACAAAAAAAAAGTGGCTTGGTGCACCGGTACCATCATTGAGTCCTTGAACCACCTTTCACTGGCCTTGTAGAGGAATTCAGGTGTTCTACGGTCTACCTACAGATGACACTGAATCGTGACAAGACCATCAGTAACGCTGCACAGACCTTATCAACTGGGCGGAAGTGGACCCCAGCTGATGTGGTGTAGCAAGCAACAGTGGCCCTTAGGCATAAAGACATTGTGGGGTAAGTCCAACAGGACAGGGGTCACTTTGGTCTGGCAGCAAGTGGACCCTCATGGCTTAAAAGGCCACAATTCCAGAGCGAAGAAGGATGGTTGCCGAGGAAGTGTGATGAGCAAGAAGAGTCAGACAGAGGTGCAAAGGCTTTTTCCCTGGCTAATGGATGTGGTGGGAAAGCATTGAGAGGAGGAAAATCAGCTGGAAGGACATATGGGAGATGGAAGCAAACAGACTTGGCTTTCTTATCAGAGTCACATATGATGTGTTTCCCTCACCAAAAAGAAACCTCCACCAGTGATTCGGTGAGAAGCCAACTTGTTCCCTGTGCCTGATTCTGGCAACCCTCAAGCATATCCTGGCAAGGTACAAAACCATCCTCACACAAGGCAGACACACGTGACATCGCAATCAGATCTTGAAGAGTCTGACAGCAGCAATCGAGACCAAGAGGAGAGCAGCCAACTCCTTGCCCCCTAGAACGATCAACACTCTGACTCCAGCAGGGAGGGAAAAGACCAACTAATCTCCCTCCTAAGCAAAAAACAGGACAGATGAACATGGCTCATGACTGGAAAATGCTGGTGGATGTCAATTAAACAACTCGTCTTTCCAGTGAAAATTGCTACCACCAATCCTTAGGCCAGACTTGGTTCTCTGCTCCAGTTCATTACAGATCATCTACATCATGGAACTCTCAGTCCCGTGGGAGGATTCAGTGGCTGAAGCATATAAATGCAAGAGGTTGCGCTATGCAGATCTAGCAGCTGAATCTCACTGATGGGGCTGGAAAACCAAAGTTTGTACTGTGGAAGTGGGAAGTGGGATTTATAGCCACATCCACCATCAAATTACTGAAGGAGCTAGGGATCCACGGTCAGACTGTACTGCAAACCATCAGCGCCACATCAGAAGTGGCCGAAAGAAGCAGTCAGTGGCTTTGGCTCAAGCTAACAGACCCCTCCTGGGCTCCAAGATAGCATCAAGAGAGTGGGAGGACACAACAGGGGGTGACTCTGGGACGCCAGAAGTCATTGTCAAGCCCTGCAGAGATGTAGTAGGCTAATGAATGAAACATGGCAGAGGGAAAACCCCTGCGTGTCAACCCTGCGCCACTCCTAACATCAAGGCAGTTTTGAGTAAGTGCTAACGACCTACTGGCAACAGAGATATTAACATCTTATCCTGTTTTTTTATTTTGATCTGTGAATGAGTTCTCATTTGTGCTGGTTTCAGAAGAACTTGGTTAAGGAGATGCTGTGGTATCAGTGTTCAGATCAGTTCATTGTCCTGGGTCACAGCAACATATAAAAACAACAATAAAACATGTTCAAAGGAAATTCCAATTTTTCTGGCTGATGTCTTTCTATTGTTCGCCTGATCTCTAAGGAACAATAGTATTAATGTTACTATTGTTCCATATTCTAATTGTTTATTCCTGTGCTTTTGCTATTGCTTTGTGATGACCTTTAAACTGAAATTAAGAGGTTGTTGATGTAAACATCATTTTCAGTTGTACATGGGAGGTGGTAGTTGTGGAGAGCAATGGTGATTATTTTGTTTTGGGACAGGTAATCTGCCTGATAGGATAATTGCGCTTGCAGTTCATGCTTTCTGATGTGCATTCAGTCCTGGTCTGGCAATATTCGACTTTATATAATACATCTTTTTCAAATTCCTCTGTCCTTCTACATTCTCAATTCTGCAATTTATTTCAGCTGAATAATACTCTAGTATTCCCAATCTTCTCTGATGTTGGGCTCTGATTTAAAAAAAAATTAAACTAATATTGGCAGCATGCAATTGGAACCTGAAGATCTGCTTAGTGTCACTTTTTTTCCACTACTGCTGTTCTGTGAACACCTCCTTAGCCATGCTTTTTATTCCCAATTATCCTATCTATTTATTTGGTTCAGTGCTAATTTTTATTTCTATTTTTGTTCTTGTGTTGTTTTACTATTGTTAAAAGTTCTATGTAGGTACAGTTTGTTGCCGTTATGTAAATAAAATAGCTTAGAATGTGTATGGTCTTTTAAATTTGCTGGTTATTGGAGAAGACAAGAACTTAATATGTACTTCAGCAAGAATTTGTGGTTTCTTCAAATTTTAATTTGAAAATTTTGGAATTTGTCATTTTGAATGCTATTTTTAGCATTTTAAGATCTCTTGAAATGCAGCTTTGGAAGGCATTCACCAAGCAATTATATTAGAAAAGTTTTAGTTCATGTTTTCATACATCCAAGTGACAAGAATATTTGTTAATTTTCAATTTTTGTATATAGCAAGTAAAGATTGGAACAGAACTCTGCAACCTTTATGAAAAATAAGTTGTTAAACAATTAATTACTCACATGAAAATTTGGATCTCTCAGACTTCAGTGATTACTTTTGTATAATTTTCACTACATTCTAAAATTGATCTGATCAATAGTTGTATTTTGCATGCAAAATAATAAGAGTAAATTGATCTAGGTTTTGATGTAGCATCATCTAATATTAAAGTTTGAGCACTTTCTCAATTTGGTTCAGAATGTGGTTTGCTTCGATTGTTTGCATGATTTTGAGTTTTTTTTCTCTTGTGCGTCATGTGTTAGTCTTCTAAATTTGTTTCTTTAATTGGGTTCTTTTGGGTTTCTTGCTTTGTGGCTCCCTGTAAACAAATCTCAAGGTTGTATAACTTATGCATTCTTTGATAATAAATCTTTGAATCTTCTGAACTTTCTCTCCCTTCCCTCTGCTCCCCTCAACCAAGCTTCCTGTACAGATATGAATTTTAAAGTATGCTAATTAAATAGTTTAAAATATATAATTGAATCCACAATTGTTAAGAACAACAGGAGCTTATTGTGTGTGTGTGGGGGGTGGGGAGCGAGATAGGGAATAATCTTTATGTACATTTCTCAAGATGTGATTCAGTGTTTCCTTGACACAAATTTAAAACAGTATGTATTAATATAACATGTTTCAGTAATGTCTAAAGTACTTTACATTTAGCTGTAGTCACTATTGTAAAATTCTAGGATAAATTGAAAACAGAATGCACCAACAAAAATATTCTAAAGTAGAATATGAACACTTGATTACTTGCAGTGGCAATTAAAACAGAGGTTGAGGGTCAATCAGAAAATAAAACAGTTTTAGCAATTAGTTACCTTTTCAAGGGAATCCTTTCTGTTTATTAACTAAAGAATGTCTTGGAGTTTACAGCTTTGTTTATGGCTAATGCACCATCATATATTGAAGATGTATTTCATAAAATGACAAAGCACTTCTGTTTTTAAAAAAAACACTGGATCTGGGGAAATCACATGACTTCAGTAATTTGCTAGTTGACGTCATATCAGCAAGGTCTCCAGTTCCTTTTACATACTTGGCAAACTAGGAAAATGTAATTTCCCTGCAAAGTAACCAACTTTTTCTAGAGTCTAGATTGTGATGAGATAGCTACACTTTAATGTGGCTAACCCTATTATCATTGTAAAAGAATAAAATTATATTAATTATCTGAAAAGTATTGGGTAAATAGCAGGTTAATCTTTGTTAGTGCAGCTGGAGTGCTAGCAGCTTGGGTTTAATATTGACTGCAAATGTTGTCTCTGTGGTGGTTGCACGTTCACTCTGTGACTGTACCTTTCCTCTGGGTGGTTCACTTCCCTCCTGTGTCCCCAAGATGTAGGAGTGGCTAGGTTGAATGGCCACTGTAAATTGCATCTTGTGTGTGTGTGAGGGATAGAATCTGAGGGGACTTGATGAAACTGAGAATAATAATGGGATTCATGTAGGATTAGTGTAAATGGGTCTTTGATGATTTGTGAAGACAGTGGGCAAAAGGACCTATTTCTGTGCTATATTTCTCGATGACTTTAATAGAAGTACTGTTTTTGGTGTGGTATTGTGTATTAAATGTAAACTAGATGAATATTCACAAATTCAAATATCTGAAAAGCAATTTATTCCCAAGAAGATGTTCCAGATTTTCAGAGCGAATTCTTCTTTTACTTTTACTTGTCATTTGGTAGGATTACTTAAATAACTCTTCCTGACATGCTGAAGCACCTTGTACAGTTCTCTATATATGGCCTGGTTGAGTTAGATGCCTTCATTCTTTGGAGTATTGTGGTTACCACATTATAGGGAATATGTGGAGGCTTTGGAAAGGATGCACAGGAGGTTTACCAGCATGTTGTGGATTGGAATGTATCAACTATGCAGAAAGAAGGTTGGACAAACTTCGATTGCTTTCTCTGCAGGTTTGGAGACTGAGGGATGACCTGATAGAAGTAGATAAAATTATAAGATCCTTTGACAGGATAGATGGTCTGGTCTACCTTTTCCTCAGGAAGGAAATGTCAAATAATAGAAGACATAGGTTTAAGATGAGGGAGAAACTTTAAACAAGATGTGTGAGGCAAGTCTACTTTTACACAGAATTGCATGTGCTTGGGATGCATTGCCAAGAGAGGTGGTTAATACAAATACAACAGCAACATTTAACAGTCATTTAAGCTGCTGTTTGAACAGACTGGAATTGGAAGGATGTGGACCATGTTCAGGCAGAAGGGATTAGTTAGATTAGCATCCTGGTCAGCATAGATATGGTGGGCTGATGGGACCTGCTCATGCAATATACTGCGTTGTATTTGTTTTCTGTGATTTTATTTTCCCCCATGTTCTTAAACTGTGTATCTCCATTTAACGAAACTTTGGGCTTGGATTGTGGCTAAAGTCGAAGGTGAGCTTATTGTCATATGCACAAGTACATGCATGTACGGGTGCAATGAAGAATTTACTTGCATCAGCATCACAGGCACATTGCATCTGATACACAATATTCACAAGAGAAAGAAATATAAATTGCGCACAACT
Source organism: Mobula birostris (assembly GCF_030028105.1). Taxonomy (NCBI): domain Eukaryota; kingdom Metazoa; phylum Chordata; class Chondrichthyes; order Myliobatiformes; family Myliobatidae; genus Mobula; species Mobula birostris. The sequence continues at coordinate 31,308,594 of NC_092378.1, read as the reverse complement.
TTTAGAAGAATGCCATTAGAACAAATATTGTTTTAAAATAATTGTAGCACAAAGCAGTCATAGTGTTGCTATAATGAAGTAGTGATAAGGGTTGTGCAGGTTGGTTCAACACCTGAATAATTGCAAGGAAGTTGCTGTTTTTGAACTTGGTGGTGTGGTACTTCAGACTTCTGTACATCCTGCCTGATAGTAATTTTGAGAAGATGGCATGGCCTGAATAATGGATATCTTTGATCACATTGGCCTCCTTCCTCTTTTTAAAGTCAGCAATCTGTTCTTTCTTTTTATTGACATTGAGTGGGAGATATCAGCTGTGGCTCCGCTCAACCAGATGTCCTATCTTGCTCCTGTATGCTGACTCATCACCACTGGTGATTTGTCTAACAGCAGTGGTATCATCAGTGAACTTGTTTCCTATTTGTTCTGAAAATTAGCTCCCCACCTGTGGAAAGTTTATTAGAAGTGAGGTTCCACATTATGGTGGGAAAGATTAAATCAACTGTTGGGGCAGTGATGCAGCTTGTTTGATCTGCTGCTTACTACGATTGGCTCTTTTGTAGACCCACTGGTTATGATCATTGTTTTGGAAGCCATCATAAAGCAAACATAAGACAGAAACAAATTTCTATGGATGATGGAAGTTGAGTGTGCAATACAGTTCCTCTGATTTGATGAAGTCAATCAATTTAAGAGGTCAAAAATAGGTGTAAGATGCTTTAGTTGCATTTCTCAGAGCTGTGATGCAGTGATCATTATCTCCACTGTGTGTCTTCTGCCACTGGGAAGAGGTGGTTGAAAAGGTTGCCAGCAGTAACTTGTGAACAGGAGGCGGCAGTGGACAAGAACGTATCTGTGTATTTGCAGACATGTACCCACAAACATTTTGATTACTGATTATTGATTTAATTACTTTGGCACAATATTATGGGCTGAAGCGCTTACTCCTATGCTTTATTGTTCAATGTGCATAGTGCCAGGTGCCATAAGTCTGTGAGGATTAGCCCACATAACAAATTCCAGTGTTTTAACCAGATACTGCCATCAGGTCTTCAGTTCCCTTTTGTAACTGGATCAAAAATACGCTCAGTTATTTGAATTAGCAGGTTAGCAATAACTTTCCATCTTAAGAAGACCCTTACTCACTCTTCCTTCAGTTAGTCCTGACGAAGGGTCTCGGCCTGAAATGTCGACTGCACCTCTTCCTAGAGATGCTGCCTGGCCTGCTGCGTTCACCAGCAACTTTTATGTGTGTTGCCTACAACATTAACTCTGTTTCAGTTTCCACAGACAATACTGACTTGTGCAGGTAAATAGGTTGGTGGTCTATTTGAAGTGTGGTGAAGTCATTATTATGGTTTTGCAATCACATGAATGGTAGCCAAGGCAGGTTTCTTTTCAAGGATATCAGTGAACCAGATGGATACTTACAACAAGCTGCATTGTATGTTCAGTGTTACTAATATCGGCCTTTTCAGTTCTAGACTGACTTAATGGTTCCCAGTTCCTTAAGTCAATCAAGTGAGAGTTTGCTCCAGATAATTCGGAGGAAGTGGATTCTTAAAAGATAAATAATACTTTGATCCATCTAGTGTATGGTGTAGGTAGCTTCAAGGCAAAATCTGGTCCAATGGTTGGCAAGAAATGACTGGTGATATCTGCATTACAGGCTTCCCTCTCCGTCCATCAACACCCCACTACTCAGTTCCTGACTGAATCAGAGACGTTTTTTTCCCAAGGTCATAGTGAGTCAGAGGCGTCCCAACTCTCAGCAGTCAAAGTGTGCTTTAAAAAAAGAAACCTTGATGCTTCCTGGATCATTGATGGTGCAAAGTGTGGGGAGTTGTTTTCCATGGGAACTTGGCAATGATAGGAAGGACTGTCTTAGCAGGGTGATCATAATTTCAGAGGGTTGGGATTGGCACATGTCTCTGCCAAGGCATTCACCTTCCTTTTCAAACTGATAAATATGAGCTGTTGCCTGTTTTGGGATGATTTGACCTAATGAGGACATGAGGAGCTAAGGTGAAAGTGCTTGTAAAAAGCAGAATTGTGCAGTAGTGAAGAAGGCGGCGGCTCCATTTAATCTTGGATATGTGTATGCAAGGTATTCTAGAATGCGATCTATTTTTATAGAAAATCTTCAGTGACAGAGTGCTTAATGTATTTAAGTAAAAGCCATGCTTCTAGTTCTCTGTGTTGGGACTATAACTGCCTTAACCAAATATTTGCCTCCTTTTTCCTCACCAAAGCCTTACAATGAGTACTTTCTCAACCGTGTGGAAGTAATGCAATTCATTAACTCAGAGATGCTGAATAAAATCTGGAATAGACAGCAACGTGACCATTTGGATGTCTATCTTGCGTGTTTTAATTTTAATAAGGTACTTGGGTACTGATTGTAAACATAACTTTGCTGGATCAAATAACGACAGCACAAAAAGATCATTACTTATCTTTTCACCAGTTTATTTCATCGAGCTCAACCGGCTTGGACCCGACATCAGGGAGAGAACCTTTCTCATCTCCCTGACAGTTTTACAAGTTCACTGCCTGATGTCAGAATTGTCAGAAGTTATAAGGCCACCGATACAAAAGAACGATCAATTTGATAACCATTCCGGCCAAGTCGATGGACTATTGATACAAAAGTACAATTGATTTGTTAGACACTCCAGCCACCTTAATTAAAGAAAAGAATGTCCTGCCTGGTTTGCTGGAGCCACAACTTAATTACAAAGATAGGAACATCCGTCAAATTTATGCTTTAATTAAGAAAAGAATGTTCTGTCTAATTTCCATCAGGTACTGCTTTTTGTCAAAATCAAAGGGTGTGAAAAGCCCAGAGATATCTTATGTGGATCTGGGTGAACTTTAATCCTTATCTTGCTCCAAAGAAAGCAGCTGTGAGACATTATTCAAACACACTGCAGTTACAGACATAGTATACTTAATCCATTGTTTACAGGGATCTGAGGATCCCCCATTTCCTTGAACTTTGTCACTGATCACTAAAATTCTGAATCTTAGAAAGGTTTGACATGGTCTGCTTCTACTAAAATTCTGCTGCATCATGACAATAGATTTTAGAAAGGCCAAAGAGGTTAGAAACGTAGAAAACCCTACAGCACAATACAGGCCCTTCGGCCCACAAAACTGTGCCAAACATGTCCTGGCCTGAGAGATTACCTAGGGTTACCCATAGCCCTCTTTTTCTGAACTCCATATAACTGTCCAGGAGTCTCTTAAAAGGCCCTGTCGTATCCGCCTCCACCACCATTGCCAGCAGCCTATTCCACGCACTCACCACTCTCTACATTTTAAAAAGAAAACTGAAGAAGAAAAGTTTCAGAGGCTTATTTAAAGTCAGTTCTGGAGATGCATCCCTCAACATTGAGCAGTTGACTGTTTGCAATGTTATGCTTGAAATTAAGAGCAGAGTAAGTGAAATTAGGATCAAGCAAATCCCATGAATACAAGGGATGTCTGAGTATACTTTGGCCGGCTGGTGGCATAGTGGCATCAGCGCCGGACTTTGGAGCGAAGGCTCCCGAGTTCAAATCCAGATGGCTTCCTTGCACGCTTTCCATCCGTGCTGGGTTGAGTGTCGAGCTAGCAACTTGGCCTCGTAAAAATAAGAAAGACTGCTTAAAAAAAAACGCTGTCATGACGGCGTCCTGATAGCTCTACCCGAGTTAAGGGCTTTCTTCTTCTTCTTCATGATCTTTGTATCTTCTTTGTATCATCTCCTACTGTTTTAATGGTAAGAAGATTTCTTATTTAATGCTGGACAGGTAAGTAAAGGTTGTGAAACGTATGAAAGATTAAATATTTCTGAACTTTGCTTTAAACAACTTACTGGAGGGTGACCATTCTACAATGTGCTGAGTGTTGCCTTTTTCTAAAGGGTTATACGAAGTGTAAAAGGTAACTAGAATGGAGTGTTGTGACTTGATCCTGTATGTGTTACAGGCAGACTCACTGTTGGCTAAGACACTTGGCTTGGTCCTGGACATAATCGCTCATGCTCATGTGTGCCCTGTATTATTGCTGGGTGACCTTTCATTTAACTGTAAAGCTCCTCACCCTCTTGCTTTGCTGCTGCCTCCAATATCTCTATCTGCTGCGGCTGCAGCCTTTCTTTCAAGATGCAGGGCTTGCAAATTAGCCTGTAACCGAGCTTTGTCTGTTTTAATGGCAATCTCCCTCTCTGCAACTGTAGCACATGCTTGTGCAATCTCTGCCTGGCCTCTGCCTCATGATGCTGCAGCACCAACTGATGATTTGCCCGATTGCAATGAGGGTTATTATTAGATGGTCTGTCTTGTGAGCTTTGTCTTTTCTGTGGTGTGTCTTTGGCCGGTTGCATTCTTGTCTTTTTATTTTTACTCGATTGTATGTATATGTGCTGCCCAAATAAAGCACCCAGAGCTTGGACACTATTTCCTGACTCCTGTGTTCAGTTGAGTGGAGTTTGGCTTACTCCTGAGTTGTGCACTTCCTACTTCACACACAAGAAGAGCAGAACAATAAAAATACAATGATTTTAATGGTGCAAACAAAAGAAAGACAACACGGGATTGTATACATGTACTTCAGTCTGACTGAAAAACTCCAAAACAAAATGGTTGCCCTCAAATGAGCCAACTGAATTTCAAATTTAAAGGCACAGCGCTATCAGCATTTAAGTTGGCAGTGCAATCAGAATAAAAGTCAGTAGGGCTACATTTCAAAATAAAAGCCTAAACACTCCCCACCCAGTAGGTGATTTTTTTTTTCCGGTTGCATTACAGACTACATTTCCATGAAAGGTGCAATTGTTCCCTTTAAAGCTGACTTACCAGTATGGAGGAAGCAGTAGCATGTTACCTTGACACTTTCCAGTTTATGTGAGCTTCCCATCGTACTACATTTAAAAAGAGCAGTTGCCTCAGGATCCTGGCAATGTTCAAACCTTAGCCAACACCAGCAAAGCAAATTACATTGAACTTTTGCTGCATGGTGTTTGGCCCATGAATTTGTCAAAATAACAGGCTAGGCACTTAATTTCAAGGTTTGTGTGAGGTAATTTCTTAATTTTCCAATGTCAGACATCCCACCCTGCAAAAACTCATTTCAGGGAGGTAGCACCCCCACCCTCCGCAACCCCATATCCCCTCCCATGGGTCAACCTCCAAGGGTGTATGTAATACTTTGTTTAGTGATTTTGTCTAATCTGTAAACCAAGTTGGGTATATGTAGAAAATGTGACTTTAAAATATGTACTTATATTATCATGGAGTCATTTTTTTTATTCTATTACAACTTTAAGCAAGTCTACAGGGAGTTTGGCCTCATCACGTAGGACATCAATAGAGAAGCTCCTTAGTAGCTAGCCAGCTAGTTTAAATAACGTTAGCTGTGCTATTGAATGAATGACACCTGTTAAACTCGCCTCAACATGTCTTTTACATTTTAACCCACCATGGGCAATAGAAAAGTCACTGTTGCAAACAGTGCAGCGAGCAACAGTCATTATTTTTGAGGTCAACTGTAAAGCCCGCCCACAGAGAAAATTGATAGGTCTACTTAGCATGAAGCGAGACCAATCTGGATGCTTGCTCTCCCTCTCAAAAAAAAACATTTCTGGGATATTGTATATAATTCGCAGGCGTCAGGGAGCTGCCATCAATATGCGGAAGATTCCCGGAACTTCCGGGAGAGGTGGGATGTCTGCAATGTATTCCAAAAGGAACAGTTTGAATTTCCAGGCATAATTTATCCCCTGCCAATAAAAGGCTCCAAGCCAAAACGATATCCATTATCTCCAGGAAAATGGGAGGCATATTGGGTGTTTAACCTGGGTTCTCTATATTTACTGAGCAACTTGTATCAATTGCTCTCGCCTGCTTGATCAAACATCAGTTAGGTTGGGTCTATCAGCAGGTATGCATACTTGCATGTTAATTAGAATTTAATTAAGTAGGCTGTGCTTGGCAGTGCATATTTTTGCAGCTACTTTTAACATAAATTGACTGTACATAAGATCTTAAGTGGCTGTTAATTACACTGTACATCTTTGAAGTCTGTATTCACTGGAATGTCTTCATATTTGAAATTATGCTGCTATCTATTCACACAAAGACATATTTGTGCACTGACATTACTCATATCCCTATTTACACAAGGATTTACTTGAATTGAATTTTCCCACTATCCTATTTATGTCACTACAGTTAGATTTAATCTTAAACTTGAAACAAATATCAGTAATATCTGATATTAAATGTGCTCACATAATTTACACCTGGGCCAGGTCTTTATTTTGAAACTGAAAAGCTTGTTTTTTTCCCCCTCTGGGTAGGGTGGAGTAATTCTTTCATTGTCAGCAGACAGACAAGTACAATCACATGGTGTTCTCTTGAAACTACTGTGTAACAGGACTGAGTGATGGGCCAGATTACCAAATTGGGAAGCTTTATGGAGCCAGTAAGATTTGACAAATGTCATGCAGTGTAGTCATAACTCTTAAGATAAACAGAGTTGGCCAAGTGGTTAAGGCGTCGATCTAGTGATCTGAAGGTCGCTAGTTCGAGCCTCTGCTGAAGCAGCATGTTGTGTCCTTGAGCAAGGTACTTAACCACACATTGCTCTGCAACGACACCGGTGCCAAACTGTATCGGCCCTAGTGCCTTTCCCTTGGACAACATTGGCGGCGTGGAGAGGGGAGACTGCAGCATGAGCAACTGCCGGTCTTCCATACAACCTTGCCCAGGCCTGTGCCCTGGAAGCCTTCCAAGGCACAAATCCATGGTCTCACGAGACTAACGGATGCCTAAATAGAGTTGGTGAATATTGAGTTGGATATTGTTTCATCAGTTGATACTTGGTAGGGATTTGCAGTTGTTCAATGCTGAACCTTAAACCAGTTTAAAAAAATTAACTCACTGCTTCTTCCTCACTATTAATGTAAACTGAGGTCTCTTTGTGTAACATTTGTTAATATATGTAAATTGATCACATTGTCAAAGTCATTTTGTAAAACTTCTCACCGTCTGATCTTTCAACAAATCTAAACTTTTTTAGTGATGAGGGGGGCAAATGTGGTAAACATTTTCCACATTAAGATGAATATCAAGTTCTGCTGGAAGAGAATTGACTCAATGAAAGCTGTCCTCATTTCTTTTCCCTCCCCCTCCTGTGATCTGGCTCATTATCTAGAATTCTTTCTTGCGATCCTGAGTCATCCAGATTTGTTCTTAACAGAGGGGCGTTGGGTGAACCTTAGTATCTGAGAATACTGAGAAGCCCCCTTAGTGCTGCCACATACAGTTCAAAGTTGTTCTGTGAGGGAAAAACGTTTGGTCATCTCCTAGATTCTTTACAAAGAAGGTCTGAAAGGAAAAGCAGTATTGGTTTTAAAGTTTCGTCCATTACAACTTAGTTACACAGTAAGCTGATTCCAGCTTCTTGTGTATTCAGTTGCAGTAGCCATAAAATGTTTCTATTACTCTTTGGACCTTGAGATTAAACCTGGTGCATATCCCAGGGTGTAGTCAAAACCCAGGAATGCCAATTTTCAATGCTAAATCAAGGAAAGCACTGTGGACCTGAAGGTCAGCAAGCAGCTTGCCAGTATCAGAGATGTTTGAACAGCATTTAAATTGTTTTTCATTGTCATTTAAGTTATAAATAGACTAATTTTTGAAACATTATTTACATTTTCAAAATAATTTTTAAAATACATGAAAAAGCTAGCAAATGAAAACATTAACATTAAGTAAATTTTAAAATAATCTAAGTAATTACGTTTTATCAGGAGATTGCTAACCATGTTCAAATGAATGAGGTTAATGTTTATCAGTGGGCCTGAGAATAAGCGAAGGAGTTGAATGCAAAGATCCTCTGGCCCCTTTATCAGTGATCCACCACTGGGCTCAGTGGTGGGATGAGGAGAAAGGGAGGTGATCATCTGTGTTACCACTAGATCTCAGAGTTTTGTTCTTAGACTCTTCAATATGCAAGCCATGTGCATTTTACTAGCTTTTTTCAGATGAAAATGTGGTAAAATCTTAAGGTTAGATGTGCTTGCAAAAAATCTATTCAGATGAGGGAAATAATTTCTTGCACTATGCTTCATACCGGTGATGCAGTGAATTAAACAGAGTTTTGTCTTACATTGACATTAGCCCGAAACGTCAACTGTACTCTTTTCCATAGATGCAGCCAGGCCTGCTGAGTTCTTCCAGCATTTTGTGTGTTTGGATTTCCAACATCTGCAGATTTTCTCTTGTTTGTGATTGGGTAACTAATGCAGTAGTGCTTTTTACTTAAAGAAAATGCATTTTTTTGTTTGAAGTGAAAGAGAAAGGTTGGTAGTTTGGGTTGGCTGTTTGTAGGGTTGTTTGCCGAGCGTGGAGGTTAGATTGCAAATGTTTTGTCACCAGTTGAAGTGACGTAATCAGCAGAAAGCTGAATGTTGTTTCTGTTGAGTGCTTGCATTTACATTGGTCTGACCTGTTGTTCTGATTGACTGTCACACTGCTAGCCTTCACTGAGTTCTGGCCAACTGGATAGTTGAGTGATCTCCGCTGGCCCATATCCCTAGTAATCAGTTGTTGTGAGCATCGGTTCTTTGGGTATCTGTGGCTCACCCCTTGGCCTTGTTCCCGCAGAGACATAGGTTTGTAAATTACATCCAGTTCAAGAACTACGAATATGCTTAAAGCATCTTGTCGCTCAATCGGACTAATCAATAAACAACGCATGACAGTTTCTACAGAAGTTGCAGAACATCCAGCTGGATAATGATGGTCTCATTCAACGTCACTGTACTGTTCATGTCAATCAATCACAACTTGGTGAAAGAAACGATATGCAAACTACTAAAAACCAACCAAACTACTTAAAAACCAGCAGCAAACCCCAATCTATGAGACCCCAAAGTATATGCGGACTACTGAACTTTTGCTCTGTAACGTACTTCAGATTTAACTGACATCTCTACCAACAGCTGAAAGGAACGCCAGTGGGATCTCCTATATCCAGGCCCATTGCAGAAGCTGTCCTGCAAAAACTGGAGAGGGCGGTATTACCGATCATCAGACCAAAACTATGGATGTGCTAAGTCGAAGCAAGCAACCAACTCCCTTCAGGAGGATCAGGAGGAATGCGGACAGAAGTTTGGAAACATACAGACCAAATCCTCAATGGTCACTGCAATCACTCCAACTACCACAAAGGAGGTTGTGTCCAAAACCTATTGAACCGAGTGGAAGCATGCTGCAGTATGTGAACTTCAAAGAATGAAGAAAATCGCCTTTCCAAAGTATTATACTCAATGACTATCCAAAAAACTTACTGTAATTGGAAGGTGTCTTGTCCAGAGAAACAACTTTTTAACTCTTACTGAACAGACAGGGAAAGAGGCTAACCCTACCATACATCAGGAATATTTCCAAAATGAAATCAAGCCAGCTCCAACCACACAATAATGATAGCGCACAAACCTAACACAACTATCAGAATGCTTGTGTTGAGACCTAACAATCCAGCAGGCCACATGGAGAGAACAAATGTAATATGCCAAATCCAACGTGGAGACGGCCCCAAACTCAGGAGGACAGACGGGGAGAAAACTACCTACGAGATTACATGAACATCAGCCAGCTGTAAGAAGACACAATCCTCTGTTACTTATCTCAGTACATGAAGACCAAGAAGGACACCAAGTTCATCTAGAAAACTACAAAAATCCTGGCAGTAGCACAAAAGAAGAAATCAAGAGAATTCTTACAAGTTTGTTTCTCAATCGAAGACTCTATTAAGAAGCATATGGAACTGGATGCAATTTGTGAACCTATGTGTCTGCAGGATCAGGGCCGAGGGGTGAGTTGTGGACACCCGAGGAACCAGAGCTCACAACGACCGATAACCAGGGATATGGGCCAGTGGCTGGGACCCAGTGGAGACCAGTGGCCAGTGCAAGAGCCAACCAATCAGAACAACAAGTCAAACCAATATAAACGCGAGCACTCAGCAGAAACAACACTGATTATGTCACCTCATGATGAAAAGTTTGCGACCTAACCTTCTGGCTTAGCGAACAACCCTACAGATCTGCATCTTTCGTGCTGTTCAATCAAGTTCATCGGTGGGGTGTGGTGAAGAGCAGGAGACCTACCTATGTAACAAATTAAATGTTATCCATAGCTATAGTTAAGTAGAAGTATCATGGCCGTTTTATAAAAAGGAGAGCGGGTGGAAAAGTATCTTAAGTTTGAAACATAAATATTGTTGTAGCCTTTTTGGAATTTGAGAAGTGTCAGCTGATGTAGAATGTGTGCTAATCTTGGTTAGGTACAGTGAGTTTTAATTGTAACATGAATGGTGTGGAATAACATCAAAATATAGTGATGGATGCCAAAAGATTTTAAGTACTCAGGTATACTAATGCATAATTGAAATTGGAGATTATAGCTTAATCTATAGTTCTACAGGTTTTAAGGGACTAAATGTCCTACACCAGTTTGTATGTAATTCCATAATCTGTGTGCATTTTGAAAGGTATCCTTGCACAGACATTAAAATTTGGTAAAAATACTCAGTTTAGAGGTGAAGTGAAAACATTGGCAACAAAATTAAATTCCAGCACGTTACCAAGGGTAACATGCAATATAAATATCAAGTATATGATTAGTCATTATCAGATATGACAAATGTTTTGATTATCATTTTATTTGATTGGTTAAGCAGAGTTTATTAATTGTAAGTCCACATTAGGCCATGAAGAGTTGAGATGATCTTTCACAATTTTCATTATTTGTTGTGGAATAAATGGTACAGTTTTTTTAATATTAAAATGTATATGCCCTTATCAGATAATCTCACCATATCTTTGTGACTTTTTCTTTTAACTTTGCATATTGTTCCTACTTGACCCTGGCCTTCAAAAGTAACTCGTGCCTCCCTGTCACCTTTTTTGAGTTTGAACTGAACAGAAAAAAAACATCCAAGGATGTGCTCAAAGCCTCCTTGGAATAATGAAACATACCCATTGACTCCTGGAAATCCCCGACATGTGACCACACAAATGGAAGCGTTCAATAGTTCCATTCAATATCAGGGAATATATATAATATACAACCTGAAATTCTTGTTCTTCGCAGACATCCTCAAAAACAGAATAGTGACCCAAAGAATGAGGAACAGTAACATTGCTAGAACCCCCAAAGCCCCCCTACTCCCCCACCCCACGCACAAGCAGCAGCAAAGCATCGACCTACTGACTTCAGGATAAAAGCATCAGCACCCTCTACCCGCCGAGTAAGCAATAGCAAAGCCCTCAAAAAAGGCCATGATCTGCAGTACAACAAAAGTAGATCGTTCACCCAACATTTCAACATAGCACATGCACTCTGTCTCTCCCTAATAAAGGGCCAGAGAGAAGACAAAAAAATCACTCACTGATTCATGGTGTTAAAGTTGGTCACACTGCTTTTTCTGCCCCGAGTTTTCCAACTCGAGAATCAGCAACAAACTCTCCCTCACCAATGAGAGAGAGAGAGAGAAAGCAAGCGACCCGAGCGCAGAGCCCTCTGACAGCTGATCCACTGTTCCTGATATTGTTTTCACCCATGATGCTTCAGTCGGCAGAATAGGCTTAGAATTGGCTCATCCCCTGAGCCACAAAGCCTCGGAACCCCGAAGATGCGCTTGTCTTCTAGGCTGCATTCTTGGGATGTCGAAAATGGCTAGTCTTACCGAAAGGGGGAACCAATGTTGTAAAGACCAAAAGTTCGAGTGCAGCTGTAGGTCAGGGTCTTCAACAGAACCCATCCACTTTGAAAAGGAAAAAAGAGAGACATTAAAGGTAGAAATTAAGCTGTTTTCATGGATGACCTCAAAGAAGTCAGTGTCCAGTGCCATCGTAGCTCTGCCCCTCCTAAGGAAGAGGAGACTTGGGGTTTATTTTCAACTTCTTGTCCATGGATTAAAGGACACAGAAGCCTAGCATAAATGACAGAAGCAGTGCACTACATCATAAAATGCCCATTCAACTGTTCAGTCAGGTATCACCTGCCCCATCTGTGAAACTGTCTGCATTTCTCATATTGGCCTCATTGGTCACCTCAGCATCACATAACTGGAGCGGAAGCAAGTCGCTGTCAGTCCTGAGGTACTACTTGTGAAGAAGGCTTGGAACAAATATAGATAATGCTGGAAGGGCAACATCAGGGAGTAGAAGATGTGAATCCTTCATCAAAAATGGAAAAATGAAAAGATAGTATGTCTTAGTATGGAAGATGAAGTGGAGAGAACAGACTAGAGGGAATATCACCAAAATGGGGGAAATTGACGAGTCAAGGGAGGGGGAAGCTGCAGATGTAAGCAATAGGAGCATGTGATTTCCTCATGCTTGCTCTGCCATTCAGTAAATTGTGAGAGATCCACTCTTGGCCTCAACACTTTTTCTGGTGTCTCCCTATACTCCTTGACTCTCCTATTTACATGTCTATCACCTCCACAGTTCCTTGCTGCAGAGAATTCTAAAGATTCATGGCCTTAAGAAAATTATTCTTATCTTCTGGAATGGGTGACTTTTATTCTGAGTGAAGGGGTAGGAGATGGGGGACAAAGATAATGAGAATAAAGGGGGCTGGAGATCAGGTAGGGGAACTGAAGGAACAAGATCATGGAAATTGGTATGGACAAGATTATGCTTGTCTATATACATATGTGTGCTTTTGGTTTGTAATGGTTTTGGACCTTTGTGCCAAGTCAAATGTCATAGCAACAGTACAAAGGCCACACCAATTAAAATAAATGTTTATGTATCTTCCACTCTTCAATATTGTCCTTTATCTGGAGAAATGGCTTAAGATGATGACTCTCAGTGTCACTGTGTTTCAGTGTTGGTGGGACAATCATTTAATTTCACCAGGAAAGTTTAAATCAAATGTTGCAAGTTCTGCTTTGAAGACTGACTAGGCTAATTTGGACTTGAATAGAGTTTTTAAAAATCTTTTGAAATTGTAATTGAGTGGATCTAGAAAGTTAAGCATGCTGGTAACTGTAATAAATGAAAAGTATTTGTTTATTTTCATTTTTTCGTAGTTCTGAGTAATGAATGATTTTAAGTAGGGCTGATTTTTGATTTATACATATCTACAGTATGTTGGCAATTTAACATTAATCACTGTATACATGAAAAGGCTTTTATAAATGGCTTAACCCTGACCTTAAGCCCCGAATTTTGTAAAATATTAAACATTCAAATAAAAATGATGGCATAATAGCAATGCTATTTATCAGTTTTTAAAAGAAAATGAGTTTTGCCATGATTAGCTAACAGATAATTTTACATTTTATGATATATTTTTGTAATCTAAAGATTGAGATATATAGTAAAGGTGGAGAGATTTCAGAGCAGTCATGATCTTTTTGAATGGCAGTGAAGCATTGAAGGACAAACAGGTCTTTTTCATGTTAAATTTTGTTAAAGTCATGCAAGTGATGCATTCACAAAATATTAAAATGTCTCAACACAATATGCATAGTTTTTAGCTCTTGTTTACCATTATAACAACCTCTTAAAATGTATTTGCAGGTTAATAGGCAGTGGAATAAGTAGGTAACAATGTGAATAAAAATAAGTTTTAATTCAGGTTATTATCACTAACATATATCGTGAAATTTGTTTATTCACCTTTTGAAAGACCTGATATTAAGTAATAGAAAATAACCTAAACTGTGTAGTTTCCTAGGATTCTTATGGTGCATGGGCATGTATTAGTCAATTTCTTAAATATTTAAATCATGTAATTTACTAAAATATTTAAAAATTTGTACTGTACCTAAATAAATCCAGTTGTGGTAAACTTTGATAATTTGATCTGGAGATACAGCCATTTTGCAACCAGGGCTCTTTTCAAGCACATTTTTTTTTAAAAGGCAGTCTGCTAGATTTTGAAAAACTGATTTTTGCTGAATGTAACTTGAAATTTATCATTCTTTTAAGCTGGTTTAGTCAACTTAGGCTGAAAACCAGCCCACCTAATGAAATAATTATTTGGAGAAGGAATAACATCATCTTTACAATTGCAAGCTTATCTAGGTTAATTTGAAATAGATAAGCATCCCAAATAATCAACGGGAAAAGAAGCACATAGCATTTTACTGAAAAAATATTATTTTTATTTCAAGTCTTAAAAACTATTACTGTAATTTCAGTTCTCCTTAGGTTCTGTCATGCTTTCCTACTTTGAATATCAACACTCAAATTCAGGGCAGCCTCTAGTGACTGGAGAGTATAATCCTTGTGAGCCAAATCAGTGTCTTGTTATTTCAAAACAAGTGTTTGTTTAAAGAAAACACCGTGAGGATGGGGAGTTGGTATTATACACGAGAAGATTTTGATTAAACAGGAAGTGAGATAAGAAACAAAAAATTCAATAGTATGTGTGATTTGCTTCCTTTGTAAGTTGGACCTTTGAGGTTACTAATTCCCACAGTGGGTAAGATTTATTGTCTCTACTGTATCTAGAGGACACATAAGTAAGATTTTTAATTACAATTAAGATTTTAGCCCTGCGGTCAGTGTAGCAGCCTCATAACCCCAGCAACTGAGCTTAGATTCTGACCTCTGTTGTCTGTGTGGAGCTTGCATGGTCTCCTGCTGCCATTATGGGTTTCTCAAAGTTCTCCCGGTTTTCCCACATTCTGAGGGCATGTTGGTATATAGGTTAATTAGCCACCATAATGTCCTTCCAACTTGGATGGTAGTGAGAGATTTGGTGTGTGAGAGAATAAGCTACAGAAAGAGAAGTGGTATTGATGGATTGTTTTGAGAGCTAACATAGAATCAATGGATGGAATGGCCTACAGTCTAATAAGAAATTGTCAAATGAAGCTTCTTGCCTTATTTTATGCTTAGTGCATGGGATGTTTCCTCATATCAGACTCTTAAAAATACTTAAGTATATGAGTCACTTTTTGGATCTTTTCCCAACTGGAATGAGTCTATCTGATAAAAAATTTAGGATTTTGGAATATGATTTAATATGGTTAATTGTGTTTTTATCATGAAATGAAGGTCAAATGATTCAATCTGAGAAACATCCAGGGATGTAGGAAAGAAATGTGAAATTCTGCACATTTTCAGATTACTCACCTCTTCCAGGATGAGTTTAGATTAGATTATGGGGACACTTAGTCCACGTTTATTGTCATTTAGAAATGCATGCATTAAAAAATGATACAGTGTTCCTCCAGAATGATATCACAAGAAACACAGGACAAACCAAGGCTAAAACTGACAAAACCACATAATTATAACATATGCAACAGGAATTCTGCAGATGCTGGAAATTCAAGCAACACACATAAAAGTTGCTGGTGAACGCAGCAGGCCAGGCAGCATCTGTAGGAAGAGGTACAGTCGACCCTTCAGTTAGTCCTGACGAAGGGTCTCGGCCTGAAAAGTCGACTGCACCTCTTCCTAGAGATGCTGCCTGGCCTGCTGCGTTCACCAGCAAATTTTATGTGTAATTATAACATATAGTTACAACTGTGCAAAGCAATACCGTAATTTGATAAAGAGCAGACCATGGGCATGGTAAAAAAAAAGTCTCAAAGTCCGATAGCCCCAACGTCTCACACAGGCGGTAGAAGGGAAAAACTCTCCCTGCCATGAACCTCCAAGTGCCGCAAACTTGCTGATGCATACCATTAGAAGCACCCAACCACAGCAGACTCTGAGTCCATCCGAAAATTTCAAGCCTCCGACCAACCCTTCGTCACTGAGCACCACATTCTGCTGAGCGCTTCGACCCCGCCCCAGCCACCGAGCAACAAGCAAAGCTAAGGACTCGGGGCCTTCCCCTCCTGAGATTTTGGACCACACAGTAGCAGCAGCGGCGAAGCAGGCATTTCAGAAATTTCACCAGATGTTCCTCCGTGCTCTCACGTCTGTCTCCATCCTTACTTGACAAATAATAGACATCACCACCGGAGTGGCTACTGTGAGCTGCGTCGCGCCGCCATCTTCTCCTCTCCTCTGAAGATCCCCTTAGAAATTAGCCCTTAAACAAATTTTATGCAACATAAACAATCAAATTCACTCAGGATTTGAAGTGATAAAAATTGAGATGAATGTGTTTAAAGATGTCCTTCTAAGTGACTTGGAACCAGAAGGGAGATACAAGAATATGGTCAGAGGTGGCTTAATCTGATTAAGACTATAGGGGAAGAGAAGACTTGAGATAGCATATATTGAGGGAACACAAATTCAGGGACTGCCATTGAGTATATTTCATGCAGTAGTGCCACACAAAAGCAGCGTCCATCTTCAAAGACCCCCCATGTCATGACCTCTTTTTACAATTATAGGAGATGCAGAAGTCTTAGGTCCCATACTATCAGGTTCAGAAACAGTTATTAATCTACAACCATTAGGCTCCTGAACCATTGTGAATAACTTCAATCACCACTACTCTGAACTGATTCTTTGACCTACAGGCTCACTTTGAAGTTTTCTTTAAAACTCCTCAGTATTTCTTTTTATTTGCAGTATGTCTTTTGCGTATTGGTTATTGTCAGTCTTTGTGTATAGTTTTTCAGAAATTCTGTTTTCTTTATCTCCGCTGTTAAAGACTACAATGAAATCAATCTCAAGGTGTATATAGTAATATATATGTATTTCAATAATAAATTTAATTTGGACTTTGAGAGGTCCATGAAATTAGGGAGAGAATACAAGGTAAATTGAGTTAGAGATTGAAATTTTTGACATAAATCATTGAGAACACAAAGGAACAGTGGACTTAATGGGAATCAAGCTTGGCAGAGAAGTGATGGTTTAAATAAGCATTTTCTATCGGTGCACTCAAATAACAAGAAATACAAAGCAACAATTTTGATTGGGGGGGTGGGGAAAGGACTAAAACTGAACAAGCGGAGGAAAAACAAATCTGTTGGATCTGGAGAAACACTAAGATGGAGAAAGGAAGAAAGTAAGATACAGAAATAATGCATCTTGGTTTGTGGTGGCTTGTAGTTTGGCAAGGAGAAAGTTATAGGTATGTTTATAGTGGTCCACAAGGTTGCATCCTCAGCCCCCAACTCTGCGTCTGAAGCCAGATTCTGCTCTAACTCCATTTATGGTTTACAGTTGATACCACTGTTGTGGACTGTATCTCAAATAACAATGAGTCAAAATACAGGAAAGAGATGGAGCTTGGTGACCTATTGTCATGACAACTATCTTTCCCTTAACAAAAGAGTTAGTCATTGGTTTCAGAAAGGGAGGTGATGCACATGCTGTTGTCTACATCAGTGATGTTCAGGTTGAGAACTTCCAAGTTCCTAGGTGTGAAGGATGCTTCTACTTCCTCAGGAGGCTAATAAAATTTGGCATTTCCCTGCTGACCATTACAGATTTCTTTATTGATGCATCATAGAAAGCATTCTGTTTGGATGTATAATGGCTTTGCATGGTAACTGCTCTATATGTGACTGCAAGAAACTGCAGAGAGTTGTGAATGCAGCTCAACACCTCATGAGTGCCAGCCTCACCTCTATAGACTATGTATATACTTGTTACCTTATTAAAACAGCCAGCATAATCAAAGACTCAACCCACCCTGGACGTTCTGCCTTCTCCCCTCTCTCTCATTGGGCAAAAGATAAAAAAGCTTGAAAGCATATAGCACCAGGCTCAAAGATGGCTTCTAACCTACTGTTATTGGACTCTTGAATGGACCTCATACAATAAGATGTCTCTTGACTTCACAATCTAACTCATTATGATTTTGCATTTTATTGTTTACCAGCATGACATTGTTTTGATAGCTTTATTTTGCATTGTTACTATTTTGGATTATTCTAGTTTAGTGCACTGTGCAATGTTTTGATCAGTTGACTGTATCTTGAAGCATGTGAATAAACCAATACCAGTACCAATATCCTTAAAGCAAATGATGAGAAATTTTGGCCTAAACTTAGAGAAAAGGATCTTGACTGAACACAGCCAGAATCTCACCCCCCCCCCCCCGCCTCTTGTGGCATGAGCAATTACTTGAGAATACCCTTTTTGCCTCTTGCTTTTCATCAACTTGCTGCCTCTAGGTAATGCTATTTGAAAATACATTCAGTCTTGTGTCAGCATGGGTACAACCTCAGTTTCCAAAATATCACATCAATCCCTGTCCCTGACAAGGCTCTGAAATTGAACCAGGCTGTTTGCAACTTTGATATTATGTGGACACTTTTGACCTTTGGCGCCACCACTAAATGGCCTTTGTAATATCATCCTCTGCCTTGACTCATCAGCTACAGAAGCGTAATCCATTGCCTTTGCTTCTGCAGATTTATCAGTATTCTCCTGGCTGGCCACCTCTTTAATTCTACTTTCTGTAAATTAAAGATAATTCCAAAATAGTGCAGCCCTTGAATTACTCATTCTAGTCCTGTTTACCTGTTTGTCCTTACCCTTGTTGAGTTATATTTGTTAAACAATGAGTTAATTTTAAAATTATCTCCTTATTTTGAAATCTGTCTTTTACTCAGCCTTTGTAATTTTCTCTAGAGCTAAAATTATATATGTTCATGTATAGTTTAGAATTAAAGAAATTGCTTGATGTGTTAGAATCCACTGACATTTTCTTCCATTACACAGTCCACGATTCAGTCTCTTGTTGGTCTACAAGTTTGCATGAAAGATTTCATTGTCAAATTAATTTGTTTTTCATGCAGATAAAATTAAGTACTTCAGGGCAAAATTCACAATTTGTAGATAAGAGTTGTCAAGAGTGAGGTGAATAGTAGAGGGCAAAGGCTGGCAGAATGGACAGACAAATGGCAGATAGTTTTTAACAGCGGTGTAAAGAAAGTGAAGGGAAGACCAACTAAATGGTTCAAAGCAAAAAGATATGCAGGAACAGAACAATCAGATTGTGTACTCTAATTATTTGGGGAAGGGGCTGGGGTCAGGAAACAAGTAGAATGTGCTGTGAAAATAATGACTAAAGTGGCCAGTATTTACATGAAGTACAAGAAAAGAAATGTTGCAGAGCTATAAAAAGAAATGAAGCATTGAGACTGACAGGGTTTCTTTGCAAAGAACAATGCATTCTGTGTTGTAACAATTCTAACTGTGCAGTACCCTGAGAAGAGATCTTTTGGGCATGGTGGCAGGAGCAGGGCAGAGAGGAAGATGAGGGCAATCCCAAATATCAAGGAGACAAATTGATTAGAAACTGGACTATTATTAGTGCCTGCAAAAAGTGATTGATGAAACATTATATGTAAAATATTACTGGCTCATGTAAGGCAGATAAGGAATGTCGATTCAGCATGTGCTTGATATAAGAATGAGAAATTAAGTTAAAATTGTTTTTTTTAAAGGAAGCTTCAAAACAGGTGTCAGAAGCATTTTCACCCATAAACATCTGCAAGTCATCAGCTAGAAAAGAGGGAAATATTTTTCTAGTAATATCCATTTTAATTATTTTTTTAAACCATCAATTTTGGATAAGACCTTTTTAATTTGGAAAACCGTGGGAATAACAACTTCGATTTGTTTTTACGGGACTTTAATGTCTTTTTCTCAGTTAGTGGATAAATATGGTTTACCTAATGTACATTTCTTTAGATATTTACATATTAGGAATTTTTTACGTGGATTGCTGCCAAATTACCCTTCTGCTTATCCACCTAATATGACAGATGCTCTTTTTCAGCTTAAACCACTTCAAAAAGGGTTGATACCTATAATTTATAAATGGATATTAAATTTACGAATGATATTTAACGATAAAATTAAATGTGCTTGGGAATTAGAATTTCAAGAGTCATTTTCAGATAATCAATGGAGTAAAATTCTTCATTTGGTTAATAACTCATCTATTTGTGCCTCTCATTCCTTGATACGGTTCAAGGTAGTGCATTGGGCCCATATGTCAAAGGATAAACTAGCACATTTTTTCCAACATTAATCATATTTGTGACAGATGTAATAGTGAGGTGGCCACTTTAACTCGTATGTTTTGGTCTTGTATAAAGCTGGACAATTTTTGGAGAGATGTTTTAAAAATATTATCAAAAGTCTTGGATCTGGACCTACAACCTAATTTACTTACGGCAATATTTGGGATTACCCCATCGAAACCAGGAAATATTCCTGTTTCTGCTCAACGTATGATAGCCTTTTCGACTTCATTGGCTAGGAGAGCCATTTTACTGAAGTGGAAGCATTCTAACCCACCTACTGTCTTTTATCGGCTTTCTTCCATTATGTCCTGTTTAAGTTTAGAGAAAATAAGAAGTCGGACATTCGATACATCCTTTAAATTTGAGCAAATCTGGTGACCTTTTATTCAATATTTTCATTTTATTTGATTTATTACTCTTCCAATTTTTTTTTTGAAGTTTTATATTTGATCAGAAAGTTTTTCTTTTTTTTGGTTGTATCCACAGAATGGACTGCCCAGTCCCTTTTTTCTTTTTTTTCGTATAGTGTAGTTGGGGGTCTTTTTTTCTTCATTTAAAATTCAAAGTTTTTTTTTCTTTCCTCTTCATGAACTGATAAGAGGAGAATAGCTGTTTCCTTTTTTTATTATATACTAGCTTAACACTATGTTTGATTTTGATGATGTCTATTTCAATCTCTATTTGTATTGATATATATATATGAGATAATTCTCATGTTTGCATTTATGTTCCCTTTTAAATCGATAAAATGATTAATAAAGAAAGAAAAAAAAGAGGGAAATATTTTTATACGATTTGAGCTAAAACAAGTTGTTTGGCCTCTTATGGGTTGTAATGCACTTTTCATAATATATTTGAGATAATATTGGTATATAAACAGTTGTGTTTTAAATTGGTTCATTTAAAACATTTAATTGTTTTCGGCACTCTTTTTAGTTCTGTCACATCTTTTCCTTGGTCTGGTGACGAGAATTACGTAGGGTAGCAGCTTCAATATGGTATCCCAATATATTCAATATCTCTGCCTATGAAGGCAAACATGCAAAATTCTTTCTTTGCTACCCTATCCCCTATGTCATAATTTTTAGAGAATTATGAAGATCTCTCTTTATGTCAATGTTTTTAATGTCCCTTCTATGTATGGTGGGCCAGTATTAGATGACCCAGTCTGCATTCTCTTGCACTTTTCCATATGCCACCGCTCCACACAATTTTCCAGTTGATCTATTTCCCACATTGCAAAATATCTTGATTTTAACAAAACAAACTGTTAAAAATGACTTCAACTGTTTAACACTAAGCATTAAAATTTAAGGCCAGAAATGGTCTTAAACTTTAATGCTTAGATCTGGAACATGACTTGAGATGGATATGAAGTATAAATTCTGCACTGCATTAGACTTGACGCTTAAAAGATCAAATGATTTTAGAAAGGGTTAATCAAAAAGGCACTAATTCTTCATACTTTATGCACAATTCATTTTCTAATTTTAGGGGAAACTGCAGCCACATATGTGTAAGATCTTAAAAAGGGATAAAACTGGGCAATCTAAACAGGGAAGTATATTTTTTGTCATTGTGATTATTTTGTATTTGTAAATATGGAAAATGAAAGATCATAGATGTTCTTTTGTGAAGTTGATGGTGTCTAAGTAATACTTTGTTGTAACTTATTGCTTTCAGATTAAGAAAGTGCAATATTTAGCTCTTGTGTTTGGTTAAGTTGAGGCTGTGTACAAATTTGCTGCAGTATACAGTATAATCTTGTTAAAATACAGTATTACATACAGACATAATTAAAACTGTGGATGTGAGTAAAGCTTCAGATTGTCCACTTCAGTGGGATATATGCTGCAGTTTCAGTTGTCTTTGTTAAGTGCAGTCTCATCTAGTGCAGAAAGATGAGCTGATTTTTTTTGTCCTGCCGAAGGGTCTTTGGCTGAAACGTGGACTGTTTTTTCCTTAGATGCTGCCTGGCCTGCTGAGTTCCTCCAGAATTTTGTGGGTGTTGCTTGGATTTCCAGCATCTGCAGATTCTTCGTCTATGATTCTTTGTAGGTTTTTTTGGATATAAGTAGCTCTTAGCATCTCTGAGAATTTGTGATCAGAATGCCTGCTGCATGATTTGTTTGTTGAATTCTAGATAGTGCCCCTTATCAAGATCCAAAGAAACACTAGTAGCACATGTATATATTTTTTCAGGGGAACCTGCAATGTAATTCCCAAAGTATTTGTAATTATCAGCATTTAAAAATCATTATTATTGACGATTAAGTTCAACCAGGAATGTACCAAAGTTGGCATTCGTTTTTATTTATATATTGAATTGTGAATTTTCACATTAGTCAAAATGTTAAATGACATTGAACTGATTTTACAAGCATTTACTAGGAAAAAGTCAATACAGTACAGTATGTACATTTCAGAGTTGCAAAGCCTCTGCTTTCCAGTACTGGTAGAGACAGGCACCACAGTGTATGATCTTAACCTATGCTATTTTGAGTGCATTTGAACTTGATAACCAGGGCAAACACGAGGAATTCTGCAGATGCTGGAAATTCAAGCAACACACATCAAAGTTGCAGGTGAACGCAGCAGGCCAGGCAGCATCTCTAGCAAGAGGTACAGTCGACGTTTCAGGCCAAGACCCTTCATCAGGACTAACTGAAGGAAGAGCTAGTAAGAGATTTGAAAGTGGGAGGAGGAGATCCAAAATGATAGGAGAAGACAGGAGGAGGAGGGATAGAGCCAAGAGCTGGACAGGTGATTGGCAAAAGGGATATGAGAGGATCATGGGACAGGAGACCCAGGGAGAAGGAAAAGGGGGAGGGGGGTAAAAAACCCAGAGGATGGGCAAGGGGTATAGTTAGAGGGAGAGAGAGAGAAAGAATGTGTGTGTATATAAATAAATAACGGATGGGGTATGAGGGGGAGGCGGGGCATTAGCAGAAGTTAGAGAAGTCAATATTTATGAGGGTTTCCCCCCTCCCCCTTTTCCTTCTCCCTGGGCCTCCTGTCCCGTGATCCTCTCATATCCCTTTTGCCAATCACCTGTTCAGCTCTTGGCTCCATCCCTCCCTCTCCTGTCTTCTCCTATCATTTTGGATCTCCCCCTCCCCCTCCCACTTTCAAATCTCTTACTAGCTCTTCCTTCAGTTAGTCCTGATGAAGGGTCTCAGCCCAAAACATCAACTGTACCTCTTCCTAGAGATGCTGCCTGGCCTGCTGCGTTCACCAGCAACTTTGATGTGTGTTGCTTGATATACAGGGGTAACTTTTCAAAAAGATTCATGAGCCCTTGCTCCAATCATATTAGAAAGTTTGTTAAATTTTCACAGATTGGATCTAATTATCTATTAAGACAAGATGATGCAAGTGAACAATGGTGACATTCTGCAGGCTACATACACTGCTTCTAACTGTTCTTTCAAATTGCTCTCACTGCAGTCTGCAGCATGTAATTTCCCTCTAGCAATGTACTTTTAAATCAACTTAATGGTCTACAAATTTCACAGTTGTCTGAAGGGTTGAGCAGACCAGGCAGGTACAGCACCTTTGAATGGAATTGGCCAGAAGCTAAGCAGGAGGAGTGGGGACTCCAAGCCAGGCTGAGATGCAGAGGGATGAGGGCCCCTCTACCCAGCATCTTGTTAGCAAATGTGCCATCGTTGGAGAACAAAATTGAGGAGCTGAGGGCCAGATTGCTGTATCAGAGGAAAATTTACAAGGACAGGTGTGTAAAAAGGGCCCGTAGGATCTCTGGGGACCTAGACCATCCCAACCACAATCTATTCCAGCTGCTACCATCCAGGAAGTGGTACCGCAGCACAAAAGCCAGGACCAACGGGCTCCGGGGCAGTTTCTTCCGTCAGGCCATCAGACTGATGAACTCATGCTGATTTGAGTGTACTCTATATTACATTGACTGTTCTATTTATTATAAATTACTATGATTGCACATTTAGATAGAGATGTAACATAAAGATTTTTACTCCTGTATGTAAAGGATGTAAGAAATAGTCAATCCAATTCAAATGAGAGAGATTGTTGTGTCCTTTGTCTGAGCAAGACATGGCTTTCTCTCAGCACTCAGATACAATGATCAGACCAGAAGACTTCTCAGTATACAGATTGCTGATCAAACTACTGATTCAGAAAAGGCAAAAGGTAGAATTGTGTGGTTCATGATAAACTCTTGATGGTGCTCCAATGTAGTAGTTTAGTTTAACTCTTGATTCTTGTTCCCCTGACCTTGAACACCTAACAGTCAAATGCCATCTGTTTTATTGACCTAAGGTATTCTCCTCCAGATTCCTAACCACAGTTTACATACCACATACCATACCACCAGCAGCTGACTATAATCAAGCACTTCAGATACTTATTTTAACTTCATTAGTCCACAGGACTTGTTTCAAAAATGCATCAGGCTTGCTTAGATGTTCCTTTGAACTTTTGGATAGAACTTTTTGGCCGCAATGAGCAAAGGTGTGTTTGGGGAAAAAAGGGTGCAGAATTTCATGAAAAGAACCTCTCTCCAACTGTTAAGCACAGGGGGTGGATCAACCATGCTTTGGGCTTGTGTTACAGCCAGTGGCACGGGGAACATTTACTGGTAGAGGGAAGAATGAATTCAATTAAATACCAGCAAATTCTGGAAGCAAACATCACACCATCTGTAAAAAAGCCGCAAAGATGAAAAGAGGATGGCTTCTACAACAGGATAATGATCCTGAACACATCTCAAAATCCACAATGGACTACCTCAAGAGGCGCAAGCTGATGGTTTTGCCATGGCCCTCACAGTCCCCTGACTTAAACATCATCGAGAATCTGTGGATAGACCTCAAGAGAGCAGTGCGTGCAAGACAGCCCAAGAACCTCACAGAACTAGAAGCCTTTTGCAAGGAAGAACGGGTGGAAATCTCCCAAACAAGAATTGAAAGATTCTTAGCTGGCTACAAAAAGCGTTTACAAGCTGTGATACTTGCCAAAGGCGGTGTTACTAAGTACTGACCATGCAGAGTGCCCAAACTTTTGCTTCGGGCCCTTTTCCTTTTTTGTTATTTTGAAACTGTAAAAGATGGAAACAAAAAAGTTTTCTTAAAATATTAAAGAAATGTGTCATCTTTAACTTTATGCCTTTTGGAAATCAGTTCATCTTTTACTCGCTTAGCTATTCACAGTAACAAAAATTTTGACTGGGGTGCCCAAACTTTTGCATGCCACTGTATGTATGACTGAGATTAAGCACAGCTGTAATGCCATATTTAAGTTTTCTGACAACACCACTGTTGGCCAAATCAAAGTTGTTGAGGAATCAGCACGAGGGAGATTGAAAATCTGGCTGTGTAGTGCCACAACAACAACCTGTTAGCAAGATCAAGGAGCTAATTATTGACTTCAGGAGGAGGAACCTGCAGGTCTATTAGCTAGTCTTCGTCAGAGGGTTAGCGACTTTAAATCCTTTGGTGTTATCATTTCAGAGGTTCCGTTATGTACCAGATGCAGTGACCATAAGCTGTATATATTCAATTCTTCCATGAGAAGTGTTTTCATTAGTCTATTCATGAAGGATCTTTAAAAAAACACAGTGAAATTATTTTATTTACAGTATGTGGGCTGATTTTTATGGGAGTTACTATGTTTATGAAACAAAAACAATTATTGAGAATGGCTGGGCAGTTACAAAGTGATTGAAACATGTCTATTTATCTCCAATTTACTCTGGATGATAGAAACACAAAACTCTGCAGGTAATTCCCAACTTTGGTGCCCAAAGTGTCGATCTCTGACTTTATGTAGTGAGAAAAACAACGTGTGCTTGTTTCTTTAGTAATTTTGGGGAGCTCTAGAGAGCCATATAATGTTACTTGCACAGTGATGTTCTGCATTTCATAAAATTACTTTACACATAGTAGGGCACGATGTTGACTGCAAACCAGGCAGGTTGAAGGCCTATGTATGAATTTTACAAATATGCAGTCTGCTTGCAAGAAACTTTATAGTTGTTAAGTCATTAGGAAAAGCCTGACATATTTGGAAATGTTCAGGGGCAGAAGTTCCTAGATTATTTGACTATTTTGTAGGATAGATACCTTTACAGGATCCTTGGAAGAGGGAAACTGGTATGAGAGATTTGATAGTCATTAACAGACAAGTTAAGAAACCATAGGGAAGAGTGGTGCACAGAGGTATAACTTGACTATCTGCACAACACTTTGAGCAAGTGGTTCCTCACAATGCAGAGAGTAAGGATTAATATTGCAATGGGTAAAGATTTGAACTAGATGGTTGGAGTGGATATATTTTGGAAAAAAAGAATTAGAAAGACTGTAGGGCCCTACAAAAACTGGTCCAGATGGTTAATAAAGAAATGGACAACTTACTCAATGAGTATTCTATATCCAATTTTCATAGTAAGGACAAAATTCAGTAATTACAAGGGGAGCTAAAATGCATTATATTTGATAACTTGTATTATGGTTTTCTAATGTTTTATTCATTGCATTCAAGTTGAAAAGTTGCTTTATTGTATTTTTGTTCAAAATTAGCTACAGTACTCTGCAAAAGTCTTAGGCATCCTAAGTTTTTTAATACAAATTTTGTTTTAGATGTTTATTTTTTGTCTTCTGCATGAGTGTTTTAGTAGAAAAGAACAATTTTAGATTTCTAAACATTCATTTTCCAAAAAATTAAATGTTAAAGAATTTTTTGCGTTT
Organism: Mobula birostris; assembly: GCF_030028105.1. Taxonomy (NCBI): domain Eukaryota; kingdom Metazoa; phylum Chordata; class Chondrichthyes; order Myliobatiformes; family Myliobatidae; genus Mobula; species Mobula birostris. Next base: position 31,281,907 of record NC_092378.1, on the reverse strand, counting down.
CATGAGAGGAAGTTACATATTAAGTAATAGATCACTTTTCAAATTTAAAAACTTGATTATTTTGTAGGTACTGTATATAGCCCAGTGCATGATTAAACAAAGATAACAAACAGATGCTAATAATCAATGGCATAATGAGTTGAATAAACTAAACTGATTAAAACAAACAGGTGCAGAAGGAATCAAACTAGGCAACTAAAAGGTGAAGGTGTGGCAGGTGTGACAGTTCAACTTTCAAATCGTCAGTTCTTACATGATGGCAATAACGAGCATAGCAACAAAACACAGTGGTCATTCTGCATCAGCAAGGTCTCGCCCAAATAGAAACTTTGTGGCAGACAGGAGTTTCATGATGTTCTGTTCAAGCTCTTCTGAAGAAGTACAAAGAAACGGACAAGGTTGAAGACCAGAAATTCAGTGGTTGGCCACGGAAATAGTTCATCAAACTGATGGCCCTTCTAAATCAGAAGTCCAGCACTGCGATCATCTCTGAACTCTCAGAAACCACTAGAACTCAAGTGCACCCTCTATAATCCAGAGAGGTCTTGACAGAAATGGGTTCATGGAGGAGTTGCTACCAAAAAGTCATTTCTCTGAACTGGAAACAGCCAAGAGACTCACCTACGCACAAAAACACAAGGACTGGGGTATTGAACAATGGCAGCAAGTATTCTGGATTGACAAGTCAAAATTTGGAAACTTTTGGCTTAAACTGGAGGCACTTTGTCTGTCGAAAAGCTAGAGAGCACTACATGGATCAGTGTCTGCAGCCAACAGTGAAGCACAGTGGAGTTCCTTGCAGGATTGAGGCTGCATTTCTCCAAATAGAGTTGGTCATCTGGTAATTAATGGAAACTCAGTGCTGAGAAGTACAAGCAGATTTTCAGCCATCAGACAGTAACATCAGGGAGGCATCTGATCATCCAAACTTCGTTCTGCAGCAGGACAATGGCCCCAAACACATGGCCAAGGTCATAAGGAACTACTTTCAGTGAAAAGAAGAACAAGGAGTTCTGCAACAGATGGTATGGCTTCCACAGAGTCCTGATCTCAACTTCATCGAGGCTGTCTTGGGATTACCTGGAGAGACAGAAGCAAGGGAGACCACTGAAGTCTGCAGAAGAACTGTGGCAGGTTCTCCAAGATGTTTGGCACAACCTGCCAGCTGATTTTGTTAATAAAACTGCATGACAGTGTACCTAAGAAAATTGATGCAGTTCTAAAGGCAATGGGTGGTCACACCAAATATTGATTTGATTTAGGTTTTTTTCATTGTTTACTGCTCTTTTATAGTTTTTTCAATATTTAGAAACTTTTCATTATTTTTGAAAGCATCTTTGCTTTACAGAATTTTTTACATGTGCCTAAGACCTTTGCACTTAATGTACAAAATCTTACAGAAGGTATATTGAAACAGTATTAGAAAGTGAAGTTCAGCAGTCAATAGGATCCCATCCCTTAGGCACTGTTTAAGTAGAATTCTCTTGACCCTTTGGTGATTATAGAAGCTTGATAGGCAGTTACTAATTTGAGTGGAATAAAGAAATTGTTTAAAATGAACATGAAATTCAAATAGTTAGATTATCCATCTTTGATGCTGCCCTCACCCAACATCTCCTCCATTTCCAGAATATCCACTCACCCCATCTTCCCGTTGCCTTAACAGTAACAGAATTCCTTTTGTCCTCACCTACCACCCATCTCCAAAGGAATCCTACCACCAAACATATCTCTTCCTCCCCATACCCCCTTCCCTAGCTTTCTGCAGGGAACACTCTCTCTGTGATTCCCTTGTCCATTCATTCCTCCCCACTAATCCATTAATCTCCATCCTGACACTTATCCCTATGAGAAGCCAAATTGCTACACCTACCCATTTACCTCCTACCTTATCTCCATTCTGGGCCCCAAACAGCTCTTCTAGTCCTTCACCTGCAAACCTCCTGGGGTCATCTATTGCGCCGGGTGCTACCGATGCATCTTTTTCTACATTGGTGAGATCCGTCATAAATTGGGGCACTGCCTTGTCGAGTACCTCCATTTGATCCACCAAAAGCAGAACTTCCCAGACATTTTAATTCCCATTCCTGTTCTAATATGTTGGTCCATGGCCTTCTCTTGTGCCACTTTGAGACCACTCTCAGGATGGAGGAGCAACACGTTGTATTCCATCTCTTCTATTCCCCACTCTGGTCTTTTGCCTCTTCTCACCTGCCTGTCACCTTTCCCTGGGTCCCCTCCTCTTTCCAGTTCTCCAATGGTCCACTCTCCCATCAGATTACTTCTTCTCCTGTCCTTTATCTTGATGACCTACCTGGCTTCACCTATCACCTTCTAGCTATCCTCCTTCCCCTCCCCTCACCTTTTTATTCTGGCGTCTTCTCCCTACCTTTCCAGTTCTGAAGAAGGGTCTCTTCCCAAGACGATTGACTGTTTTTTCATTTCCATAGATGCTGCCCGAACATAGGTGCTACCTGACCTGCTGAGTTCCTCCAGCATTTTGTGTGTGTTGCTTTGGTTGGGTTTCGTTTCATAAAAGTGATTTACTGGTAAACTGACTAGCTGGTATAGATAACCATTTGAAGACTACTATGTTCTTTCTGTAGTTTATTTTTTCAAATACTATTGATGGTACAAAAGAACACCTCAGTGATCTTGCATGTCTTGATTAAAATTTCAGTCTTTTAGCTAATGCAATTTGAAGGAAAACTCAGCCACTCCTTTCATTTGTATGTTAGTTATTAGAAAAACTTGTACAGTACTTAAACCGATGTTTATTGCTGTATAATTACCATGCTGTACATTCAATGCTATTTTAAGTATATGACCAAGTGAAACTCTTGATTCAAAGCTATTAATAAAGTAATTATAGAATCCTTGGGTGGGGACATAAAACAGATTCAACACTAACAAATTTAGCAGTTCTGTACCCAATCATTACAAACTTTTGGATCATGCCCTCCTGGGTAGGATATGAAAATGAACCCCGGCACATTTCCAGAATTGTGTAATCGTACATCAGGAAGAAATCCTCAAGTAAGTGTTAGCTGGTTAGGAGTAACTAGATAGATCAGGTATATACAAAAAAACACTAGATTCTGCAGATGCTGGAAATCTTGAGTAACGCGCACAAACTGCTGGAGGGCAGCAAGTCAAGACAGCATCTGTTGAGGGGAATAAACTAATGGCATTTCAAGTTGCAACCCTTCACGTGGACTGAAAAGGAAGAGGGAGGAAGCCAGAATAAGAAATTTGGAGAGAGAAAGAAGTACAAGCTGGCAGATGATGTGTGAGACCAGGTGTGGGGAAAAGTAGGTGGAGGTGTGAATTAAGAATCTGCAAAGGGGATAAGAGTCTGTTAAGGGGCTGAAGGAGGAATCTAATAGGAGAGGACAGTGAACCATGGAAGAAGGGGAAAGGGGGGAACTAGAGGGAGATAATGGGCATGTGAGGAGAAGAAAAGGGATGAGAGGACAATTAGAATGGTGAGTGGAAAAAGAGGAGCAGGGGAAGAGAAGTTAATGGAAGTTGGAGAAGTTGATGTTCATTCCATTAAGTTGAAGGCTACCCAGATAATGAAGGCTTACCAAATTCAGATTGGAGGAGACTCGCCTCATATTCCATCTGATACCTCTAATTTTTGAATTCTCTCCCTATTTAGAAAATAGTTGTATGCCTTTTAGTATATGCCTTTATTCTGTCTACCAAAGCGCATGACCATATACTTATGCTGTAATACTTCTACCACTTCTTTGCCCATTCTCCCAACCTGACCAAGCTCTGCTACAGATTCCTTGTTTCCACGATGTTACCCGCCCCCTACCAATCTTTGTATTTTCTGCAAGCTTTGCCACATAGCCCTTAATTCTGTCATCCTGATCTTTAACATATAATGTGAAAAATAGCAGACCCAACACCAAACCGTGAACAACAGTACTAGTCTCTGGCAGCCAACCAGAGGAGCAAAAGAGGAGACCCCCTTTTATTCCCACTCACTGCCCTTTATCAGTCAGCCAATCTTCTGTCCATGCTAGTACATTTCCTATAACAACATGAGCAGCCATCTTGTTTAAAGTCCAGAATGGTTTTCCGGTGGTCCAATGTCCACACTTGCCTCCTTATTACTTTTTTTAAACTGAAAAGCTTTCAGTATACTCTTTTATATTGTTGACTAGCTTACCTTCATATTTCATCTTTTCTCCCCTTATCGCTTTTTTAGTTATCTTCTGTTGGTTTTTAAAAAAACTTGTTCTCTATTATTTTTTTAAAAGCTTCCCAATCCTGTAGCTTCCCACTATTTCTGCAATATTGTCATCTCTCTCTCTTTTGCTTTTCTACTGTCTTTGACTTCCCTTGTCAACCATGATTGCCTCATCCTCCCTTTAAAATATTACTTCTTTGGGAAGAAATGATCCTGCATCTTCCAAATTATTCCCAGAAATTTCTGCCATTGCTGCCATCCCTACTGGTGTCCCCTTCCAATCTACTTTGGCCATTTCCCCTCTCATGCCTCTGTAGTTAACTTTACTCCACTGTAATATCAATCAATACATCCAGTTTTAGTTTCTGTCTCTTAAACTGCAGCATAAATTTTATCAGGTATGTTCACTGCCTCTTTCAGGACTCTTATTTAATAAAGGATATTGGTTTGATCAGAGAAAAGGATATGTATCTCAGGAATAAGAAATTGGAATAGTGCCAAAGGGGTCAATGGCATAAAAAAAGGTCAAGAACCCTGCCTTAAACTTTGCACCACCAGCTCCTTAGCCACGCATTCAACTATTGTATCTTCCTATTCCTTTACTCATCAGAACATGACACAGGAGGTAATCTTGATATTACAATCCTAAAAGTTCTGTTTTTAACTTTGAATCAAACTCACAATTCTCTTTGCAGGGCTTCTAATTTCCTCTTACACTCGAGGGACTTGCTGACTATCTTGCCTTAACTTATTAGCTGTTGTTTTCCCCTTGAGCAGGTGCTCGTAATCTATGTCTCCCAGATCCTGTCTTGCTTATTGAAATCCACCTTCCCTCTTGTTATCTGCTCAGAAGACTGGCTTCATTCCAGCTGGCATCATAAACTACTAATAGAGAACAAGTTTCAGATTAGGTTTTCACAGGTTTAGTGGCTGATGGTTTTGATTCTAACCGCTCTAGATGCCCCTTTTATCACAGAAGTATGGATGAAGGAGTTGAGTTGCTTATCCATTTGCCCAGGCATGGATATGTTGGTAGCTGATTTTCAATGCGTATTGTGCAATTGAGTAAGTGATGCCACCTAATTGTTTATGGTTACTTATATGACAGCATGGTTTTGAATCATTAACAGGGAAGCTAAGGGATGTATTTTGTTGATTTATGTCAACAGTTTGTTGTCAGGCTGATAAACATTGGCCATTTTGGTGTGAAAGTGATAGCAATATGCTTCAGGAATTGGTTTGTGAATACACTTGATGATAATTGGCTTTCAGTTCAAATACTTTGCTGAAGTATTTACAGATGTTATAGAACAAACCTGCTTGAAAACTTAACGCAGTAGAATATGGTCTGAATTAGCACTATTAAAAGAAGCAATTCCTGACCTTTTTTTTTCTCTTTTCACATTACCAAATTCCTAGTTAAGTAGAGAATCATCTGGATGACCCTGCTCTTTCCCTATCTTGTTTCTAATATAGATGTACAGTGGCCCAGAAGAGATCCCAATGATCCAGACACCTTAAGCCAGGGCTCTTAACCTGGGTGTCCATAAATCTTGTTCTTTAATGCATTAATAAAGAAGCAAATTTGTTTTTATATTTTGATAACTATTTCAATATAATTGGTTTCTTTTGTAATCCTATGTATTTTTATATTTTTAATACTTTATTCTGAGAAGGGTTCTACAGGCTTCACCAGGCTGCCAAATGGGTCCATGGCAGAAAAAAGGTTAAGAACCCCTGCCTAAAGCTCTTGCCTTGCATCACCACCTCCTTAGCCATTCAACTCTTCTGTCTTCCTACTCCTGTACTCATTCCTACATGACACTGGGGATAACCTTGAGATTACAGTCCTAGAAGTCCTGGTTTTAATTTTGAATCAAACAATTCTCTTTCCAGGACACACACACACACACACACACAATCTCAATCAATCTCCCTCTCCCCCTCTCCCCCTCTCCCCCTCTCCCCCTCTCCCCCTCTCCCCCTCTCCCCCTCTCCCCCTCTCCCCCTCTCCCCCTCTCCCCCTCTCCCCCTCTCCCCCTCTCCCCCTCTCCCCCTCTCCCCCTCTCCCCCTCCCCTCATTAGTACCAATGTAAAATGATAGTTGCTCCCTCTCCATGTCACAATGTTCCACACCCACTCTGAGACTCTGGCACCAGGGAGACAATGAGCCACCCTTGAGACTCGCTGTGAGACACAGAAGTGCCTGTGCCTGTGTCCCCCTTGACTGTCAAGTCCCGATCACCACCAGCACTCTACATTTTGTCTTTCTCTCTGTACAACAAAGCCAATTCTGATGACACTGCTTTGGGTGCTCCTATCCTCAGAGGCAATTCCTCTCTCCCTGCCCCCCCCACCCCCCAGAGTGGTATACCAATTAGAGAGGAAAATAGCCACACAGGGAACCTGCACTATCTTCCTTCCCTTCTTAGTACCAGCCTACTATATTATTGAATCTTTGATGACCATTTAACTGAAGCTCATAAAATACATTGTGATTCCAGTATGCTTCCCATGTGGTCTGAGAGGAACTACAGCTGGATATAGTTGTTAGGAATGCTTGACCTTTCCCTGATCTCCCACATTTCACAGAAGGAGCATTCCATTCCACTGACTGCCATTTCATGTTATTACTATGTTTAAGAGAAAAGCATAGATATTATCTGATTATCACTCAGCTTTCTCAATGAAGCCGCCTTTGTCAAAGCCTCTGCATTTAGATTACAATCTCAGCACTTTGACCTCGAAACGTCTTTTCCAAAAAATTCCGCTCTGAGTTGTCAAATGAATTGCATATGGCAGCTACTGCAGACAGATACATTGAGCCTCAATGCATGGAGGTACACAGGAGAGCCATAAAGTAGCAATAACATGTACTAATATTCATGACTGTGCACCAATTATTAGCTTACAATGATTTTAAAATAGTGGAAAATCCAGCTATTCGCACCAGTGGAATATTTAGAACATAGAACATGGAATAGTAGAGTACAGGAGCACGTCCTTCAGCCTACAAGATTTATGCCAACTGTGTTGCCAATTGAAATTGGACCCGGTCTATATCCCTCTGCCTTGTGCCTGTTCCTATGCCTGTTGTAATGCCTGTTAAGTTTTGCCTACATGTCTGCTTCCACTACCTCCCCTGACAGTGTATTCCAGCCTCTTACCACTTTCTGCACATGTTTTAAAAATCTTCACAAATCTCCTTGAAACTTTCCTTCCCACCACCTTGAATCTATACTCTGTTGTATTTGACATTTCAACCCTAAGATAAAGACTCTGAATATCCACCCTATGCCTCTCATAATTTTATAATCTCCTGTCAGGTAACCCATCAACGTTCAACACTTCAGGGAAGTCTATTCACCCTCTCCGTGTAGCTAACAGTCTCTAATACAGGCAACATCCCAATGTTGTGTTTTTTTTGCATTCGCCAAAGCCTCCGTAATGCTTCCTCTAATGCAGTAACTAGAACTACAGTACATGCAAGTACTCTAAATGTGGCCTAACCAAACTTTTATACAGCTGCAGTGTGACTTGTCCAAACCAATAAAGGCAAGTAATGCATTATTTACTACACAATCTACCTGTGTTGACACTTACAGGGAGCTGTGGATTCGCACTCCAGGATTCCCCTGTACATCACACTTCCAAAGGATCTAGCCATTTACTGTACACCTCACACTTGCACTGATTAAACTCATCTGCCATTTCTCTGCCCATATTTCCCATTGGTCAAATCCAGCAGTTCCTTAGACAACTGCAACTCCATCAATTTTTGTGTCATCTGTAACCTTATTAAACAGTCTACCAATATTTTTGTCCAAATTAAAGGTCCTAGTACTGATCCAGGTGAAACACTGTGGTTCACTGATCTCCAGTTAGAACTATACCCTTCCACCACTATTCTGTTTCCAACGGCTAAACAAATTTTGAATACAACCCAAGAATCTGTACATTCCCACGTGCCGTAATCTTCTGGATCAGCCTACGATGAGGGACCTTGTTATGCCTTAATGAAGACAGCATAGACAACATCCACTGCCTTATCAAGCATTTTCATCAACTCCTCAAAAACAAGTCGATCAAGTTTGTTAGACATGCCCTGACCAGCACAATATAATGTTTACTCTTCATGCTGTAAATCACCTTCAACTTTGTGTAAATCTTTCACTTGTGTTGCTTTTAAATTGGGAACCTTTTCAGCTGTTGTTATTCTAGCTTGCAGTTTTGCTGAGATCATTTGCCCCTTTTGCATTGGAAGAATTTCACAGTTCAAACTTGTTATGGAGCACTCCCATTAAATTGTATCATCTTTCTCCTCTAGTTTCACTTTTCACATCAGACTTGCTCAAATGATTTGGGCTTCATCTGCTCTTTGACTGACTCCATACTAATGTACAGCTTCAACACTAATATAAATTACTGGCAGAAATTCTCTTGCATATTAGGAAATCTTTTCTATAGATATGATAATTCTACATGTACACTCAAATGTTATATCCTATAAATTTAATATATTAGATTGAATTTATTCCTCTATTTAAATGGCATGCAGAATTGTCCCACTGTACTCAATTTAATAAAGAAATTGCAATATTCTACATCACAATTATGCTAGAAAGGTGATGGTATTGTTACTTTATGTGCCATTTCTATTAACATACGTTTTTCCACTTTTTCAGTTTTAGAAGATTTCTAACTGCCAGTTGACCTGCAAGAATAATATCAACACAATCATGTCATATGAAGATTCAGCTGTGAATGAAACAGCCAGTGACAGCTTCTGGGAGGTATGGTTGAACGGTTGCTTTGTATTTTTTCCTATGTTTTGACCTTTCTTGAATCAGTTGGCTGAATTTGTATCATAAACATACAAATATTTTCCACTTGATTATGAAGTCACAAATGCAAATACCAGTACTTGATTATACACTCACCCCTTGTTAATCAGTAATATCTGATCAACAATTCTTGATTGCTTATAGCCCATACCTGTGTGGAACATGTTGGTCAGTTTCCGGACCACTTGTGTCAATGGCTTCTATCTATGTAATATTGCCACTGCTGACCCAGTAGAGAGTGGGTTGTGTTTATATAGCTGCACCCTGTGTTTTCGGATTTGATTACTTCTTGTTATTGAAGTAGTTCTTTCTTATATCAATGGTTACGCTATGAACAATATACACTCTTAACTATGGCACTCCACTCGCTTCTGTGTAATCCCTGGTATTTATAAAATTAGTCCACAAACTGAGTTAACTCAACTCCGATCTCTTTCTTGGGTGCTTCCAAACTTGCAGACACGCTATAATCTTTTGAACCTGTCACATTCCATAATTAACTTCTTAAACATTATGATACTGTTGGTGTTAATAGATTATTTGGGTATTTTCAGCTGGAAGCATTAAGATGGTATATTTATTTTGGGCAAAATCATTCTTAGCAAAACTTGTTATTTGTGGACAGATTGTATTCATTATGAATAACAGAAAAAAATATGTAGTTAGCAATGAACAAATGGGTCAAGTAAAGTTGCTATCAATACTTAAGATTGTGCTAGATATTGTACCAAAATGTATGCATCAAAAAGCATTTACACTTTTGGCGAAAAATAGTGACAGTATGTAAAGAAAGAGAACATTTTGCTGAGTCTACAATTTGTACAGTGATGTTCTGATTTGAATAATAAGTTTACATTTAAAAAAAACTCCAGTGATTTCCTATATCCAATTTTTCAATGATTCTTTATCTGGCTCAACATGGAATGTTTGTGGTACTTCCTTTGTACTCACCAGAGCACTGGTTCCTGCATTCCCTTTAAGACAACCTAGTTCATTGACATTTTTAGTTTTGTTATAGTACTGCCTAATAACTTTTTTAAAAAAATCAAAATGTCCTGGAGCAATAATAAAAAAAAACCTTTGTTTGGAAAATCTTCTAGTCCAACAGCACCAATATGTCAGATTGATTTTTAATAGTTATAGAAAAAGTAATTTCCAGCTGTTATGAAAAAGTAGCTAACGGACTTTTGATTCATCACAGTTGTTAGATATTTTGCAGTATCTTTGTAACTGAAGAGCTGTTAACTTCGTGTGAGCATCATAGACATGGCCTGTATTTATTGTCCCTGCAGTTGTTAGGCCATTTCAGAGAGCAATTACAAGTCAAGCATCTTGCTGTAGGTCTGGAGGTCTCAATTCACATGTAGGCCAGACCAATGAAGAACATGTCTCTTGCTTCTTAATTGTCATTAATGAATTGAGTGCATTCTAATTTTTTTGTTACTGGTTATAACAAATAAATTTAGATTTATTGACTCTATTAGTTTTGACTCTTGTAAGAGGGAAGATATACAGGATTTCAGAATTACAGAATTTTAAGTGGAATTCTGAGTATAATGTTGGTTCCCTTTTTTAAAGTAAGGATGTATTTGTTTTTGAAGTAAAGCAAAAAAAAGCTATGTTGCATTAATTCCTAGAATAAATAAATTGTCTAATGACGAAAGACCAGGCCCATACTCATGGAACAAGAAAAATTAGACTTCTTCATATTGATGCATATAAAATTGTGTATTAGAGTAATGATGTAACAGGTTAGATGCTCTTAAAGCTAGAGCATAAAATTTCTAGAAGGTGTTTGATAATGTCCCATAAAGGCTGTTGGTCAACAAGGATCTACAGCAAGTAGAATTTGAGATGGTGCATAGATAAGACCATAAGCCTATAAGACATGGGAGCAGAATTAGGTCATTTAGCCCATCTAATGTGCTCTGCTGTTTCATCATGGCTGATCCATTTCCCCCTCAACCCCTATTCTCCTGCCTTCTCCCTGTAACCTATCATGCCCTGACTTATCAAGAATCTATTAACCTGGTTGGTAGGTTAATTGTCCATAGTAAATTGTCCTGTGATTAGGTTGAGGTTGTTGGGTGGCACGGCTCAAAGGGCCAGAAGGGCCTATTCCGCACTGTATATCAATAAAAAATAAAATACACCCAATGATTTGGCCAACACAGTTGCCTGTGGCAACAAATTCCACAAGATACCACCCACTGCCTAAGGAAGTTCCTCCTCATCTCCATTCTAAATGGATGTCCCTCTGTTCTGAGGTTGTGCTCTCTGGTCCTAGAGTAAAGAGGAAGTATACTCTCCAACTCCACTCTTTCTAGGCCTATTAACATTCCATAGGTTTCAGTGAGATTCCCCTCATTCTTCTGAATTCCAGTGAGTACCAGTCCAGAGCCATCAAATGATCATCGTACAATGACTCTTTCATTCCCGGAATCACTTTCGTGAGCTTCCTTTCTTAGGTAAGAGGCCCAAAACTTCTCTCAGTTCTCCAAGTGAGGTCTCACCAGTGCCTCAAAGCCTCAGCATTATATCCTTGTTTTTTATTCTAGTCATTTCAAAAAGAATGCTAACATTGCTTTTGCCTTTCTCAGCACCGACTCAACCTGTTAAGTTAACCGTTAGGGAATCCTGCAGGAGGAGTCCCAAGTCCCTTTACACCTCGGATTTTTGAATTTTCACCCTGTTTAGAAAATAATTTACACTCTTATTCCTTATTTGCCCATTTGCTTAATCTGTCTAAGTGCTTCTGTAGCCTCCCTGCTTCCTCAGCACTATCTGCCTTTCCAACTATTTTCGTTTTGTCTGCAAACTTGGCCATAAAGCTGTCAATTCCATACACCAACCCCTGTGGAACACCACTAGTCACCAGCAACCAATCAGAAAAGGCTACATTTATTCCCACTCTTTGTCTCCTGCCAATCAGCCAATGTTGTATCCATGCTAGTATCTTTCCTGTAATACTAATAGGCTCTTACCTTGCTAAGCAGCCTCATATGTGGCACCTTGTCAAAGGCCTTCTGAAAATCCAAGTGTACAACATCCACTGATTCTCCACTGTTACTCTGCTTGTTATTTCCTCAAAGTATTCTAATAGATTTGTCAGAAAAGATTTTTCCCTCCCTTCTTGAAGAGTGGAGTTTGCAATTTTCTGGACCTCTGGAACCATACCAGAATCTAGTTATTCTTGGAAAAATCATTGCAATGCCTCCACAGTCTCAGCTACTTCTTTCAGAACCCTGGGGTGTAGCCCATCTGGTCCAGGTATCTTACTTACCTCCAGCTTCTCAAATATCTTCTCCATAATAAAGCAACTGTACTCATGTCTTTTCCCTAAGACTCTTGAATGTCCAGCATACTGCTAGTATCTTCCACAGTGAAGACTGATGCAAAATACTTATTCAGTTCGTCTGCCATTTCCTTGTTCCCCATTACTACCTCTCCAGTGTCATTTTTCAGTGGTCCAATATCTATTCTCACTTCTTTTTTACTCTTTATATATCTAAAAAAAAAAATTTTGGTATCCTATTTTGATATTATTGGCTTACTTACCTTCATATTTCATCTTTTCCCTCTTTATGGCTGTTTTAGTTGCTTTCTGTTGGATTTTAAAAGCTTCCAAATCCTCTTACTTCCCACTATTTTTTGTTATATTATATCCCCTCCCCCTTTTGATTTTATGTTGGTTTTGACTGCCTTTGTCAGCCACAGTTGCATCATCCTGCCTTTAGAATGCTTCTTTACATATGGATTAAGATTTGGTTGTTGGACAGAAAGTAGAGTGGGAATGAACAGATCTGTATCAAGGATTTAGCTGAGTGGACAAAATGTCATATTTCCAAGTTGTCTGATGATAATTAAATTAGATGTGATTATGAATAGGAAGAGTGTGTAAAGAAGCTTCAAGGGAACATTGAACAATCTGAGTGGGAAATTGAATATTGCAATTAACAGAAAAGTATTTATTAAAGGGCAAGCAATTGGATAGTGCTGCTGTTCATAAGTTCATGATGTTGGGCTCTCTGCACAATTTTGATCTCTGTACATAAAAAAGATGTAGTTACCAATAAAGACTGTGGCAAAAATTCCCTGAAAATTTTCCTGAGATAACAGATTCGCTCTAGGAGAAGAGATTACACAGAGTCATAGTTATACAGCACAGAAACGGGCCTTTCAGCCTAGCTCATCTATGCAACCAAATTGATAACCTTAGTTCCATTTGCCTTCATTCAGTTACATTTCTGTAAACCTTTCCTATCCATGTAGCTGTCTAAATGTGTCTTTAAATGTTGTTGTTATACTCATCTCTTCCACTGCCTCTGGCAGCTCATTTCATATACCCACCACCCTCTGTGTGGAGAAACTGATCCCTTTTTAAAATTCTCCCCTCTCTCATTAAACCAATGCCCTGTAGTTTTAGACACTCCTACCCTGGAAAAAGATAGGCCATTTACCTTGTATATGCTCTTCATGCTTTTATAAGGTCACCCTGATTTCATAAGCTGCTCTAAGGTCACCCTCTGCTTCCTGCACTCCAGAGAAAACAGTGCCAACCTATCCATTTTCTTATAAGTCAAACCATCCTATCCTGGTAATATCCTTGTGAACTTTTTCTACACCTTTTCTAACTTAATAACATCATTCCTATGGCTAGGTGAATGAAACTACGCAATGTCTGAGTGTGCATTTATCAATGTCTCATACTACTGTAATATGAAATTCTAACTCTGTGCTCAGTGCTGTGAACAACGAAAGCAAGTAGGCCCAAATGGTGACTACTTTTCCCCAGCCTAAGACAGGTAGAGCCCTTGAGTAGAATTTCATAATAATGGGTAGGCTGTTTCAAAATGAAATAAGGGTATATCTCTTCACTAGAGGGTGGTGACTCTTTGGAATTTTCTGTCCTGGCCCTACTGTGGAGGTTGTCTTGTGTTCATTCAAAAGACAGATCAAACATTTCTGGATATTAAAGAAATTGAGGGGTATAGGTATAGTGCTGGAAAATGTGAGTTAGAAGATCAGCCATGACCTAGTCCAGCTCCCATTACTTAAAAAAAAAAAACAACAAGGAAAACTCTGGATTCAGTAAATTATGTTATGCCACTGGACATTTGATGCAGCAGTGTCAGTGATGTGAGCTGCAGTAGATAATTGGCATAGGAATAATTGGTTTAGTGATATATTTGACTGCTTTGGCTTTGACACTAGCTTCTACTTCTTTACTGATTGGTTGTAGCCGTTTGCATCAAACCCACCACTTTAAATTAACCACTTTTCTTTAGAGTTTATTATTAATGAAGTCTGAATACTGTATTTTGGACTATGAATACTATGACACATCTTAGTCAAACTATCATCTCAGTTTCCTCTGTGGTGACTTCCTGCCAAATTGGTATATGAATAAAAACGCTTCTGATTCGCAGTTAGATGGTATTGGCCTTCTCTGTGCACAGTACTGTATTTGTCAACATGGAGCAGAGAGTAGGTTTGTAAGGATGTTGGGAGTGGTGAGGATGAAGTGCCTCGGGAGGCATGTGGGATAGGTGGCAGAGAAGGAGTGCTAGTGGAAGGGGGTGGTGTGGGTGCAGACACACCTGGCCCTAAGACACCAGGAAAGGTCATTTGATTGCAAACAATTGGTTTATTGATCATTTCAGAATGTCTCTTGGGTGCTTCCCCCTCCCTCCCTTCTCTCTCCCCCTTTTTCCAACCATGATTCCCCTCTTCTTGCCCGCTTCCCACTCTCAGTCCGTATCAGAGTCAGGTTTATCATCACTCACATATGTCATGAAATTTGGTTTATTTTATGGCAGTAGTACAGTGTAATACATAAAATTACTACAGTACTGTGATAATCTTAGGCACCTTAGCTATATATATGCAAATATGTTTATGACAGTTTCAGCTTGGTGAACTCCTTGGCAAATAAATTCAACTTCTGTTTTGTTCATGTTTCTGTCTTCTAGCACAATCCTAATATCACTTTGTTTGATAATTACCTTATGGTTCCTGTAAAGTTGGGTAGCTAGTATGCTTTCGGCACTATGATAATGTTGTTGCCCAATCAATCCTTACATGTTTGATCAACACAATTTCAAACAACACAGTTTGATCCTTCCATTTGAGCCTTCGGCACATCTGGTAGTGGACGAGGTTGCACTTACGGTAATTTGCATGACATTTGACGATGCATATGTGGGCTTCATGCCCCTTAATTTTGCTTTGCAAATATTTGATTTTCATATTGCTCTAGCAGTTTATCTACATATGGCTGTAAAGTGCCTACACTAAAAACATTTTTCTAATCTACTTTTAGTTCTTTGTCTATTTTCTCATAATAGAGTTGGTCTGTTTATATAGTTGGTGGCTATAATTGGTAGTTTCGCTTTTTTACCATCATGTGAAACTTCATTTTTAAAAAAACCAATGAAGCCAAATTTAGTTGTAATTCTGTCAGTATGTGCCTCTGTAAACATGCAGATTGCAGTAATTGCTAAGTATTGAGAATACAATACACCAGTTAGATCTTTTTGGATTCTTGTCTGCTGTCTGGATTCATGATTGCCAGTCCTTGTCTCACCTGAGATGAACACAAACAGATGTTCTTGTTGGCAGTCCACAGAGGCAATAGCAAGTCTCAGTGACAACCGTGTTGAGACCTCTTCTTAATCATCAGTTATCCAATAAGTTGAAATTATTTTCATCTGAACAGAGCAAGCAAAGTTCAGGCTAACCATTTTTTTAAAAATATTCACAATATTGACCTGCACATTTTAGTCAGCATTACATCTAGGGAAAAATAGAAAGGTTAGAAATATACAGCAAGTTAGGCAGCATCTTGTGGAGAGAGAAACAAAGTTAACATCATGAGGTAATAAAATGCTATCGGGGCTGGTTCATAGTTGTTTGAGGGCAATTAGAAATGGGATTTAGAAGGGTGGCACTGTAGTGTAGCAGTTAGCACAATGCTATTAAGCACCAGCAACTCGGGTACAATTTCACTGCTATCTGTAAGGAGATGTTTCTGTGTGACTGCATGGGTTTCCTTCGGGTGCTCCAGTTTCCTTCCACATTCCAAAGATGAACGGGTTAGTAGGTTAGTTGGCCACATGGGTGTAATTGGGTGGCGTCGATCATTGAGCCAGAAGGGTGTGTTCCTGTGCTGTATCTCTAAATAAATAAACAGACAAAAAAAAATAACTTGCCGGCATTATAATTGTATGAATACAGCAGTTGATGGTGCAAATTTATTTGGGCAAATGGCTTATTTCTATGCTTTAGCTCACTGCAATTTGTTTTTAATAAATTGAATTAGTCATATAGATGGATGACCTTAGAGTTAATGTTCTGGCATGAGCAAGAAAAGTTGGCTATCTGAAACTGCTGAAATCAATGATGAGTCCTTAGTGCTGCAACAAAACTTGATGGAAAATTAAGTTGTGTTCCTTGAATTTATTTTGGGCTTCCTTGGAATAGCTAGGGAGGCCAAAGAAAAGTAGTCAGAGTTGGATGGAAAAATAAAATCACATGCTTAAAGTCACTAATATAATTGTTGAATTTAAGATCATCCACCTGTAACATTAATTTCTTGTTTCTCTCTCTGCTTGATCTGGGTATTGCTAGCATTTTTTCTTGCCTCAATGTTCCAACTGTTGTGATTTGTCTCCTTACAATTTTAGGTGCTGAATTTGTGAGAGGTGGATCACTAGACAGCTCTGAAAGCATTGTGTTCCTGGGAGCATTTCTGTCTATCCTATCACAGACATTCCAATTTATTCTCCTCTCTCTCCCTCCCTCTCACCCAGCCCACAACTTAAAACATACTTATTTTCTGACTTCGGTTCTGAAAGGTCACAGACCTGAAACATTAACTCTTTAGTTCTCTATATTATTGCTGAACTAATAAACAATTCCAGCACTTAGATTTTATTTTAGATATCCAGCATCTGCAGTTATTCAGAAGCAAGTTTCACTTATAATTTGCATTCATGTAAAGTGAATGGTTTTATAAAACGAGGTTTAAAGTAAATTGATATAAAATTTATTATGAAAATCTTCTGTCATGTTCATTTGTAATAGACTGACACTTCTTACTACATTCAAAATATTATTAAAGTGCTTCTCCCAAAATGAAATAGAATTGGCTTTAGTCCTCATTTGCCCGTTGCAAATTTAAAGAACAGGTATATTGTGCTGAAAATTTCATGAACAGCTAAGCCAATCAGATGGTTTAGTTTGTTTTGGAATAGCTGGCTATAAGATACAGAATTCCCTTACTCATAAATGAAATTGAATCTGTTATGTTCATATGTAAAACCAGGTGTGAATGTTGGTTTATTGCTTCAAGTTGGATAGGTAAACAGGTTTAGCAGGTTATGGGCCAAATACTGGCAAATTGGACAAGCTTGGATGGAGCATCTTAGTTGACATGAGCCAGTTGGACCAAAGGGACTATTAACATACTGATTAGCTCTATAACTCTAAGTAAAGGTGAGACCTTATTAACAGTATTTTCCCAGTACTACACTAATGAGGCATGTTTCTACAGCCTTCTGATTCAGAGGCAAATTGTTACTACTGCAGGTTGGGCAGCATCTGTGATATGAGTCTATGTTAAAACTCAGAGAGGGGGGGAGAGAGAGAGAGAGAGAGAAACACTCTCCACAGATGCTGCCTGACAATCTGAGCATTCCTTGTGCTTTGTTTTACCTTTAAAGTGTTAAATGTATTCACATAATTTGCACAGAAACTTTGTTAATAACAATATTCTTTTATTTTGCCCCTTGCTGTCTATAGATTGGAAACTATAAGCGCTCTGTAAAGCGCATCGATGATGGCCACAGACTCTGTAATGACCTTATGAATTGCCTCCATGAACGAGCTCGTATAGAGAAGGGTTATGCTCAACAGCTTACGGAATGGGCCAAGAGATGGAAACAGCTATTGGAGAAAGGTAAATATAGAATTCCCAATTTATCATCATTTCCATTGGGAGGAATAGAAAGAATTTTATTTGTATTTTCAATAGTATTTTCATATTTCTTGGATGAAGATTTATTTTTGAAGCTTATTTATATTAGTATAAATTGGGCTAAACCATGCAATTAGCTGAAACAGTGCAGAAAGTTGGGCTGGTCAATTAACCAGCAGGCATTTAACGTAAATAAAAATTAACATTTTTAAATTTAGAACCACAGAACATTACAGAACAGAAACAGGCCTTTTGGCCCTTCTTGGCTGTGCCGAACCATTTTTGTCCCTAGTCCCACTGACCTGTACCTGGACCATATCCCTCCATACACCTCTCATCCATGTACCTGTCCAAGTTTTTCTTAAATGTTAAAAGTGAGCCCACATTTACCACTTCATCTGGCAGCTTATTCCGCACTCCCACCACTCTCTGTGTGAAGAAGCACCCCCCCCAATGTTCCCTTTAAACTTTTCCTCCTTCACCCTTAACCTATGTCCTCTGGATTTTTTCTCCCTTAGCCTCAGTGGAAAAAGCCTGCTTGCATTCACTCTATCGATACCCATCATAATTTTATATACCTCTATCAAATCTCCCCTCATTCTTCTACGCTCCAGGGAATAAAGTCCTAACCTATTCAACCTCTCTCTGTAACTCAGTTTCTCAAGTCCCGGCAACATCCTTGTAAACCTTCTCTGCACTCTTTCAACCTTCTTAGTATCCTTCCTGTAATTTGGTGACCAAAACTGTACACAATACTCCAGATTCGGCCTCACCAATGCCTTATACAACCTCACCATAACATTCCAACTCTTATACTCAGTACTTTGATTTATAAAGGCCAACGTACCAAAAGCTCTCTTTACAACCCTATTTACTTGTGACCCCACTTTTAGGGAATTTTGTATCTGTATTCCCAGATCCCTCTGTTCTACTGCACTCCTCAGTGCCTTACCATTTACCTTGTATGTTCTACCTTGGTTTGTCCTTCCAAAGTGCAATACCTCACACTTGTCTGTATTAAACTCCATCTGCCATTTTTCAGCTCATTTTTCCAGCTGGTCCAAATCCCTCTGCAAGCTTTGAAAACCTTCCTCACTGTCCACTACACCTCCAATCTTTGTATCAACAGCAAATTTGCTGATCCAATTTACCACATTATCATCCAGATCATTGATATAGATGACAAATAACAATGGACCCAGCACTGATCCCTGTGGCACACCACTAGTCACAGGCCTCCACTCAGAGAAGTAATCCTCCACTACCACTCTCTGGCTTCTTCCATTGAGCCAATGTCTAATCCAATTTACTACCTCTCCATGTATACCTAGTGACTGAATCTTCCTAACTAACCTCCCATATGGGACCTTGTCAAAGGCCTTACTGAAGTACATGTAGACAACATCCATTGCCTTCCCTTCATCCACTTTCCTGGTAACCTTCTCGAAAAACTCTCATAGATTGGTTAAACATGACCTACCACGCACAAAGCCATGTTGACTCTCCCTAATAAGTCCCTGTCTATCCAAATACTTGTAGATCCTATCTCTCAGTACTCCTTCCAATAATTTACCTACTACTGACGTCAAACTTACCGGCCTATAATTTCCTGGATTACTTTTAGAGCCTTTTTTAAATAACAGAACAACATGAGCTATCCTCCAATCCTCCAGTACCTCACCCGAAGATACCGGCATTTTAAATATATCTGCCAGGGTCCCTGCAATTTCAACACTAGTCTCCTTCAAGGTCCGAGGGAATACCCTGTCAGGTCCTGGGGATTTATCTACTCTGATTTGCCTCAAGATAGCAAGCGCCTCATCCTCCTCAATCTGCATAGATTCCATGACCTCACTACTTGTTTGCCTTATTTCCATTGACTCCATGCCAGTTTCCTTAGTAAATATAGATGCAAACAACCCATTTAAAGATCTCCCCCATTTCTTTTGGTTCCATACATAGCCGACCACTCTGATTTTCAAGCGGACCAGTTTTATCCCTTACTATCATTTTGCTCTTAATATACCTGTAGAAACTCTTTGGATTATCCTTCACCTTGACTGCTAAAGCAACCTCATGTCTTCCTTTAGCCCTCCTAATTTCTTTCTTAAGTAATTTTTTGCACTTTTTATACTCCTCAAGCACCTTATTTGCTCCCTGTTTCCTATACATGTCATACATCTCTCTCTTCTTCTTTATCAGAGTTCCAATACCCCTTGAGAACCAAGGTTCCTTATTCTTATTTACTTTGCCTGTAATCCTGACAGGAACATACAAACTCTGCACTCTCAAAATTCCTCCTTTGAAGGCCTTCCATTTACCAATCTCATTCTTGCCAGAGAACAACCTGTCCCAATCCACGCTTTTTAGATCCTTTTTCATTTCTTCAAATTTGGCCTTTTTCCAGTTTAGAACCTCAACCCAAGGACCAGATCTATCTTTATCCATGATCAAGTTGAAACTAACGGTGTTACGATCACTGGAACCAAAGTGTTCCCCTACACACACTTCTGTCACCTGTCCCAACTCGTTTCCTAATAGGAGATCTAATATTGCATATATATTGATTTAGAAAACTTTCATGAACACATTTTACAAACTCTAACCCATCTAGGCCTTTAGCAGTATGGGGATCCCAATCAATATGTGGAAAATTAAAATCCCCTACTATCACAACTTTATGTTTCCTGTAGTTGTCTGCTATCTCTCTGCAGATTTGCTCCTCCAATTCTCGCTGACTATTTGGTGGTCTATAATACAACCCCATTGATGTGGTCGTACCTTTCCTGTTTCTCAGCTCCACCCATATGGCCTCGGTAGACAAGCCCTCTAATCGGTCCTGCCTGATCATTGCTGTAACATTTTCCCTGACTAGCAATGCCACCCCCCCCCCACCCTTCATTCCTCTGCCTCTATCACGTCTGAAACATCAGAACCCTGGAACATTAAGCTGCCAGTCCTGCCCCTCCTGCAGCCAAATTTCACTAATGGCTATAATGTCGTAATTCCATGTGTCAATCCATGCCCTCAGCTCGTCAGCCTTCCCCACAATACTCTTTGCATTGAAATAGGCACGCCTCAGAAGGTTATTGCCACCACACACAACTCTTCTATTTGTGACTTTGCATGAACTTTTAACATAATTTATTTTCACCCCCGCTCCACTATCTGCTCTGGCACTCTGGTTCCCATCCCCCTGTATATCTAGTTTAAACCCTCCCCAAAAGCACTAACAAACCTCCCTGCAAGGATATTGGTCCCCTTGTAGTTCAGGTGTAACCCGTCTCTCTTGTACAGGTCCCACCTGCCCCAGAAGAGGTCTCAATGATCCTGAAATCTGAAACCCTGCCCCTACAGCAGTTCTCCCGCCACATGTTCATCCGCCAGAGCATCCTATTCTTACCCTCACTGGCACGTGGCACAGGTAGCATTCCTGAGATTACCACCCTCGAGGTCCTTTTTAACTTCTTACCAAGCTCTCTATACTCACTCTCCAGGACCTCCTTACTCTTTCTTCCTATGTCATTGGTACCTATGTGTACCATGACATCTGGCTGATCACCCTTGCACTTCAGAATTTTAAAAAATTTGTTAACAAAATCTCTATCTCTTTAAGAAAAAAAATGAGTACTCTATTACCTTTGGGTTTTTAACCAGGTGATTCCGTGTTGATCAAATTTATAATCAGTTGCTGCTTCAGGCATCAATGGGAATTGATGGAAGTCTGTATCAAATGTGCACAGAATTCTGACTCATTGGAAGCTGTGCAAATGGTTTCAGTGAGTTCAGTTCTTTGCAGTACATAGAACCCAAGCTGTACTACTTTCGATCTAGTAAAAAAAAACTCCATTCTCTGAGGACAGCTATGCCATGTTTCTTCTGTTCCTTCTCTTTTTCTACCTGCCTGCTTATTACCACACAGACAGAGGCCATTCAACCCATTTTGTCCACACTTGGTCCTAGCAGAGTAATTCCATCAGTCTTGTTCTCTCTTTTGTCTCCCTGTGATCCTGAAAATCCTCTCTCACAATCCCATCAACTCCCTTTGATTCTTTGACCACTTATCTACACTGGGGATAATATATTGTATCCAGTTAACCTATCGCGCGTCTTTGGGATGTGGAAGGAAACCAGAAGTCCTGTCATAGGGAAAAGATGTAAACTCTACACAGATACTGCTTAGATCCAGAATGAACCCACATTGCCTGAACTGTGAGGTAGTAGCACTGATTCCTGTACCATTGTGCCATCTTTCTCCACACTGTGCCACTTTTCAGTTACAAAGGGGTGGAAATGAGCACACGATTACAGGAGTGATGTAGAGGTGCTGAAGGGAAAGCTGCAACATGTTAAGTATCTCCTACAACTTTGTTAGAGCTGGAGAATGCAATGTTCAGCATGAAAGACTTCCTGTAATGGCTACTGTTCAGTCTTTGGGACTACTTTACTCTCTGCTTTCTTTTAAATTCAGTTTATTAAACTGTTTCACTAATGTTTGAACTCTTTGCTAGACTGAAGAATTTGCTTGCACCATTCACAATATTGAAACTTAACAGATCATACAACATTTTGTTGTAAAGAAAAACTTGTATTGCTTAAATTTTATGTTACTAATCTTCAACTTCCTGTGTAAAATGAATGCAAAAACTATATTCTATGGTTGCATTTATAATTATATTGTTAAGAAGTTAAAAAGTCAAAACATCTCACAATCTCAACAAGATGCCATCTTACTAGTTCTCCACACAGCTTTGGAGCAGCTAGATGAGTAAAACATACGTCAAATTGCTATTTATTAATTACAGCTTGGCATTCAGCGCCACTATCCCCACACTACTAATCAACAAACTTCAAATCTTGGGCCTCTGTACCTCCCTCTGCAACTGGATCCTCCACTTCCTTATCAGGGGACCACAGTCAGTGCAGGTTATTAATACCATCTCCTTGTTGACAATCAACACAGGCTCACCTCAATGATGAGTGCTTAGCCCACTGTTCTACTCTCTCATGATAGTGTGGCACAGCTCTAATGCTATCTATAAATTCACCAATGACAGCACTAATGTTGGCAGAATTTCAGATGGTGATGAGGAGATGTACATGAGTGAGGTAGATCAGCTGGTTGAGTTATGTCGCAACAACAACCTCAAATTCAAGGATTAGATTGTGGACTTCAGGAAGAGAAACTGGGGAAACACACACACCAGTCCTAATTGAGGAGTCAGTGGTGGAAAGTATGAGCAGTTTTAAGTTTCTGGACATCAACATCTGAAAGGATCTTTCCTGCACCCAACAAATTGATGCAGTCGTAAAGAAGTCACACCAGTGGCTCTACTTCATTAGGAGTTTGAGGAGATTTGGTACAGAATGTCACCAAAGACTCTTGCAAATTTCTGCAGATGTACAGTGGAGAGCATTCTGGTTGGTTGCATCATGGCCTCGTATAGCAGTTCCAATGCACAAGATCACAAGAGACTGCAGAAGATTGTAGATTCAACCAGTTACATCACAGCCACAACCCTCCCTACTATCGAGGAGATTATCAAGAGGCAATGCCTGAAGAAGGTGGTACCCACCATTAAAGGCCCTCACCATCTGGGACAGGCACATTTTCCATCACTACAATTGGGGAGGAGGTACAGGAGCCCAAAGACCCACATTCAACATCTGAAAAACAGCTTCTTCCCTTCCATCAGACTTCTGAATGGTTCATGAACACTATCTTGTTCATCTTTTGCACCATTTATTTATTTTGTAACTTATAGTGATGTTTAGGTCTTCCTGTGTACCGCTGCCGCAAAACAAGAAGTTTCATGACATCTCAGTGACAATAAACCTAGTTTTATTTCTGTTGTTTTTTTCACCAACCATTCAAAACTAGTACTTAGTCAATTGTGTGGTTTAAGATTGTGATTATATAACAATTACTATTTAATAGCATTATGTTCGCCCGAGTGACATCCAAAACTGTAACCTTTTGTACTGGTTCAGGCTACTTGCAAATCAATCACTCGCTCAGGCTGAAATTGAAAGACTCTGCACTGCATAATTCTACATAATTCTGCATAACTGCCACTTATCAGCATTAAAAAATACTGAAACCTTTAATTTAAGAAACCAATGAAGACTCTATAGGTCTTTAACTCAGTAATTTTGAATCAAGTTGCACACAGGTGGAGATAAGCCTATTTCCAACCTTATTATTTAAGGTTGGGGAATATATTGACTGGTTGCATCATGGCCTGATAGAGAAACACCAATGCCATTGAATGGAAAATCCTACATAAAGTAGTGGATATGGCCTAGTCTATCACAGGTAAAGCCCTCCCCACCGTTGAGCATATCTACATGGAGCGCTGTCACAGGAAAGCAACATCCATTATCAAGGACCCAGCCATGTAGACCATGCTCTCTTTTCGCTGCTGCCATCAGGAAGAAGGTACAGGAGCCTCAGGACCCACACTACCAGGTTCAGGAACAGTTATTACCCCCCAGCCAACAGGCTCTTGAGCCAGAGGGGATAATTTCACTTGCCCCATCATTGAACTGTTCCCACAACCTATGGAATCACTTTCAAGGACTCTTCATCTCATGTTCTCAATATTGCTTATTTTTTTCTTTGTAGATGTGCAGTTTGTTCTCTTTTGCATATTGACTGTTTGTCCGTCCTGTTGAGTGTGGTCTTTCATTGATTCTTGTTTTTCTTGGATTTACTGTGTATGCCCACAAAAAAAACAAATCTCAGGATTGTATATTGTGACACTTATGTACTTTGATAATAAATTTACTTTGAACTTTATTAATATAACTGAATTGTGTTGCCACTCTGTGTATCAAAAAATACATGCTTTTAAAGTAGAAATTCACAATGATTTGACCCTTCTCTAGAACATATTTTGTCCTTTCTATTCAAATCCTGAATTATCTCTTGAATGTTTCAATATTTGTTTTTGATAAAATTGAAGATAAGATGGTTGTTGACAGCTGTTAATATTTTGCAAATTGGCTCATATAAGTGTTCAAACAGGTTTATTGATTGGTGTCATCTTTGCAGGTCCACAATATGGTTCTTTGGAAAAAGCTTGGGTATCATTAATGACTGAGGCAGAAAAAGTCAGTGAGCTGCATCTGGAGGTCAAGAGTACATTGATGAATGAAGACTTTGAAAAGATCAAGAATTGGCAGAAGGAAGCCTACCACAAACAAATGATGGCAGGCTTCAAAGAAACCAAAGAGACAGATGATGGATTCCGTAAAGCACAGAAGCCATGGGCCAAAAAGCTGAAAGAGGTAGGGAGAAGCAGATCCGTCAAAATAAATTGATTAATATTGGTAATGTACAAATTTCTCCAGAGGTATTCTGGACAGTACATTTGAAGCAAATTTCCAAAATTCAGACTTTGGGGGAAACTAAAAGTGGAGGTGGGGGGGGGGGGGGGGCAGGGAAGAAAGATTTTTCTCATATCTGATTACAATGAAAAATATTCCACTTCAAATTGTACTGTTTCTAAGTGAAATTAATAGAGAACCAGTAACAAGTTCCTTGTCCATTCTTTTGAGATCCAGACATCACGGGTTTAAGATCAATGCAGAGCAGAACTTACCTTACATCATGACCTTAAGGACGGTCACCATGATTCTCCATGAGCCTTTGCTATTTGGTTTGATTTGCCTTTGAATAAGTTTGATTTTTAATGGTGATGTCAATGCACATTGAAAGCACTTTGCATCGACTCTTAGTTATAATATGAATTTAAAGGAATAAAAAACTTTTAAAGAGACACTTCCCATAACAAGATATATTGGATAAAGATAAAATATATGGAGGGCAGGAGCATGTTTGGAGCAAACACTGTTGCTTCAAATGCTGTGTAATTCTAGTTTTGTCATTATAATATGGATGTATTAAAATGCTGCAGTGTTGTGAAACATCAGTCTTGATTTGACAAGTGCTACAATTTATTACTGGTGTTTGTTAAATGTATCCTTAAGAAAAGAAAGTTTCCTGACAGCCAAACAACTTTATTTTCTTCTATAAGGTGGAAGCTGCCAAGAAAGCCTATCATGCAGCTTGTAAAGAAGAGAAATTAGCAATATCCAGGGAATCAAACAGTCGGTCAGATTCAAACGCAAGTGCAGAACAGATGAAGAAATTGCAGGAAAAAGTTGATAAATCTAAGCAAGATGTTCAAAAGGTAAAGCTGCCTTACAACTGATATTCAAGATTCAGTCAAATAGTAAGTTCGTATACATAGTATAAAACAGTATTGACAAGGAATCAGACTATGTTCACTTAATCCCAATTTAGTCAACTCTACAAAATCTCCCTCAATGATATATAAGCGCCGATGGCCAGTCTTAAAAAGAAGTACATGCAGGAATATACTTGGTGTTTATTTAATATCACTTTGCCTTGTTACTTCTATGATGATTTTGAGGCATGTGTTATAAAATTGAATTCAACAAATATGATGACTTATGGTCATGTAAAACTGCTTCCAAGATCCTTTTAAGGGAAGGAAAGCTTCTATCCCAATCACACCAGACATTTGTGGTTCAAATTCCATAGTATGTACTTGGCAATGCAATTGAGTGTCAGTTTGACCTCATTGTACTTACCAACTCACATTTAACAGCTGTTCTCTTCCAATTCCTTCAACACAGTCCTTTAGTTTAATCTGTTCCAGAATTGGAGGCAATATGTGCCAGGACTATGAGTATGAATAAAAGTGACTCATTGTTCTTACTGCATAAGAGAGAAATTAGGTGGTAAAGGAAATAATTTACATAAATTTGGCCCACACAAGTCAGGGATGGTGAACCAAAGCACACATGCCCAACATGACATGTTCAAAAAAACATTTGTTGGCATGTGGCATGCAATGCAGCCCCTGAATTCATTAAACCCAAACATAATAAAAAGATACATAATGATTATCTTTACTGCCAGATGCAGCATCAAATGATATTTTTTTAGAACCTAAGAGCAATGAGATGTTTTCACAGGAATCAGAATCAGGTTAATTATCACCAGCATGTGATGTGAAATTTGCTAACTTAGCAGCAGCAGTTCAATGCAATATATAATATAGAAGAAAAAAAACAAAATAATGATTATAATAACTAAATTGCAGTATACATATATTGAATAGATTAAAAATTGTGCAAAAAATCAGAAACACTCTATATTTAAAAAGTGAAGTAGTGTCCAAGGGTTCAATGTCCATTTAGGAATTGGATGGCAGAGGGGAAGAAGCTGTTTCTGAATCACTCAGTATGTGCCTTCACGCTTCTGTACATCCTACCCAATGGCAACAGCGAGAAAAGGGGATGCCCTGGGTTCCGGAGGTCCTTAATAATGGACACACTCTTCTTGAGACACAGCTCCTTGAAGATGTCCCGGGTACTTTGTAGGCTAGTACTCAAGATGGAGCCAACTAAATTCAAACCCTCTGCAGCTTCTTTCAATCCTGTGCAGTAGCCCCTCCATACCAGACAGTGATGCAGTCAGAATGTTCTCCATGGTACATCTATAGAAGTTTTTGAGTGTATTTGTTGGCATACCAAATCTCTTCAAACTCCGAATGAAGCATAGTCACTGTCTTGCCTTCTATATATAACTGCATCAATATGTTGCGACCAGGTTAGATTTTCAGAGATCTTGACACCCAGGAACTTGAAACTGATCACTCTCTCCACTTCTAATCCCTCTACGAGGATTGGTATGTGTTCCTTCATCTTACCCTTCCTGAAGCCCACAATCAGCTCTTTCATCTTAGTGACATTGAGTGCCAGGTTGTTGCTGTGACACCTCTCCACTAGTTGGCATATCTTGCTCCTGTACGCCCCCTCGTCACCACCTGAGATTCTGCCAACAATGGTTGTATCATCAGCAAATTTATAGATGGTATTTGAGTTATGCCTAGTCACACAGTCATGGGTATAGAGAGAGTAGAGCAGTGGGCTAAGCACACACCCCTGAGGTGCACCAGTATTGATTGTCAGTGAGGAGGAGTTGTTATCACCTCACACCAGCTTGGTGCCAGCTAGACTGTTGTGAAAACATGTTATGTTGGATGGTACGTTTTGAAATCCTCGCAGATTTAATGTACACATCTGATAGTAAATGTTGAGCCAGTTGGTATTGGCTTTGCTCTGCTTATATTTTTTTCTTTTGTCATTTGTGAATAAACACTAGATATTCAGTGACTACCTTATGTAGTTTAGCACCTCCATGAATATTCATGTGAGTTCTTATTTTCAGTGATGAACTTGGTTGTCTAGTTATAGAAGTAGACTTACTGATGAAATTAATGCTACATGCATAGGTCTTAAAACAACCAACTTTTAAATATTTGTCATTGTTACTGCAACAACAGAAGTCTCACTGAGTAAAGTGTTTAATTTACCTGATATTTTATGAAAATGCACCAAATCTTATAATTTCACATTCACATTTCTTGTGTTATATTTGAGTGAAATAACAATACTATTTAGAAATTGTTACTTTTTCCATCGTCTTTTAAAAGATTAATATTAATAATTTTGAGCAGGTTTTCTAAATGCTTCACTTATTTCAGTCTGTCTCTCTTACACTTTTATTCATAGAAAAACAATACCGTAAATAAGCAATGGCTCTCATTTTTCCTTTTTTTAAAAGGGTCCATAATTATTGTTACTAATTCATTAATCAATGATCTCTCTCAAAATTAACATGACGTGAGAGAATTCACTCTCACGTCAACTCTACGGAGAGCAAGAATTTCAGGTTGTATGTTGTATACATCTCTGATACGAAATGGAACCATTGAACCGCTGACAGTTTGGGCATGCTCTCTCAAAAAGGTTTGCCACACCTGGTCTATCTGTTGAAGCTACAATAATCATAACATTGACTGGAATGACTATTAAACAGAGATGTAAAATTGAATAATCTAATTTGGGCAGTGAAATATACAGTTCATTCTCTCATTCTCAATGTTAAATAATAAAAGCTTTCTCAAAATATAACTATGTGCATTTTAATAGAAATATGTAAATACTGCAAACTAGTAATTTCATTTAGTCCTACTTGTGTATTTCACAAATTACACTGATTAGCTTATGAAATATCAACGGATCTGCCTTTCTCAATTGATTTCATATCTTCTAGACAAAGGAAAAGTATGACAAAAGTCTGGAAGAGTTAAATAAATGTACACCGCAATATATGGAAAATATGGAACAAGTTTTTGATCAATGTCAACAGTTTGAAAAAAAACGATTAGATTTCTTTCAAGAGGTCCTTTTGGGGGTTAAACAGCATCTTGACCTATCTGCCACCAGGTAAGGATTAAAATATGCTTGGTATGAAATAGAACTGAAGAACTTAAAATACCAGCTCAATTAAATTCCAAATAAATTGAGGTGGCATTTTAAGTGACCACTAAAAGTTACTGAAGGAATATTGTTTCAAAGCATTTCACAGTTAGTAAGAATGGTGAAGTTGGAATGAAAGAGAGAAGTCATATGAGCAGAAAATTAGACACTATTAGTCTATTAAGAGTTTATATGGGACTGCCCACTAAGGTGATTTGTAAAGAAGAAGAGGTTAAGGAATTAGGATGTGTGAATTTAAATTTTGTTCACTGTGGCTAGAAAAGGGAGGCTTCAGGAATGATTTGTGTTGTCATATGTCAAGTAACAGCAGATCTGTAGGTGAAAGGCAAACAATTTTATAGAGTTTAAAGTAGATAGTTTTAGTGAGGGTTATGTGACTGTGGCTCATCTGAAGGTCAAAATGCCCAAAATCTGGCCTAGTTTTATAGTTGTCAGGTTGAGAAATGGAGACTTTTTTGGGGAAGTTTGGGATAGACTAAAGGCAGTGGTTTTGGCTTTCCTGATATACGGTATATTGGAGAAAATTTCAGCATATCTGCCATAGGATGTTTGATAAAAGCAGACAGAAGAATCAGCAGGGGTGGTGTTAAGGTGTATTTTAGTGTTGTAAATGAAGATGTAGAACTTGCCGTGTTTGGAAAGCTTTCCTGACGGACAGCTTGTAAATAGGAAATAAGAGGTTGCCATGGATAGCTCTTTAGTGGATGACAGAGGTAGGGGATGGAAGGAGAGGTCATGTGGGTGACTCGCTGCCTACACTACAAAATGAAAAAAAGCTGCTAAATGTGTTCTACCCAGCTTTGTAAGAAGAAGAGTTGGTGTGGTTAATGATATCAAAGGTTCAAGACTGGTCAAGGAGAAGAAAGAATTATTTTGTTCGTGTTAGAGGCATGTTATTTGTGCTCTAGCAAATGTTATTTTGGAGCTGTGGTAGGATAAAAGGTTAATTGGATATATTCAACAAGAGTTGCGAGACTGATTGGAGAGATAACTTTATATTTCTGATATTTTTTCTGCCAGCTGGATTTCCTACATTCCCACAAGGTTGACTCCTTTATAAACAAGGGCTAAACAATGTGATTTGTCAATTTGATAAAGGTGTCCAAATTGTGAAGGGCTGGGACATAACTGATAGAAATAGACCCTTTACAGCAATTGAAGTGTGCTGAATAAAAGGCCAATGATAAAAAGATTTTGGTGTGATCTTGTTTGGAATATGAAGTTAACAGCTTGGAAGAGAGATTTTTCATTCCTTAACTGCATAAGTAAATCTGCCTTGCTTTTTGAAAGTGCATTTTAATAATAAGTCTTGATTCATGTTCCTTATACTTGTCCAGCTCTAAATAGGGGAGTTATATAAACCTGAACTTTAATTGTAAATTGATATTCTCCTCCAGTTTAAAAATAATTATGTCAATTCTACATAAATGAAAGTAACTAGAAAATTATTCGAATATGGAGGTAGTACTGAAAGATAAACAGGAGCAAGGGATAGAATAGCTTTCACACTAACATCATGGTGGTGTAAGATGTAAGTATGCTTAGAGATTCTAATTTCTAATAATTGGTATGTTATAAATATTTGTTCCTTTGACAAACTTTTTTGCTTTCAAAGCTATACAGCTATATATCAAGAATTGGAGCATGCAATTAATTCAGCAGATTCTGAAGAAGACCTTAAGTGGTTCAGAAATACACATGGTCCAGGAATGTCTATGAACTGGCCCCAATTTGAGGTATGAAAGCTGAATTAAGTCCAATGGTATAGTTAGAAATCTGGCTCCTTCAATCTGTCTGTATTTGCTTTTAATAATCACTTATTATAATTCTATGTAACAAAGATGTCTACTTGTACATTTTTGCTGCACTTGATTATTTGAAACTACACTGATAATGATATTGTTTGCACAAAGGTTTGCACCTTTAAGCCGGCTTTGTCTTGGCTGCTGCTAAAACATTGCTGACTTGGTGTATTCTTGAAAGTGTTTAAGCTATTATTATGCCAGTATAATTACAGCTATTCATTCACCTATAATAATACTGTTTTCAATTTTTGTCTTGCCTTTGTTTTCTTCATCTCTTCAAGTAGTCTGCACTTTCTCATGATTTTCCACACTGTGGGGCACAGTTAAATTCATTATAACCTACAGAGGGTGTAATAGCATAGTGAATAAGTTAATATTGGTGTAGTAACTAGTGGCCTAGGTATTCAAACCTGAGGCGTGAATTCAAATCCCATTATTACTGATAAGGGTACAAATGAAATGTGAAACAAATCTAGAATTTTTAAAAATACTTATATCATTAATGATGAACACAAAGGTACTGAATTGCCATACATGAATATCTAACGTTCCTGCCTATTCAACATCTACATGTGACTCCAGAAATATGTTTTGTCTGGAAATTTATCCCGTAGCAAAATTGCCGATTTTTACTGCCCATTGGGTTGAGAATATACAACTTGCCAGTGATGTTTCACAGACTGTGAATGCAAAGTACTGCATGCTTCTTTGGGTGCTGCTTCATGGAATTTAAACTTTGTCATAAAATACAGGTGCTTTCATTTCTAATAATGAAAGGAGCATGCTAACAAAATGCATTTTTGTTGTTTTATACCTTCTGGTGTAATCTTGTTGCCTGCTACCTCCAACCTTCATATTCTAAAAGCTGTGCATCTTAGGAATAATCCAGTGTTGCATTCTACATATATGCTGAAGATGGCTCAAATTGTCCTTTTAACTACTTCACTTCTGTCATCAAACTGCCTTCCCAACAAGTATACCTACATCTGTTGCAGGTTTCTTCCTTAAATTTACTTTGACCTATTCCCTCCCCACTACCAACATCTTTACTTCATTGCTAATTATATATCACTCATAGGTACGTTGATGAGGACCTCGACACCATTATTGATGGTGTCGAGACTAGCGCATGACATGGATTTAAGTGAGGGAAAGTTGCGCAGCGTCAGCCTCACTCTCTCTTCCCAATTCCCATCTGGATCCAGTGGCAAGACAGAGTCGAGACGGCTGGAGATGGGACTAGGCGCAGTGGATGACCAGGACGTCTTCTGTGTCTTGTCCTGCTCTACACGTTCCACGACGCTTGCAGAGACCGCCTTCTTGACCGTTGGTCCTTCCATAGGTCTCGTCCGCTCAATCCGCCGGAGTCTGTCTTCACATGCTGGGATAGACAACTCCCTATCTCACCGAGGGTTTGAGACCCGTCAGCTACCCTCACCTGGTTTAGCCGGCTTGTCGAAGCCATTGCCCAGGGTGTGGCCGCTGTCGCATGCAAATAGTTACGGGGAGCCACTGTGAGAGCTGAGTGCCAGGTGGGGACCAAAGGTGGACTAACTGCCTTGAAACTGCCTCCAACTTTCAAATCCCTTACTCACTCTTCCTTCAGTTAGTCCTGACGAAGGGTCTTGGCCTGAAACGTTGACTGCACCTCTTCCTACAGATGCTGCCTGGCCTGCTGCGTTCACCAGCAACTTTGATGTGTGTTGCTTGAAAAGGACGTGACATGTTACCCCACCAGAGGTGCTACCCCTCCCTGACACCCCATATATATATACACATACACACACACACACACACACACACACACACACACACACACACACGTTTGTAAATAACATTGCTTGTCTCTATTTCCTGTTAAGCTTATCTGCTTTTGAAACCCTAACCTATGCTTTTTTTCTTGAAAAATCTGGCATTTACTCCATCTTGGAAATAATGCAAAACACTGCAGCTTGTGCCCTACTAACATCAAGTCTTATACATCTTTTATCTCTTTGCTTGCTGACTATCTTGGCACTTGATCAATGCATACCATAATTTTAAAATGCTCATTATTTTATTCAATTCTATTTATTCTTAACCAGGATCTTGTAATTTGGACAATTGGCTGTATCATCAGGTTCATTAGTGGTATGACTACTAGCAGGACTGAGGACGTCTAAGAACCAAAAGTTTATAAAATAATTCCCATCAATCCCTCACCTTACTAATTCTGTAATCTTGTCCATTAATAATCCTCAAGAAAATCTTCCTGTATTTTAGGCATCATAGCCTGTAAGGTTTTGTAACTCCAAAACATAAAAAATAATTGAAAGATAAACAAGGAGCCAAAGCCGGGGTTAATTTGTGTCTAGTTTATTTTTACTTTAGTGAATCGTGCACCTATGATGTGGTGGCATGATGATGTATGCCATTCACATACTTTTACATATAACCTATAATGAATTATTTAAGCAAACAAGAATGCTTAATCAATCAAACAAACCACAGCATGGTAGATTTTAAATTGTCCCATTCAAGTCTAAAATTTAATCACTGTGGAGGCTTTCTTACTCTTCTGGGATAATGTCTTTCCTGACTTGCTTGGCAGGTGAGACTTCTGGCTGTGAAACAATCTCGGGTTCTGGAGCCTCCTTCATGATGTTTGTAGGAATTGACTCTTGGACTGCAATAAGTGGTTCTGATGGCTCCGGACAGCTTTTCTTTTAAAAATTGACTCTGCTGTCCTCAACTGATTGATATAACATCAGATTCACAGTAGGACTGTGGTCCAGTTCTATCTTTAGTCTTGCCAAGTACCCACTAGATCACCTCTGTGGTCCCTTGCCAGGAGTGAAACAACAAACCTCCTTCTTTGAGATGCCCTCAGTTTTTCTCAGCTGTTTGCCCTGCATACTCCTTCTGAGATTCAGCTTGAGGAAGTCCAAGCATGAACACAAGGGACAAATTAGGAATAGCATAGCTGATGAATTGTTGGTTGTGGAGAGTGTTTCATCACAATATGCAGGAAGGAAATTGGCAAGCTTGTGATTCAGTGTTAGTGTAGTGTATTCTGCTGACATTGCTCACAGTGTGTTCTTTGTACTCTGGGCGAACCTTTCCACCAGGCCATTTGTAGTCAGGCTGTATGGTGCAGACGTACTATGTCTTATTCCATTCATTTTTAAAAAGTCTGAAACTGTTCCACAACAAACTGTAGTCCATTGTTACTGACTGTGTTCTAGAACACCAGTCCTTGAGAAGGTGCTTCTCAACACATCAACTGTGTGTGAGGCTCTAGTGGAGGCTATTAGAAATACTACTTTTGTAGCTGCATCCACTGTTATCAAGAAATTTGTGCCCATGAATGGTCTGACAAAATCTAGATGAATCCTCTGCCAGGACAATGCAGACCATTCTCAGGAATAGAAAGGTGCTGCTTTGGGCACCTTGGCTCCCCAGACAGTGCATGTCAAGCTGTTCGATATGCTGACCTATCCCAGGCCACCAAACATAACTTTGAGCCAAAACTTTCATTTTGTACATGCCTATATAACTCACATGTAGCTCCACAAAACTAGCTCTCAACTTGGATGGCACAACAACAATTGAATCCCCACATAAGGGCAGGTTCACCTCAGTGTTGGTAAAAATGGCAAACTGGAGTTTCTGCTACACATTCCATCCATTTTGGTTGGTCATGTAGACCTGAGACAGTGTCTGGTCTCTCCTGGTTTCCCTTTCAATCATCTCTGCCATAATAGGGAGTTTTTCAATTTGCATTAGGGAGAATACATCCAGAGGAGTGTCCTCTTTTGTAAATTTTTCAGGCATTTCTTTTTCCAAGAGCAAACAGGACAACCAGTCAGCATTTCCATGATTAGTCGTCCTCTTGAATGCAATCTTGTAATTGTCTCCTCTGAGAAACAGAGCCCATCTCTGCATTTGTGCTGTTGCTGTTAGTGAAACACCCTCTGTGGATTGAAAATTGGCACTAGTGGTTGATGATCAGTAATGAGGGTAAACCCTCTCCCATACAAATACTGGTTGAAATGTTTTACATCACAAAGCAGACTCAAGGCCTCTTTGTCAATCTGCGTGTAATTTTTCTCTGCAGCGGTAAGGGAACATGATGCAAAGGCTATGGGGAGTTCACTTCCATCACTCGTAACATGTAACATGACTGCAAAGGTGAAGTGGCACAGGCAAGCTTCACTGGACCATGTGTCTGATGTCACTATTTCCTTTGTGCTTTAGAAGACACCTCACACTGTCTTGTTCATTGTCATTTCTTCCCGATCTGCAGTAATGGGTTTAAGGGTGGAGCACAGTAGCCAGGTTTGGCAGAAACCTGTTATAGTAATTGACAGATCCTAAAAGGGAGACATAATTTGGCCTTGGGGCATTAACGACTGCTTGCATTTTCTTAGTACACATGTGTAAAACTTGTATGTCAATGTTGTGACTATAGTAAGTAATGCTTGGTTTAATGAAGTCGCACTTGTTGCATGGTGTTCTGAGCCCACAATCTTCTGGTCTTTTCAAAACTAAATTGAGATTTTGGAGATGTTCCTTGTCATTTTTACTGGTATCAATGATGTCATCCAGGTAACATTGAGTGCTTGGGCAGTCATGCAGTACCTGGTCCATTGCTTACTGCAGGTGCAGATGCTTCTCCAAAAATAAGCCTATTATAGCAATATAACTCTTTGTGAGTGTTTCTGGTGAGAAACACTTTGGACTCTTCTTCCATCTCTTATCTCTAGGTAGGCCTCAGTTAATTCCACTTTTCTGAAGTATTTCTCTCCTCCAAAAAGATCTGCAAAGATATCCTCTATCCTGGGCAGAAGGCATTGATCTACTTTCAGTACTGGGTTGATGGTGACCTTAAAATCACCACAGATCCTGACAGACCCATCCTTCTTGGCTACTGGGACCACCGAATTTGCCCATGGGCTCCACTCAACCTTGGAAAGAGTTCTTTCAGCCTCCATGCAATCTAGCTCACTTCCTACTTTATCATGGATGGTATAAGGAACCATATGGGCTTTGCAAAATTTGGATGTGGCATTTTTACTTAACACTATTTTACCATTAGTATGTTTGTGTTTTCCAATGTCATTCTTGAACACTGCTGTGGCATCATCCAGTATCTTAATTTGCTTTCAGTTGACGCTATTGTAGGGGATGTGGCATGCAAGTGGTGAATGGATCTCCAATCAAGTTATAGTTGTCTCAGCAAATCACATCCACACAATGCTGGCCCGCCTGCTGTTACCACATACAAACCCAGTGTGGCTTGTTGGATATTGTATTTCACTGTTACGAATGCCATTCCTACAGGAGTTATCTTTTCTCCAGTATAAGTTTTTAGTTGGATATCTGCAGGCTGCAGTTCAGTATACTGCTCAAACTCATTTTGTGGAATGACTGAAACAGCTGAGCCAGTGTCTAAATTTTAATTAATTTGCCATTCACTTCTGGTGTAAGCCACATTGCTTGTCTCTTGTTAGTTTCCATATTGTAAATCTCAAGGTTACCCAGTCCTGGCAACACACACTCAGTAGGCCAGGCAGCATCTATGGAAAAGAGTACAGTCGATGTTTTGGGCCAAGACCATTCCACAGGTCCTGTGGAAGGGTCTCAGCCCGAAACATCAACTGTAGAGTCCTGCAGAAGAGCCTTGGCTAGAAATGTTGACTGTTCTCTTTTCCAATGATGCTGCCTGGGCTGCCAAGTTCCTCCAGCATTTTCTGTGTGTTGCTTAGATTTCCGGCATCTGCAGTTTTTCTCTTGTTTGTGATTGAGCTCAGTCCTATGTCACTCTAATCATTATCAGATTTTTCATCAACAGCATGCAAATTAATGCTCTTTTTAGAACTGCAACTTGACTCTTTAGCTTTTTCTCTGTCCCGTGTAGTCCATTTATTTTTGTCTGCCCAACCTGCTCTTTGTATGTGTCCTACTTTGTTGCAGTTTCTGCAACTTTCACCTTTAAACCTGCATTGGTCTGGTACACGTGAACTCTTGCCAGAAGAGTAACGCAATTTGTTTGGCCGGTAGGTTTTTGATTAGACATTGCAATCCTGTTCACACTCACGTTCATTCCTGACTGTAAACTCCATTGTGTCTGTCTGCTGTTTCCATTGATACAGCGATTTCAACTGCTCTTTTAAACATGAGTTGTGCTTCAGCTAGGAGCTGTTTTTGAATGCTTTCTTGTAAGGTTCCACAGACTCATCACTGAACTCTCAATGCTCGGACAATTTCTTCAATTCGACCACGCAAGCTAAAATGGGCTCCCCTTCCTTTTGATTCTGCTTATGAAACCTAAGGTGTTCTGCAGTCAACATGGTTTTGGTTCAAAATGTTCCTGCATTACTTTCACATTATCAGTAAAGCTCATTTCTGCTGGTTTGGTTGGAGCAGCCAAACTTCTAAGTAAATTGTATGTGTTTAACACCAATGCACTTGGCAAAGCTAGCACTTGCTTTTCATTGGCTATTTCATTTGCTTCAAAATAGACCTCAATTCACTCAGTATACAATATCCGGCTTT
This sequence comes from Mobula birostris, assembly GCF_030028105.1. NCBI lineage: Eukaryota > Metazoa > Chordata > Chondrichthyes > Myliobatiformes > Myliobatidae > Mobula > Mobula birostris. Next base: position 31,244,164 of record NC_092378.1, on the reverse strand, counting down.
CTTTTGTGCAATCGAACGTGCCTATCTTTCCAATGTAGCTAGCCATGCCTGCTTTTTTTCTTATTTATGATTATCACCCAGTGCTCATTTTCTGCCTTTTTTAACTTGACTGTGTCTGTCTCTTGAAGAAGCTTGTGCTGCTTTTTTTTTTACTTCACTATTTCTCATGGTGCTTTTTTGTTTAATTTTAACATCTTGCTGTGCTTCAACAGGTAGGCAGTTGTCACGGGTTCATTTAAGACTTCCTTGTTGGCACTATTATGTTTTGTAACTATAAAACATAAAAACTAATTGAAAGGAAAACAAGGAACCAGAGCCAGAGATAATTTGTATCTGGTTCATTTTTACTTTGGCGAGACACGAACGAATGATGTGGTGGTTTGATGATGCGTGCCATTCACATAGTTTTACATGTAACCCATAATGAATTATTTAAATGAACAAGAATGCTTAATCAAACAATATATTTACAATATTACTGAAATATTAAATAGACAACATATCCTACTCTTCGTCATCAGGTATGTCTTTTGCTACTTAGCTACCTAACTTCTTGTAGAACCCACCTTAATTAAGCATTATTTACCATCTTAATCTCTTAATTTTTTTTGTATGTTTCTGGGAATGGTTTTGGAGCACTTTCCCGCAATAAAGGTGCAGTAAGTCGCCCTGAAGTAAAATATCAGCCTTGATTTTATTGAATAGAGGGACTGAGTGACCCACTTCTGCTACTGATACTTACATAACTACAGGTTATTGTTCTTATTCTTGCAGTTGCTGTTGACATGATCAGTCCTCAGTCACTACAGTAGAGCAGCAATGCAAGGTTAAAAGTAGAAATGAAGCTGGAAACAATTGTCAGAGTTAATGTGCTGCTTTGATTTAATATGAATTTTACTTATAGCTGGCATACATTATGTTGGCATATTTAAATGCAATTCAAAGGTTAATATAACATAGATGGTGTTACATTTTGTAACTGTTTCTTCCCATTTTATTTCTGGCTATCAATGATCAGGATGAGGTTAGTATTTCTTTTGCTTCAGCCATTTTTAATGAAAAATATTCTTTAATTGCTCAAATAATTCCCGCTGATTCATGTTCTCTGACCTGCTGAATATATAGTGCCTATAAAAAGTATTCACCCCCTTGGAAGTTTTCATGTTTTGTTGTTTTATAATATTGAATCACAGTGGATTTAATTTGGCTTTTTGTTTTACATTGATCAACAGAAGAAGCCTTTCGTGTCAAAATGAAAACACACCTTTACAAAATGATCTAAATTAATTACCAATATAAAACAAAAAAATAATTGATTTCATAAGTATTCAGTCCCTTCAAGTCAGTACATAGTAGGTGCACCTTTGGCAGCAATTACAGCCTTGAGTCTGTGTGGATAAGTCTCCATCAGCTTTGTGCACCTGGACATTGCAATATTTCCCCATTCTTCTTTAGAAAACTGCTCAAGCTCAGTCAGATGCATGGGCATCATGAATGAACAGCCCTTTTCAAGTCCAGGCACAAATTCTCAATTGGACATTAAGCCAATCCTGTGTAGCTTTGGCTTTATGCTTGAGCTCATTGTCTAGCTAGAAAACCAATCTTCTCCCAAATTGCAGTTCTCTTGCAGATTGCAGCAGGTTTTCTTCCAGGGTTTCCATGTATTTTGCTGCATTCATTTTACCCGCTACCTTTGCAAGCCTTCCAGGGCCTGCTGCAGTGAAGCATCCCCACAGCATAATGCAGCCACCATCGTGCTTCACGGTAGGGATGGTGTGTTTTTGATGATATGCGGGGTTTGGCTTATGCCAAATATAGCATTTAGTCTGGCCAAAAAGCTCCATTTTTGTTTCATCAGACCGTAGAACCTTCTTCCAGCTGACTTTAATGTCTCCCACATGCCTTTTGGCAATCTCTAGCTGAGATTTTTGTGAGATTTTTCAACAGTGGCTTTCTCTTGGCCACTCTCCCATAAAGCTGCAACTGGTGAAGCACCCCCAGCCAACAGTTGTTTATGCGAAGTCTCTCCCATCTCAGCCACTAAAGCTTGTAACTCCTCCAGAGTCATCATAGGTCTCTTGGTGGCCTCCCTCACTAGTCCCCTTCTTGCACAGTTACTCAGTTTTTGAGGATTGTCTGCTCTAGGCAGATTTACAGCTGTGTCATATTCTTTCCATTTCTTGATTGACTTGCAGTAAACTGTATTCCAGGGGATATTCAGTGACTTGGAAATTTTCTTGTATCCATCTCCTGACTTGTGCTTATCAATAACCTTTTTGTGGAGTTGCTTGGAGTGTTCTTTTGTGTTCCTGGTGTGGTTTTTGCCAGGATACTGACTCACCAGCAGTTGGACCTACCAGATACAGGTGTATTTTTACTACAATCAATTGAAACACAGTGGCTGCACGCAGTTGATCGCCATTTAACTAATCATGTGACTTCTAAAAACCAATTGCCTGCACCAGTGTGTCATATTAAAGAGTGAGTACTTATGCAATCAATTATTTTGTGTTTTATATTTGTAATTAGATAACTTTAAGGATCTGTTTTCACTTTGACACAAAAGAGTTTTTCTGTTAATCAATGTCAAAAAAAACCAAATTAAATCCACTGTGATTCAGTGTTGTAAAACTACAAAACATGAAAACTCTGGGGGTGGGTGAATACTTTTTATAGGCACTGTAGATAACACAGTTTGCAGAAACATTCCATGTAAAACTTGTGGCTGAAAGTGCATACACTAAATATGACTAAACTTGTCAATTTTTGTTTAATTGTTAAATAGATCAGTAAGGCAGTAGCTAAAAAGTGTCCATTTAAAAGAAAATGTTAATTTTTGTATTTTGTTTTCTTTCTTGTCTCTGAAATATGCCTTTATCATTATTGGTTAAGTGAAATGCAGTCACTATTGTTGGATTGATAATTGAGCTGTAAAATCTTCATAACTAACATATGAATGACAGATATTCCCCTTCTGATGGATGAGGGCGTATGTTTAAAAAAAATCTCATAGATGTTCATCTTCTGTGAATGGTGTTGGTGCCTTGATTTAAAGGTAGTGTCTCCTGCAATGCAATAATACCTTCAGTATAATATTAAAACTTGAGTCTGAATATAGATCAACAATATACAATCACTGTGACCAAGGGATGAGAGTGGTACTGTGGAGCCTTGCTGAACCACTAACCTCATTTTATTCAACTTCTGTCTTTCTTGTTTTTTTGCATGTTTGGAAACATTTTTTTAATTTAGCTTGAAATACACTTAAAGGCACCATATTTGGCTTGATTCTTAAAAAAAACAACAAACTTGGAAAATCTTTCAGCAATGTGAATTGAGGTTGTGCAACTCAGACCTGGTCATAATGACTTGTAAAATTGTTGGAACCCTTATCTGTCAGCAATTATGATGGAACCGTAGGTAGAAAAATTTATGATGGAACCGTAGGTAGAAAAATTTCTGATGACACTTGATGTAGAGGAGAGAATATAAATGAAGCCTAATTGAATGTTTTGTGCTGCAGGAGAATGATTTTAAAAACCCAAGTTAATCTTGATATGTATAGGAAGAAGTACAGTCGACGTTTCGGGCCGAGACCCTTCGTCAGGACTAACTGACTCTCAGTTAGTCCTGACGAAGGGTCTCGGTCCGAAACGTCGACTGTACTTCTTCCTATAGATGCTTCCCGGCCTGTCGCATTCCACCAGCATTTTTTGTGTGTTGCTTGAATTTCCAGCATCTGCAGATTTCCTCGTGTTTGCGTTAATCTTGATATTAACATTTTGAAGTGAGGGGAGAGATGAATGGGTGCAATGGGGGAGTCCAAGGAAATTGCAGGTTTTCTCACTAATAATGGATGAAAAGTTGGGAGAATTCAGTAGTCAAAGACTGTTTGAGGAATTTAAGACCAGCGAGCTTGCAAGAGAAAGATGGGGATTAAAAAAAATAAACAAGTCAAAGTCTGATGATTTGCACAAGTTTCACATCAGTGTTTTGGATGGTGGTATTTGTACCAGTTGACATTTAACAACCTGAAAAAGTTTAAAAACCTAGAGCTGAGTGACAATGTTTCATGATCATACAGTGTTCAATTCAGCTTGCAACTCTACAGATTTTTTTTAAAAAAAAAGCAATGCCATGTTTTCATTGATCTGACTGATGGCAGATTCATTCTAATATTCATTCGAACAGAAGAAATAGCGTAGCCAGTTAACCTCTCGAGTCTGCTCTGCCATCAGTCAGAATATAGCCTACCCATCTAGGTCTTTACAGCACTTTCCCACACTCTTCCTGTACACATTGATTCCCTTGTGATTTAAATACCTGTCAGTCTTTTTCTTGAATATATTAAGTGACCTCTTCCATAGGTCACTGGGAGCAAGAATTCCGAAGATTCATGATCCTCTAAGAAAAATTACCTTTTCCTCCAACTGAAGTAGTCAACCCCTTATTCGGAAACCATTACCCCTAATTCTGCATCTCAGCATTCATCTTATCAATTCTCCTCAGAATCTTAGGTTTCAATGAATATAGGCCAAACCTTTAATCAGAAGTCCACCCCCTTTTCAAGGAATCAAGGAATCAATTCAATGAAATTCTCTGCAGTGCCCCCAATGTAAGCACATCCATCTTAAATATGAAAACCAAAACTGTATGGGTAGCAAGAGCTCTTTAAGGGTGCATCAAAGCTTCTCTGCTATTGTACTTCATACCCCTTGCAATAAATGCCAATATTTTATATCTTCATTCCTAATCACTTGCTGTACCTGAATGCCAATAATTTATTTCAAGTGCTAGGATTCCCAGATTCCTTTGTACAATAACCTTTTGTGGACTCACTCTAATCTCCAATCTGAAAATGACCCAATTGTTTTCTGTTAGTTAATTATTCCCATAACTATGCCAGTATCTGCAGCCCTCTGTGCTCTTATGCTTTGAACTTCTGTTTGCACCTTATCAAATGCCTTTTGGAAATCTAAAGAGATTATGTTCACTTGTTCTCCATTATTTAACTAGTTTGTTAAATCCTCTAAAAACTCCTGCAAATTTGTTTCTTCCACAAAACCATTCGGATATGATCTGGTATATGGCAAGCGGCATATGCCACGCAAGTGTGAAGAAATGGCCATTTCCAACAAGTACGAGCCTTACTTTCAACGTTTGTTGGTACTGTGGTATGCCTTCATGAGAAAGACTATAGCAATTTACCACCACCACCATCCTATGGACAATTGGATGTAACCCTAATATTGTGCGAAAAATTCCTCGTGACTGCTATGTAATCAGTTAGAATAGAATAGAATATCTTTATTGTCATTGTTGTGGAGCAATGAAACACAGTTTAGCAGCTTAACGTTTTGCAGCATGACAAAGAATATATTCATAAAATAAACTCTAAAACCTCAGGAGTGCAGTCCAAAATTAATAATATATGGATGGGGGGGTAGGACTATTGCACACCTGCCATTACTGGAAGTGTGATGCATTTAGCTGACGCTGTCTTAGGAGGGGAGGGGGTGTTATACATTTCACTGCTTGTGGGTAGAAGCTGTTAAGGAGTCTCTTTGTTTTTGTCCTTAATGCTCTGTATCTCTTCCCAGAAGGTAGAGGGGAAAACAGGTGATGTACAGGATGAGTGGGATCCTTTGAAATACAAGTAGCCTTCTTTTGAAGTCTGCCAGTATAAATGTCTCTGAGGGAGGGTAATGTTGTGCCAATAACCCGCTCTGCTAATCAGTTTTTTCAATTTCAACATTTTCTATTTGAATTTATAATAGAATTTCAGGTTTACTTTTGCTTCTGTGTCAGGTTTTGAAATACACTGAGGCAGCTTACAGAAATCGCACACTGGCCTTATTCCAGATTATTTTGAAGATAGCAACAATTTTTAACTAAATGTGGCAACATTTAATATATTTAATTGGCTAAATGTGCTGGAAAATTATTTTTTCATTCAGTGTTACTTATAATAATAGGAATGGAGTGTAGATGTCAATCGCACACTCGGCAGGAGAGAAAAGCCGAAAAAGACTGGAGATGGAGTGATCTTGACAAGCGTCAGTCAGACGGGTGATCAGGGAGTCCAGCCGTCAAAATACAACAGGTAGGAGGTTGAGTAATTGCAAACTATTGTTAGCTCACCATTGAGGAAAAAATTAACACACAATATTCCTCGACAGTGCATATAGTGCATATGAGTATTTTGGTGACTCTTTGTACAGAATACAGTGATACAGCAAAACTGAGTGCCCTTGTATATGAAATGCAAAGTTCCTATGCAGGTATGACAAGTAATTAGGAAGGCAAAAATAATGTTGGCCATAATTGCAAAGGGGATATGGTATTAGAGTAAAGAAGTCTTGCTTTAACTGTGTAGGATGTTTGAATGCATGGGTATATTACATACTGTATAATACGTATGGAACACTTTTTGTTTCTGTATATGGAAGAATATACTTGCATTGGTTCACTGAGTTGATTCCTGGGAAGAAGGGGTTGAATTAGAAGGAAAAATTGAGAAGACAGGGCCTCTGCTGTTTGAAGATTAGAAAACCAAGAGGTGACTTGAAGCAGATAATGAGAGGACCTTCAGGAAAAAAAAAATTAGAATAAGGGAACATGCATGTCACCTCTTCCTTTCAACAAGGTAATGACCAATCTTTTGCCTAAATGGTGCAGTCCTGGGCGATTGATGAGGGCAGGGTAGTAGAAGTTATCTGTATGGACTTTAGTCAGACCTTTTTGACAACATGTATGGGAGGCTGATCTGAAAAGTTAGATAATATGGGATCCTGGGTGAGCTAACCAGTTGGCGAAGTGGTAGGAGTGGGAGTGTGGTGGTGGAGGACTGTTTTACAGATTGAAAGACTGTGCTACAGGGATCATCCTGGGTCCCCTGTTGTTTCTCACCATTACCAATATTTGAATGAGAATGAAGATGGTACCAAAATTTGTGGCGTAGTGGACAGTGAAGAAGGTCTTCTAAGATTAAAACAGAATCTAGATCAAATGGAAAAGTGGGAAAAGGAAGAATAGGTAAAATTTAATTCTGAGAATTTGAAGTGATGCATTTTGAGAAGTTAAGGCAAGGCAGAGGCCTGGAGTGTGTTGTTGAACAGAGATCTAGGGATCAAAATATATAGTTCCCTTAAAGTGTTGACACAGCTGGATGGGTGGTGAAGAAGACATTTGGCATGCTTATTTTCATTGGTCAGGGCAATGAGTATCAAGACTTGTGATGTTATGTTACAGCTGTACAAGATGCTGGTGAGACAGCACTTGGAGTATTGTGTGCAGTTCTGATGCCTAGCTCTAGGGAGGATGTCATTAAGCTAGAGAGGTTGCAGAAAAGATTCACAGATCCGCCTTGAAAATAACAGAGGAGGTTGAGGGACATGTAATCTGCTCGTGATGTTCTTACATTCATACTGACATTCGCAAATTCTTGTCATGCTTATCAAATTGTGCAATGTTTATGAAACTGGGGCTTCTGTAGAAAAGCCTGGATTCTTTAAATACATTACTGTCCCCCCCAACAGATCTGAGTGGAACCAGGCAACCATTTAGTGATGAACTAAAGATGTTAATGATTCAGTTGTAAATTTTTTAGTTAATAGGCAAGTTTAAGATTTGTCTTTTTTAAAAAAGTATTCTGTACAAATTGCACCGAATATTTCTGAGATTATTCTCAGTCAATTTCTCAAGACTGAAGTTTCACAGAAGTCATTTTACTGCTTGACTGTACCATTAGAAAGATATCCAGATAATCTGTGGAGGTTTGCCAATGTGTCTGAATCAAACTTAAAGACCCACCAGCATTAGAGGTTGTTGATTGAATCATATGGCTTGGCAAGGTACAGACAAATCATTGATAAATTTCTAATTAGACTGCTAACTGGCATGTTGTGAGCAATGCCACTTTAGATGTAAAAATTTACCTTGGTACCAAGATGGTAGCGTAGCAGTTAGTGTGACACTATTACAGCTGGGGCACCGGAGTTCAGTCCTGGCATCCTCTCTAAGAAGTCTCTGTACGTCCTCCCCATGGAGTGCTCGAGTTTTATCGGGTTTTTTAGTTTCCTCCCACAGTCCAAAGACGTACTGGGCAGGTTAATTGATCATTGTAAATTGTCCCGTGGTTAAATTGGGGTTGTCAGGGGTTGCTGGGTGGTGCAGCTCAAAGGGCCAGAAGGGCCTATTCTGCATTGTATCTTTAAATAAATAAAAAGTCCAGATAGACTGGGATAAATATCTGCAGAACTCTTGACTAAAATTGCAATTACACAAGATCTTGAAATGCAGAATATGATTTTTGCTGATAAAGTACATGTATGTTGGGATTTGACTGCATATGCTAAAAGCAGGAGAGAAACTATACTGAAATACAAGAATGTATTAATTAGCAAAAGGTATTGTTATGTTTTGTGGATTAGTTTGTGTTTGGAAAAAGTCATTGCTGGTGCATTTAACAACCGTTTCATGAAGCTCCAGCAACATAAGTAACCTTATTTCTGACAGCTGACGGAAGAGTACTGATTGAATGTCATTGTGAAAGAAACCTGCTCTTAATGAAGTTATTTCAAATGACATTCTTAGTGTCCGGAGTACTACCAGCTCGATACGTTCCAGTTGTAACCCATTTGACGAGGAGGAGAATGAAAAGCCTGTCGATGAGAAGGAGAACACAATTCCAAAAAAGTCGGTGAAAAATTGTTTTTGAACTTCACAGTTATGTTCTTCTGCTTAACATTTCCTCATTAAATCAACAAAGACATTGGACTGATTAATGCATGGATTTCTGCAGAGCTGTGTATTTCAGAGATTCCAAATGTATTGTTTCTTCCTTTAAACAGTTATCTATTTGGAGTCTTAGTTTTTATACTTGTTTCTTCTGACATTAAACTATGTCATTTTAACATTGCTTAAATATTGATCTGCTTTCCTTATGCTTATGTGTATTCTGTAATGTTCTTGAACTTGAACTGGTGTATGTGTTGACGTTATTTTTTTTATAAAACTTATGATGTTCAGTTTATGGAATCTGCTATTTGGTAGAAACTAACCACTTGAGTTAGACAAGTGATTAATTTTGTCATAATACTCTGCTTCATAAGGAAAAGGATATCCTATTTATTTTTAATAATCAGGGGAATACATATTTACACAAGTGTCATTAGAATTTAGATCCAAGGTAATGAGTTGAGATCATGCTGCTCTCTGCCATGATGAATTGATCCATTTTATGGCTTAGTGCCCAAATCTGACTGTGGCCCTTAAATACTGAAGCATTACTTATTCTTTTCCATACCCTTACAGGTAAAGGTTGGTGTTCCATTTAGATTTTTGCTACTTTTTGTTGCTAAATGGTGGACATGAACAATTTGTTCAGTTGCTGCTCATTATAATTAAACCTAATCTTGCCTCCACCATTTATCCACACAGGCACAGTTCCATCAGGAACTCTCAAGAATAAGAATCCAGTATATTTTTCACATGTTGGGGGCAGACACGTTATTCTTGCCTCACTTATTTAAGTCAAGGTTGACTACCCCTGCCTGCATAGAGCAAAAATCAAACTTCCCCACTCTGCAGTGTACAGCTCAGTTAATTTATTTTTGAACTAGTTTTGATCTCGAATAGGAAATTAGTTTAGTAGCATAACTGAACATAAGCCAAGTATCTTTATTTTTGGACAGTAATTACTGAACATTTATTTTCATGATTGTGTGCTATCATTATTGAATAATCAAAAATTTCTCTCATAGTACTTTTTTTTTAACTATTGATCCTGATGTGATTTCAAATTGTATGGAAGGTTTGATGCCAACTCTCAGACCTTACAAGCTCCCAAATTCCATCACTTTCATTGCCAAATCCACTCATGGCAAGAACCAGAATTGCTTTTCTTATTATGGAAAAGGACTACAAATCACTGAATGGTCATGGGCTCTTTCACTGGATGTGCTTAAAATACAGATATATTCCTCTTTCTCTAATAATATGTTTAGCTTGTTTTGGAATGGTTTGATAAATTGTTTGTCTTGATTATATCATCTGTTTAAATTGTCAGAAGTGTACTAATTTGAGAATGATTAATGGTCATTGCAAATTATGTTAACTACTTATTTTGTTTTGTTAACAGTGTTAGTACTCATGAAAAGAACCAAAATTACACTACTGATTGGTCAGATGATGAAAGCAATAATCCCTTCAATTGCAATGAGACAAATGGTGACAATCCTTTTGATGAGAATCATTCATCAGGGTCAGAAGTGCGCGTACGAGCATTATATGACTATGAAGGACAGGAACATGATGAGCTTAGTTTCAAAGCAGGTGACTATTTATGTATTTCTAAATGTAAATCTGAATAATTTCTCTCCTGGAACTGACAGAACTACATTTAATGGATGGAGATTATTAAAGGAATTACTGTTTTCATATTTTTATGATGGGTGGAGGAGGAAAGCTCAAGGGTGCTGAAAAAAAGTGTTTATTCTGTTTTGAATTATTTGGATATTGGGCCAATTATTCAGTAACAGATATTCCGAATAGATTTCAGCATGTATGTTCATACCAAGAGGGGAATTTTGCCAATGTTAAATAAATAAGGAGATTATTGGTGTGGTGAAAGGAATAAAAAAAGGAAAAAGGAGCTAGAAAGGCTGATATTGCCTAAAAGTTGGCAGTGCCAAGCAAACTAATGAGTATGATCAACATGTACTCTGCTTCCAAATTCATTCGTCATTTAACACTTTTTAAAAAAAGATAAAGATTAGCTTTATTTGCCCCATGTACATTGAAACATGCAGTGAAATGCATCATTTGCCTCAATAATCAACACAGTCCAGCTATGTGCTGGGGGCAGCCTCCATGTGTCGCCATACTTCCGGCACCAATCTAGCATGCCCACAACTTACTCTAACCCTTACATCTTTGGAATGTGGAAGAAAACTGGAGCACCTGGAGGAAACCCATGTAGTCACAGAAGAACATACAAACTCCTTATAGACAGCAGCAGGAATTGACCCCGATCTTCTGATCACTGGCAGTGTAAAGCATTACGGTAACTACTACACTATCTGCCACCCTAACCAGTGAAGTTTTAGATATTGGTTAAGTTGTGCAGTCCAGATGGATTGCAACCTGGGATGTTTGGAAAGTGCTGATCACAGCCAGTCTTGAATGATGAAAATTGTTCAAAAAAAACTGGAAAATTGCAGGTGTTGCAGTCTTGTTCAAGAGGCAGATATGCTTGGAAATTGGTTTTACAGAAGTGTTGGGATTCTGGAGGAAAATAAATGTTTGGTCAGAAGTGCTCTAATAATGAAGCGTTTTCAGGACTTAAAATAAAATCTTATTTGACAAACCATTTTGGGTATATAAATGATGTATGTATCATCTACCTAAAGTATCTGTATTAAAAATATTAGATTATAATTAAGGTATAAATTGTTCAAGATAAACCTTTTGTGGAAATGCATATTTCCTGCTAATGTTAGGCATATGTTATGTTTATCGCAACTAACTTGGTGTTCTTTCTGTAACAGGTGATGAATTAACAAAAGTAGAAGATGAAGACGAGCAGGGTTGGTGCAAAGGGCGACTAGAAAGTGGTCAAGTTGGCTTGTACCCTGCCAATTATGTTGAAGTTATTCAGTGATGTAGAATGTACCAATGCAAAATGCAATCTCTTTTCAATTTAAATACACAGTTACATCAATCTAAAATAAAATATATTGGTGTAGAGAATGTACAAATTCATTATAGTAGGCGTTATTTCTTCAGCTACTGCTTTGCTTTGAGAAGAATCAAGTTTTTAACAATGAACGAATAGGCATTTTAGCAGGCTGGCATCCTCTGAAGTTCAGCTGAAGCTTCCTGGTAATTGTGATATTGGATTTAAATATTATCTATTAGTCCATGGCAATGGCAAGTTTTGTTTTCAAACATACAGATTGTAAAAATTGATTTTAAGAACTTGCCTTGTGTGACTGCTGAATATCAACTTTAATTGTTATGCAACCTTTCTATTAAGTGATTTCCCTTGCCCAGTTTTCCATTTTTGAAAGAGAAATCAACTAAGTTGTCTGTTTTCAATGTTATTTTTAAAAATTAAGGCTTTCAATATTTTCCTATTAGTTATTTTAATATTTAATTTGCAGTTTCTCTTTTATAGAAATGGCATTCTTTTAAATGCATGAGGTATTGTAAGAAAGAATGATCTACTTTTATTTCCTCCCTATAGTGTAGAAATATTTAATCATTTATAGCTGTGCAAAACCATGTGCTTTGGTGTGCTAGCTAAACTTCCTGCACCACGTATTCAGCACATCAGTGAAACACTGGGATGCGTTTTAGTTAAGTACTACTGCACTTGTTGCCTGTTACTTTAATGTGATGTATCATAATTGATATATATCTATTGAAATAATGTAACGTTAAACTTAGGCAGTCTGCATTGTGAAAATTGTGGATTTTAATGTGGCTGCGGAATACAGGACTCCATGATTTTTAATATGTTCATTTGCTCCTAACCTTTGGAAGAGTTAATGTTAGATGTTGAAGAGAATGTATTCCAATATTTCATTTACTTTCAGTTGTTAGTACACTGTTCTGCATATCTCTTTGATAACTGGAGAGTTTGAAAATCTGCTTTAATATGCAGCATGGAATCCTCCTTTACAGCAAAGACTGCAGAACTCTTAACATGTATTAAAAATTCACATGAACAAATAATTTGGAACTGGTGAATGTTTTCTAGTGCAATTTTGTTCAGTGAATCCTTCCAAGTATTCTTCACTGCTAGGATTAAACCAGAAATTGTGTGCAGTAGTAACAAGGTAGACTTATGATTTAGATTATGAGGACATTTTTAATACTATTCTGGCCAACCATCTAGCTGAATGGAATGCTAAAACTCTACAATTTTAGGTAAGTAGCTGTATTGGAATACCGTGTATTATAATCAACTAAATGGCTGGTAGGCTTTTAAAAAAAAAAGTAATTATTTGTTCAGCTGGTGTGAAATGACGGTTTTAAGTATTGCATTTGTGTCATTTAATTCAGTAACTTATTAAATGATGGTGCCTTAGAAAACTTTTTCTCAAATGTTTTTGTAGAATCTATAGACAATGGGTTTCTTTTTTAAAAATCTTTTTTGTACACTAGTTTGAGGGTGAAATTTTAAAAATTAAACCCATCCCTTGACTCCAATATTTTGAATTCCCAGTAAATTGGCTTTTACAAAACTAATTATCTTTATAACACATAGGTTTTGACTTTTAAAATTTAGTAGCACTACCAAATACTTGATAAAAAGTCTTGTGAACTAAACCATTTTTAATATCTGTTTGATACTTCAATCCATTTATAGAGATGTTTTTTTTGTACAGCACCCTGAAAAATTCCTGTAGATAGTAGAGAATGAAAATATCAAACAGGAGAACTTGGAGTCATCTGATCATATGAACACATGAAGTATAACAGGAATAACACCTGAATCCATTTAGTAGCATTATAGATCTGATTGCAACCCCAACTCTGCAATTCAGTCTACCTACCCACGCCTCTTGATTAAAAAGAATGTATGTCTGCCCTGAAAATATTAAAAGCCTTTGTTTCATCATCCTCTGAGGTAAAGAGTCTCTAAGTCTTGTAGTAATGAGGAAAAAAATCTCACCTGAGTCTTAAAAGTACAACCCTTGACTTTTAAACGGTGACTACCCAGTTCTAGTTTCTCACATAAAGAGAAACATTCCCTCTGCATCCATCCATTTGGGGCATCTCAGGATTTTAAATATTTCGGTTGTCTCCTCCCACTCATCTAAAGTCCAGCAGATACAGCCTTAGTCTATTCAGTGTTTCCTCAAAAGGTAACCCAGCCATTCTAGTTAAATCAGGATCACCTTCTCTGAGCTGCGATCAACACATCTTCCCTTTAAAAAGGGGCACCAGTACAGTACTCCAGATGTGATCTCAATTTCCACAGCAATAAGTCACTTTTTAAAAATTCCCAGTATCCACATACCAGACTTTTGCTCATGCACACCAGAACACCCATATTTCTCTGCAGACCAAAAGTTCTCTAATCTCTCACCATTTAGATTCTTTAATTTTCCAATCAAACTAGACAGTTATACGTGTTCTGACATCTAATTTTCAGCAGTTTGTCCACTTAACCCATCTGTAGCCCTTTCCCTTCTTATGTCTGTTTCATAATATTTACAATTATTTTATGTTATCAGCAAGTTTAACAGCCATCCCTTCAGTTTCTTCATCCCCGTGATTTTCATCAATTGTAATCAGTTGAGGCTCCACCACCGACAACTTTAATGACATCCTGGTACCAGAAAAGGACTCATTTACACTCATTCTCTGTTTCACTCTATCTTCTATCCATGCCAACATTTTACCTATTATGCCATAAGTTTTGATCTTCTGTAGTAACCTTTGATACTGAATTTTATCAGAAAATAGGAAGTAAGATGGAAAATAGTTATAGGAAGAATGTACCTAACAGTGAAATTAGAAGATTTTGGTTTCTCCTATTAATTAGAACAACAGGGTATGCAAATTTAGATAGGAGGTACAGTGAGGCTTTGGAGGGTTTTAAAAGAAGGATGGAGATCCTATACTGATTATTTGAGGATATTGAGACAGTGAAACTTTGTTAAAACTAGTAAGACACTGCAACAGATTTTCAAGGCTTTAAAGGAATGATCTGAGGAGCCTTGGAGAATACTGGGAAAATAGTGGAGTTAAGTTTAGGAGTGTGACGTAAACATTGTTTGATAGGTGGAGTGATGGCTGTGGAAGTGAGTCAGGAGGTGAGTTGAAAGCTCAATTCAGAAGCAGTTTGCATACCAAACCTGTGCATCATCTGATGAGGTTGATGAAATCTGGAGTTGTGTAGGTTGTGGTTGGACAAATAATTGATTTGACTGCTAACAGCCATTGTGCACACTTAGTGATTGCCAGTAAAAATATACCTCAAAATGAAACTCCATGGTGAAAGAAACAACACAGCAGGGTCTGGTCAGTTAGCATCTACAAAGAGTTAATGTGGAGTTAATGTTTCATGCTTGATTTGTCATTGGAGCGTGCCAAAACTCCTCCCTTCCTGCCACAACCACCACCACTTCAACGCCATCTATTGGTGAAAGCAAGACCATTCCAGCAAAATGAGAATTAACGTTTTGTCCCTATACTAGCAAATGTGGTAGCATCATTAAACATATAGTTCTATGTGTGTTTGAGTTCGGAATTTATTTACACTGTTAAAACTGAATGGACATTCCACGATACTGACTTTCAAATTTTCTGCTTTGCATTGCAAAGGACAAATAACATTACTGAACTGTATTTACATTTTTACAAGTCTCATAACAGATGTGCAAATTGGTAATCAGTCACAATGAATTCTGATTTTTTTGTTTCCTTTTTATGATACTACTGAATTGAACAATGGAATTTTAATGAATTTTAATTCACTGCAGAGCCTTTCATGTTTTTGTATACAAGTCAATTATGCTGAGCCTTTAATCTTAAATGTACCACTTTAAAGATAAATTTATTCTTTAGAGGTGAATAGATACTGACATTAATTTCAAGAGTGGTGAAAAGTGGTGGCGGTAGTAGTGATATAAATTGTCAGTATGTTTGTAGACCACGTTTTATTCAGGATACATTGGTATGGGACATCAAAATACAAATTTTCTGGTGGGTTCGACCGCAGACATGAATATAACTAGACACAACAGTTTGAAGTTATATATGGGGATTGGCTATCTGAAATCCTTCTCTAAACTAGGAGTCATGCACATTTCTAGTCAGGTGTAAGAAGTATCCACAACCTCTCAGTTCTCCTGTACCTCATTCATAAAACTTCACCCAGTGGCAAGGATTGGATGGAAAAGTGACCAAAAGGCATGGAGGTTTGTGGGGTCAACAAGCAGTGCACAGAATTAAGATGCAATAGCAGGACACATAATTCGTTGTTGGGAAATTATATTAGAACACGTACCTTGTAATTGACAAACAAAAAAAATAGCAGTTTAAGCATCGTTAAGCTAAAGTCAAAATAAATTCACCTATTGCATTATTTTTCTCACATCAGAAAATATGAACTTTTTTAAGAGACTACAATGTATGCAACCCTGAGTAAAATCAAAATGGACATATTGTACATCTGTTAACACATCGACAATGAGATACTGTACATGGAACTATTTTATTATCATGATGCTGAGATACATCTTAGGATGTGCTGGGACACATCATCAGTATTGTAACTTGGGGTCATTGGGTGTTTCAAGTCTTTCAACATCAGACACCCTCACCTAGGAGACCCAGCCAGGGTTAATCAGGCCCCACCTTATGTCCCAGCAGCATTGGTCTATGGGGCACACCTCCTGATCCGTAGCTACCTGAAGGCCTGCTCAGCAGCCTCTGTGACAGTCCTGATGGTTCTTTTCTTTGCGGCCCCTGTAATGCCATGGAGAGAGTAGGTTCTATAGGGTGAGCAGCCAGCAAATCCTAGACACTCCACCTCTATAGGCTTGCATTGTGACTTCCACACCTGTCTCTGGCACTGCTGTACCACCTCCGGGTATCTGGCTTTCTTGTGCTCAAACACCTCCTCAATCCGGTCTTCCCAAGACACTGTGAGTTCCATCATGATCACCTGCATTGAGGTTGACACAATGCTGATGTGATAAAGTCAGGGAACTTTAATTGCTTGCTAAAATCGACTTTCAGTTGCCAGTCAGATGCTGTGGTGAGCAAGCCTGATGGTGATTTAGGCTGAGGCTGTAGTTGGTCTCCAGCTTTGACAAAGGCTGTGGGATTTCTGTATACTATAAATATGCTATGATTCTTCAACAGATCAGAAATTATTCCCATCACAGCAGTTTTTGGGCAATTCTAAATGCTTTGTAACTAATTCAAAAAAGGAACATTAAAGAACAGCCATAAACATTGACCACCAACAACAGGAAAGGGGCAAAGTGGAGCAGAAGACAAGAGATTATTTATGTTGATTTGATTCTTTAACCATCATTATCTATATTGAATAACTTTACCTTATTTAGTAAACTTGTTTTACTGAATAAACCAATAACAGTTTATTCAGTGCAAGTGTATCTCAAAATGACAGACCAGGGGAGATAAAGGAAGGCATAGGAATCAGCAGGTCAGATAGAATCTTCAAAGTTCAACATCCTTAGTTGCAGTACATTGTATCAACACTACAAATCTTCATGTTAACAAATTATTTATCTGCAGTGTCTCTATCAACAGCTGACAAATCCTATTCTTAGTGCTTGATGTCATTAAATGTTGTTTATAGAATGCATATGATACACAGTGAAAAGTAATAGCTGCATGCCTTCCTCCCATGTATGAAGTTCCTGCCATTCACACTTGCCAAATTTCTATCATACTCTGTTTCCACTAGATATCACGTTGTATTTGATGTGCTGTTTAGTCTGCCTGTTTGCTATTTTTCCAGAACTGTTAGCATCTCAGCATCAAGTTCATCATGAAACTCTAGGAGTTAATTCCTGAGGTGGCTGACAATTTGGCTTTTTTAAAAAGGTTGTTTGAAAACATTATCACACCCAATGTTCTGGATGAAAAGAGTCAAATTTTCTTTGCCACAGGAGTAACTACAGACCCAATATGCCAGTGAGATATGAAATTTTGACTAAATTTAATGCATTTTAGATGTTCCAATATTTTAATTCTGTAGGCATTGTTAGATCCTAAGAAGAAAGAGGAATAACTAGCAGTGCCTTATTGGCTGTAATCCATAAGTTCAAAAGGTACATGAAGATCCCGAGTTAACAACTTCTAAAAAATGAGCCTGCAGCTAATTCCACTATGAAGTGTAATACCAGCATCAGTACACAGCCAGGAGCATGACTGTTTTTCTCTTTTCCCTCACTTCTAAACATTCTTCAATTTTGTCTGACTTTCAGAGAGCTCTCCCAGTTATAATAGCTTCACAACTTTGTCTGCCTAGTCTCATTCCTTCTGTTTTCTTTTTGTGTTCATGGGAAATTCTATGGATGGAAAACGTTATTAGTCCTACTTGCTGTTTCTTTCCTCTTGATAATTCATGGTATGACTAAAACAGGCCTGTCCTTGTATTTCTTTCAATCCTTTTTTTGAAGGCAAGTGTTCCAAACAGAAAATGCTAATAAATTTATATACCTGTCAGCTAATAGCAAGTTATTTTCAGACAAATTTCAGTAATTAGATTTAGGATTAAGAGAGAAAATCTGCCTGACGCAGTGTTATGTTCATATAAAGAAAGTTGATCAATTGCTTTCTGAGGCCTCCTATTGGAGATATTCCCAGATGACCAAATAATTACTATTATCCTAAACTCTATTGATCTGTATTGAGATGTGACCAAAAAGTTGCAATAGATAGAAATCCTTTTAAATTTTCTATTACTTTGCCTAAATTGCCCAATAATTTTATGGATTCATCATTAGCACCAATGAAACTGTAGTAAAACACCTGCGCTGATGCAGGGTTTTGACCTTTCTATTCCTTTCTCCCACAGATGCTGATTGACCCACTGAGTTGCTCCAGCAGATTGTTGACTAATTAATAAATCTGTTTTAACATGTACATTGGTTATCATATTTATCAACTCATTGAATAACTAAGTATGATAACACTTAGCTGGCTTAACTGCACATTTAATTAAATATCCATAAACCTTTAAGTTTTAAAGATTTAGATTGTAGTTCCTGAATACACAAAGGAATTAGACAAAATACCACAAGCAGAGGATACCAGTTGATTAGAACTTGCAATTCTAGATAAAACTATACAATATGAAAACCAAAAATTCTATATAATGAAATATTCTGATTTGTTAAATAAAAATCGATAACTGCTCCTATTTGATTGATAGTATTTAAATTTTTAAATATTAAGGATTATTCAAATGTAACTAGTTTTGTTACATTTGTCATTTTTAGCATTATTGTTGCAACTGTTACTAAAGAATAAATTTGATTGCCTTTGAAGTTTAAGCTCATGACAATATTCGCATTATAAACTAAAAATGAGTTTAGGTCAACAAATTAAATAGCTGGTTCCTACTGAAATTACTGGGAAAAACTTCTGATCAACTTTGATATGTTAATCTAGTAAAACATTTCTTCTAACTGGTGAATTAAGATCAAAGGAATATTCTTAAAATTAGAGCTCCTCCATACAGGATCTAAGCTAACAGAAGTAACTTTTCAACTAGATATAAATAAAAACTGGCTATGTCTTAGTCTTGTGATTACATTGTAGATTGCTGTTGATTGTGATCTGCATGAGTTGATTCAGACCTGGCTTCCAATTTTGGTTTTAAAAATTGCATGAGTGCATGCAAGTCCTTGCACTACTTAAACCTTAAATGTTTTCAGATTATGGAAGGAGAATAATAAGAGTAATAATTATGATACTTTTGTTCTAGTATTTTTGCCTTTGTTGAAAACATTAGTTGTCATGGCAATTATGAATATGAAACAAAGCAATAATGAAAATGAGTGTGTCTTCCTGTTGTTTCATTGATATTACCACTGACATGGTCAAAAGAAGATTATACCCTTGAGTGAACTTGTGCTTCTTCCTGAAAATAAGTCAGCCCGAATTCTGTAGTGATGCTGAGGCGTAAATTCCAAATTCCACTAACTGTGGTTACAAATAACTGTATTTGCATCATACCATGTACTTTATGGAAATAAGATGCTAATTCGTGTACTCTTCGTCCCATTACCTTATATTTTAAAAAAAGCAACTGCAAAAGTGTTCCATCTTACCATCCTATGTAAAACTGCTCTATTGCTCAACTTGGACAATGTTTCCTGAGTTATCTTTTAGTTATTCTAATAAAAGGCACCTTTAAAACATCGAGAGGTGGAAAGAGAATTATAATTAGGACTTGAATTTGTTCTAATATTGAGAGCTCTAAGTTTT
This sequence comes from Mobula birostris, assembly GCF_030028105.1. Taxonomy (NCBI): domain Eukaryota; kingdom Metazoa; phylum Chordata; class Chondrichthyes; order Myliobatiformes; family Myliobatidae; genus Mobula; species Mobula birostris. The sequence goes on along the minus strand of NC_092378.1, from coordinate 31,224,178 downwards.
CACAATAATAAAATGAAAATGGAGCTTATTAAAGTGTATAATTTCAAAGGTTAATGTATTTTTGCCCAGAAATTGGAGCTTAGCCTTTTTGGTATGCTGAACAAGTGCTGTGTGTAGTATTAGTACCTTGCAATGTATCGGGAAATTGACAAATAACCTGCTTAGAAAATGGAGTGCCTTGAGTTATGAGTTAGATTGCAGCTGCCTAAAGGACCTCTGTCTATGGAAGCCTGAGGGCAGCTGCAGGAGGAAACAGAACTGCAGTCGGGGAAATTGCAGAAGAGAGGATACAAACAGTATATAGGGTTGAATAGTGCTGCCCACCCACCTTATAATCATTAACATAGATTCAATGCCTTCGCAAGAGATGGGCTCATCATACTGACACAGACAGACAAACTAGTGTGTACATCTGTTGCAAATTAATAGAAATTCTGCAAGAGATATGTGGGCAATAAATAGGCTGGAAGAGAGTGTACAGAGAAATGTATTTGATAGAACATTGACTTTTTAAATGTATTATGATCCATTGCTGATCCACAAGGCTTGCCCATTGATTTTCTTGCATTTTAAATGCAGGTGCTGGGTTGCACATATTTCTGTTAGTTAATGTGGAAATGGCTATTGCCACACTGAATTGTAATCATTAGAAATGCTTTGTATATCAGGCAAGATTCAGACAAGCTAAAGTGAATTTCAGTTTTTTCTCCTGTTGTATCATCTCATTTATCTCAAGCTCCTGTTTATCACCCATTATTTCAGTTATTTACTCTCAAAATTCATTGGATTTTTTTTTAAAAAGGTATTTGACGTTATAGATACTCCTGATTACTCAGCTTGTCATCAACTTTCCTGATTCCATTAGTACCCGAGCTTGTCTTTTCTGTTGGAAGGTCCACACTGAACTCAGAACAAAAGGCAATATACTATGAATCTAATTCAGATACGATATTAACAGAAAATGCAAACAGCAGGTCATGTTGCATCTAATGGGAAGGCTGGCCATATAGCTCCTCCAGCCTTTTACACAATTCACTGAGGTTGTGACTGATCTGTGGCCAAAGAATACAGGCCAGAATTTTCATCATGTTCTCCAAGAGTTTAAAACTACCAATGAAACTAACATTGATTGCACTCACAATTAAGTAGCCACATGACGTGAAATTTTATGATGTAAAGGAAAAATTGCTCAGTTGAATAGTTAAATAAGGTTATAACCTACTTTAAATATTTGAATGAAAAAACAAAATTCTGGTGATTTGCCACTGCTGTTATTTTTTAGTACTGTAATTTTTATCAGTCCCTATCCCTGATTAAATGTTAAGCTTCTCAGGAAGTTGTTTTCTTACTCCAGTGGAAATAATGCAGAAATATTATTGTCTGTACTTAATTTGCATCATCACTTAAGAGCTTGCACAGCAGTTTAGAGTTGGTAGAGCACAGCACATTGGTGGGCTTATGGAGTCTGGGTTGTAAATAGACCAGAGTAAGACTTGCGTGTTTCTTTCTCTAAAAAAAATCCAGTTGTTTTATGGTTCCATTTCTGATCCTAGAGATTTATTATAGACTTTTGATTCCTCACATTTAATGTTGAGTTTCAAATTCATTCATATGTTGTGATACAGGCCTCTGAATATTTGCTGAGTAATAACTACAATGCCAGAAATCCATATCATACTATATAATCCCTTCTCATGAAGAATTAAATGAAAGAGAAGAATAGAATCAGCATGCCTGATATGCATATGTAAGAATTAACAATTCAATAGCCAGAATATGGATTACATCTGTAATTCTAGTAAACTTGATAGCAGGACCAATTGTCATTCTTGGAATAATTTACTATTCATAGCCAACAGGCTGTTTGATATTAGGTGGATAGGTCGCTGCATGGAACCTTGCTCTGTTTGCAGGGAGGGAGGTAGGGAATGATAGGAGCTTTGTGAGCTATTGATTTGAGAGACTGGAATAATGGGTTAAGAGGAAGAAGGTTGTAGAAATTCAGGAAGGAGCAGTGGGAATGCAGCAGGCCTGGGAGCACATGGTGGCTGTGGGCTAGGGAAGAAATTGTAAAGCCTTGTTTTGTTCAGTTGCCATGTTCTCCAGTGCTCTCACCTGAACACATTAAATTCTTAGGATTCAGACACTGATAAAATAAATGTTAATTCTTGTTTTATTCTTCTCATGTTCTTTCTGACATGTTGACTATTTTAAGTACTTTCTTTGTATAGTATCTACATAAATGTTGACCTATCCATTTTGTGTTTTAATGTAAAGAAACTTGAAAAGGAATTCCAATTGCCTATGATTATTATTATTATTTAACCTGAATAAAGCTTTATTTGCATAATGAAAATACCAAAATTTGTTTTTAACCACTTGTGTGCTTATTACTTTGGAAAGATTTCACATGCACAAGATGCAGATGCACATTTCAACTATTTTCCTCTCTATCAAAAAATTTCTTTAGAGATTGGAAGGGACATTTGGAGAGGAAGGGGGAGCAGCCAGATGTCTTGGTACATATTGATACCAATGACATAGGAAGGAAAAACAATGAGGTCCTGAAAAGAGAATTTGGAGAGCAAGGTAGAAAGCTGAGTAACAGAACCTCCTGGGTAGTAATTTCTGGATTGCTGCCTGTGCCACGTGCCAGTGAGAGTAGAAACAAGATGAAGAGTGAGTAAGGGATTTGAAAGTTGGAGGGGAGGGGGAGATCCAAAATGATAGGAGAAGACAGGAGGGGGAGGGATAGAGCCAAAAGCTGGACAGGTGATAGGCAAAAGGGGATACATGATCCTCTCGTATCCCCTTTTGCCTATCACCTGTCCAGCTCTTGGCTCTATCCCTCCCCCTCCTGTCTTCTCCTATCATTTTGGATCTCCCCCTCCCCCTCCAACTTTCAAATCCCTTACTCACTCTTCCTTCAGTTAGTCCTGACGAAGGGTCTCAGCCTGAAACGTCGACTGCACCTCTTCCTACAGATGCTGTTTGGCCTGCTGCGTTCACCAGCAACTTTGATGTGTGTTGCTTGAATTTCCAGCATCTGCAGAATTCCTGTTGTTTGCGTAGAAACAGGATGATGCGTGGCTGAGAAGCTGGTGCAGGGGGTAGGATTTCAGGTTCTTGGAACATTGGGATCTCTTCTGGGGGAGGTATGACCTGTTCACAGTGATGGGTTGCACCTGAACCCAAAGGGAACCAATATTCTCATGGGCAGGTTTGTTAGAGCTGTTGGGGAGGGTTTAAACTAATTTGGCAGGGGGGTGAGAACCGGAGTGGAGGGACTCTGGATAGGACAGATAGTAAAAAAGTAAAGATAGCATGCAGTCAGACTGTCAGGAGGGGCAGGCAGGTGATGGAACTCAGTTGCAGCCAACAGGCTGAGTATCAAATCATTAGGGATGCCAAATCAGAAAGGATAGCAAATACGATACTCAAGGTGGTGTATCTAAAAGTGCATAGTATAAGAATAGGATGGATGATCTTGTTGCAATATTACAGATTGCCAGGTATGATGTGACCATCACTGAATTGATGATAGTAGTTGGGAGCTGAATGTCCAAGATTACACATTATACCGGAGAAATAGGAAGGTATGCAGAGGGGGTGGTGTGGCTCTACTAGTAAAGAATGGCATCAAATCAGTAGAAAGATGTGACATAGGATCAGAAGATACTGAATCCTTGTGGGTTGAGTTAAGAAACTGCAAGGGTAAAAGGACATTGGGTGTCATATACAGGCCTCCCAACAGTGGCTGGGAGGTGGACCACAGTAACAACAGGAAATAGAAAAGGAGAGTCAAAAGGGCGATGTTATGGTAGTCGTGGGAGATTATAACATGCAGGTTGATAGGGAAAATCAGATTGGTAATGGATCTCGAGAGTGAGTTTGTTGAATGCCTATGAGATAGCTTTTTAGAGCAGTTTGTCATTGCCTACTAGGGTATCAGCTATGTTGGACTGGGTGTTGTGTAATGAACTGGAGGCGATTGGGGAGCTCAAGGTAAGAGAACCCCTAGGAACCAGTGATCACAGTATGATTGAGTTCAACTTGAAATTTGATAGGGAGAAAGTAAAGTCTGATGTAGCAGTATTTCAGTGGAGTAACGGAAATTACAGTGGTATGAGAGAGGAGTTGGCTAAAGTAAATTGGAAGGAGCTGCTGGCAGGGATGTCAGCAGAGCAGCAATGGCGTGTGTTTCTAAGAAAAATTAGGAAGGTGCAGGACATGTGTATTCCAAAAATGAAGAAATACTCAAATGGTAAGATAGTACAACCATGGCTGATAAGGGAAGTCAAAGTTATTGTAAAGGCAAAAGAAAGGGCATATAACAAAGCAAAAATTAGTGGGAAGATAGGGGTTTGGGAGGTTTTTAAAAACCTACAGAGAGCAACTAAAAAAAGTCATCAGAAGGGAAAAGATGAAATATGAAAGCAGGCTAGCAAATAATATCAAAGTGGATAGTAAAAGTTTTCAAGTATGTTAAAAATAAAAGAAATGAGAGTGGATATAGGACTGCTAGAAAATGACGCAAGAGAAATAATAACGGGACAAGGAGATGGCTGACGAGTGATGACTAGATGAGTATTTTGTGTCAGTCTTCACTGTAGAAAACACTAGCAGTATGCCTGATGATATAGTGTGTGAAGGAAGAGAAGTGGGTGCAGTTATTGTTACAAGAGAGAAGGTGCTCAAAAAGGTAAAAGACCTAAAGGTACATAAGTCACCTGGACCAGATGAACTGCACCCGAAGGTTCTGAAAGAGGTAGTGTTAGAAATTATGGTAGCATTGGAAACAAACTTACAAAGATCTTTGGACTCTAGCATGATGCCAGAGGACTGGAAAATTGCAAATGTTACTCCACTCTTTAAGAAAGGAGGAAGGCAGCAGAAAGGAAATTATAGACTAGTTAACCTGACTTCAGTGGTTAGGAAGATGTTAGAGTTAATTGTTAAGGATGAGGTGATGGAGTACTTCGTGACACAGGACAAGATAGGACAAAGTCAGCATGGTTTCCTTCAGGGAAAATCCTGCCTGATGAACCTGTTGGAATTCTTTGAGGAGATTACAAGTAGGATAGCTAAAGGGGATTCAGTGGATGTTGTATATTTGGACTTTCAGAAGGCCTTTGACAAAGTGCCACTCATGGGGCTGCTTACCAAGTTAAGAGCCCATGGTATTACAGGAATGTTACTAACATGGTTAGAGTATTGGCTGAAGGAGGCAGCGAGTGGGAATAAAAGGATCCCTCTCTGGTTGGCTGCCAGTGACTAGTGGTGTTCCACAGGGGTCGGTGTTGGGACCACTTCTTTATATGCTGTATCTAAATGATTTAGATGATAGAATAGATGGCTTTGTTGCAGATGGAAAATTGATGGAGCGGAAGGTAGTGTTGAGGAAACAGGTAGGATGCAGAAGGACTTAGATTAGAAGCATGGGCAAGAAAGTGGCAAATGAAATACAATGTTAGAAAATGCATGGTTATGCACTTGTAGTAGAAATAAATGTGCAGATTATTTTCTAAACAGGGAGAAAATTTAGGAATCTGAGATGCAAAGGGACTTGGGAGTCCTTGTGCAGGACACCCTGAAGGTTAACTTGCAGGTTGAGTTGATGGTGAGGAAGGCAAATGCCATGTTAGGATTTCTTTCAAGAGGTCTAGAATACTAGAGCAAGGATGTGATGCTGAGGCTTCATAAGGCACTGATGAGGCCTCACCTTGAGTATTGTGAACAGTTGTGGGCCCCTCATCTTAGAAAAGGTGTGCTGGCATTGGAGACGGTCCAGAGAAGGCTCACAAGGATGATTCCAGGAATGAAAGGGTTATTGTACGAGGAACGTTTCATGGCTCTGGGTCTGTACTCGCTGGAATTCAGAAGGATGAGGGGGGATCTCATTGAAACCTTTGGAATGTTGAAAGGCCTAGACAGAATAGACATGGAAAGGATGTTTCCCATGGTGGTAGTGTCTAGAATAAGAGGGCACAGCCTCAGAAAAGAGGGTGCACTTTCAAAATAGAGATGCGAAGAAATTTCTTTAGCCAAAGGGTGGTGAATTTGTGGAATTTGTTGCCACATGCAGCTGTGGAGGCCAGGTCATTGGGTGTACTTAAGGCAGAGATTCTTAGGTTCTTGAATGGACATGGCATCAAAGGTTACAGGGAGAAAGCCAGGAACTGGGGTCGTGGAGGAGAAAAAAAAGGATCAGCCATGATTGAATGGCGGAGCAGACTCGATGGGCCAGATGACCTACTTCTGCTCCTATGTCTTATGGTCTTATGATCATGGCCTTTTAATCACAATGCTAGTCAATCTGTATTGATGATGTAACCTTTATTTTATTTAGTGATACAGCATGGAACAGGCCTTTCTGGCCCTTTGAGTCACAGTGCCCCTACAATTCCCTGACAAATCTGATTAATAATGGGATAATGCACAATGACCATTTAACATCTTTGGACTGTGGGAGGAAACCAGAGCACCCAGGGTAAAACCCATGTATTCCACAGGGAGGACATACAGAAGCTCCTTACAGAACAGCTCCAGAATTGATCTCCGAACTCTAGAACTCTTGAAGCTGTAACTGTGTCATGCTAACTGCTGCACTACCGTGACACCCAGATGCTGTCACAGTAGTCAAGGTGAGCAACTGCAGTCCGGTTTGAAAATGAAGAATGCTGAGATGGTAGTTGAAGGATTGAATGCTGAGGATGGTGGATGGGGTGCCAGTCAAGCACACTCTTGTCCTGAATGGTGTTAAAGTACTTGAGTGGTGTTGAAACTGCATTTACTGCCTGGTAACTGACATCCACCATCATGATGTGCTTGGAGAGTCTGGTCTGGTCAAGGCCCATATTAACTCCAGTCTCCCAGACAACCTCAATCCACTGCAATTCACCTACTGCAAATGCCATCTCTGTGACCGAACACTAATTTCTGGAATATTTGCACCATAGAGGCACCTATATTGGATTATTGTTTATCCTCCTTCAACACTAAATTCCAACTAAACTCGTAATCAAACTCTTCAAGCTAGAACTCAGCACCTCCCCTTGCGACTGGATTCTTGATGTCCTGGCAAATAAGCTGCAGTCAGTAAGGATAGACAGCAATACTTATGCCATGATTACCCTCCATACTAATGCTCCACAATGTTGTGTCTTCAACCACTACGCTACTCTCTATTCACCCACGGCTGCGCCGCTAGATTCTGCTCTAACTCCATCTACAGATTCGCAGGTGACATTCAAGCAACGATGAGTTAGAGTACAGGAAGGAGGTTGAGAGCCGAGAGGCATTCCATCATTGCAAGAACCTAAACGCAAACAACAGGAATTCTGCAGGTGCTGGAAATTCAAGCAACACACATAAAAGTTGCTGGTGAATGCAGCAGGCCAGGCAGCATCTCTAGGAAGAGGTGCAGTTGACGTTTCAGGCCGAGACCCTTCGTTAGGACTAACTGTTAGTCCTGATGAAGGGTCTCAGCCTGAAACGTCGACTGCACCTCTTCCTAGAGATGCTGCCTGGCCTGCTGCGTTCACCAGCAACTTTTATGTGTATTGCAAGAACCTTTTCATCAATGTCAACAAAACAAAAGAGCTGGTCGTTGACTTCTGAAAAGGGTGTGGTGCAAATGCTCCTGTTTATATTAACAGTGCTGAGATCAAAGGGGTTGAGAGCTTCAAGTTCTCAGGAGCAAACATCACCAATAACATGTCTTGATCCAAGCACACAGATATCATGAATGATAAAGCACACTAGCACTTCTACTTCAGGAGACTAAAGAGATTTAGCATGTCACCATGACCCTCACCAATTTTTATAGATGCACCACAAAAATGTCTGTCCTGGCTGAAATCATTGTAGCTTGATATGGCAACTGCTCTGTCAAAGACTGCAAGAAACTGCAGAGCGTTGTGGACATAGCTCAGCATATCGCAAAAATGCCTACCTTCCATGGACTCGTCAATACTCCTTGCTGCTTGAGTAAAGCGGCCAACATGGTCAGACCCCACCCACCCCAGATATTCTCTTTTCTTTCCCATCCTATCAGATAAGAGAAACAAAAAACTGAAGGCACCTACCACCAGGCTCAAAGACAGCTGTTTTGAAGACTATTGAATGGTTCCCTTGTATGATAAGATGGATCTTGAACTCACAAGCTACCTCATTATAGCCCCTCATTATGGCACTGCATCCGATTGTCTGCTCTGCACTTTCTTTATAACTGTAACATGTTATCCTACATTCTGCTATTATTTTCCCTTGAACTATTTCAATGTACTCTTGTGATTAAATGATCTGTATGGGTAGCATGCAAAATTATGTTTTTCACTGTAGCTCAATAGATGTGACAATAATAGAGCAATTGACCACTTTTCCAAAGTTTCAGGCAGACCAAAATGCATTTTTCACCAGACTGGTGATTTTCCATCAGCAGGTAATGTTTGTCTCAGTATGTGTGCTAGGGAACAGCTTGTAGAGCACAGGTCTCAATCACATGCAGCATCTTAGAAGGCAACATGTGGTAAGATAGAGACAATGTGAAAACCTTGGGAAAAAATTGACCTGCATTGATCATTTTTATGTGTAAAAATGGCTTGACATAATTTTATGAGTTTAAATCTCAAAGGAATTCAAGGAGGCAAGGTAGGAAGGAGATGATAGAAATGTAATAAGTAAAATACAGGGTAAAAAAGTCAGGCAGCAAAGTATAGAAATATATTAAAATCACAGAAGTAGGCATTATATTTGAATGCATAAACACAAGAGACTCCAATGCTGGAAATCTAGAGCAACACACACAAAATGTAGATAAACTAAAAGCACAAGGAAGGATTGGGCAAGATCTACTTGTCATTACTGAGACCTGCTGCAGGTTGAGTAAAGCTGGAAAATAAGTATTCTAGGGTATGTAGGAAGGATAATAAAGAGAAAGGGGGTGGTGTAGCTCATAAAGAAAGAAAGGGGTTCAGTGCTGAAATGAGAAATAATCTTGACAGATTGCGATGCAGAACTAGCATCAATTTGGGTCAAGCTAAGAAATGATAAAGCGCAGGGGAAAAAATGGTGTAAATTATTTATTTGCAACCAAAAAGTTAACATGTATGAATATTAATTATGGTGAATAGGCAAACTTTCAAATAGAGAAGAATAATTTATAATAATTAATAAAGAAAATGGTGGAGGAATTAAACAATTGTTTTTTCAAGTAAGACACAAAATTTGACAAATGTATATTAGAATATCAAAACTGTAAACACAGACTTTTGGGAACGTTTGGTCAAAACAAAAAGCATTACCCTGCAGTTTGAAAAGTGATAAATCCTAAGGACTGAGTAATTTACATCCTAGAATTTGGTAAGATGTGGCTATAAGAGTTAGTAGGTACACTGTTTGTTATCTAGCATAATGACTAGTGTTGCATGAATGAAATCAACAGAGAGAGTTACTGGCAGATACAAAGCAGCTTCTTTATTTGACAAAACAGGGTACAGCAGGCATACGGAGACCCTTTTGGTAGAAAGGTCTGCTGCCCTATGTGGGGGCTCGATATTTATTTGCTACACACACAAAGGACAATCCATATTTACAAAGTATAGACAATGCTTTCTTTTGAAACTACACACAAACTTCACACCTCCCGATTACATCCATCCCACCAGCGCCAGCAGCATCAGAAACAAAGAAACATAGAAAACCTACAGTACAATACAGGCCCTTTGGCCCACAAAGCTGAGCCAAACATGTCCCTACCTTAGAACTACCTAGGCTTACCCATAGCCCTCTATTTTTCTAAGCTCCATATAGCCATCTAGGAGTCTCTTAAAACGCCCTATCGTTTCTGCCTCCACTGCCGCCGCCGGCACCAGCATCCCGTTCCACGCACTCACCACTCTCTGTGTAAAAAAACTTACCCCTGACATCTCCTCTGTACCTACTTCTAAGCACCTTAAAACTATGCCCTCTCGTGCTAGCCATTTCAGCCCTGGGAAAAGCCTCTGACTATCCACATGTTGCCCCATTATAGGAAGGATATCAAGGCTCTGGAGAGTTTGCAGAAGACAATTACTAAGATGTTGTCTGGATTAGAAGGCATGAGAGGTTGGACAAACTTGGGTTTTCGTTTTCTCTGGAGCAGCTGAGACAGAGGGGGGGATGTGATAGAGGTTTATAAGATTATGAGAAGCATAGAGTAGACAGGAAGTATGTTCTTCCTGTGTTGAGATGTCTTAATACCAGAGGGAATGCACTTAAGGAGATGTAAGGAGCAGGTTTTTTTTACACAATGGTGGTGCTGGATTGCACTGCCTGGGGTGGTGTTAGAGGCAGATACATTAGAGACTTTTAAAAGATACTGTAAGCACATGAATGTGAGGAAAATGGAAGGATTTGCACACCATGTAGGCAGAGAGGATTAGTTTAGTTGGCTATTTGATTACTAATTTAAGTAGCTTGGCATAACATTGTGGGCTGGAGGGACTGTTCTATGTTCTTGTCAAGGTAGATGACATGAGGATTTTTCCCTGGTGGGTGAATCTAAAACCAGGACAAAGGTTGGGGTAATTGGTTGTAAACCAGCTCTGAAATTTTACTGCCTGAAGTGTGGTGGAGTCATGAATCTAAACATATTCATTGCCAAACTGCATGTATTTTCGTAGCTTCAGAGATTAAGCAAGAAATTGGTGTTGAGACCAAGATCTGATCAGCCACAATCTCATTGGATGACAGAGCAAGTTAGCGGGGCTGTTAATGCGCTCTGTTACTAGTACTCTTCAGTACGTCTGGATTGGTTTGCAACACTAGCCTGGAAAAAACTGCCCTCATCACAATGGGATGGATTACTTAACTGCTTGGTCCCATGATTCTTATCAGAACTGGTATTCAGGAATCCATTGTTCCAACCTGAATCCACAATACATTTATTCGATATTTTACGTGCTTAACATGAAGGACAATCCGTATTTACAAAGTATAGATAATGCTGTCTTTGAAACTGCATGCAAACCTCACACCTTCTCACCAGCAGTGTCTGGACTGGTATTCCGGTATTCACAGCTTTTAGGAAATGCATTGTCAAGGAAAAGAAGACTGGTGGCTGAAGCCATTTACTAAGTGTTAATGACCAAAACCCAAAAATTACTCTAACAACTAGTAACTGTGACCCTCACTATTAGATTAGATTAGATTCAATTTTATTCATTGTGCCGAGTACAGATACAAAGCCAATGAAATGCATTTAGCATCTGACCAGAAATGCAAAGAATAGTGTTATTTACAAAATAACTGCGAATTTAATAAGTGCTACAGCACACAAATATAAAAGTACTGAGACAGTACAGTACAGATGCAATACTGCTTAGTGCTGCGATGAGAGGTTCAGCAGTGTCACAGCCTCAGGGAAGAAGCTCTTCCTGTGCCTGCTGGTGCGGGAGCAGAGGCTCCTGTAGCGCCTACCGGATGGGAGGAGAGTATAAAGTCCATGGTTAGGGTGAGATGCATCCCTGATAATGCTTTTCGCCCTGCCCAGGCAGCATTTACGGTAGATGTTCTCAATGGTGGTCAATTGGGTACCGATAATCCGCTGGGCAGTTTTCACCACACGCTGGAGTGCTTTGTGGTCCGATACGGGACAATTGCCATACCACACTGAGATGCAGTTGGTGAGTATGCTCTCAATGGTATGGCAGTAAAAGTCCGTCAGTATCCTGGGACAGAGGTGAGCTTTCTTGATGCTCCGCAGGAAATAAAGGCGCGCGCCTTTTTGATCAGGATGGAGGAGTTCAGGGACCAGGGACCAGGTGAGATCCTCAGAAATGTGGACACCAAGGAATTTGAAACTTGATACACGCTCCACTACAGTTCTGTTGGTGTAGATGGGGACGTGAGTGTGACTCCTGGCATGCCTGAATTCCACAATGATCTCCTTGGTCTTCTGGGTGTTAAGGGCCAGGTTGTTGTCAGCACACCACACAGCCAGGTGCTGGACCTCGTCCCTGTAGGCCGTCTCGTCATCCCCCCGATCAGACCAACCACCGTGGTATTAAACGCAATACACGCAATGTGTTGGAGGAACTCAGCAGCTCAGTCAGCATCTGTGGGTGGGAATAAACAGTCAACGTTTCAGGCCAAAACCCTTCATCAGGACTATTCATCACCCTCACTATTGAGAAAGGATGGAGTTAGAAAGATTTCCTCACCTATTAGTTTAATTTCAGTGCTAGAAAAAAATGCTGGAATCTTTATCAACAACAACAGGACACCTTGAAAAGAGGAAAGGGACAGAGTAGATTCAGCATGGATTTATGAAACAGGAGTCATATTGATCAAATCCACTGGCATTCTTTGAGAATTTAACAAGCAGAATAGATGAGGAGAAACTGGTGGAGCTGGATTTCAATAAAGTGCCTCAGAGAAGATTGGTCAACAAGGTTCGAGCATATGGAGATGAGATTGCAGATGGAATAGTCTGCTGGAGGAACTCAGCCAATCATGCAGCATTGATGGGACGAAAGAAATTGTTCACATTTTGGGTCAACACCCTACAGAGAGTGGCAAAAAAGGACTGAGTGAGATGAATGGTGGACCGAACAGGGGCAGAAGACGACAGGCAGATAATGTCAGGTGGGGGTGCTGAGCAGAGGTGGAGTTTGGAGATAGACAGAGAGAGGAAAAAGAAAAAAAATAGAAGCAGCTGAGGAGAGGGGAGTGTAGAGCAATGTGGAAGAGCCCACACTGAGAGCACTGAATGAAGTAAACAAGGTTGGAGGAGATGCATGTGAATATGGAATTGAGAGTATTGAGACTGCAGGACTGAGCCACATAGAAGCCTTTGCTGGGAGATTCTATTTCTCCTCTCCCCACAGTGAACAATGCTTTATATTTTTTAAACATGAAGACAACAGTAAGTGCTTAACTACTGATCTAATGCATATAATCAGATACATAACCTTAACATTTTGAATGTTGAGAAGTAACTTCTGCAGAACATCATGGTTACAATGGGAGCACAGCATAACCTGCAGAACCCTTTAAATATTCAAATACTGGGACAGAGCCAAGAGCTTCTGAGCACAAACTCCAGATGCCTCCCTTGTTATGAGGATAAGGGGTGACTCCCTGGATACACAAACAGCTGGAACATTAAATTACAGCGCATGCCTTGAACTGTGCATAAGTGGCAGGTACATGCTGTTAGGAATGTGTAAATACACCAGATGGTCACTTAATGGCTTTCCTGATCTCATCAAGAATTCAAAGAGCACACATTAATCGGAATATTCATCTGTTGTAATTAAGATGAGAAAGAATGAGGATACTCCTTACCCGGCGGTGGTTTTAGATGACCATAAAGAGTCTGTGAAAGTTATATTGTGAACAGGTATTTCCTACAAAATCTTCCTTACTTTATATGCCACCTACACTCTGGCCACTTTATTACATACCTCCTATACCTAATAAAGTGGCCACTGAGTGCTAGTAGCACACGTAAAGGTCTGCAGATACATAGAGGTCTCCTGCTGCTGTAGCTCATCCACTTCAAGGTTTGACATGTGTGCTCAGATACAGTATACCCTTTTTCACACACTGTTGTAATGTACGGTTATTTCAGTTACTGTCACCTTCCTGTCAGCTCGAACCTATCTTCTCTGACATCTCTCATTAACAAGGCATTTTCGCCCAGAGAACTGCCACTTACTGAATGTTTTGTTTTTGCTTTTCGCACCATTCTCTGTGAACTCTAGCGACTGTTGTGTGTGAAAATCCCAGGAGGTCAGCAGTTTCTGAGGCACCAGAGTCAAAGTGTCACTTAGGACACATTTCTTCCCCATTCTGATGTGTGGTCTGAACAACAACAGAACCTCTTGACCATGGCTACATACTTTTATGCATTGAGTTGCTGCCACATGATTGACTGATCAGATATTTACATTTAAATACCATGTGTACAGGTGTACCTGATAAAGTGGTCACTGAGTGTACATCATTTCATTATTCCAGACTAACCTTTGCAGAGTAATATGCAGACAAGAAAGCACAACAACAGTTGGATCATACTCTGGCTGGCAAGTTTTGACTGGTAAACACAAAATAATCTGCAGATGCTGACGAAGGGTTCCGGCCCGAAATGTCAACCGATCTTTTCCACTGATGCTGCCCGACCTGCTGAGTTCCTCCAGCGTATTGTGAGTTTTGCTTTTGACTGGTGGTTGTTAAACCAAGGCTATACCTTCTAGAGTTTAGAAAAATGAAGAGATCTCTCCAAAATGTACAAAACTCATAAAAGACTTCACAGGGGAGATGTAGGAATGATATTTCCCCTGTCACTGGAGTCTTGGACGAGGGAGGGCAGAGTTTCAGAACAAGGTGGTGATGAAGAGATTATTTCTTTCAGAGAGTGGTGAATTTTAGGAATTCTTTACTCCAGAGGGCTCAGTCATTTTGTTCAATCAACACAGAGGTCAATAGATTTTTTGGATGTTTTGGGGATAGATCAACCATGATCTTAGTTAAAGACAAAGCTGGCTTAAAAAGGCTGGCTGGTCTACTTTTTTTTTGTTATGCACTGAAGCAAATAAACATCAGTGTCTGAGTCGTATAAAAGTAGATGTAAAACTGGAATTACCAGTTTCCCAAATGCTACATTGTATTCTACATAAAACTATTGATAAACTTCACAAACAAGAGAAAATCTGCAGATGCTGGAAACCCAAGCAACACACACAAAATGTCCTGCCAAAGGGTCTCAGCCCAAAACATCGACTGTACTTTTTTCCCATAGATGCTGCCTGGCCTGTATGTTGCTATTGATAAACTTGCTGGAATTTGAATTTTTAAACTAACCACAATCAAGGGAACAGACATAGACCTAAATTTGACAAGAGTGACAACACAGAAGACGTAACTGGGAAGAGGAATGGGAACAGGCCCTTTTGCCTACCATTCTGTGTCAACTACAATGCAAATTAAACTAATTCCAGATGCCTGCAGTTGGACTGTATCCTTCTATTCATTCTGTTCTGTTCATGTGCCTGTCGAAATGCCTCTTAAATGTTGCAATTGCATCTGCTTCCACCATCTCCCCTAGCATCTTGTTCCAGGTACAGGATACTCTGTGTAAAAGAAAATGTGTCACTCAAATCTCCTTCAAACTTTCCCCCTAAAACCTTAAAGTTTATGCCCTCTAATATTTGACATTTACCTGCACTCAATAAACTTTTCTCAGTGGTCAACAGCCTTGTAATAAGATACCCAGAAGCACTTTTCATCATTGCCGGTGACTTCATATAGCCAATTTCAGGAGTGTGTTACTACCAACATGTCTCCTGTCCTGCCAGGGGCCCATACACACTCAACCATTGCTAAACAACCATCAAACATGCCTACTAAACCATAAACCACCCACCTTTTGGTAAATCACACCACCGGACTCTGTTCCTGATCCCTGCATACAAACAGAAACTGAAATGGGAGATTCCAAAACAGAAAATTGTAATGAGGCTGGTCTGAAGAAATTGACGGGCCTCTGCGTGACTGCTTTGAGTCAGCAGACTGGTCCATGTTCAAAGACTCAGCTGCCAGGCTAGATGAGTATGCCATTACCATCATAGACTTTATCAGCGTGTGTTCAGGACTGTGTACCAAAGAGGACAAACAGGATTTCTTCAAACCGGAATCCATAGTTGAACAGGGAGATCCACTCTCTTCTGAAGTGTAGATCTGCAGCATTCGAATTAGGTGGCCCTGACTGTTATAAGAAATTATCTCTGCAAAGCTGTCAAAGATGCTAAGAGACAGTCCAAAACTGAGTCTCAGTTCAGCCAAGCCATCAGCTGCGGCAGGGCTATGTACTATACCAGGTTACAAAAAAAGCCCGGCAAAAATTGGCAACAACAGCATATTCCTTCCGATGAGTTTATCACATTCTTTGCATGTTTTGAACAGAAGGGAACAGGTATGTCATTCCCCCCCCCCCCCACCCTGACAGCCTCCAATACACTTGCATCTACAGTCACCATCACGGATGTAAGATCAGGTTGGTGAACCAGGCCTGGATGGTGTTCCTGGCCACGTTCTTAGGTCCTGTGCAAATCATTTGGCAGGGGCACTTACAGACATTTTTAACCTTTCCCTGCTTCAGGCTGTGGTTCCCTCCTGCTTTAAGAAGGTCACTATCATCCCAGTATCCAAGAAAAATAAGATAACGTGCCTTAATGACTACTGCCCAGTGGCTGTAACATCAACCATCATGAAGTGCTTCGAGAGGCTGACCATGACGCACATCAGCTCCAGCTTTTCAGACAACCTTGCACCCTGCAATTTGCCTGTCTTAAAACAGGTCTACAGTGGAAGCCGCCGCCACACCTCCACACCCTATGCTCCTGTTCAAAGCATCTGAACAATAAACACACCTACATCAGACTATTGTTTGATCTTTAACACTATTATTCCAAGAAAGCTCATCACTCAACTCAGGACCCTGGAGTTAATGCCTCCCTTTGCAACTGGATCTTTTATTTTCTGACCAACAGACCACAATCAGTAAAAATAAACGGCGACACCTTTACCTTGATTCTTTTAAACACTGGTGATCTACAAGGCTGTGTCTTCAGCCCTTTACTCTACTCCCTGTACATTCACAAGTGTGTGGCCAGTTTCTACTCAACTCCATCTACGTCTGCAGATGATACCACTGTGTTGGGGCACATCTACAATAATGATGAGTCAGGGTACAGGAATTAGATAGAGAAATTTGTCATTTCAATGCAACAACCTTTCCCTCAATGTCAACAAGACAAGAGTCCAGACGGTGCCTAGCTGTGATGTCATGGCTCAGACTTAGCTGTTTTTTTCAAGTTCATAGCAAGGTTTTGGGACAGTGTGGGAGTTAAAGATCAGCATAGGGTTTAGGGACAGAGCTGAGGGAGAGTTAGAGATTGGGGTAGTAAATGAAGAGTCAGGGCAACACAGACAAAATGCTGGAGGAACTCAGCAGGTCAGGCACTATCTATGGAAAAGAGTAAGCAGTCGATGCTTCGGGCCGAGACCCTTCTTCAGGACTGCAAGACCCAGTGTTCAGAGTTCACACCAAAGCGCTCTGCAGTCGGAGGTCAGAAATCCCAGAAGTCAGGTCAGCAGGTGCTGAGGAGACCGGCGATCCCCAGGTTAGCGAATCCTGGGTTGGAGGTTCATGTGAATCCAGGGTTTGAGACCTGAAGGTCTGGATCAGGATCAGCGAGTGCTGGGTCAAGGCCCAAATGTCAAATACATGATCAGCAAGTCCTGGGTCAAGGCCCAGATGTCAAATACATGATCAGCGAGTCCTGGTTAAAGGCCCAAATGTCAAATGCATGATCTGCGAGTCCTGGGTAAAGGCCCAAATGTCAAATACATGATCTGCGAGTCCTGGGTCAAGGCCCAGATGTCAAATACATGATCAGCGAGTCCTGGGTAAAGGCCCAAATGTCAAATGCATGATCTGCGAGTCCTGGGGTCGATACCCAGAGGCTGATGAAGTCCAGAGAGTAAAGCTAAAGGTTAAAGACCAAAGTCAGCGAGTCCAGCGGTAGATATTCAAAAGTCGAAGCCTGGAGGCCAGAGGTCTGATGTCCACCTGTTTGCAAGTCTGGGCCAGGGATTGAAGGTTGGAAGCAAGATGTCTGAGAGTCTGGCACTAAAGATGGGAGGCCCAGAAATGGTCTGTCTTGGGGCTGAAGGCTTGTCCGTGTGATGAAACATGGCCTAAAACATTGACAGTTCACTCTTTTCCATTGATACTGCCTGGCCTGCTGAGTTCCTCCAGCATTTTGTGTGTGTTGCTTTGAACTTCCAGCATCTGCAGATTTTCTCGTGCTTGAGTGGGTGGGAGGGTGTGAAAGGAGTTTGGTTTGCCGTTGTTGTCCTGCTTATGTTGTGTTGTGTTGTGGACATGTTATATTAGTGCCAGAACGTGTGGCAACACTTGCAGACTGCCCTCAGCACATCCTGGTTGTTAATGTAAATAACTCATTTCACTGCGTATTTCGATGCACACGTGGTAAATCTGAATCAAAATCTGAACTTGAGTTGGTCACTGACTTCAGGAAAGGAGGGAGGGTGGTGCACATTGCTCCTGTCTGCATCAACAGTGTTGGGGTTGAGAGGGATAGGAGGTTCAAATTCCTAGGTATGAACATCACTAATAGCCTCTCCTGGTCCAACCATGTTGATGTCATGGCCAAGGAAGCTCACCAAGGCCTCCATTTCCTCAGGAGGCATGTCCCTGTTCACTCTTGTCAATTTTTATCAATGCACCATAGAAAGCATTCTGTCTGGATGCATAATGGTTGGTATGGCAACTATTCTGCACGTGACGGGAAGAAGCTGCAGACAGTTGTGGACCCAACTTAGCACATCACAGGAATTAGCTTCCCCTCTATGGAGTGTCTATACTTCTCATTGCCTCATTAAAGACCCCACCCACACCAGGCATTCTCTCTTCTCCCATCAGGCAGAAGAAATATAAGGCTCAAGGACAACTTCTAACCCACTGTTATCAGACTTTTGAACAGACCTCTTTACCGTTGGTACGATAAAATGGACTCTTAGCCTCACAATTAACCTTGTTATCATCTTGCACTTTATTGTTTACCTGCACTGCACTTTTTCAGAAGCTTTTACACTGTATTCAGAATTCAGAGTAAATTTAATATCCAAGTACGTATATGTCACCATATACTACCCTGAAATTCAATTTCTTGTGGTCATTTACAGCATATACAAAGAAACACAATAGAATCAACAAAAAACTATACACAAAGATAGACAAACAACCAATATGCAAAAGATAAAAAACTATGCAAATACAAAAAGAAAAACAAATAATAATAATAATTAAAAAAGTAAAAAAGATTGAGAACATTAGCTGTAGCGTACTTGAAGGTGAGTCCATAGGTTGTGGAATCATTTCAGTGTTGAGGTGAATGCAGTTAGCCACTGTGGTTCAGGAGCTTTATGGTTGAAAGGTAATAACTGTTCCTGAACCTTGTGGCGTGGGACCTGAGGCTCCGTACCTTATTCCCAATAGCGGCAGCTAGAAAACAGCATGGCCTACATGGTTGGGGGGGGGGGGGGTGTCCTCAATGATAGATGATGCATTGTTATTATTTTCCCTTAATTTTGCTGGAAAATGAGGCTGGTGAGGTAGTAACGGAGAACAGAGAAATGGTGGATGAACTGAATAAGTATTTTGTGTCAGTCTTCACTGCGGAAGACACCAGCAGCATGCCAGAAATTCTACAGTGTCAAGGGGAGGAACTGAGTGTAGTCTCTATTACAGTACTGGAGAAAATGCTTAGAAAGCTGAAAGGTCTGAAGATAGATAAGTAAGCTGGATCTGGTGGACTACATCTCAGGGTTCAGAAAGAGGTTGCTGAAGAGATTGTGTAAGCATTATTAGTGTTCTTTCAAGAATACTGGATTCTGGAATGGTTCCAAAGGACTGAAAAACAGCAAACGTCACACCACTCTTTAAGAAGGGAGGGAGGCAAATACAGGAAGTTATAGACTAGTTAGCCTGACTTCTGTGGTTGGCAAGATATTGGAGTCCATTATTACGGATAAGGTTTTGGAGTACTTGGAGGCACATGATAAAATAGGCCAAAGTCAGCATGGTTTCCTTAAGGCAAAATCTTGCCTGACATATCTGTTGCAATCCTTTAAGGAAATAACAGGCAGGACAAACAAATGAGAGTCGGTGGATGTTGTTTGCTTGGATTTTCAGAAGGGCTTTGTCAAGGTGCCACACATGAGGCTGGTAAACATAATAAGAACCCATGGTATTATAGGAAAGATTCAATGTTAGCATTAATTTCCAGAGGACTAAAACATAAAAACAAAGATTTAAAGCTGAACCTTTATAAGGCAATGGTTAGAATCAGAATCAGGTTTATTCTCACCAGCACATGTCGTGAAATCTGCATTTGGAGTATTGTGAGCAGTTCTGGGCCCCATATCTAAGAAAGGATGTGTTGGCATTGAAGGGGATCCAGAAAACATATACAAAAATGATCCTGAGAATGGAAGGGTTAATGTACAGGCTTGTACTTGTTGGAATTTAGAAAAACGAAGAGAGATTTTATTGAAACCTACTGAATAGTGGAAGAGCATGGAGAGAATGTTTCCAAAAGTGGGAGAGTCTAACATAGCCTCAGAATACAAGGTCATTCCTTTATTAGAGATTAGGAAGAATTTATTTAGCCAAAGGGTGGTGAATCTGTGGAGTTGATTGCCATAGATGGCTGTGGAGGCCATGTCATTGGGTATATTTAAATAGGAGGTTGATAAGTTCTTGATTAGTATAGGCAGCAAAGGTTACAGGGAGATGCAGAAAATCTGCCCTGATCGAAAGGTGGAGCAGGCTCAACAGGCCATTTGGCCTAAGTTTGCTCCTATGTCTCATGATAAAGATATGATCTGTATAAACAATATTTTTTAAGAAGACAAGTTTTTCACTATATCTTGGTATAATAGTAAACCAGTAAATCAATACATTTCCATAATGGGAAAAAGACTTTATCTACCTTATCTATGCCTCTCATAATCTTATAAATTTCTTGCAGGTCATTTCACAGCCTCTGTTGTTCCAGAGAAAACAATCCAAGTTTGTCCAATCTCAGAATCAGGATCAGTTTTATTATCAGGGGCATGTGTTGTGAAATTATTATTATTAGTCTTGTATTTTTGCCCAAATCCAGGGCAAAAATCAAAAAGGGCCACTTTTCAACATAATTGTATAAGGGCTAAGAGTGTTGTAAAAGCAAGCCTGAAGGCTTTGTGTGTCAATGCAAGGAGCATTCGTAACAAGGTGGATGAATTAAAAGTGCAGATTGTTATTAATGAATATGATATAGTTGGGATCACAGAGACATGGCTCCAGGGTGACCAAGGATGGGAGCTCAACATTCAGGGATATTCAATATTCAGGAGGGATAGACATGAAAGAAAAGGAGGTGGGGTGGCATTGCTGGTTAGAGAGCAGATTAACGCAATAGAAAGGAAGGACATTAGCCGGGAGGATGTGGAATCGATATGGGTAGAGCTGCATAACACTAAGGGGCAGAAAACGCTGGTGGGAGTTGTGTACAGGCCACCTAACAGTAGTAGTGAGGTTGGGGATGGCATTAAACAGGAAATTAGAAATGCGTGCAATAAAGGAACAGCAGTTATAATGGGTGTCTTCAATCTACATATAGATTGGGTGAACCAAATTGGTAAGAGTGCTGAGGAAGAGGATTTCTTGGAATGTATGCGGGATGGTTTTCTGAACCAACATGTTGAGGAACGGACTAGAGAGCAGGCCATTCTAGACTGGGTATTGAGCAATGAGGAAGGGTTAATTAGCAATCTTGTCATGCGAGGTCCCTTGGGTAAGAGTGACCATAATATGGTGGAATTCTTCATTAAGATGGAGAGTGACATAGTTAATTCAGAAACAAAGGTTCTGAGCTTAAAGAAGGGTAACTTTGAAGGTATGAGACGTCAATTACCTAAAATAGACTGGCAAAGGATACTTAAAGGGTTGATGGTGGATATGCAATAGCAAGCATTAAAGATCGCATAGATGAACTACAACAATTGTTCATCCCAGTTTGGCAAAAGAATAAACGAGGGAAGGTAGTGCACCCGT
This sequence comes from Mobula birostris, assembly GCF_030028105.1. Classification (NCBI taxonomy): domain Eukaryota; kingdom Metazoa; phylum Chordata; class Chondrichthyes; order Myliobatiformes; family Myliobatidae; genus Mobula; species Mobula birostris. The sequence continues at coordinate 31,202,508 of NC_092378.1, read as the reverse complement.
GGCTGACAAGGGAAATTAGGGATAGTATCAATTCCAAAGAAGAAACATACAAATTAGCTAGAAAAAGCGGCTCACCTGAGGACTGGGAGAAATTCAGAGTCCAGCAGAGGAGGACAAAGGGCTTAATTAGGAAAGGGAATAAAGATTATGAAAGAAAACTGGCAGGGAACATAAAAACTGACTATAAAAGCTTTTATAGATATGTGAAAAGAAAAAGATTGGTTAAGACAAATGTAGGTTCCTTACAATCAGAAACAGGTGAATTGATCATCGGGAACAAGGACATGTCAGACCAATTGAATAACTACTTTGTTTCTGCTTCACTAAAGAGGACATAAATAATCTTCCGGAAATAGTAGGGGACCGAGGGTCCAGAGAGATGGAGGAACTGAGGGAAATACATGTTAGTAGGGAAGTGGTGTTAGGTAAATTGAAGGGATTAAAGGCAGATAAATCCCCAGGGCCAGATGGTCTGCATCCCAGAGTGCTTAAGGAAGTAGCCCAAGAAATAGTGGATGCAATAGTGATAATTTTTCAAAACTCTTTAGATTCTGGACTATTTCCTGAGGATTGGAGGGTGGCTAATGTAACCCCGCTTTTTAAAAAAGGAGGGAGAGAAAAACCAGGGAATTATAGACCGGTTAGCCTAACATCGGTGGTGGGGAAAATGCTAGAGTCAGTTATCAAAGATGTGATAACAGCACATTTGGAAAGCAGTGAAATCATCGGACAAAGTCAGCATGGATTTGTGAAAGGAAAATCATGTCTGACGAATCTCATAGAATTTTTTGAGGATGTACCTAGTAGAGTGGATAGGGGAGAACCAGTGGAATATTTGGATTTTCAAAAGGCTTTTGACAAGGTCCCACACAGGAGATTAGAGTGCAAACTTAAAGCACACGGTATTGGGGGTATGGTATTGATGTGGATAGAGAATTGGTTGGCAGACAGGAAGCAAAGAGTGGGAATAAACGGGACCTTTTCAGAATGGCAGGCAGTGACTAGTGGGGTACCACAAGGCTCAGTGCTTGGACCCCAGTTGTTTACAATATATATTAATGACTTAAATGAGGGAATTAAATGCAGCATCTCCAAGTTTGTGGATGACACGAAGCTGGGCGGCAGTGTTAGCTGTGAGGAGGATGCTAAGAGGATGCAGGGTGACTTGGATAGGTTAGGTGAGTGGGCAAATTCATGGCAGATGCAATTTAATGTGGATAAATGTGAGGTTATCCACTTTGGTGGCAAAAACAGGAAAACAGAATATTATCTGAATGGTGGCCGATTGGGAAAAGGGGAGGTGCAACGAGACCTGGGTGTCATTATACACCAGTCATTGAAAGTGGGCATGCAGGTACAGCAGGGGGTGAAAAAGGCGAATGGTATGCTGGCATTCATAGCAAGAGCATTTGAGTACAGGAGCAGGGAGGTACTACTGCAATTGTACAAGACCTTGGTGAGACCACATCTGGAGTATTGTGTGCAGTTTTGGTCCCCTAATCTGAGGAAAGACATTCTTGCCATAGAGGGAGTACAAAGAAGGTTCACCAGATTAATTCCTGGGATGGCAGAACTTTCATATGATGAAAGACTGGATCGACTAGGCTTATACTCGCTGGAATTTAGAAGATTGAGGGGGGATCTTATTGAAACGTATAAAATCCTAAAGGGATTGGACAGGCGAGATGCAGGAAGATTGTTCCCAATGTTGAGGAAGTCCAGAACAAGGGGTCACAGTTTAAAGATAAAGGGGAAGCCTTTTAGGACCCAGATGAGGAAAAACTTCTTCACACAGAGAGTGGTGAATCTGTGGAATTCTCTGCCACAGGAAACAGTTGAGGCCAGTTCATTGGCTATATTTAAGAGGGAGTTAGATATGGCCCTTGTGGCTAGAGGGATCGGGGGTATGGAGAGAAGGCAGGTACAGGGTTCTGAGTTGGATGATCAGGCATGGTCATACTGAGTGGCGGTGCAGGCTCAAAGGGCCGAATGGCCTACTCCTGCACCTATTTTCTATGTTTCTAACTTAGCAGCAGCAGTTCAATGCAATACTGTACATAATATAGAAGAAAAAAACAAAACATAAGTAAATCAATTACAGTATACATTTATTGAATAGATTAAAAATCATGCAAATAACAGAAATAATATATATTAAAAAAGTGAGGTAGTGTCCAATGGTTCAATGTCCATTTAGGAATTGGATGGGAGAGGGGAAGAAGCTGTTCCTGGATCGCTGAGTGTGTGCCTTCAGGCTTCTGGACCTCCTACCTGATGGTAACAGTGAGAAAAGGGCATGCCCTGGGTGCTGGAGGTCTTTAAATAATGGATTCTGCCTTTCTGAGACACCACTCCTTGAAGATGTCCTGGATACTTTGCAAGCTAGTACCTAAGATGGAGCCGACTAAATTTACAACCCTCTGCAGCTTCTATTGGTCCTGTGCAGTAGCCTCTCCCTCCCCACCCCCATACCAGACAGTGATGCAGCCTGTCAGAATGCTCTCCATGATGCACCTATAGACATTTTTGAGTGCATTTGTTGACATACCAAATCCCTTCAAACTCCTAATGAATGAATGTCTTGCCTTCTTTATAACTACATCAATATGTTGGGACCAGGTTAGATCCTCAGGGATCTTGACACTCAGGAACTTGAAGCTGTTCACTCTCTCCACTTTTGTTCCCTCTATGAGGATTGGTATGTGTTCCTTCGTCTTACCCTTCCTAAAGTCCACAACCAGCTCTTTCGTCTTACTGACGTTGAGTGCCAGGTTGTTGCTGAGACACCACTCCACTAGCTGGCATATCTTGCTCCGGTATACTCTCTCATCACCACCTGAGATTCTATCAACAATGGTTGCATCGTCAGCAAATTTATATTGGAGAAAATTTGTAGCTGTACATTGATTCGTCTGTAGAGGAGAGTCAATAATTATTGCAGGTGAATATTTGGTTGTCCAATTTCAACTTGAATGGAAATGTTTCACTTTATTTTGAGTCCATTTGCCAAATTATTATGACTTTCCAAATAATTTATCAGTGACCATTGTTAAAATGTGCAAATAAAAAATGTTTTTTTGATAATACTAACATCAGACTTTATATATAGGTTTATGATCAAACAGCCAGCCACCATTCTTAGTCCAGGATCACCCAAATATCTATTTTCAATATGTAAGGTGCAGGAAAGTTGACACCTTTTGCAGTGCATGATTTCGAAGTGGACGAAGCACAGCATCACAAAAAAAGAGAAAATCTGCAGATGCTGGAAACCCAAGCAACACACACAAAATGCCAAAGGAACTCAGCAGGCCTGGCAGCACTCTTCTCGTGGGGAATGCCTGTAATAGCCGGGTCTCTCTTTCCGCCATTACAGACATTTACGCCACATGCTGCAGATGCAAAGCTAACAGCATTGTGAAGGACCCACGCACCCTTCACACAAACGCTTCTCCCTCCTGCCATCTGGCAAAAGGTACCGAAGCATTCTGGCTCTCACGACCAGACTGTGCAACAGTTTCTTCCCCCAAGCCATCAGACTCCTCAATACTCAGAGTCTAGACTGACATCTACATCATTTATTATTATATTGTAATTTGTCCTCCACTGTGCCTATTGTCTTGTTTATTAATTATTGTACTGCCCTGCACTGTTTTGTGCACTTTATGTAGTCCTGTGCAGGTCTGTAGTCTAGTGCAGTTTTTATGTTGTTTTATGTAGTCTAGTGTAGCCTTGTGCTGTCTCACACAGTCTGGTGTAATTTTGTGTTTCATGTAGCACCATGGTCCTGGAGGAACGTTTCACTTTTACTGTGTACTGTACCAGCAGCTTATGGTCGAAATGACAATAAACTTGACTTGACTTGAGCACCTATGGAAAAATGAACAGTCGACATTTCAGCCCGAGACCTGTCCTGCCAAAGGGTCTTGTCCCGAAACATCGCTAGTACTTTTTTCATAGGTGCTGCTTGGCCTGCTGAGTTCCTCCAGCATTTTGGTGTAAAGCAGAACATCACCTTGCTTCTTCTTACTTGGCCACTAATGCATGTGCTCATTGATGTGATGCAATCCTCTCAGTGGGTCTCATTCCAATGCACTGAGGAAACACTGTTTAAGCTTTTACCATTAGGAGACGATTCAATTACACCAAAAATGTAACTTAATAGTAACAATATATCTTTGACCCATTTTCTGAGCAGTGTTAAATCTGCTCTTTGTAACTGTTGATTAAATACCATGTGATGCCCTGAAAAAGAAATTTGATCTTGCCTTGTAGTCTGTCTAAGCAAAAAGAGAAAATACACATCCCTGCATTGAGACAGAACCAGAGCATTTAGAACCAAACCAAGAAAAGTTAAAGGTTATTGGTATTGACATTGGTATTGGTCTATTATTGTCACATGTATTGAGATACAGTGAAAAGCTTGTCCTGCATACTGTTTACAGCAGATCAAATCATTACACAGTGCTTTGAGGTAGAACAAGGTAAAGCAATAAGAATGCAGAATAAAGTGCAACAGCTAAAGAGAAAATGCAATGCTGGTAAATTATAAAGTACAAGATCATAATGAGGGAGATTGTGAGGTCAAGAGTCCATCTTATCATACTAGGGAACCATTCACTAGACTTATAACTGCGATGTATGAGCTACCCCTGAGCCTGGTGGTATATGCTTGCAGGCATATAATATAATCATACTAAAGGTACATCTTCTACCCATGGAAGAGGGGAGAAGAAAGAATGTCTTGGGTGTGTGGGGTCTTTGATTATGCCGGCTGCTTTATTGAGGCAGTGAGAAGTATAGACAGAGGGTGGCATGTACTGTTTGGATAACAAAAATGAACTATCACAAAATTTACAATAAAACATCTTTGAACATTGATAAATTGGTTACTTTGGGATTACTGACATCTCAACCATTTGTTGCCTTCTAAATTGAATGAAGATGCAACAGCCTTGGATAAATTACAGCACAAAAGATATTGCAGCTATTCAGCGATTAGACAGGCATTATTTAAATTATTCTTTTGGCAGGAAAGTCACAGCTATGCAACTAGTTAAACCAGCAACAAACTTTAAACCTTCTTAACTGCATTTAGCCATCAGACCTTCAAATGCAGAGATCATGGAGCATTAAGGATTTATAGCATAACAGGAGTCGGGTACAGGATATTATATGAAAAGAATGCTGTGAAAATTCAGGTTCCCAACAGTTATTATCTAGATTATCTAAATTTACTGTCAGGAATAGGATTAGAAACAAATACAAAATAGAAACTACACTCTTTTTACCTGATTGGTGTGTGGTATTTGGGCACTCCAAAGCAAAGTTATAAAATGATGCAGGGATATGTGCAAGCTAAAGCTTTGTACATTCTGTTCATTGAGAGTCATTGTCAAGCAAACTCCAGTGGCATGTTGAGGACACAAGGGAATGCACAGAATGTTCACCTCATGCTGCATAATTTATCTATCCCTAGTCAAACTCTACCTTGCTCAAAACATAGTCCAGAGCAAAATACTGTACCCAGTGACTGAGACGAATAAGGGAATTCCAGCGTGGAGCAAAAGGGTAGAAAATAAACTATAGGGAAGGTACAAAGATATCTGATTGATGAAAGGTTTTTAACACAAGTGAGAACCAGGTTGGTTATAGGAAGTTCAGATGCAAATTGAAAAGGAGAGATTATAAGAACAAATCTGAGGCAAACATGCAGCAGTGTTATGCAGGCATATAAACAATAAAAGTTTTAAAGTGGAGAGGTGCAGCTGTACAGACAAAATGAAAATTCTTCTGTGATACTCATGTCAGTTTGTCCATTCAATGGCCTTCAGATGGTACAGGCCATCTGCTTTGCAAATGGCCAAAATAAATTCCCAAGGCACCTGGATAATCCTGAGATTGGAGACAGGTCTTGCAGTCCAGTCCATGGAGTTGATCACCGTATCATGGTGTGAACTCACTGTAGACAATCCCTTTAGATTAATTGCATGCACCAACGAATGAACACAGCCTCATCCTGTACTGGTGGATGGGATGAAAAGCTTTCTCCTTTAATCCATGCCTTATAACAATGTATATGCTAAGGACAAATTTCTTTAGCACCTTCCCTAGCATTGAACACAAAATGTCCACAGCGTTGTCTACAGAGAGCAACAGATTAATTTTGTGAACAGATATCATGCCCAATCATACTAAAGGTACAACCCTGCCTTGCCAGTGCCCTGTACTGTCAACTTTACCTACTGATGCTGAGTGATGCCACAACAACCTCCTACTCAATATCAGCAAGACCGAGGAGTTAATTATTGATTTCAAGAGGATGAAACCCGAGGTCCATGAGCTGGGGATCAGAGGTGCAGAGAGTCAACAATTTTAAATTCTTTGGTGTTATCATTTTCATTGGACCTGTCCTGGGCTCCACATGCAATTGCAATTACGAAGAAAGCACAGCAATGCCTCTACTTCCTTGAAGGTTCAGCAGGACATCTAAAACGTTAACAAACTTCTACAGATATGTGGTGGAGAGTATATTGGAAACACGCACACCCTTAAATGGAAAATCCTACAAAAAGTAGTGGATATGTCCCAGTTCATCATGGGTAAAGCCATCCCCACCACCAAGCTCATCTACATGAAGAGTTGTTGAAGGAAAGCAGCATCCATCATTAGGGACCCCTACCACCCTGGTCATGCTGTCTTCTCAGTGCTGCCATTTGGACTCGCACCACCAGGTTCAGGATCAGTTATTACCTCTCAACCATCAGGCTCTTGAATCTGAGGGGATATCTTCACTCAACTTCACTTGCCCTGTCACTGAACTGTTCACACAACCTATAGACTCTGTATCTCATGTTCTTGATATTTATTGCTTGCTTATCTATTTGTTTATTGATTAATCATTTCTTTTTTCTTTTTGTATCTGCAGAGTTTGTTGTTTCTTGCACACTGGTTGTCTGACCTGTTGGTGCAGTCTTTCATTGATTCTATTATGGTTATCGGATTTATTAAGTAAGGCCGCAAGAAAATAAATCTCAGGGTTGCATATGGCGACATATACTGTATATGTACTTTGATAGTAAATTTGTTTTGAACTTTGATTTGATCCACTTGTGACTGGCATTATTTTTGTTTTGAGCAACAGATATATTTAGATAATACTATTCTGAATGTACATATAGTTTGGTCAGAAATCAGTGCATTTTAATGGTTTTTACAGTTCTTTTATTCATGTCAACAAACATGGACACGGGGTAAGGGACACGGTAGGGGTAAAAGGAGGAGATGTCCGCGGGGAGTGTGTTGTGTTTGTGGACAGCCTGGTTATTGGGATTGAGAGTGTCCTCGGTGCCAATGCCCACAAATAATCCACTTACTGGATTGTTCCAGTGGACTATTATTACCCTTCCAAGATTATTCTTAATAGTTCACTCAAAACCTGTTGCAAGTGTGCCTTCTGTACCTGGTTCTCTCTGACAGGGTTATTGTCAGAGTCTCTGCCGTCAATACATGGTTCTCTCTGGCTAGTTTCCACACACACAGAGTCTCTCTCTGGCAGGATTGGTGCCAGCATCTCTACCTCAGTGTCTGGTTCTATGCTGTAGCTCCTCTCTCAGTCCCTGGTCCTGTAGTGGCGTTCTGCCCCCAGTGCCCGGCTCCCACTCCTGGGACCGGCCTCGGACTCTGCCAACAAGGCCGGGCTCCCCTCCTCCTTCCCCTCGCGCTGCCTCTCTGCCGGAAGTGTGACGTTTCCCGGTGCCGCCGCTGGTCTCGCTGCAAGATGTCGAACCCAGGCAAGCAGGACATTAGCTCCATCTTCAAGCGGCTGCGCGCCGTCCCCAGCAACAAGGTGAGAGGCGGACAGCGGCCGGTCGCATCGGCCAGGGGCAAAGGCAGCCGGGGCAGTGGCGCTGGGGCCGACCGCGCCTTGTTCGGCGAACGCGGCTTCGGAGTCGGGCTGAAGTGACACGTCGCACAGCCAGGCTGGAGAGGGCCCTGAGCGGCCCGAGGGCCGCAGGCCGGCGATTCCAGCCGGTACACCGGTTGGCTTTTAGATCCTGTCGGTGTCCACTGTTGAAGCAGAGAACTGTGCAGTGCTGGTCCCTGCACTCTCTACTGTCGTATGTTGTGAGTTATCAAGGGAGGATATCAACCAATTTACATCAACTGTAGTAAATCCTGCACGGCTATAAAGTTTGTATTTAGATTGAACGCATGTTTTATTTAAAAAATGGACTTAAAATATAACATAGCTCAAAGGGATATAATATTTGTTCGTTTACCTACGCTAGCAAATGTTTTCTAACCTGTTACTGTGGTAGTTCACGGAGCTTCTTAAAAATGTTTCGTCTTGTGGTTACTGTTCGCTATCATCTGTATTACAAGTGTTTGAACGCACAGCTCTTAACAATTACGTATTTAATGACGATCTGAGAGTAATTTTGTTCTGCGAAAGTCCCATATGGAAACTGAATATCATATTATACACCGTTTGCTAATAAATATAAAGATTGTGTACTGTGATAGACTATGGAAACTTTAAATTGTACTAGCTAGGAAACTGTTTATTTGATAGAATGTAGATTGGAGTTTCATGGCTGTTACTTCTCCGGAGTCTAAAATGATTTCCCCCAAATCGGAAAGCGCAGAATTTTTGAACTTTAGTCAGTTGAAATTAATGGAACATCATACAAACCTGTTTGTTAGAGGGAAATATTTACAAGTGACCTCACGACGGTCAGATGAAAACATGTATTTGGTCTGGGTGCTTTACCTTGTTATGAAAGAAATCGGTTAAGAAAGGTTACTTGTGTCTTGAAGAGAATGTTTATATTGTGCTGCATCATTGAACAAGAAAAACAGCTTTCGGTTTTAACATTTTTTCAAGGAAACCAAGCTGAACTCAAATAGATCAGTTTTAATTCACCAAATATGTTTGAGAAAGGGAATAAGGAATATAGGATTTGCACAGTAAAATGCTAGATCTTGCTAATCAGGGTTAAAATAAAACTTGCTTTTAACATTTTAACTTGTCAAAACATAATTTCATACAACTGTTACATAGTCAGGTTTTATGATAATGCACTGAATTAGCAAACAATATATTTATTGCCTTGAACCAGAGTAACAGATGCAGGCTGGAATTCACTCAATTTTGAGGTGTGGCGCAGTTGTGTTTGCTGAAGTTAAGTGTTTCTTTAAATGGAAAAAAATAGAAAGAAAATCACCTTTGGCCTGCACCTGAGTTGGAACAGCATTGGCATGAGATTAATTTGCCTTTGGTATTTAATGGCATATGACTCAAAGAGAGATCTCATTTTTTAAAGTACAAATCTGAAGGGAACAGTTTGACCATGTGAAATTAGTTAGCCTTTCCTTCAAATATTATTAGTGTATAAAGAAATGATTTAGAGAATTGTATTGAAATAATTTTACTGTGATCTTATGAAAGTATAGTTTGTATGAATATAAAGCACCTTAATTCCTCTGATGTGTTTATTGTTCTGGAGTATTGATAAGATCATAGAAATGAACAGCGCAGGAATATGTCCTTTCAGCCTTGCTCAAACATACCAACCATGGTGCCTATATACACTGATCCCATTTGCTTGTGCTAGGCCCATATCCCTCTTTTCTTATCCAAGTACAGATTGAGTATTCCTTATCTGAAGAAATGGGACTGAAAGTGTTTTAGATTTTGTATTTTTTGGATTTTGGAATATATACTGGGGTATCTTGGGATCACTATCAACTCCAACTGAATTTATGTGCCACCAGTAAGCAGTCTTTCTCTTAGACTTGTTCATCACACCTAAGTACTGATGCAGCCATTCAGTGTGTTAGATTTTCATCAGCGACAATCTTGGCAAACTCATCAAAGAATTTCCCTGCTGCTTTGTTATCAGCAGATGCTTTCTCACCACAAAACTTAAAAAAAAATTAATGCCCTGCCTTTTCTTAAATTTCTGCAACCAGTTTGCTGAATATTCACAATTACCTTCAATTTTCAGTTTGTTGTAATAGATCTTAGTTTGTTTCATGATCAGCATACCGTTAAGCAGCATATGTTCACTCTCGCTGACGCATCCACTCTTTCAATACATGATTTAGATCTTCATTTTTCACTTTGTGTAGTGTATTTCATATGTAAGATCAATTCTCAAAACTGGTGCACAGACAGCTGCGGATCGCCTGGGAACCTTCCCTTGCACCTTGTGGAATTTTTCATTTGTGATATCATGTCGGGGCTCAAAGATTTTTGTATGCAGAAGTTTTTGGGTTTTGGAATTTAGCTAAGGGGTATTCAACTTGTACTCGTCCAAATGCCTTTCAAAAATTGTGATTATATTTGTCTTTACATGTACTTCTGGCTCCTTGTTCCGGATATTCACTGCCCTCTGTGTTAAAGACTTGGACTTTTTTGAAAATTTCTCACCTCTCACTTTAAACTTGCACCCTCAATTCTCAACACCCCTGCTCTGGGAAAACACGATTTTGATTCTTCATAATAATGTAAAGCTCCTTGGCCTCCTATGTTCCATTTTTTTTGACTGCTACTTCCAATATAGCAGGTGGAACTGGGAAAGGCTTGGTTGGAATATTGATTTGGTTTTGTTCTGTTGTTATAAGCAGCTCTAACAATTAAAGACATCAGCACTGACAGGCAGTTGGAATTTGACCACTGGTCTTCCTTGTCACTTGTTGACAGGTTTTTTTCCCAAACTTTATTACTCTTATCTCGCAGAAAATAATAAAAGGTAGCCTGAGTGTAAGGTTAATAAATGATTTTTGGTAATATATTTCCTATTCAAGTTTAAAATTTAGTTGTGAGCAGAGCCAGCAGAACTAATAATTATAATTTAATAATATTGAGAATTAATTGAAATTGGCTGCCAGGAATTTTACATCCAGTTATATTTGCTTTGCTTTTCTTTAGGTTAATTAAGTGTTTCTCCATTTGATAGTTTGATACCCTGACTGGAGCTTACATGGGAAAAGCAGTTCAATTACAGTGCATTTTATTAGTATTGTCCCAACTCTCACTTCCTACTCAATTTCTGTAACAAGACTCCACCCAATTCAATTTACAGTAGAGTTTGAATCAGTAACTTAGTGTTAGTATCATGATAGCCTGTTTGTGAGTTAGCAATCCAGAATAAAAGAATGAGTGCCTTCTGCTCACTTAGCACATAGTCATAGCCATACTTTATTGATCCCGGGGGAAATTGGTTTTCGTTACAGTTGGACCATAAATAATTAAATAGTAATAAAACCATAAATAGTTAAATAGTAGTATGTAAATTATGCCAGGAAATAAGTCCAGGACCAGCCTATTGGCTCAGGGTGTCTGACCCTCCAAGAGAGGAGTTGTAAAGTTTGATGGCCACAGGCAGGAATGACTTCCTATGAAGCTCTGTGTTGCATCTTGGTGGAATGAGTCTCTGGCTGAATGTACTCCTGTGCCCAACCAGTACATTATGTAGTGGATGGGAGACATTGTCCAAGATGACATGCAACTTGGACAGCATCCTCTTTTCAGACACCACTGTCAGAGAGTCCAGTTCCATCCCCACAACATCACAACTCATTACGAATGAGTTTGTTGATTCTGTTGATGTCTGCTACCCTCAGCCTGCTGCCCCAGCACACAACAGCAAACATGATAGCACTGGCCACCACAGACTCGTAGAACATCCTCAGCATGGTTCGGCAGATGTTAAAGGACCTCAGTCTCCTCAGAAAATAGAGATGGCTCTGACCCTTCTTGTAGACAGCCTCAGTGTTCTTAGACCAGTCCAGTTTATTGTCAGTTCGTATCCACAGGTATTTGTAATCCTCCACCATGTCCACACTGACCCCCTGGATGGAAACAGGGGTCACCGGTACCTTAGCTCTCCTCAGGTCTACCACCAGCTCCTTAGTCTTTTTCACATTAAGCTGCAGATAATTCTGCTCACACCATGTGACAAAGTTTCCTACCATAGCCCTGTACTCAGCCTCATCTCCCTTGCTGATGCATCCAACTATGATAGAGTCATCAGAAAACTTATGAATATGACAAGACTCTGTGAAGTAATTGCTGTAATTACACTACATGTAATGTCTTATTGTTTGTTGTCTTCAGAAAGGATTTGTATTGCATTGACTTCGAAACTGAGAATACAAGTAATCTTTGTTCAGCATGTATGGTTACCGGTTTTCATCAGTGTACATACACTTAACTTTAACCTGTTATAAATATTTAATTTTTGATATTTTATGTCATATACTTGCCTAGAATTAGAGGAAGAAATACAATGAAATCGAGTTCGAATCCAGCCAGCCCCCTTGCATGCTTTCCATCTGTGCTGGGTTGAGCGTCAAGCTAGCAACTCGGCCTTGCTAAAAAAAAGTGCCGTCATGAGAACTCCACTCGGAGTTAAGGGCTTTCTTCTTCTTCTTCTATACAATGAAATATGCAACCCACACACTTTTCTAAGAGTTCGTTAGGAAAGAAGTATTGTATAAGACAAGGTACTAACTGTTCAGGATGAGACCCAACGAATAGTGAATTCTTTTATTTGGTATTTTTAAATTGATGACTTTGGGATAATCATAAATTTATAGATGATTAGACTGCTTTCATCTCAGAGCTTTTACACAATAATGACTGCCACTTTTGCAGAGTGTTGAATTAGGGCACGTAACAAGTTAGCATCATATTAAAAAGGTGTTGTCCCCTTTGGTACCGAGCATGTTGTAGCAATATTTTGAGTCCATCTCTTAAAACGGCAGCAATTTAAAAAAAAAACTATTTCTCAAGCTAAGGGTGATGCTTGTTACTCAAAAGTGAATAAAAGAATTCCTGTGAAAATAATGTTCTAGAAACTCAGCTTCAACAGTATGTCATAAATACTTAGTATTATGTGTTATATGTGATATAACATCATGCTGAATGTTATTTTTGGAACTAACCTGACAGCTGTTCAGACTAGGGACTGGAACCAGCAGAAAACCATATCAAGTTTTTGCTATGTCATAATTATTGTTAAAATAGAATATTGCAACACAGGGAAGTTATTCCAACTATTGTGTCTATGCTATCTGTGTAAAAGAACTTAGTTTGAAGTATTTTTCCCCCATGGTTTAACAGAAAAAAAACTATGATTTTATCAAAAAACTGCCTTTCATTAAATGTTCTTGTGATGGCATTCAAGCTGTCTATGGCTCTAACTGTAGTATTAAAAGATTTAACTCCTTTCATTGTTATTTTCAGTTTTTTAATTATCTTTTTTATGATGCAAGAAATCTCTAAACCCATGGAGTCAATGCTGGCTCACTTGTCAGTCTCATTTTTCTATTTATTTCCCTGTAACATGCTCTATCATATGTGCTTGTCATGTCTATCCTGATTCTCTTATCACCTACCTACTTTAGAGAGATTTCCAACAAACAGCCAATTAATCACCAGTTTACTTGCCTTTGGAACATGGGAGGAAATTGCAGTCCTGGGGAGAACCAAAAACTTGGTCATGGCAAATGTGCAAATTGGAGATGGGATCAAACTTGGTTCACTGGAGCTGTGAGACAGCAGCACTATTAGATGCACCACTGTGCTACCCTTGACAGTGTCTGAATCCTAATCAACTGCTGATTAATTGACCAGTGACTAGTTTTCCTTTATTTTCTTTTATTACAGTTTCTATCAAATCTTAATATTCTGTTTTTCAGTGAAAGTAATCCCAACATAAAATCTTTCATTCCCAATAATTTCAGAGCCTCTGCAGCATTTCTTACAGCAATGTGCTTAATAGGGATGTGATTTTCTAATGATATTCTAACCAATAAGTTTAGGTTAAACATCATTTTCAGATTTAGATTTATTGTTGCTGATTTGTATGAAGTGATTTTTTTTTGTTTTTCCAAAACAGATACTGTAAAAAGGAAGGAATAATGAGGTAATGTTCTTGGACTGCTGAGAAATCTGTTGTCAGAGGGGGAGAAGTTGTTTCTGAATTATTGAGTGTGGGTCTTCAGGTTCCTGTACCTCCTCCCCAATGCTAATAATGAGAAGAGGGCATATCCCAGGTAGGATTGTCCCTAGTGACGGATGCCACCTTCTCAAGGATATTCTCAATGGCAGGGAGGGTTGTGCCTATGATGAAGCTTACTGTCTGTAATTTCTGTAGATGTGTGATGGAGAGCATTCTGACTGTTATAGAGGCTCCAAGGCACACAATCACAATGGCAGCTCTTGTGATTGTGTGCCTTGGAGCCTCCATAACAGTCAGAATGCTCTCCATCACACATCTGTAAAAACTTTTTAAGAACCCTGATGTACTGAATCTCCTGAAACACCTAAAGACGCAGAGCTGCTGGAGTGCCTTCCCCATGATTGCATCAATGTATTGGGTCCAGGACAGATCCTCTGAGACGCCTAGGAACTTGAAACTGCTTTGCTGTTGCTTTTGATCTCTCTCCTCTTCTCTAAATATAAAACTTAACATTTCATATAGTTTCTTTAAATGGTTTTATTGACTAGCTATGGCTATAAATTCATCTTTTAGTGTGTGTGTGCCTGAAAACACAATTCTTAACTTCTGTCAACACACACAAAATGCTGGTGGGATGTAGCAGACCAGGTAGCATCTATAGGAAGAAGTATAGTTGACGTTTTGGGTCAGGACTAACGGAAAAAAGAGATAGTAAGAGATTTGAAAGTGGGAGGGGGAGGGGGAGACCCAAAATGTTAGGAGAAAGCAGGATGCAGAGGGATGAAGCTAAGAGCTGGGAAGTTGATTGGCAAAAGGGATATAAGGCTGGAGAAGGGGGAGTATCATGGGGTGGAAGGCCTTGGAAGAAAGAAGGAAAGGGGGAGGGGAGCACCAGAGGAAGATGGAGAACAGGCAAGGAGTTAGTGTGAGAGGGAAAGAGGGAGAGAGAAAATAAATAATAAATTGGGGATGAAGTAAGAAGGAGAGGAGGGGCATTAACAGAAGTTAGAGAAATCAATGTTCATGCCATCAGGTTGAAGGCTACCCAGACGGAATATAAGGTGTTGTTCTTCCAACTTGAGTGTAGCTTCATCTCGACAGTAGAGGAGGCCATGGATTGACATATCAGAATGGGAATGGGACGTGGAATTAAAATGTGTGGCCACTGGGAGATCCTGCTTCCTCTGGCAGACAGAGCGTAGGTGTTCAGTGAAGTGGTCTCCCAATCTGTGTTGAATCTCACCAATATATAGAAGGCTACACCGGGAGCACCAGACACAGTATATCGCACCAGCAGACTCACAGGTGAAGTGTTGCCTTTTAAAGTTTCAGCCTGGAAGGAAGAAGGCTTCTGGGACACTGGCTTTCATCAGTCAGGGCACTGAGTATGAAAGTTGGGAAGTCATGGTGTGGTGGTACAAGACATTGATGAGACCAGAGTTGGTGCAAAACATACACTTGGATAGCAAACTATACGTCAGGTTGCTGTTCATCAGTTACAGCCTGACTTTCAACACCATCGTCCACTCAGTGTTAATCAACAAGATACAAAACCTGGGATTCTGTATCTCCTCTGATGTTGGATCCCTGACTTTCTTATCAGGAGATCATAGTCACTGCAGGTCAATTATAACATCTCCTTCTCATTGACAGTCAATACAGGTTCACATCAAGGGTGCATGGTTAGACTCTGCTCGGCTTTCTACACTCATGATTATGTTGCTAGGCGCGGCATAAACACTATCTATGAATTCATCATTGGAACTGGTGCACTGAGATAGTACAAGGTAGAACTATAACAATGCAGAATAAAGTAACAGCTACAGAGAAAGTGCAGGTAGGCTATAAAGTACAAGATCATAACGAAGTCATTGTGAGGTCTAGGGTCTATCTTACACTAGTGAGTTATTCAATAGTCTTATAACAGGGGTAGAAGCTGTCCTTGAGCCTGGTTGTGTTTGCCCAATAGGAGACAAGAGGAGAAGTGAGAACCTCTGGGCTGTGTAAGGTCTTTGATTATGCTGGCTGCTTTACTGAAACAACAAGAAGTATATACACAGTTCATGGAGGGGAGAGTCTGATTTCCATGATGTACTGAGTTGTCATAAGGGTGTTGCCAGGACTTGAGGAAATGAGTTATAGGGAGAGATTGGACAGGTGAGGACTTCTTTCCTTAGAGCATAGGACACTGAGAGGTGATCTTATAGAGGTTTATAAAATCCCGAGAGGCATGGATGGGGTGAATGTACTCAATCTTTTTCCCAGGGTTTGCGAATGAAGAGCTAGAGGGCACAGGTTTAAGATGAAAGGGGAAATATTTAATAGGAAGTTTAGGGGCAATTTTTTTAACGCAGGGTGTTATGTATATGTACTGAGTTGTCACGAGAAGTGGTTGAGGCATGTTCAATAACAGCATTTAAAAGACTCTTCGACAGATACATAGACAGGAAAGGTTTAGAAGTTGTGTGCTAAACGCTGGCTCAGATGGACATCTTGTTCGGCATGGACCAGTTGGGCTGAAGCACCTGTTTCCATGCTGTATGACTCTACTCACCAAGTCCATAATAACCATCTGTCACCAATTTGCAGCTTTCCTTATTTGATCCTTTTTGATTCCCACATTTTAATGAGTAGTGATTGTTTGCTTTTGTGTCATCAACATAACTCCCATGCAACTAGAAGAACCAACACACTTAACCACTTGTTGTATCACCATCAAAAATCTTTACTGTGCCATCCCATTGCTACACTTAGGAAAGGTCGGATCACCTGGCTGTACTAACACTGACACCATGTAGGCAGAGATGAAAGACATGGGACCAGTGGTGAGGACTAGGAAGACGTGGTCAAGGGAGACAGAGGAGCAGCTTTGAGGGACAGCTTTGAGTCTGAATGAATATGCCACAGCTGTCACCGACTTCATCAAGACCTGTGTGGATGAGTGTGTGCCTTCAAGGATAGACCGAACATATCCAAATCAAAAGCTGTGGATGAGGCAGTAGATTCATAGTCTGCTAGATCTGTGGCATTCAAGACTGGGGATCCAGAACTATACAAAAAGTCCAAACATGACCTATGGAATGCTAATTTAAGGGTGAAAAAACAATTCTGATTGAGGTTGGGGATGGAGTCAGCTCTGACAGGGTTTGTAAGCCAGTATTTCCTACAAAGCAAAACATACCTCCCTCTGACTGGATCCTTGACTTCCTCATCGGGAGATTAATCAGTGCAGATTGGAAATAACATTTTACTGGATGATCAACACTGGTGCACCTGAGGGATTCATGTTTAGCTCACTGTTCTACTCTCTATAGCCACGACTGTGTAGCTTGGCACAACGCAAATGCCATCTACAAACTTGCTGACAACACAACTATTACCGGCAGAATTTCAGATGGGGACAAGGCGATGTACAGGAGGGAGATAGATCAGCTGTTTGAGTGGTGTTGTAGCAACAACCTTACACTCACTATCCGTAAGACCAACATATTGATTGTGGACTTCAGGAAGGAGAAATTGAAGGAAGACACACCAATGCTCATTGAGGGATCAGAAGTAGAAAGGGTAAGCAGTTTAAAGTTCCTGGGTGTCAATATCTCTGCATATCTATCCTGGTCCCAGCAAATTATTGCAATTACAAAGAAGGCACAACAGTGGCTGTGTTTCATTAGGACTTTGAGGAGAATTGGTAGGTCACCAAAGATACTTGCAAATTTCCACAGACGTGCAGTGGAGTGCATTCTAACTGGTTACATTCCCATCTGGTATGGAGGGGCTCCTGTACTGGATTGAAAAAATTTGCAGTAAGTTGTAAACTGAGGCAGCTCCATCTTGGGCGTTAGCTTCCCCAGCTTAGCTCAAAAGATGCCTCAAAAAGGTGGTCTTCATCATTAAGGACCCCTATCACTCAGGACATACCCTCTTCTTGTTGCTACCATCAAAGAGGGGGTATAGGAGCCTGAAGATACACACTTCAGGATCAGCTTCTTCCCCCCCCCCCACCCCACCCCCATTATCAGATTTCTGAAAAACAATGAACCCATGAATACTATCTCAATATTTTATTTAGCTCTCTATTTGCACTAATGTAATTTACTTTTCTTATATATACATACACACACACACACACATATTGTAATTTATAGTTTTTATTATTACGTATTACAATGTACTGCTGCCCCAAAACAACAAATTTCACAACATACGCCAGTGATATTAAACCTGCTTCTGATTCTGTCTCCCTATCACCACTCTGGTCAGCTTTTGATATATAGTGTGATATATAGTGTACTACTAAGCAACTATATATTTTATGTACGCAGACACTTCTCTAACTTCCGTTAATTCCCCTCCTCCCCTTCACACCCCATCCATTATTTATTTATTTAATATATTTTTTATTTTCCCCCCTTTTTTCTCTCTCTTTTTTTCTCCCTCTGTCCCTCTCACTATAACTCCTTGCCTGCTGTCCACCCTCCGGGCTGTCCTCCCCCTTTCTCTTTCTCCCCAGGCTTCCCATCCCATGACCCTCTCCCTTCTCCAGCCTGGTATCCCTTTTGCCAATCAACTTCCCAGCTCTTAGATCCACCCCTCCCCTCCTGTCTTCTCCTATCATTTCGGGTCTCCCCCTCCCCCTCCCACTTTCAAATCTCTTACTATCTCTAGTTAGTCCTGACGAAGGGTCCCGGCCTGAAACGTCGACTGTACTTCTTCCTATAGATGCTGCCTGGCCTGCGTTCACCACCATTTTTTGTGTGTGTTGCATATATTTTATGTATGTTGGATTCAAGAATTGGCCTAGCGCTATCATTACATTACCACAAAGGCCTAATATATATGGCATTAACTACAAATCATTATGTAAATTTTTAGCCAGCCTTTAGTGCAGTAAATTCTTATAATTGATAATATCTCCAAACAATCGTACTGTTTCCTGAGGTGTATGAAAATCTGCATTTTAAATTTTAAACTCAACACTTTATACATTAAGGATTTATAAGTATTAAACAAAGAAAGTTCATAACAGATAGATACTTTATTGATCCAAAAGGAAATTACAGTGCCACAGTAGCATTACAAGTGCACAGATATACAAATATTAGATGTAAGAAAGAATTAAAAAGTTATCTCAAACAATCTTAACAGGAGGGGTTCATCACTTTCCTGGCTAGAGCTTGACTCATTATTGAGCTTTAATGGCTGAGGTTAAGAATGATCTTATATTGTGCTGTTTGGAGCAGTGCAGTTGTCTTAGTCTATTACTAAAAGTGCTCCTCTGTTCAGCCAAGGTGGCATGTAGGGAGTGAGAAACATTGTCCAGAATTGTCAGTATTTTCTGTAGGGACTCTTGTTCTTCCATAACTTCCAGTATGTCCAGTTTGACTCCTTTAACGGAGCCAGTCTTTCTAATCAGTTTAATCTCAATTGTATTCATTTGTGTTGATGTTTTCAATTAATAAGCTGTAAAAACTAATTGCGAAACTCATGATATACAGTAAGTCTCTAGAGAACAGCCCTAAGAAATGAGAGCCGTTTTTCCCATGTTGAAGCTAATGATTTATGTAAGTTACTGAAGTAAAATTCAGCATCTTTGGCAAGCTTGGTGTACAATTGTTGGTTTGTCAATTGTTAGCACTCTTCCTGTTTTCTGCTGCATTTCGTATTAAGTGCATCAATGCTGTCTGCTTCAAGCATTCCATTCTAATTTTGCATTCTTAGTACACCATACAAAGAAATTCTTTAAAATTCTATATTTGATCTGTTGACTACAATCTGAAACAGTTTTTAAACACACTACAGTATAATTTGTGAACCCCTTATCTGAAATTTGAAAATCCAAAAACCTCAAATTCAAAAATTTTTGGGTGCTGACATAACATCACAAATGGAAAATTCCACAAGGCACTGGGAAGGTTCCCAAGCAATGCACAGGTCTCTGAAAACTATAGACAGTTCGGAGAAATGTCCTCATGTATGTAAGAACAAAAATCAATGAAAAATTTTTTTAAACTGCATAAAGTGGAAAATAAAGATCTAGATTCTGTATTGAAAGAGTGGATTCATCAGTGTCGGAGTGAACATATGCTGCTTAATGGTGTGCTGATCATGAAACAAGCAAAGATCTATCATGACAAACTGAAAATTGAAGGTAATTGTGAATATTCAGCAGGCTGCTTACAGAGGTTTTAGATCAGGCACGGCATTAAATTTTTAAAGATTTGTAGTGACAAACTGTGTGGTGATAATCTGTGTGGTGATCACGAAACAGCAGAGAAATTCATTAATGAGCCTGCCAAGATCGTCACTAATAAATCTAACATGCTGAACAGCTACATCTGTACATATGTGTGATGAACAAGTGTAAAACAAAGACTGCTTACCGGTAGCGCATAAATTCAGAGTCGGAAATGATAGTTGACCCTAAGCTATCTCATTTTATATTCCAAAATCTGAAAAAGTGCAGAACACTTTTGGCCCCAAGCATTTCGAATAAAAGGTACTCAACCTGGATCAGTTTAGAGACCTCCATTGAATCTTTTAGTTCTATTTTTTCCACTTTTTAAAAGTGTTTTCTGTTCTTTCTCCAGTGCTTCAGTAATCGTTTGTGTTTTCAAGTTCATGATTGTATGCACTATTCCAAATGTAAAAGCTCCTGTGTCTGTTAAAATGACCTCACTGCTTTTCTAGAAGTGAGCACAATTGCCTTAACTGCTGTGTTCAGTATCTTGTTGTTAATTAGGTTTGCTGTCAAATCCTTTCTCAGGTTTCAGTTTTAACATACTTCTGATATCCAGAAACTTTTTGTTTTAATGACACAGAGCATTAATTAGTTTACAGGTTTCCCCTGCCATCTGAAGGTAGCGCGTTCCTATGAAACAGTTCGTAAGCCGTAATATCGTAAAGTGAAGAAGCAATTACCATTTATTTATATGGGAAAAATTCGTGAGTGTTCACATACCCAAAAAATAACCTATCAAATCATACCAAATAACACATAAAGCCTAAAATAACAGTAACATTTAGTAAAAGCAGGAATGATATGATAAATACACAGCCTGTATAAAGTAGAAATACTTTTCTACAGTCATTGCCACACTGTTCTCTGTAGCGAAAATCTCACGCAGGCGCTCTTGGCATAAACACTCTCTCCATTAACCTTTAAGCTATGAAGCTGCCAAATCTTACCAAATAACACATAAAAATACACAGCCTATATAAAGTAGAAATAATGTATGTACAGTGTAGTATCACTTACCCAAATTGGGAAGACAGCGCTGGGCACACTGATGATGGTGTGTTAGGCTGAGTCATCACAGGTTGGGGTGGTGCAGTGGTCCCCACCCTCCGGGCAGCGACTGATACCGATCCACGAAGCATGCAGGGGTACAGTGGTAGCCGGGACGCATCGAGCACATCTTTAAGAAAAAGGCCGAAATAAACAAGCTAATTAATTAGGTGCCACCCGGCACGTAAATGTTGGCCCAGATCAGAGGCAATTGCCGATTGCGTCGCCTCTGATCTGGGCGGACATTTACGTGCCGGGTGGCACCTAATTAATTAGCATGTTTGTTTCGGCTTTTTTCTTAAAGATGTGTTGGGTGCGCCCTGGCCACCGCTGCATTCTCTGCGGCAATGTATCGGTCTACGGCCCGGGGGTTGGGGTGGTGGGACACTGGGGTGTCATCTCATTGTCATCTGTTTCCATTAGGGCAGGCAGGTCATCTTCTATCTCTGCCTGCCTCAATGTTGAAGGTCGAGGTTCGTCGTCTGCTGTGGCTGATGTGGAAGGCTTGAAAAACGACAGTATGCTTGACTGCTTATCCTCGTGCATTTTTCTAGCATCTCATGCAGTTGCTTCGCGTTCAGTTCCTGGACGACTTCATTTTCGGCCGTTCGCTACTGCATTCGGTTTCAATTGTTATCCTTTCCTCTTCCAATTGTATCAGCTCTTCATCTATCAGTTCTTGGTGATGGGATGCCAAAACCTCTTCAACATCATCTTCGTCAACTTCCACAAGCCAAACTCACTTTGTCCTTACTTCGTTCACTACAATCAAAACACTTAATTATGTCTAGTTTTACGCTAAGTGTAACACCCTTACGAGCTCTTTTAGGGTTTTCCGATACCTTAGAACTCATCTTGCTAACGGCTGCTCACAGGCACGTGTTTAAGCAGTGCTGGCTAGAATGCAGTTCCGGGGGAGGAGCTTGGCTGCTCGGGGCGCGCGCTGCCTTTTTCGCGTGCTGCCTTTTTTTGTAACAGTGAAAACACCTTCTGTTAACGAAAACAGGTAACTAATGTAGGTCTTTCGTAACAGTGAGGTTTCGTAAAGCAAACATTCGAAAAGCAGGGGGCACCTGTATTTTGAAAATCTGATCATGGCATAAGAGAGGACAAAAACAGACTGGGTTGTCTATAATTCTTCTGAGTTCAAAGTAAATTTATTATCAAAGTTCATTTATGTCACCATATATAACCCTAAAATTAATTTTCTTGCAGGCATACTTAGTCTATAGAATAATAACAGAATAAATGAAAGACCCTCCCCCCCCCCCCCCCACAACCTGGGCATTCAGGCAGAATGCAGAACACAACAAACTGTGTAAATACGAAAAGAAAAATAGTAACAAATGAGCAATAAGTCTTGAGAACATGAGATGAAGAGTCCTTGAAAGTGAGTCCTTAGGTTGTGGGAATTTCAATGATGGGCACGTGAAATTGAGTAAAGTTCTTTAGTTCAAGACCCTGATGGTTGATAGGTAGTGACTCTTCCTGAACCTGGTGATGTGAGTCCTGAGGCTCCTGTATGTTCTTCTTGTTGGCAGCAGTGAGAAGAGAGTATGTCCTGGGTAGTGGGGTTCCCTGATGATGGATGCTGCTTTCCTGTGACATTGTTTCATATAGATGTGCTCATTGGTGGGGAGAGCTTTACCTGTGATGGACTGGGCTGTGTCCACTACTTTTTGTAGCACATTCCACTCAATATACTCTTCACCACACATCTATAGAAGTTTGTCAGAGTTTTAGATGTTATGCTGGATCTCCACAAACTCCTAAGGAAGTATAGGTGCTGCTGTACTTTCTTCATAATTGCACTTACGTGCTGGGCCCAGGACAGATCCTCTGAAATAATAACACAGGAATTTAAAGTTGCTAACCCTCTCCTCCTCTGATCCTTCAATGAGGACTGGCTCGTGGAATCTCTGGTTTCCTCCTCCTGAAGTCAATAATCAGCTCCTTGGTCTTGCTGACATTGAGTAAGAGGTTGTTGTTATGGCACCACCAGTCAGATTTTCAGTCTCCTCCTACATGCTGATTCAATCCCACCGTTGATTCAGTCTACGACAGTGGTGTTGCTAGCAAACTTAAATATAGCATGGGCGTTGTGTTTAGCCACACAGTCATAAATGTAAAGTGAGTAGAGCAGGAGACTAAGCACACAGCCTTTGGTGCACCTTTGCTGATGGAAATTGTGGAGGAGATGTTGCTAATCTGAATTGACTAGGGTCTGCACGTGAGAATATAGAAGATCGAATTGCATAAGAATGTATTGAAGCCAAGGTCTGGTGCTGATTAGTTTTGAGGGTTAATGGTATTGAATGCTGAGCTGTAGTCAATGAAGTGCATTCTGATGTATGCACCTTTGCTGTCCAGATATTCCACACCTTTTATCTTTTTACCATAAGATGATTTGCATCCAATCCATTGCATAACTTCACCCTTCCCTCAACCCATTTGTTAATTCTGCTATCCACCTTCCCTCCTTCTTTCAAATAGCTGGCACAAGGTAATGGCAAAAGTGCGTGTGAGTTTTATGTTGAGGTTTGATTGCTGACGTCTGTGTGACTAAGTGGATTTCTTTTGTCCTCTATAATATGTTAATTCAGAACAGGATTAGCATTGTGGCTGATTGACAGAATTTTGTAGTACATGTATAGTTCAGTAACTTCTGGGCCTTTTGTTCAAAACTATGTACAGTTTTCATTCATAGTTTTGAACAAAAGACCCAACGACAGAAGGAGAAGCCTGCAAAAAAATATGATAGCCATATATTTGCCCGAATTTTTTGCTGTGCTCTGATTCTGAAATTAGGATTTCCCAACATCTGCAAGATAGCTTTAAAATGGCACCAGTGAATAATGCGACTAATGGCGAGTCCTGCAGACAGTTCAAGAAACAACGACTTCTTTCTTTTAAATAAATTTCTACTAATCTGTGTGCGATTGGAACCTGTAATTTAGATTTTGATTTTGGAACGACTGAGCAATCCGGTGCTTTTTCTGTCTCTCAGGGAATTAGGCGTGTGTTTGCATGCAAGGTTGAGAACGTAGTGTGCCTAATGGCAGAGCGCAAACCTGTGATCGACTCCATTTCTCCACTAACTCACTGATTAAAGCATTGAGCAAAATTGAAATGAATGAGGACAAGAGCGGAAGGCGAGCGGGTTTTCAGCACTGTCTGAATCTTTGAATTTCTGAATCTCTATTTCACTGGTCTCTCTCTCCCTCTTGCTGCTGTGGATTGGACTCATTTTTTCGAGGACTGCAGTTCATGTTACATGTGTTTCTGGTTACTCCTTTTTTTTATTGCTTTTTTGTACAATTTTCATCAGGCTAGACTGGCTCGGCAGCCTGTAGTCAACAAATGACACAGTGCTAAGTTGAACTGAACTAAACTGAACATTCCTAGACTGTTTCAAGGACTCTGCGGTTTGATGTTTAATATTCTGTGTGTTACCAGCTAGTTTTTTTGCCATTTACATGATTTGTTCTTTTTTGTGCGTCGGGTGTTTGATGTTTTTGTTGTATGGGTTCCTTGGTGTTTCTTTGTTTCATAGCTGTCTGTGGAAGGACGCATATCAGGGTTGTATACTGCTTGTGTACTTTGATAATAAATTAATTTCGTATCTATGAACATCAAAGTTGTTTGCCGAAAGTTTGAGTGTATGTAACCAGAAAAGTTGCGGCCTTCTATATATTGGCGAGACCCGACGCAGACTGGGAGATCGCTTCGCTGAACACCTACACTCTATCCACCAGAGAAAGCAGGATCTCCCAGTGACCACACATTTTGATTCCACGTCCCATTCCCATTCTGATATGTCTATCCACGGCCTCCTCTACTGTAAAGATCAAGCCACACTCAGGTTGGAGGAACAACACCTTATATTCCGTCTGGGTAGCCTCCAACCTGATGGCATGAACATTGGCTTCTCAAACTTCTGCTAATGCCCCACCTCCCTCTCGTACCCCATCCGTTATTTATTTATTTATATACACACATTCTTTTTCTCTCTTTCCTTTTTCTCCCTCTGTCCCTCTCACTATACCCCTTGCCCATCCTCTGGTTTTTTTCCCCCCCTCCCCTTTTCTTTCTCCCTAGGCCTCCTGTCCCATGGTCCTCTCATATCCCTTTTGCCAATCACCTGTCCAGCTCTTGGCTCCATCCCTCCTCCTCCTGTCTTCTCCTATCATTTTGGATCTCCCCTCCCCCTCCCACTTTCAAACCTCTTACTAGCTCTTCTTTCAGTTAGTCCTGACGAAGTGTCTCGTCCTGAAACGTCGACTGTACCTCTTCCTAGAGATGCTGCCTGGCCTGCTGCGTTCACCAGCAACTTTGATGTGTGTTGCTTTCTTTAACTTAAGCCTGCTTCTTGGTGGTTGAGCATTATCCTCCAACAATGGAAGTTCAGCATCAGCCAATATCTTTTTTGTACTCTCAGAGTATATTTAAGACTTATTTCATTGTACAGGATGTAACTTTGTAACACTAACAACAAGGGAAGTGGCCTGGGCTAACAGGGAGGTATTCATTCTTCTGATTTATTGTGAGAACGTTGGCAATTGGATTCAAGGTTCATGTTTATTTGCCACGTGTATATTGAAACATACAGTGAAGTGTGTCATTTGTGTTATCAACCACATGAAAGTCTTCAGTCACACAATAAACTTCCAAGAGAGTCCCAGAGAATCTCACTCCCCTGACACAATGTTTTATACTACTTCAGCACAAAGATAACAATAAACAAATAGTTTCAGTTGCTATAATCACTAACTTAACTTGGAGCATTTTGAATATAGTCAGATAAATTGACAGAGTTACACATTCACAATGGTAACACATCCCAACACCTTAAGCCTGATTTATACTTGTGCGTATGGCCTACGCTGTAGGCCTGATTTATACTTCTGCGTAGCCCTATGCCGTAGCGAGCATGTGTTGTTGTGTCTGCGTCGCTCTACAATTCACCACCAAAACGCTAGTTGGCGGTGGGGTTTCTATGCCACTGTGTTGAGTTTCTTCGTGAGAGACAATGAGGAAATGCATTTCAAATATTTTCAGATGTCGGCAGGTAGATTTGATGATTTGGTTCATCATCTCCAACCATTTATTTCGCATCAGTGTACGGACGTGGCAGAGAAAAGCAACCAGAAATACGTAGGAGGAAATGTGATGCTACCAAGTGGACCAATCAGTATTTGCGGTCTGCTTCGTTGCGACGTGTGAGTTACTTTTTTGGGGAGGTGCACGTCACCCTACGGCATAGGGTATGCGGTACCTGCAGCATACATTTGACGCAGAAGTATAAATCAGGCTTTAACAGTGTTTGCTGAGCAAAGGGGTCTTGGGATTCAAGTTCATAGCTCCCTGAAAGTAGTTATGCAGGATGAGAGGGTGGTTAAGGCATATGGCATGCTTGCCTTTATTAATTGAGGCACTGAGTTCAAAAGTTAGGAAATTATCGTGCAGCTTTATAAAACTAATTAAGCCACATATGGAGTATTGCATACAGTTCTGGTCTCCCCATTATAAGAAAGGTGTTGAGGTTTTGGAGAGGATGCAGAAGAGGTTTACCAATCCTGGATTAGAGAGCATGTTGTTTAACGAGAGGATTTTCCCTTTCATTTAAAACTTCGTAACCCCAAAGTTTCAATCCTATTCTTAATACACAAACACTAATTCTCCAGAATGAACACATATGCACCCCTCTAGCGTCCTGAATGGTCACTAACTACTTTTTGCAAATCAAATCAAGTCAAGTCAAGTCATTCTTTATTGTCATTTCGACCATAACTGCTGGTACAGTACACAGTAAAAACGAGACAATGTTTTTCAGGACCATGGTGCTACATGAAACAATACAAAAACTACACTGAACTACGTAAAAACAACACAAAAACTATAGTAGACTACAGACCTATCCAGAACTGCATTAAGTGCACAAAACAATGCAGGCATTACAATAAATAATAAACAAGACAATAGGCACAGTAGAGGGCAGTAGGTTGGTGTCAGTCCAGGCACTGGGTATTGAGGAGTCTGATGGCTTGGGGGAAGAAACTGTTACGTAGTCTGGTCGTGAGAGTCCGAATGCTTCGGTGCCTTTTGCCAGATGGCAGGAGGGAGAAGAGTTTGTATGAGGGGTGCGTGGGGTCCTTCATAATGCTGTTTGCTTTGCGGATGCAGCGTGTGGTGTAAGTGTCTGTAATGGCGGGAAGAGAGACCCCGATGATCTTCTCAGCTGACCTCACTATCTGCTGCAGGGTCTTGTGATCTGAGATGGTGCAATTTCCGAACCAGGCAGTGATGCAGCTGCTCAAGATGCTCTCAATACAACCACTGTAGAATGCGATGAGGATGCGGGGTTGGGAGGTGGACTTTTCTCAGCCTTCGCAGAAAGTAGAGACGCTGCTGGGCTTTCTTTGCTATGGAGCTGGTGTTGAGGGACCAGGTGTGATTCTTCACCAGGAGAACACCAAGAAATTTGGTGCTCTTAACAATTTTTACGGAGGAGTCGTCATTGTTCAGGGGAGAGTGGTCACTCCATATTGTCCTGAAGTCAACATCCATCTCTTTTGTTTTGTTCACATTCAGAGACAGGTTGTTGGCTCTGCACCAGTCCGATAGCCGCTGCACCTTCTCTCTGTATGCTGGCTCATCGTTCTTGCTGATGAGACCCACCACGGTCGTGTCATCGGCGAACTTAATGATGTGGTTTGAGCTGTGTGTTGCAGCACAGTCGTGGGTCAGCAGAGTGAACAGCAGTGGACCGAGCACACAGCCCTGGGGGGGCCCGTGCTCAGTGTGATGGTGTTGGAGATACTGCTTCCAATCCGGACTGACTGAGGTCTCCCAGTCAGAAAGTCTAGGATCCAGTTGCAGAGGGAGGTGTTCAAGCCCAGTAGGCTCAGCTTTCCAATCAGTTTCTGAGGAATGATTGTGTTGAATGTTGAACTGAAGTCTATGAACAGCATTCGAACGTACGTGTCTTTTTTGTCCAGGTGGGTTAGCGCCAGATAGACTGTGATGGCAATGGCGTCGTCTGTTGAACAGTTGGAACGGTATGCGAACTGCAGGGGGTCTTGCAGGGAGGTGAGGGGGGTAGCAGTGTCTTGATGTGCCTCATGACAAGCCTCTTGAAACACTTCATGATGATGGATGTGAGTGCAACGGAACGGTAGTCATTGAGGCAGGACACTGAAGACACTGAAATAGTGGCCTGTCTCATCGAACTGCTCAATAATGTCTGATAGCTTGGTCCCTTGTATGTAAATCAGTAGGAACAGGAGCCCAAGAGAATCTTAGGCTACATTCACAGTAGACTGGATAATTTTGAAAATGCCGGTTTCGAGTAAAAACGATAGGCGCCCACACCAGGTGTTTTTGAAAATACCACCATCTACATTAAAACGGGTATTTGGGCGAATCTCCTTCTACTGGGCATGCACAGGACACATCTACAGAATTCACCCGCTTCGACGAGTACACCCGACTCAGACAGTTTGGACCAAGCAACAGGTGATGGCCGCAACATGTTTGGTGTGGAATCTTGCCGTGAAAGACTTGGTGCGCGTTTGTCCAGTTACAGACTAGAAAAACTTAAAAGGAATTTGCCAAATGACGGGACAGCTGTTGGCTCTCGCGCAAGAGGACTTGAAACTAAAAAAACAAATTCTGGAGCGTGAGGGAGCAACCAACAGGGAGTTCACGGACAGTATGACCCGGCTGACGACGAACATTGAAAAACTGACTAACTCTGTTGCAGAGGGATTTGCAATGATGAGGAATATGATGGCTCCCCCCCGGTACTTCTCACCACCACGATACCAGCCTCACAGCCACTACGATAGCTACACATACAGACACACAAACCCCCGGGTGGCCCCACCAACATCTTCCCCACTCCCACAGAGTGGTCACCCTGGAAACATTTCCTACAGCCGTAGTCTCTTCACCAATGAAAGGGACAACAGCTACAACTAAATACAATAAGGCTTGTTACTGGGCAAAAGTGAAATTTGCTGTTACCTCATTTGTTTGCCTTTATTTTTGCCATGTCTTTGTGTATTATTTTGCTGTATTTAACATGTGCAATAAAACGAGTTACTGGGCAAAAGTGATTTTATTTTTACCTGAGTAAAAGTGAAACTTACAATTTTCCTTTTTTGGCCTTAACGTTTTCACATCTATGCCAAACATAAGCTGTTACTTAAAAATGACATTTTGGAAGTAGTGACAATTGCATCTATTGAATGTTTGCACAAGCAATACATTAATAAAGCACCTTGTTAAATGTATAAAACATGTCTGCATCAGTGCTACCTTGTATTTCCATACAATGTTACATTAGGCTGTTACACATCAATTGTCAGAGAAATACTTGTATGGAGGTAAACCTCCACCTCCATACAAGCAAGGACAGAAAACAGGGCAAAGTGAATATAATTATTTATT
Source organism: Mobula birostris (assembly GCF_030028105.1). Classification (NCBI taxonomy): domain Eukaryota; kingdom Metazoa; phylum Chordata; class Chondrichthyes; order Myliobatiformes; family Myliobatidae; genus Mobula; species Mobula birostris. The sequence continues at coordinate 31,172,799 of NC_092378.1, read as the reverse complement.
CAGTATTCAGCAAGTTATGGGTCAAAGTATTTGGTGAGTACATTTCTAACTCTTCTGGCTTCAGTCTTATTGCCGTCTGTTCTGAAATTGTTAGGTTGTGTGGGGGGTTGAAATTAACTAGATTCGTGGTTGCCAACCTTTTTAAGCCCAAGATCCCCTACCTCGGCCTTAGTGAAAGTCAAGATCGACCTACTAAATCGTTTTGTCATACGCATGCGCACTGGACAGAAAAGACTAGAAGTAAAACCCCGCAACCCGGAAACAACCTCTCTTTACAAACGGCTTTCCGTAGCGGGAGTACTGCTATATTACCATTATCTTTATTAGTATTACTTATTTTTATAGTGCTCACATTACAACACCTTTAATCCTATGTTTCATTATTTAATTTTATTTCAACACGAAAAATAAATGAATAAAAATTGACTGTTGCACTCAGTGTGATGACTGGGGCTGCATACTTCCTGCTAGTTCCCTGAAATTTGGCTCATGACTACAGACAGCCAGTCTGAGACACTCTGTGAGGTGTCTGTCAGTAAGACAGCTCCTATACTTAGATTTCATAATTTTCATCTGTGTTGCAGCACAGCGCCCTTGCAAACCTCCTGACAGACTGAATATTGGAATGGAGAGTTTCCTTTGTTAGACTGAATAGTGAATCTGCCATGTTCTTCAGGTGTTTTGTATTGGTAAGCTGTTACTGAGACACTAGTATAAGTTTCAGAGGTACGCAAGATAATGACATCACTGTTTTTTGTTTCCCAGTTATTTACATTTGGGGAATGTTGGAATTTAAAGGGGGAGAAGTGTTATAATGTAAACATTATAAAGATAAGTTAATACAAATTAGGATAATGGTAATATAGCAATACTCCCACTACGCGGCTGCGGAAAGCTGTTTGTAAAGAGAGGTTGCTTCTGGGTTGTGGGGTTTTACTTCCTGTCTTTACTACTGCAGTGCATGGCGGGGGAGCTACACACACATGCGCACTGGGCAGAAAGAACGAAACTAAAACCCCACGACTGGGAAACAATCTCTCTTTACAAACAGCTTTCAGTAGCTGGAGTATTGCTATATTACCATTATCCTAATTAGTATTACTTATTTTTATAATGCTCACGTTACAACAGTATTTGTGTATTTATTTATTTTTCATTTTTTTCGGGATCTACTGGGAAAGTCTCAGTGATCGACCGGTTGGCAACCACTAACATAGATGATAAAGTAAACAACACATGCATGAAGCCGTCTGCCATTGTTGTGGTGTTGGAGGTTGTGTTCAAGAAAACAATGAAATGCTGCGCTGCCGCCACCATCTGTTCTGGCACGTCTTGACAGCGTTTTTAAAAAGAGCCGGTTACCCTGTACACACTACACCAGCCATTAGGCGTTTTCAGATTTATTCACTCTGGAGAGCGTTTTTGACAAGCTCCATTTTCGGGCGAGGAAAACGCCGTTTCAGTATGGACGGAGGGTCAAAATGAAGAGAAAAAGCTTCGGTTACGGATTTATCCGGTCTAGTGTGGACGTAGCCTTATTCTCCTGACAGGATGTTTTATACTGCAACACAAAAGATAACAATTAACTACAGTTTCAGCAGCTATGATCACCTACTAAACTTTAACTTTAACACTTTAGTATTTAACAGTTTGAATATAGTCAGGCAAGTTTTCAGAATTATATATTCCCAATGGTAGCACATCCTACCGAACTAGCAGATCCCCTTTGAATATTCAGTGCTGGTGTCTGTTCCAAAAGCCTCTGAGTGCAGACTGTAGACCCTCAAAACATAAATTTTGTTGAAGGTTGGTGCCACGAATATACAACTAACCAGAAGGTTGAGTAACGAAACAGTCTTAAACTGTGCCTTAACAAGAGATACTCCTTTAACAATTTGCTAATTGCAGGAACATTCATCTATTATCTTTCCTTATGTAGTTTCAATGGGACGGAAAGCCACAAAGTGTCAGTTGGAAATTAAATTGTGTGCAGTTTTTATTTCCTGAAGACTAGTTTTTGTTCTGGTTAGTCCATAATTATGCTTTCCAAGACCGTTCACCCTACCCCCAAACAATGATCCCTAACAATATCCACTCAGGTACATTTAAAATGTTGGGTTTGGTGTCAGCACACTTACTAGTTAAGAGTTGGTCTGCACTTTACAGTCACTGGTTTTAGCCAGAATTGAGATAACTGAAATGGATAAGCATGTGCATGCATCATCGTTACGCTTGCAAAGGTAAATCTGTTATCAACCCAGCAGATGACTTTTGGTCTTTGAACACATAGTCACCAAGGCAGGCATGGAAGTTAAAACAGCTCTTTACAGGAAAAATAGATTACTTCATTGGATCATTCTGTTTTAATTGTGCAACTCAATATCCAGAGAAAATCTACTGCAAAATTTGAAAGAATTAATGGATTATTGAAAATAAGCAACCTGACTTGCTGACTGTGCAAGAAACCCTGGAGGTTGTTTCTAGAACTGGTGCAAGGTCTGTGGTCAGATACGGTTTCACAGAACAGCCCTAATCATGGTTTTACCTCTTGTGTTGGGATGGGCACAGAGGCTCGCAGTCACCATAATTGGCAAGATAGCCCTGATGAATGTATGGAATGCTGCAGAAATTTGCCATGGATATGAGCAAAGTGAACTTTAAATTAATTGAGTGTTTGGAGAGCTTTGTATAATAATGGTTCCAAAGAACAAAAAACTGAAGTGTTAAAATGTTGACAGGTGAAAGTAAAAATTGTAATGGTAGTGTGAAAGGAGGATTTGTTGGATATGAAACCAATCTTGTAAAAATGGGTTAGGGGAAGTTCAGGAAGGGTGGTAATGCAGGTAGAAATTTACAGAACTAGCCAAGATCATTAGGACCTTGAAGGTGAAAATAAGAACAGTTGAAAATATTTAATTAGTTTCTGAGCTGTCTGCAAGTATAAAATCCACTTCTTGAAACCAGGTTTAATTGTGCAGTATTCTACCAAGAAAATGAAAATATATTTTGCATAATAAAAGTGACATGCACAAAAAATGCCATAACATGAGAGTTATATGATTAAATATTTTATATGCTCACAAAAGAATGTTTCAAGCAGTTAACAGTAAAATTATTTCAGTCTTGAGCTTAATTCTAATTTTATTATTTTTTTTCTGCTGTTTTCTCCAATGTTTTGGTATTTTTGTTTTGATCCATAGATCTACTGTGTTGTTTAGTGTACAATTCTGTGTTTGTAATTGATGACAATATTTGGAGACGGGTTGCACAGATGCAGGCTGTTTTACAATAAAGAGAGTATGTTCAACAATATAATGCACAGTACACTATATGCAAATTAACAGTGGCATTAGAAGTGTAAATCATCTGCTTTGACCTTGGTGTTTAAATTGAGAGAGAATTAAAGACAACTTTTGTTTTAAAAGCCAATATAAAAGTAAGTCATTGCTTTCTGGCTTGTGTCTTTTTCTCAGTTTTCTGTGCTAAACCCACTGTCTACATTTTGTATCTCAGAACTAGCAGTTAAATTTGAAAATTAACAAAAAGTTACTTCTGGTTTAAGGTGGCGCAGGAGAACCTCAGTGACTTCTGGCTGGTGACCAATGAAACAAGAATAGCAACTAAATACTTTGTTATCCACACTTTTTCTGGCAAATGATCATTGCAAGTAATAGTCTGTAACTTCCCTTTGGAGTTGAAGGCAATTGGATGTGGCAGAACTGAGGCAATGCAAGGCAAGGTGGCCTTGAGTGTGAAAGAGCGTGAAAGGTCGGACACAGGCCGCAGGGTCCAGGCCCCAGAGCGTATCAACGCAAGTGGACGTGGTGTTGGGATGGAGATTTATTGATCAAATCGAGGGCAGCGAGGTTCGGCATATCCAAGCAGCAGAACCCACTGCTCATACAGAGGTTTAAGCGCCGGGCCAGATTGAAAAATTCAGAGTGGCAAGGATCGAGCTGGTTGAGATTGCTGCTTGAAGCGGCAGAGCATGATGTGTGGATGGAGAGTTAAACACTGAGCCAAATTGAAAAGGTCAAGGTATTGGGGCCTGAGGCGAGGTACAGGGCAATTAAGATTACTGCTGTACAGCGTTTACTTGGCTCTGCGCTGAACTGTGGGTTGCAGACTTCAGTTCAGAAAAGCTACTTGCTTGCAGTTACTGTTTGCATGTTTTTTTTTAATACACATTGGGTGTTCGACAGTCTTTTATGCGTTATTTTATTTTATTTTCTTATGGACATGATGCGTTTTTTTAATTCTCTGCACATTGAGTATTCAACAGTCTTTTTTTCATATATGGGGTTTGCTTTAGGGTTTCTCTGTTTTGTGGCTTCCTGTTAGGAGATGAATCTCAAAGTTGTATACATACTTTGATAACTAATGTATTTTGAACTTTGAACTTAATGGATTCTGGTATTTGGTCACTGTTAGTGGATCAATAAACATTGATATAAGATGTCATGTTTTGATTTAGGTTGAATACAACAAAATATCTAAGGTAATATGTTAAATATTACATAGAAATCACTTTTATGTAATTTAACTATGGTGTTTCCAAATGAAGCACATTTTTCTTTTGGGTGAAGCACTGACACAGTCGTGCACAATTGCCTGTCACCTGTGAGCCACCTTTGCTTGCAACTGATTCATATGATAAGTAGCTGCCTTTATTGATTTGCACTCCCAAGCCTGCCAGCTGCTCAGTGGCAGAGTTTTGTATGGGATGGTTGAACAGTGATAGAGCAAGCTTTCTCCACAAGGTAGTTAAAAGCATTTAGGAATATTTGTATCTATTCAAAAACAGTTAAAATTAAACAAATAATTTTACAAATTATTTAAAATCTAAAACCCATAGAATATCTAAGAATGTTTTAAAATATGTTTAATTAAATTAGTTCAAAAATATAGAAATTGCTAGAAATGTAGCAACTCTTGCATTATGTCTTTCCTTGTCTTCATGAAGTTATCACAAATTAATTTTCCATTTCTGAATTCTATGAGGAATCTGAAGTCAGTGCACATTCTGGAAGCAGTTTATGAAAAGCAACTAGCATGTTTAAGACTTGCATATTCACTTAGGTTTCCAGAAGGGATGAAGTAACTCACACCAATAGGGAAATCTACTCATAGAGCCAAAGAATGTGGCTAAAGTATTAAATTAGTACTTTACATTACACTTGTCTTGCAAAGAGAGCTGTTACGGGCTGTAAATGATAGAGGATATTAAAAGACTGGCTGCATTTAAAGTAGATAGATTGCCTGGTTAAGTTATAAGACCATAGGATATAGGAGCAGAAGTAAACCATTCAGCCCTTCGAGTCTGCTCTGCCATTCATTCGTGGGCTGATCCAATTCTTCCAGTCCTCCCCACTCCCCTGCCTTCACCCCATACTCTTTGATGCCTTGGCTAGTCAAGAACCTGTCTATCTCTGCCTTAAATACACTCAATGACCTGACCTCCACAGCCACTCGTGGCAACAGATTCCACAGATTTACCACCCCCTGACTAAAGTAATTTCTCTGCATCTCAGTTCTAAAAGGATGTCCTTCAATCCTGAAGTTGTGCCCTCTTGTTTTAGAATCCCCTACCATGGGAAATAACTTTGCCATATCTAATCTGTTCAGGTCTTTTAATATCGAAATGTTTCTATGAGATCCCCCCTCATTTTCCTGAACTCCAGGGAATACAGCCCAAGAGTAGTCAGACGTTCCTCATACGGTAATTTTATCCCTGGAATCATTCTTGTGAATCTTTTCTGAACCCTCTTCAATGTCAGGTTACATCCCAAGCTACTGAGAGTAACAGAGAAAATTGCAGAGAGTCGCCATATTGTTCCAAACATCTGTATTTGCATAGGAAGTGCTTATTGACTGGAAAATTGCAAATATTGCACCTCTGTTAGAAAGAGATAGCAAAGATAAACCCAGTACAGGTTTCCCCCGCCATCCGAAGGTAGAGCGTTCCAATGAAACGGTTTGTAAGCCGAAATGTCGTAAAGTGAAGAAGCAATTACCATTTATTAATATGGGAAAATTTTTTGTGAGCAGCCGTTTGCAAGATGAGTTCTAAGGTATTGGAAAAGCCTGAAAGAGCTCGTAAGGGTGTTACACTTAGTGTAAAACTAGACATAATTAAGCATTTCGATCGTGGTGAACAAAGTAAGGACAATGTGAGTTTGGCTTGTGGAAGCTGACGAACGTGATGTTGAAGAGGTTTTGGCATCCCATAACCAAGAACTGAATTAATCCCCTCAGGTTCAAGAGCCTGTTAGTTGAGGCGTATTAACAGTTCCTGAACCTGGTGGTGTGAGTCCTGAGGCTCCTGTAGCTTCTTCCTGATGGCAGCAGCAAGAAGAGAGCATGACTTGGGTGGTGGGGGTCTCTGATGATGGATGCTGCTTTCCTCGACACCACTCCATGTAGATGTGCTCTGTGGTGGGGAGGGTCTTACCCATGAAGGACAAGGCCATATCCTCTTCTTTTTGTAGTGTTTTCCATTTGAGGGCATTGGCGTTTCTATATCAGGCGTTGATGCAGCCAGTCAATATACTGTCCACCACACGTTATAGAAGTTTGTCTAAATTTTAGATGTCATGCCATATCTTCACTAACCTCTAAAGAAGTAGAGGTGCTGCAATGCTTTCTTAATAATTGCACTTGCATGCTGGGCCCAGAATAGGTCCTCTGAAATGATAAGACTGGGGAATTTAAAGTTGCTGACCCTCTCTACCTCTGATTCCACCCCCACCGATGAGGACTAGCTCATGGACCTCTGGTTTCCTCCTCCTGAAGACAATAATCTGCTCCTTGGTCTTGCTGACAATGAGTTAGATATTATTATTGTGGCACCACTCAGCCAGATTTTCAATCTCTCTCCCATATACTGATTTGTCACCACCTTTGGTTCTGCTTATGACAATGGTGTTGTCAGCAAACTTGAATTGGCATTGGAGCTGTGCTTAGTCACACAGTCATAAGTGTAAAGCGAGTAGAGCAGGGAGGTAAGTACTCAGCCTTGTGGTACACCTGTGCTGATGGAGATTGTGGAGGAGACGATGCCAATCTGAACTGACTAGGGTCTGCATGTGAGGAAATTGAGGATCCAAATGCACAAGCAGGTATCAAGGCCAAAGTCTTGAAGCTTATAGATTAGTTTTGAGGGGATGATAGCATTGAATGCGGAACTGTAGTTGATAAAGAACATCCTGATGTATGCCTTTTTGCTGTCCAGGTGTTTCAGAGTTGAGTGACGATCTAATGAAATGGCATCTGCTGTGGATCTTTTGTGCCAGTAGGCAGATTAAAGTGGATCCAAGTTGCTTCTTGGACAGGAGTTGGTATGTTTCATCGCCAACCTTTCAAAACACTTCCATCACTGTTGGATGTGAGTGCTACTGGATGATAGTTATGAAGAATGCAGACTGGTAGAAGTGTGAGGGACTGGGAGCTTGAAATGAGGGTGACTGACAAAAAGAACCAAAGGCGATGTGAATTTTTTTGTGTGCGCATTGAGTGGATAAACCCTAGAATGCACTGCCAGGATTAGTAATGGAGACTGGTTTAATTACAGCATTCTAAATGGAGTAATATAAGTGTCTGAAAGAAAATAAATTGCAGGATTATGGGAGATACTGTAAATGGGGTAAGCAAGATTCCTCTAACATGGAACAGGTAGACTTGATGGACTAAATGGCTTTTTGTATTAAAACCTTTGTGTAATTCTGAACACGTCTGCAACCTTTGTGGGAAAAATGCCTTGCAGAACTGTGGGCAATTTCCTCATTTAAAATACCTGACATTATTACTGTTGAGCATCTTCTTACTACTTTTTATGAGAACATGCAACTGAGGGTTGTTGTAACTGATTAAAGTACAAAGTAGCCTAAAGGGCAATGGTTAATAATTGGCTTAAATTCAACTTTGCAGGCATGCTTTGACTGTTCAGCGAAGAATCCTAGCTGGGCGAGTATTTCCTATGGCGTTTTTCTTTGTATTGACTGCTCTGGGACGCATCGATCACTTGGTGTTCATTTGAGTTTCATCAGGTACTATAGCTTCCAAGATGAACATAATGCTAAATATATAAAAATGTCTAAGTCTCTTGGGGATACCTAGGTGTACTGGTGTACAAATAAAATGCTTTACAGTCAAATATTTACAAAAAATGGTTGAAAAAATTGTATCTCCTTTATTATTGGTAAAATTTCAGTTATTACTCAAAGGCATTAAAAACTTGACTAGGTAACTTTGAAATTGAAATTTAGTAAATTTTCTTAATGTTCTATGTATGAGAATACTGATTTGCACGATTCTGGATAAATATCTGTTGTAATGTTTTTGATACATTTGAGTGTAATAGGTGCTTATAATTATAGCATTTTTGAAGTTTCATTTGGAGGTATGGTCTAGTAGGTATTATATATTTAGGATAAGGATATGTTATTCATTGATAATGGAAAACACTAGAACTTGAGCAACCAGGTAATAATGAATTAGAACTTTGATGGCAGAAGTTGATGTTGAGGAATCAGGTTAACTATGTTGGAGATATGAGAGCTTATGATTGAGCAATGTGAGAATATTCCTCAACCTCTGAATTTTACATATAAATTTATGGTTCTTTCAAAGGAAACAATTTAATCTATTAGTATTTAACCATATTTTAAATATATTTTGTTTCTATACTGAGCAAACATTTGTGCAGAGTCAAGAGCAAAGTGCAAAAATATCCTATGAGGGAATATTTGAATTATTAGTTATTAAGATGATGGAATTATCAGTTATTATAAATAGAATATGATTAAATGGCTGAAATAATCTTTTTTATTATTTGTTGAAATCATAGGAAAATATGAAGATCAAAGATGTCAGTGGGATTTAATAATATGGAACATGATGGCCTAAATTAGGGAAAATCAGTGGTGCAATCTTCCACATCTGGAATGAAAGGCTTCACATAAAACTTTTAACTAGTTTGTTTCGTTCATGGATGCATTCACTTTTTATTTAATAACAGATTTTTAATTTCTGTATGGATGCACAGTCTGATAATTTTACTTCATAATGTTGCTCTTATTTTCTAAAATTGGAGAACAAAATGTTTATATTTATAAATGTTCACATAGGAACTCAGTGATCACAGCTGGTGATTTTAACAAAGAATGGTGGAAAAGCCATTTCTCAGCAGCTTTGAAGTTTTTCCTATTCTGATTGTTCTTGCAGGTCCACTGAATTGGATTCTAATTGGTCCTGGTTTCAACTGAGATGTATGCAAGTTGGTGGAAATGCAAATGCTGTAAGTTTTAAATTCTGCCAGTAGTTCTAACTGGCAATTTGTGTCAATTCAATTAACATTTGTCTTCTGTACGTTTGCAGTTTTTTTATTTTATAAAAAGATAAAAGTAACACACAAAACTGCTTAACCTGAAGTGTGTTTTTAATCCCTTTGTAGAGGGAAGAAGTAATTAAGTAGTGTAGATATAATTATGAGTATTCACAAAAGCAAAAAAAAACTGCACATGGTCAGAGTATGAAATAAAAATAAAATACTGAAAAACTTAGTAGGTTAGATAACTGCTATGGAAGCAGGAACAATTAATGTTTCAGTCAATGATGAACATTGATCTGAAATACTCATTCTTTTTTAACTCTCTACAGATAATTCCTAACCAGTTTTGTTTTTTTTAATTATAAGGAGTCAGACATTAATTGACTAACACATGGAAAACCTCTGGAATTAGATCATCATCAGTTTATGAATAGCAATGAACGGATTGTATGTTAATTGTGATGGCCAGGTTCTTAAGTTGCATTTCTGTGGTCATGTGGTACCCTCATCAAATCACAAGGAACACAACCAAAGCAGCAAAACAGATCATTGTTCTACAGGGTTCTTTTTGCTTTTTTTGAAAATTGTACTTCCCATTAAGGATACTTGTCTGAAACATGAGTGATAATTTTGTATGCTGATAGTGTTACTTGCATGTGTAATTGCTGTATAAACAAATCATGAGAACTAAAATACAAGGTGTAAAAGTACAGTAAATATTGTTCAGCTGCAAAAATGTCTTTCCTTTTGTAACTGTCTACACTAAGTAGTATTCAATCCAATAAGCTTTGAATTTTTTTTGCAATACCTTTTGTATTTTCTCAAGCCAAGGAGTATGGCACTAACTTTCAGTGCTTCTGCTTTATGTAATTACAAGCTGCAGAAGTGCTTGCATGAAAGCTACTAAGTGCTTTGGAAAATAAAGTCCATACATATCTTGTCCCTTTAACTTCCATTACCTCTAGATTACACAAGGAAGAATAACATTTAATTTCCTTTCAATAGCATGCTTTCTTCTGTCAACATGGTTGCAGCACTAATGACACCAATGCAAAATACAATAGCCGTGCTGCCCTACTTTACAGAGAGAAACTCAGAACACTGGCAATTGCCGCAACAAGAAAATTTGGAACAGAGGTAAGCTTGATAAATGTGAGATATTTTTATTAAAGAGTGTTTAAGTTTGACCATTCCAGCTAAGATAATTGTTTCAGGTCACTTAAAAAAAATCTTTTAAGAAGTACTTCATTTTTTTCCTCGTAACAGTGTCAGACAAGGTGGAATGTATAAATATTGGATTTCCTTAGCAATTTGTAAGCAAGATTCTTAAAGCACATCAAATTCACACTCTATTGAATTGAATTAACTTTATTTCTTACATCCCTCACATGAATGAGGAGTAAAAACCTTTACATTACGTCTCTGTCGAAATGTGCAATTTATAGTAATTTGTAATAAATAGTATGTACAACAGGACAGTCAGTATAGCATAGAAATACAATTGTATCAGCATGAATTAATCAATCTGTTGGCCTGGTGAAAGAAGCTGTCCCGGAGCCTGTTGGTTCTGGCTTTAATGCTGCGATACTGTTTCCCAGATGGCAGCGGCTGGAACAGTTTGTGGCTGGGGTGGACTGGGTCCCCAATGATCCTTTGGGCCCTTTTTATGCATCTGTTTCTGCAAGTGTCCTAAGTAATGGGAGTTCACATTACAGATGCGCTGGGCTGTCCGCATCACTCTCTGCAGAGTTCTGCGATTGAGGGAAGTACAGTTCCCATACCAGGCAGTGATGCAGCCAGTCAGGATGCTTTCAATTGACCCCTGTAGAAAGTCCTTAGGATCTGGGGACTCACGCCAAGCTTCTTCAACCGGCTGAGGTGAAAGAGGTGTTGTACTTTTTTCACCACTCAGCCGGTATGTACAGATCACGTAAGATCCTCTGTGATGTGTATGCTGAGGAACTTAAAGTTGCTCACTCTCTCAACCCCAGAACCATTGATGTCAATAGGGATTGGCTTGTCTCCATTCCTCCAGCTCCTTTATTTTTGTGACATTGAGGGAGAGGTTGTTTTCTTGACGCCACTGTGTCAGGGTGATGACTTCTTGTCTGTAGGCTGCTTCGTTATTATTTGAGATTAAGCCAATCAGTGTAGTGTCATCAGCAAATTTAATTAGCAGATTGGAGCTGTGGGTGGTAACACAGTCTTGGGTATACAGAGAGTAAAGGAGGGGGCTAATATCAAAATAAAATGGTCTGAGAATAGAGACTCCAAGAAGTCTCTACAAGTGCTTCCCAGGTTACGAACAACCACTGTATGGACAACCCATGCACATGAATGAGTGTTAGGGAGCCCTCCCCCCCCCAAAAAAAAAGTAACTAATTTCAGCATTTGGGTCTGTGTTGGAATGAGCAGAGGTGGGAATGTTGAGTAGACTCACTCTGAATCAGTGAGGCTGGCTGGTGGCCACTCTTCTTTGTTCATTTCTGATTTACAAATAGTTCAGGTTATGAACTGTTCTCAGGAACAGAATTCTGTATAACCTGGGGGCTGCCGGTATTTTAGTTTGGAGTCAGACTGGGCCTTAACACACCTCTAGATTTATACTTCAAATTTTGACAGTATGGTGGAACTTGATTTTATGTTAAGTTAAACTGGCTGCAAATTATACACTTTAACTGTGGGTATTTAGAATGTAACATCTCTCAGATGACCTGAAAGATGATCAGCACATTGTAATTACTTTTCAAGTAGTTTCCCTCAATTTAACTTGTTTTTTTTTCTCTTTTTTAAGCTAAAATGCTTGTTTATCTTTTGGAATACAATTATTCCATAATACAGGCTATTCCATAATAGTGTAATCTATCTTTATAGTTGTTGACTTGCCTGCAGTATATTTTAGTAATTTTCTGATTTTTATTTTAAAATGAATCAGAATGAATTTATGAAGACTGGTTCCTGAACAAGGAAAACTGTCAAAGCTGGAAAATTGGGAGGAAAATTTCATTGTAATTAAGAGTCATGAAGGATTTGAATGCATAATTAATCAAAGTCTCCTTTTCACTTATTATGTGATTTAGCTGTGGATCGATGATTTTGGAAATCCACCTTTATCTCCTCAGAATAAAGATGAAGACTTCTTTGCCTCTCACACTACAGTAAGTTATGTGAAGGGTGGGGGTCTGCACTAATGGATGCCACATTTTTGAGGTGTTGCCTTTTGAAGATGGCCTTACTGGTGAAGAGGCTAGTGCCCATGATGGAGCTGGCTGAGTTTACAGCCATCTGTAGCTTTTTCCGATCCTCTGAAGTGACCCCTTCATACCTACCAGGCAGTGATGCAACCAGTTAGAATGCTGTCCATGGTACACCTGTAGAAATTTGCAGGAATCTGTTGTGACGTACCGAATCCCCTCAAACTCCTAATGAAACATAGCAGTTGATGTGCCACCTTCTTAATTGCACCAATGCGTTGAGCCCAGGACAGATCTTGAGATCTATCAAAGAATTTGAAACTGCTCACCCTTTCCACTGCTGAACCTCAGTGAGGACTGGTATGTGTTCCATTGACTTCCCCTTCCTGAAGTCCACAGTCAGTTTCTTGAGGATGAGTGCAAGGTTGTTGTTGCGACACACTCAACCTGCCTATCTATTTCGTTCCTGTACACTTCCTCGTCACCCTCTGGGATTGTCAAGACAATAGGATGCCATTGGCGAACTTGTAGATGGCACTTGCGCTGTGCCTAGCCACACAGTGGGTAGAGAGAGATTAGAGCAGTGGGCTGAGCACGTATTCTTAAGGCTCACGCAATCATAAGATAAGTAAAGTCAGTGTCTTCTCATAACAACACCTGTTGCATTAAGACCCTAATTACACTCAGTTGTATTGAATGTGTAGGTCTTACTTGCTTTCTCGATACCATGCCCCTGAAACAGACCTTCTATTTTCGGCTCTATTGTGGCAAGAAATTACTAGATGGAGAGAGGAAAAGATTCAGAGCTGTTCTCAAAATGTCTTTGGGGAAAAAATGTGGGATCCCTTGGAAATCCCTGGCCATTACTACTCAAAATGGAGAAGGAACATTCAGGTGGCATGGAGAAACTTGATGGAATTGGTGATCACCCAGAAGCCAGGTCTAATTAGCAGAAACTGTACATACCTTCAATCCCATCAAGCACCTCTGCCCCACTGAGGCAGAATCGCTGGCCTCAGCCACCCACAAGACACTTTAGACCCTGAGGTACTACCTAAGAAGAAGAGTTAATATGTAGATTGACCTGATCAAGATTTTTTCAATGCCTCTGTTCCTTCATTTCCAAAACAGATCAATCTCCCACCTTGTTTACAATTCTTCTTAGATTAACACCAGAGGGTTCACTTTAATGTAAGTTTTGAGTATCTTGAAACCAGATAAATGCAAACTAATATATAAATATATATGTATGAATACATATATATTTGAATTATATATGAATTAAAATCAGAATTGCCTGAATGAGTTATTTATTACAAATTATTTGGCTTCCTGTAATAGATTTTCATGAGCGCTTTGTGTTTAATTCCAGTCAGCCAGTGTTAAATCATCGGATCAGATCACTGACTCCACCCTTTCAGAATTGAGCTCTTCTGAGAAAACACAGCGGGCAGACAACAATGGTAAGGTTTGGGCTTGTCTTTTGGCAGAGTTAGAGATAATGAATCAGTGGCTTTGGTATATCTCTTTAAAATGTGAAAATAATTCTGAACTGAGACCAATTTATAGGGTCCTTTCTGCTCTTCTGGCTAGGTTAGTGAAATCAGCAGTTAAATCTGTTTCCTTTTGGTTATTAATGGCCTTAGTACATATTGGTTAAATTTGTCTGTTGAGCCAATGAGTTTCTAAAACATTAATCTTCACCTTCAGTGCATTTGGTGTGACTATCCTTTTAAGGACAAAAGAGCTTATCACCCAGAAAACATAAAATTCAAAATAAAAACAGGTGAAAGAGGTTACATTTTTAATAAAATTTTGACAACCCAAGACATAGAAACGTAGAAGATAGGTGCAGGAGTAGGCCATTCAGCCCTTCGAGCCTGCACCGCCATTCAGTATGATCATGGCTGATCATCCAACTCAGAACCCTGTACCAGCCTTCCCTCCATACCCCCTGATCCCTTTAGCCACAAGGGCCATATCTAACTCCCTCTTAAATATAGCCAATGAACTGGCCTCAACTGTTTCCTGTGGCAGAGAATTCCACAGGTTCACCACTCTCTGTGTGAAGAAGTTTTTCCTAATCTCGGTCCTAGAAGGTTTCCCCTTTATCCTCATACTGTGACCCCTCGTTCTGGACTTCCCCAACATCGGGAACAATCTTCCTGCATCTAACCTGTCCAATCCCTTTAGGATTTTATACGTTTCAATAAGATCCCCCCTCAATCTTCTAAATTCCAGAGAGTATAAGCCTAGTCGATCCAGTCTTTCATCATATGAAGGTCCTGCCATCCCAGGAATCAATCTGGTGAACCTTCTTTGTACTCCCTCTATGGCAAGAATGTCTTTCCTCAGATTAGGGGACCAAAACTGCACACAATACTCCAGGTGTGGTCTCACCAAGGCCTTGTACAACTGCAGTAGTACCTCCCTGCTCCTGTACTCAAATGCTCTTGCTATGAGTGCCAGCATATCATTCGCCTTTTTCACCGCCTGCTGTACCTGCATGCCCACTTTCAATGATGGATGTATAGTGACACCCAGGTCTCGTTGCACATCCCCTTTTCCTAATCGGCCACCATTCAGATAATAATCTGTATTCCTGTTTTTGCCACCAAAGTGGATAACCTCACATTTATCCACATTAAATTGCATCTGCCATGAATTTGCCCACTCACCTAACCTATCCAAGTCACCCTGCATCCTCTTAGCATCCTCCTCACAGCTAACACTGCTGCCCAGCTTCGTGTCATCCACAAACTTGGAGATGCTGCATTTAATTCCCTCATCTAAGTCTTTAATATATATTGTAAACAACTGGGGTCCCAGCACTGAGCCTTGCGGTACCCCACTAGTCACTGCCTGCCATTCTGAAAAGGTCCCGTTTATTCCCACTCTTTGCATCCTGTCTGCCAACCAATTCTCTATCCACATCAATACCTTACCCCCAGTACCGTGTGCTTTAAGTTTGCACACTAATCTCTTGTGTGGGACCTTGTCAAAAACCTTTTGAAAATCCAAATATACCACATTCACTGGTTCTCCCCTATCCACTCTACTAGTTACATCCTCAAAAAATTCTATGACATTTGTCAGACATGATTTTCCTTTCACAAGTCCATGCTGACTATGTCGGATGATTTCACCGCTTTCCAAATGTGCTGTTATCACATCTTTGATAACTGACTCTAGCGTTTTCCCCACCACCGATGTTAGGCTAACCGGTCTATAATTCCCTGGTTTCTCTCTCCCTCCTTTTTTAAAAAGCGGAGTTACATTAGCCACCCTCCAATCCTCAGGAACTAGTCCAGAATCTAAAGAGTTTTGAAAAATTATCACTAATGCATCCACTATTTCTTGGGCTGCTTCCTTAAGCACTCTGGGATGCAGACCATCTGGCCCTGGGGATTTATCTGCCTTTAATCCCTTCAATTTACCTATAAAACATCCTATTATCACAGAAGCAAGTAAATCCAATTGTGTTTGTTAAAACATTGAACTGGTTCTTTGTCTCCTTTCTTGACCTTCAGTTAGTCCTCTTGAAATTCAGACAAGATCATGAATGTACTTTGTGTAACCTAAGGTGATTGATCAGAATGTCACCACCAGTGATAGATAGTGAAGAAAATCCCCCAGAAAGAACTCTATTTTAATGTTACATTTTTTATATTTCTGATGGTGAACATTAGTGTGTTACTAAACTTTCATTGTATTGGTTCTTATGCACTTAAGAACTGTAAAACAATATCAAGGTAAGCATTAACTGTTAAAAAATCATCTATATAAATTAGTTCCTATTTCTTACATTGATGAAAATTTGTTCTGGCAATAAACTTCAACCATAGAGAATTTACATCTCTACTCATGGAGTCTTAAGAATGTTCTAAGTACAGTGCCATTAAAAAGTATTCACCCCATCGCCTTCAAAATTTTCATCTTTTATTGTTTTACAACATTGAATCACAGTGAATTTAATTTGGCTTTTTTTGACACGATCAGCGGAAAAAGACTTTTTTTGTCAAAATGAAAATAGATCTCTACAAAGTGATCTAAATTAATTACAAATATAAAACACAAAATAATTGATTGCATAAGTATTCACCCCCTTTAATGTGGCACATCAAATCATCGCTGGTGCAGCCAATGGGTTTTAGAAGTCACAGAATAGTTAAGGTGTCCGAGCTATATATAAACCCGTGTGCAGTCATCGTGTTTCAATTGACTGTAGTAAAAATGCACCTGTATCTTTAAGGTCCAACTGCTGGTGAGTCAGTATCCTGGTAAAAACCACACAATGAAGACAAAAAAAAACACTCCAAGCAACTCGGAGAAAAGGTTATTGAGAAGCACAAGTTAGGAAATGGACACAAGAAAATTTCCAAGTCACTAAATATCCCTTGGAGTACAATTACTGTAAGCCATCAAGAAATGGAAAGAATATGGCACAGCAGTAAATCTGCCTAGATCAGGCCGTCCTGAAAGACTGAGTGCAAGAAGGGGACTAGTGAGAGAGGTCACCAAGAGACCTAGACAATTCTGGAGGAGAGTTACAAGCTTCAGT
The DNA here is from genome assembly GCF_030028105.1 of Mobula birostris. Lineage (NCBI taxonomy): Eukaryota > Metazoa > Chordata > Chondrichthyes > Myliobatiformes > Myliobatidae > Mobula > Mobula birostris. The sequence continues at coordinate 31,155,716 of NC_092378.1, read as the reverse complement.
GGCTGAGATGGGAGAGACTGTGACTGTTGCCCTGGTGTTTCACCAGTTGCGGCTTTACGGGAGAGTGGCAAAGATAAAGCCACTGTTGAAGAAATCTCTTATGAAATCTTGGCTTGAGTTTGCCAGAAAGCGTGTAGGACACTCTGAATCAAATGGAAGCAGGTTCTATGGTCTGTTGAAACCAAATCGAGCTTTTTGGCCATCAAACTAAACGCTATGTTTGGCATAAGCCAAACACTGCACATCATCAAAAACACACCATCCCTAGCGTGAAGCATAGTGGTGGCTGCATCATGCTGTGGGGGTGCTTCACTGCAGCAGTCCCTGGAATGCTTGTGAAGTTAGAGGGTAAAATGAATGCAGCAAAGTACAGGAAAATCCTGGAGAAAAACCTGATGTAGTCTGCAAGAGTACTGCGACACTTCGGAGAAGATGTGTTTTCCAGCAAGACAATGACCCAAGCATAAAGCCAAAGCTACACAGGAGTGGCTTAAAAACAACAAAGTTAGTGTTCTGGAGTGGCCAAGTCAGAGTCCAGACCTCAATCCAATTGAGAATTTGTGGCTGGACATGAAAAGGACTGTTCACGTACAATCCCCATGCAATCTGACAGAACTTGAGCAGTTTTGTAAAGAAGAATGGGGGAAAAATTGCAGTGTCCAGATGTGCAAAGCTGATAGAAAATTATCCACACAGACTAAAGGCTGTAAATACTGCCAAAGGTGCATCTACTAAATACTGACTTGGTGGTGGTGAATACTTATACAATCAATTATTTTGTGTTTTATATTTGTAATTACTTTAGATCACCTTGTAGAGATCTGTTTTCACTTTGACACTAAAGAGTCTTTTCTCTTGATCAGTGTTCAAAAAAAAACATCCACTGTTATTCCATGTTGTAAAACAATAAAATATGAAAACTTCCAGGGAGGGGGGTGAATGTTTTTATAAGCGCTGTAACTACCGAAATGCAGATATAGATTTCTGTTCAATTTCAGATGTTGGAGTTGTCACTTGTTATTGGCATAATGGTGGTAAATTTTAAAAGGATAACATGACTGAATCTGCATATGTTACAAGCTATGGAATTTAGTTTTCCTATTCTTTAATGAAAGTTAAAGTTCATGCATTTCTTGACTAGCTTTTTTGATAGCTAAAAATGCCCAATTTTACACAAAACTTTTTTTTTAAATATGGGAAAATATTGTACTTGAACTTTGAGTAGAAAGTGAAAATGTTGGAACTCAAACTCGAAAGGTAGATGTTGTATAGCCATTTAGTAGCTGTGAACCATGAAAATGTGATTGTTAATGAATGCTTTCTTTTAAAGGTGAGCCGGAGCATGGGCCAAATGTTGATTGCCTCAGCGTGTCTCCTAAGGAAGCATTAGGTACTTTATTTAGCTTTAGCATTGCTGTACTTTTTCAGTGTATTCTTGTGTAGGTAATTTGTGTAGCTCTTTAGATCTGTATACTTTTTAAAGTAATGTTAAAAATGTATTTGAAAAGCTTCAAGTAAGTGTATTTATCGATAATTTATCAAATGTGCAGTATTCTTAAATTGCAAATATCTTCTAATACATAAAGGAGATATCCTTTCTGAAAGTTAGCTAACATGTAAAAGGTGCATCCAGCTGAAGCTCCTGACAAACCGAGTTAGGGAGCTGGAGCTGGATGAACTTCGGATCATTCGGGAGGCAGAGGCAGAAATAAACAGGAGTTACAGGGAGATAGTCACCCCTAAGAGTCAGGAGACAAGTAGCTGGGTGACTGTCAGGAGAGGGAAGGGGAATAGACAGAATGAGCAGAGCACCTCTGTGGCCATTCCCACCAATAATAAGTACATCGTTTTGGATACTGTTGATGGGGACGACCTACTAGGGATAAGTTGCAGTAGTTGCGTCTCTGGCACCGAGACAGGACCCTCAGCTCAGAAGGGAAGGAGGGAAAAGAGGAGAGTGGTAGTGATAGGGGATTCGATAGTTAGGGGGACAGATAAGAGGTTCTGTGGAAGAGGTCGAGAATCCCGGATGGTCTGTTGCCTCCCTGGTGCCAAGGTCCGCGATATCTCGGATCGAGTTCTCAGTATTCTCAAGAGGGAGGGTGAGCAGCCGGGTGTCGTGGTCCATGTAGGGACCAATGATGTGGGTAGGAAGAGTGAGGAGGTCCTGAAAGGTGAGTTTAGGGAGTTAGGCGCCAAGTTAAAGGACAGGACCTCCAGGATAGCAAACTCAGCATTGCTACCAGTGCCACGTGCAGGCGGGTTTAGAAATAGTAAGATAGCACAGATCAACAAGTGGCTGAAGACATGGTGCAGGAGGGAGGGCTTCAGATTTATAGATAATTAGGCAGTTTTCCAGGGAAGGTGGGACCTGTTCCGGCACGACGGTTTACATCTGAACTGGAGGGGGACAAATATTCTTGCGGGTAGGTTTGCTAGAGAGGCTCCAGTGGATTTAAACTAGATACAAGGGGTGAGGGGAACCAGAGTGTAGGAACAGATGTGGGGGAGAAGGAAGAAAAAGAAAACAGTAAAGTTATTTGCACTGTTAGTGAATAACAGAGAGTAAGAGGTGGAAAATTTCTTAAATGCATTTATTTCAGTGCTAGGAGCATTACAAGAAAGGTGGATGAGCTTAAAGCGTGGATTGATACCTGGAAGTATGATGTGGTAGCTATTAGTGAAACATGGTTACAGGACGGGTGTGATTGGCAACTAAATATTCCTGGATTTAATTGCTTCAGGTGTGATAGAATCGGAGTGACAGGGGGGGGGGGTAGGTGTTGCATTGCTTGTCAGAGAAAATATTACAGCGGTGCTCTGGCAGGATAGTTTAGAGAGCTTGTCTAGGGAGGCTATTTGGGTGGATTGGAGGAATGTGAAAGGTGTATTATAGACCACCAGATGGGGAGTGAGAATTGGAGGAGCAAATTTGTAAGGAGATAGCAGATAGTTGTAGTAAGCACAAGGTTGTGATTGTGGGAAATTTTAATTTTCCACACATAGACTAGGAACCCCATACTGTAAAAGGGCTGGATGGCTTGGAGTTTGTAAAATGTGTGCAGGATAGTTTTTTTGCAGCAATACTTAGAGGTACCAACTAGAGAAGGGGCAGTGTTGGATCTCCTGTTTGGGAATGAGATAGGTCAGGTGACGGAGGTTTGTGTTGGGGAGCACTTCGGGTCCAGTGATCACAATGCCATTAGTTTCAATATAATTATGGAGAAGGATAGGTCTGGACCCAGGGTTGAGATTTTTGATTGGAGAAAGGCTAACTTTGAGGAGATGCGAAAGGATTTAGAAGGAGTGGATTGGGACAATTTGTTTTATGGGGAGGATGTAATAGAGATGTGGAGGTCATTTAAAGCTGAAATTTTGAGGATACAGTATCTTTACGTTCCTGTTAGGTTGAAAGGAAAGGTTAAAAGTTTGAGAGAGCCATGGTTTTCAAGGGATATTGGAAACTTGGTTCGGAAAAAGAGAGCTATCTACAATAAATTTAGGCAGCATGGAGTAAATGAGGTGCTCGAGGAATATAAAGAATGTAAAAAGAATCTTAAGAAAGAAATTAGAAAAGCTAGAAGAAGATATGAGGTTGCTTGGGCAAGTAAGGTGAAAATAAATCCAAAGGGTTTCTACAGTTATATTAATAGCAAAAGAAGAGTGAGGGATAAAATTGGTCCCTTAGAGAATCAGAGTGGACGGCTATGTGCGGAGCCAAAAGAGATGGGGGAGATTTTGAACAATTTCTTTTCTTCGGTATTCACTAAGGAGAAGGATATTAAATTGTGTAAGATAAGGGAAACAGGTAGGGAAGTTATGGAAACTATGACGATTAAAGAAGAGGAAGTACTGGCACTTTTAAGGAATATAAAAGTGGATAAGTCTCCGGGTCCTGACAGGATATTCCCATGGACCTTGAGGGAAGTTAATGTGGAAATAGCAGGGGCTCTGACAGAAATATTTCAAATGTCATTAGAAAGGGGGATGGTGCCGGAAGATTGGCGTATTGCTTATGTTGTTCATATTGTTTAAAAAGGGTTCTAGGACTAAACCTAGCAATTATCGGCCTGTGAGTTTGACATCAGTGGTGGGTAAATTGATGGAAAGTATTTTTAGAGATGGTATATATAATTATTTCGATAGACAGGGTCTGATTAGGAGCAGTCAACATGGATTTGTGCGTGGAAGGGCATGTTTGACAAATCTTATTGAATTTTTTGAAGAGGTTACTAGGAATATTGATGAGGGTAAAGCAGTGGATGTTGTCTATATGGACTTCAGTGAGGCCTTTGACAAAGTTCCACATGGAAGGTTAGTTAGGAAGGTTCAATTGCTAGGTATTAATATTGAAGTAGTAAAATGTATTCAGCAGTGGCTGGATGGGAGACGCCAGAGAGTAGTGGTGGATAACTGTTTGTCGGATTGGAGGCCGGTAACTAGTGGTGTGCCTCAGGGATCTGTACTGGGTCCAGTGTTGTTTGTCATATACATTAATGATCTGGAGGATGGGGTGGTAAATTGGATTAGTAAGTATGCAGATGATACTAAGATAGGTGGAATTGTGGATAATGAAGTAGGTCTTCAAAGCTTGCAGAGAGATTTAGGCCAGTTGGAAGAGTGGGCTGAAAGATGGCAGATGGAGTTTAATGCTGATAAATATGAGGTGCTACATTTTGGTAGGAGTAATCAAAATAGGACATACATGGTAAATGGTAGGGCATTGAAGAATGCAGTAGAACAGAGTGATCTAGGAATAATGGTGCATAGCTCCCCGAAGGTGGAATCTCATGTGGATAGGGTGGTGAAGAAAGCTTTTGGTATGCTGGCCTTTATAAATCAGAGCATTGAGTATAGGAGTTGGGATGTAATGTTGAAATTGTACAAGGCAGTGGTAAGGCCAAATTTGGAGTAATGTGTACAGTTCTGGTCACCAAATTATAGGAAAGATGTCAACAAAATAGGGAGAGTACAGAGAAGATTTACTAGAATGTTACCTGGGTTTCATAACCTAAGTTACAGAGAAAGGTTGAACAAGTTGGGTCTTTATTCTTTGGAGCATAGAAGGTTGAGGGGGGACTTGATAGAGGTATTTAAAATTATGAGGGGGATAGATAGAGTTGACGTGGATAGGCTTTTTCCATTGAGAGCGGGGGAGATTCAAACAAGAGGACAGGAGTTGAGAGTTAAAGGGTAAAAGTTTAGGGGTAACATGAGGGGGAACTTCTTACTCAGAGAGTGGTAGCTGTGTGGAATGAGCTTCCAGCTGAAGTGGTTGAGGCAGGTTCGATGTTGTCATTTAAAGTTAAATTAGATAGCTATATGGACAGGAAAGGAATGGAGGGTTATGGGCTGAATGCAGGTCGGTGGGACTAGGTGAGAATAAGAGTTTGACATGGACTAGAAGGGCTGAGATGGCCTGTTTCCATGCTGTAATTGTTATATGGTTGTATGGTTATATCTCTACAATTTGTGGATTTCAGAAGAAATTTTTTCTCCATTTAAATTGTAGATTTTCCAAGGCAAGTATGGTGAGCAGACATGAGGTGGAGTATGGCCATTGTGCCTGCATACCACAAATCCAGCTTACCGTCTTTATTCTAATAGTCTGAACTGAAAGGTATAGCTGAAATGCTAGACAATGGTGTACAACTGTTAGGACTGCTGTTAGAAATTGATATTCAATACCATTTCCTTTTATGTCCTCAAAGCCTAATTAACCAAAGATTAAGTACTTTTTTATCCTTTGGGGATTTAAAAAAAAGTGCTCATGAAAAATAGAATAAATTTATGGAAAAACAAAACTAAATTTTTGCCTATATCAGGTTTAGTTAATTTTTTACATTTATATTACTGATGCAAACCTTCAGGCCCCAGAACATTTGGATGGCACTCCACACATTTTTCTCTTGTTTATTTTCATGGCAGTCTAGTTCTGAATATTTGTTTGCGGTGCCCAAAACATTTTCCTATGAGAATTAAAGTGAAAATATACCCAACATGGTAAAAATTTATGGCAAAAAAGCTAGACTGAAATAGAGATGATTTTTTGGAATATTATTAAAATAGTGAATCTTGAAATGGGGAGAAAAAAACATTTCCATGTTTTTTGACCTTCCTAGTAATACCATTATTCAATGAATTACTTTTTTGGGTGGAGATACAAGAAGGTTGTAAATAATTGGATTTTTTTTTTTGGTCTCAAAACATTAACATCTTGGGAAAGTTTGTTTTACTCTCAGACTTGCTGAATTTTACTATTTGTTTATGTTTAATATATCATGTCTAAAGAGTAATTTTAAGTTTTTGATATTGAAAAATGCCATGTTTTAGAATGAATGGTACATAGTATTGTGAGGAAAAGAAATGTTTTCGGCTGTTACTCAGAAATTTTCATTTGTTTTTCCCTATTTTAGCTGACTCAATGAGTTTAGTTTCTGCAGGAGTCACACCTAACAAAGGTGACTGTTAAGGTGTTTGTGATCTACCAATGGGTACTTCGAGTTTCTGAACCAAAGTGTACAGATGGACTTGGGCACAATTCTACGAATTGGGAGAGAACAGCTACTTAACTCCTCAAAGATTTAATGCTTTAAATGAACTTGTTTTCATTGTTTATCAATATTTTTTAGAAAAAAGTTAAGATCAACTGATTATTTTAACACTTTCCAGCTTGCATGTTCTTGTGCTAGTCACTTCAACCATTGCATATGATTTTATTTGGGTGTTGGAAAGTCACTTACTCTCACTTCTTTCCTTTCCTTTTGTGAACTTCTCGCTCCCTCTCTTTCTTCGTGGTTGTAATCACTTACCTTGTTGTTGCTCTCTTTGTCAGCCATTCCGTTGACCCTTCCCCATTTTCACCATTAAATACCTTCCTGTGTGCCTGTGTTATCTGTTCAGACTGCAAACGTTATTTGTCGGAACTTGCATCCAAAATCTTTCATATGCTATTTCTTAATTCGTAACATTATTTAATCCCATACTTCCACCAGGAAGGAAAAACTAATATTCATCTACAAATATAATTTTACTCTCATATGTTTCTTACTACTAGTCTTTAGATTATTTAATTAAATGCCTTAACTCATCCATATATTTCTCTTTATTCATTTACAAGAACATAAGGTACACGAAAGGGTATTCATGTAATGTCTTTATAAGTGGTGCTATTATTACTGGCTGGAAAGGGTTAATTTAATTCTTTTGCATCATTTTATCTTCCCATGAAACTAACTGGTGAAATGCTTGTTTAAATTTTTATCTATAATTTTGCACTTATTTTTTTATGGCTAAGGGCACTCTCCAATTCACACTGTGTTGCTATTGCTTGCATATAGAGCTTTTAAAGAGAACAGAATACTTTTATTATCAAATTTATAGTTTATTAGTAATGTGGGCCTGTAAATCTGTAATTGTACCTTGAGCATTTTGTATCATACAGAATAGTTGCTATTGCATGAAAATGCATTTTAATGATATAAAATAAATATATTTGGCCTAACATTCATGAGAAGTGCTGTGTGATTAGAAAAACATAATAATTTCTGATTTGGATTTGTTGACAGATGTCAAGTCCTCTATCATAACCAAAAAGAAGCCTGCAACAAAGAAAATGGTATGTATTTCAAGTTATTTCTTTTGTATGGTTTTAGCTTTAATTGGATTTGTGATCAGTACTTAAAGAACTTGAACTTTGCAGTTATTTTGAGATTGAAACTGTCAGCATTTGGTGTTGTTAAACAGTACCTCTACACGGTCAGTTAACCATGGAAATCCAGAAGTATACGAAGATGAATGTTGACCAATGACTGAGACAGAGTACTGAACTGCAAGTTTCCTGTAGAAGCCATTGTTAATGTTTTTAAACTTTAGGTTTGGTAATGTATTTAAATAATTCATGTTTTAGTTTGTAATTGTTTTATGTTAGCAATTAATTTTCTAGGCAATTCCTTAGCATTGTGTTTGATTTACTTCCACTCTGTTTTGTGGTTTCTGAGATGGTGATTGAGGCTAAAATGGAAACTGCAGATGTTTTAGCTAATGTGGCAAATGAATGACTGGTGGTTGTATAGTCTGTGAGGAAGTCCATTGCATGCTCTTGGCTTCTGTGTGCTCCCAATACATAACTTCGACCTTCTTAACTTGATTCAGAATGCTCTTTCTTTGATTTGAGAGAAAACAAAGGGTTGCTGTATTTTTTCTTCAGGGAAGCTTTGAGCACTTCCTTGAATCTCCTCTGCTGTCCACCTGGTAATCTTCCTATGGCAGAGCTCAGAATAGATTGTTTGTTTTGAGAATCTAGTGTCCAGGATGTAAACTGTCAGCCTTGCCTAACTTGCCTGACTGGGTGTAACTGAGGCCACAATACTGGGGATGTTGGCCTGGGAAATGACATGATCCTTCCACTGACCTTGGGAGATTTTGCACAGCCAACTTCAATGCTGTTTTGCAGTACCCTAAGGTGCCTGCTGGACAGATCTCAGAACCATTTAGAAAAGTGGGGGGATCGCAATTGCCTGATTGATCATTTATTTTGTTCTAGACCTAAGGTCATGATCTTCAAATAGCTTTTTGCTCAGTTAACCAAATATTGAAGGTGATGTCGAATTTCTACCTTCAGTAAGATATGCCTCCTGTTATATGCAAAGAAATCGACATTTCCATGGCTCATGTACATGTAGAGTGTAATGTAGTGCAGAGGGGCAGATTGGCGGACGGCCTTTGTGTTACAGTTGTTGAGTGAAAGGCCCATCCTTTTGTACACTTCAGTGAAAGCATCAATAACAGCCTGGAGCTCAGCTTTAGGGAGTGTACAATACTGAGCATTAACAGTGATTAATTGACAGCCCCACTTTTAATATCATGCTAACAAATTCTATAACTCTAAAAATAGAATTTTGTGTATTATTTGAATTTGAATCCACTCAGTTACATGTGTAATGGATTTTAATGTTAATTAAAAAAACAATTAAAAGCTGTAAACTTTTGTGTGTACAGTTGAAGAACTATAGAATTGTGCAGTACAGAAACATGCCCTTAGACTCACTATGTTTATGCTGACGAAGATCCTATCAATCACATATTTTCTTTGTCTCGGGCCTTTCTATACCTTGGTAATTCGTATTGATCTATAATGTGAGAGTACCAACCTTCACCTCAGATTCTTTCCGCTCTCTAGATGAAAACATTCTTCCTCTGGTCCCCTCAAAAGCTCTTACTCCTTGCCTTACACCTGTGTCCTCTAATGTTAGTCATTTCTGCTGTGGGAGAAAATGTTTCATCTACCCTAGGTAGGTCTGTCATAATCTTGTATGCCTCAGTCAGTTTCCTCCCCTCAGTTCCTCAATTCCGAGGTAAACAAACCCAATCTATCCAATTCCGAAGGAGATTGAAACTCTCCATTCTATGTAAAATCCTGATGAATCTCATTTGCACTTCTCCAATGTAATCGTGTCCTTCTGATGTCTAGCACTCAGAAGTGTACACAGTACTTTAGTTGCAGTGTCACTAATGTTTTATAAAGTTATACCATAACCCCTCCCTCATGTATTAATGAAGGCAAGAACCTCGTGTGCCTTATCTACCTGTGCTGCTGCCTTCAGCAATCCTTTACTTATTATAAGAGATACAGTACAGAAGCCCTTCTGGCCCAATGAGCCTGCGCCGCCCAGTTACACCCATGTGACCAACTAACCTACTAATCTGTACATTCTTGGAATGTGGGAAGAAACTGAAGCACCCAGAAGAAACTCAGGCAGTTGTGGGGAGAACATAAAACTCCATATAGACAGCGGTGGGAATTGAACCTAGGTCACTGGTGCTGTAATAGCATTACACTAGCCGCTACATTACTGTCCACCCCTACACCAAAGTTCCTGGGTTCCTCAATACTCCCTAGTGCTCTACCATTCATTATGTGTATCCTACCCATATTAAACCTCTCTAAGTGCATTATCTCACATTTAATCAAGTTTAAATTTAGAAACATAGAAAACCTACCTACACAATACAGGCCCTTCTGTCCACAAAGCTGTGTCGAACAGTTCCTTACCTTAGAATTACCTAGGGTTACCCACAGCCCTCTTTTTTTCTAAGATTTCATCGACCATTGCTCTACCTTTCTTGCCAATTGATCAAAATCATTTTGTGGCTTGTCTATTCTTCTCACTATCAGTGGCATCATCAATTTTGTTGTCACCTACAGACTTGCCAATAATACTTTTTGTATTTATGTCTAATGTACAATATGTTCTCGTGTTTATCACTCTTTAAAACATTTTAAAATATTAGTTAAAATGTGTTTTGTTATCTGTTAAATTCCTTCAATATGCTTTGATGCTAAATTAGCTTGATTTCATCACTACTGCCGGATTCCTTTTCCTGCAGAAACAAATACTAAGAAAAGTGGAGATCAGTAATAAGATCTTTATGGGTAGCTGGGCCTGAATCATCATCAGTTGTTATCATTTGGAGGCTAATTTCAAAATTTCAGGTTATGATTTACTTAGAATTCATATTCAAAAAGCTACATCATTAGCTTTGACAAAACTGCCAACTACATGTGCATCTTACAAAGAAAAAAAGTCGTGTATTACATTTTCTGTATCAGGATCCTAACTTATTCTGGACTAAAGGCAACAATTTGGAACTTTCAAAAAATATTACAGAAAATATGAAGTTTAGTGTTGGGCTCTTCTGAATTGCATTTATTGTTGTTTGCCAATCTGCGCATTTGTGTCACCAGCTTTTAATCTCTAGTTGACCTCAATTGCCTATTTCTTAGGATTAGACTTTTATTTAGAATTGAATAGAAAAAAATACATTGACTATAATTTAATATTTTAAAATATAGTTATCTGCTGCAATATGAGTAATGCAAACAAGCATTTAATGTATATCCTTTGCTATATCTATATAAAACTAAAACTCTCATGCTCTGTTTGTGACCTCCAATTAGCGCAAACGCTGCATTGCAGCGGCACTTTTTTTGGCTAAATCGAATTTAAACACGCTAACTTACAGAATGCGGGCAAAGTTCAGGGCTATATATTCGTATAAAATTGCTCATTCGCCAAAAATCAAAAGGCTGACTTTCACCGGAGACCTGATCGGCCGTCATGGAAATCAGGACGCGACAGCCCGACACATGCGCACGGCCAGCCTCAGCAGCAACACCTACTGGAGCAAGAGGGCAGGGCAGCTCTATTTCGAGGGGTCACATTCTGCTAATCACCATCAGCATGTGCAGGATTGGGACAGATCTAACTGCCACCCATCAATAAGAGATAATTAAATCTTATTGTAATGACTTACTTCCAGTCACCTATAAAACCCTTTGCTGCAGTCAAAGGACAGCGGTGACTATATCACGTCCATTTAGGAGAGCGCCAACCACATCATCAAGAATAATCAGCATCCTTTGGTGTTACTGCTTCGTATCTTCTATCCAGCATCAGGGTAAAAAAAAAATGGTCAGCCAGTTATGCCGCGTGGAAGGGAAGGGGGACATTATGGTCAAGAGAAGATGCCAAACGTCGTCAGGAAGCGGCAAGGAGAGGGAGAGAACAAGAATCAAATGAGGCCAGGGCTGCATGACTCCAGGATCAAAGAGTCTGGAGAACAAAGGATGAGAGAAGAAGAGAAAGAGGAGAGGCGTACACATCTCCAGGATCAGAGACAAACAACAAACAGCAGAAGAGATGAAGAGACGGGGGATGAAAAGGGCTGCATGTCTCCAGAATGACAATGAGAGGCACAAGGGTGGCTGATAAACCAGAAATGATGCCATCAAAAGTGTCCTTCGTTAAGTGAGGAGCAGCTATATTTGCTTTGCTATGTGTCGTTCTTCTTTAATAAACTGAGGTTTTCTACTTCAGTTTACAAAGAAAAGCGATACCAATAGCATTCAGGAAAATTCAATGATCATTCTGGTCACATCAGCCTGCACTACCCTTCTCTCAAAGGGTGCCCCAACGGATCACCCTGTTGTCTAGTAGTCTATATTTGTTTACTGATATTAGTGTTCCTAATTTAGATAAGTTTTAATTCTTCCCAGCTTTCTGGCACTATGAAAGGAGCTGGATCAATTGAGGGTAAATCCTTGTATTTCTAGGATAGTACTTGAATGTATTAAACACATTGCTATCTCAATTAAACTCCTATTATTTAATTTAATTCAATGGGAGTGAACTTGACAGAAAGAAAGGAAAATATTTAATTGTGTATGGTGCTCCTAATTGTACTTTTTTCCTTCTGTTTTGAACAGCTGGGTGCTAAGAAGGCTGGTTTAGGTGCACAAAAAGTAACGAGTCACAGCTTCAATGAAATAGATAAACAGGCTCAGGCTGCAGATCGAATGAAAGAACAAGAAGACTTGAATAACAAGAAAAAGCTTGAGATGGAAGAATCTGTGTATGTAAAGTTAGAATTTGCTTTTCATGTTCAATTTATACCTTAATATGAGTTACTCAACAATATGTTTAATGTTTGTGAAATCAAAATCAGCATGGCTTTACTATTAAACCATGGGTTTACCATTAAAGCATAAATGGCTAATGACTGTCCTTTAGCTCATGCAATTGAATATTTAGTTCAAAGCATAAGAGATATTTAATCAGAGATTTGTAAGTGGGAGGGGGAGTTCTCCCCCTCCCACTTTCAAACCTCTGACTATCTCTTCTTTCAGTTAGTCCTGACGAAGGGTCTCGCCCCAAAACGTCGACTCTACTTCTTCCTATAGATGCTGCCTGGCCTGCTGTGTTCCACCAGCATTTTGTGTGTGTTGCTTGAATTTCCAGCATCTGCAGATTTCCTGGTGTTTGAGAGAGATTGAATGGTTATTGTCGTCCTTTATGTCTGAACTGCAGTACTTACTGTACCAGCTACTGTACATTTTCTATTTGTACAACCAGAGATTACTGAATACTATGACTAGAAAAGAAATTTGCTTGAAGTTATAGTATAATTTGATACAAACTTGAACTTTTCAGGGTTAGTTGTGGTTCCATAGTGAAGAAGGACATGGATGCCATCGAGATATTTTTAAAAAGTTGTTATTCATGAAATAGGCTTTTCCAGACCTTCCAGCCATGCTGCCCAACAATCCCCGATTTAATCCTAGCCTAATCATGGGACAATTTACAACTACCGACCAATACATCCTTGGACTCTGGGTGGAAACTAGAGCACCCAGAGGAAATCAACGCAGTCATGGGGAGAACGTACAAACACTTCACAGGCAGCAACGGGAATTGAACCCCGGTTGCCTGTACTGTAAAGCGTTGTGCTAACCACTATGCTACCGTACTGCCCCACAGATCACTTACTGGAATACTTATATTTTGATGAGTTACCATTGAAATTGGTATCCTTAATAATATAGGACAACTTATTATTTCAGTTTAGAAACTTTTGAGTGCAAGTGCAGATGGAGTAATTTGTTTTCCTGCATCCTTCACTTGAAGTTGTCTTGAAGAAATCATAAGACCATAAAACACAGAGCAAATTAAGCCATTTGGCCCATTAGGTCTGCTCTGCCATTCAGTCATGACTGATTTGTTTTTCTTCTCATCTCCATTCTCCTGCCTTCTCCCTGTAACTTTTGACATCTTACTAATTAAGAACCTATCAACCTCTGCTTTAGTGATGCCCAATAACTTGGCCTCCATGGTTGTCTGGCAATGTATTTCATAGATTCACCTCCTTCCAGCTAAAGAAATTCCTCCTCATCTCATCCTTAAGGGATGTCATTGTATTCTGTACTGTGCTCTCTGGTCCTAAACTCTCTCACTTTTGAAAGCATCCACTCTACGTCCACTCTATCTAGGCCTTCACTATTCAGTAGGTGAATCATCTTCAGAAAATGGTGGCTGACTTTGTTGGCAGCCATATAGGCCATTCCTTGGACAGGGAATGACTTCCTGTTATAGAGGTGAAAATCCATGGTTCTAGTTGCTTAGGTTTACAGAGGACAGTAGAACATAAAACCTTGCAGGGGACTTAATTCTCTAAGGAATTTCTGTCTGAATAAATCATTCTGCTAACCTCACCACCTCCCCTGCCCTACCGTAGATCAGTCAAGCTGGTGAAACAGAACAAAATTGGGAATGGTGATGGAACATTTTGAACACTGACTAAATGTTACAATTTTGAGTCTGGCTGTATCATGCTTTTGTTTGTCTGATCTGTGGGACAACACACCTGATACTGGTACATCCCCAGAGATTAGGTAGAATTTGCATGATAATCATGGCTTAATATTGTTTTATCCTATCTGGTACCTATGATAAAATTGAGAAATGTGGTCTGTTTTCCTTGTATTATTTTGTGTAATTATTGATAAAACTTAGTGGCTTGGTAGGTCATTTCAACAAACAGTTAAAAATCAACCATGTTACAATAGCTTTCCTTCCATAAGGAGATCTGTGATTGTGATAGCTTTCAAGACATTCTGGTTGTTGAACGTCTGGATTATTGATTGACTTTTTTTTCCCATCCTGGGTTTATTTAATTAACTTACTGTTAAACCTCCTAACTGCATTGTTTTGATTTAAACAACTATGTTTGGATCATTGGTTAGATATCTAGATGGCTTGTCTAGTGATATAATTTTGTCACTTTATCACTTATTTGCCTGTATTATTGCACTAAATTAGCATTCATTTTCTCATTTTAAAATTCTATTTGTAAATTTTGTTTTAGTAATAGACTGGACTTTTAACTGCATAATTAATTTGTTACTTTAAAAGAGAGGAAATAAATGAAAAAATTTTGCATTACAGAGTTTCGTCTCTTCGTCTTGCATACCAAGACCTGGAAATACAAAGAAAGAAGGAAGAAGAGAAGATGAAGCGAATGGAAGGCAAAAAGAAGGAGCAAGCAGAACGACTAGGCATGGGACTCAGCAGTAGAACGTAAGGACCTTGAAATGCAATATCACATATTTGTGGGGGGGGGTGGAGGCATGTGGAAATGATTGGCCAAGTGTATAGAACATGTAGGCAGAACTGAAAAATAGAACTTTGATTGTGTGGAAAATTTAGTTATAAACCAGCAGAAGTAATATGGTGATCACACGTGCTTGCTTGAATCTCTCTTGCTGTGTACATTCCCAGAGTGGTTTAAAGAGACACTTGAGATTGGTAAAAATCAAAATGATGAGCAAGATAATTTTTTATTTGGAAATAACTTTAATTATTGCCTTGGTCACAACAGTCTTTGTAGATTATGTGATTCTCACAGTACTGAGTGGAAAGTTTTCTGTGAAATTATTTTGTTAGTATGAAGAAGAAGAAGTATGTAGAAGCAGGCCTTTCAACCATCATTTTTGATTCTTCAAGTTTTAATTTCCTGTGCTCTGTGTGGTGCATATATAAAGCTTGTATTCTTTTATAAATGTACCTGTCAAACATTCATTCTGGCTTTATTCCATATAGACCTTTACACTGATATTATGATGAAAACTTATAACTATGTTGTAGTTACAGTACATAACAGTGCAGTATAATAATTTGCTTTTGTAGGTATTGGAAATTATAAGAATCTCACTTTTGTTCCTCACGGTAGCTCAGCCTGAACTGCAGTATGAGTTTGTCTGAATGCTCGCCCTTCATGTGCTTGACTGCATTGTGGATTGCTATAAATTGACAACGTTTATACATGCTACCTAGCATTTTAGGCTCTTATGTTAAATGTGGAATTTAATGAAGAGTTATTTACCTTAATAGCTTTCATAAGCTTGAGGAACAGCACCTCAGTTTTCATTTGCAAGACTCAATATTGAACTTTCCCACTTGTTCTTTCAAATGGTTCAACTTAATATCAAAGTATGTATTCAGTATACAACTGGAAATTCTCACTCTTCGCAGACGTTCACAAAACAGAAAAAAACCCAAAGAATAAATGACAGAAAACGTTAAAACCCCAGAGCCCCTTCCCCCTCCTCCACAGACAAGCAAAAGCCAAAGTATCAGCCCTTCCCTGTACTTGCCCCAGTAAAAGCATCAATCCATTCACTGTGCAAGCAACAGCAAAGCTCCCAAAGAGACCATGATCAAAAGCTACTGTCCATTCCCCTGCACGCTGTTTTGATGTTTACAGTCTTCCATGTCACTTCTCCGAGCCCCTCAACATGAAGACCAACAGACCTTCGAGAAAGAGGAAGAGCGATCACTTGAGTGCAGGGGCCTTCCAACAGCAGCACACACCGCCTGCTGTCTTGATGTTTCAATCTCCTGCGGCACTTCAGTTGGCAACATTGGCGAGGAACTGGGTCGTCCACGGGTTTGCACCCCAAAGGCACACATCTTCCAACCCGCACGGCGAGTCTGAGAATGAGAACCCACCGCTCGTGAAGAACTGTAGTTTGAGCTTCAGCTGTAGATCACAAACTCTGACTGGACCCCAGTCACTTTGAAAAGAAGAGAAAGGCATGACAAAAGAAGAATAAACTGTTTCGCAGGTGAACTGGAGGAAGCCACCTGGGTCATCAAAAACCTGTGGTGCCCTCTTTAACTCCTCCCACTCCTCTCTCGTTTTCTTTCACAATAATGGTGACACAGACAAACTGTCCATTCAATGGTTATGTCATTATAACATTACAGACATTCCCCTTGTTCTACCCACTACCCTCTCCTACCAACTCAGCTTCCAAGACTAACTTATTTTCTGCTTTTCTCAGTTCAACTGATATGTCTCCAACCTGCAACTGTTTCTCTTTCCAGGGCTGCTGCCTAACCTGCTGAGTTCTTCCAGCATTTTCTGATTTTATGTCAGATTTCCAGCATCTGCAATTTTTTGACTTGGATTAATAAGGTTCTTATCTGAATCTTGGTCTTTACTTTTTTAAATGTGAATTGAATCCAAGTAAAATTTCACATCCCACTGACATTCTGCTTTTATGTGCTTTTATTTCTTTTAGTGGAGTTTCCCATTCTGTATTATCGGATATGCAAACTATAGAACAAGAGACTCCAACTATTGCAAAATCATCCAGGAGAAAATATGATGATGATGATGAACCAGCATTTACTACTTCTCGTTCCAGGTAAGTGAAGCTTCATATTTTGTATTTCTGTAGAGAAGGAGTCTGTTCAATCCCTGGTGTCTATGCTGGAACACAAAGCAATCCCATCCCCCCTCTAGTTTTCCCTTGTATCCTGTTCCCCCACGTTCTACCAATTAACTCCATACTAGGGGTAATTAATAGTGGTTAATTAACCTTTTTGGGTGGTGGGGTGGAGATATGTCTCTATCAAAGGAGGTATATGGCACTCCTTCCCTCCACTAGCCTGCATGTCATCCTTGGGCACCTGCTTAGCCCCTCTGATCAGGGACACTTGAAGCCATGGGAGTTGGTGGTGGATGGTTGTATGAGCAGCTGATGCATATCACAACTCCTGGTTATGCTACCACTGACACCAGGCAGACAGTCTCTGTAGAGTATGGATAACGGCTGGGGTCACCCTTCTTGTAAAGACATTGCACTGAAGAAGGCAATGACAAATTTGCCAAGAACATCATGATGAAAGAAAGACCATGATCGCCCATGTCATACAACACGGCACATAAGGAATGAACAAATTAACCTTGTAACTAGCATTTGTTTGAGATATGGGAGGAAACCAGAGCTCAGACGGGGTTGGGGGAGTCACACTGTCACGGAGAATGTTCAAGTCCCATGCAGTTAGAATAAGAGGTTAGCATTTAGCACAGATTCCTGCAGGTTGAGACCACAGCTCTATTAGCTGCACCACTGTGCAGTTTGACTCTGATCCAAGTTGTTAACAGTATGGAGAAAAAGTCTTTGGGGGAACCAAAAAGATGAAGTTTAAAAACAGAACAAAAAATTGCAAATGCTGGAAATCTGAAATTAGAAAAATAGACCATTAGGATCTTGACCTGCAAACTAATTCTGTTTTGCTTTCCACAAATGCTGTCGCACTTGATGGGTATTTCCAGCATTTTTCTGCTTTTATTTATGATGTATTTCAGAGTAAGGCCTGTCAATAACATGGATCAGTTAAACTCTCTTTCGGGCATTAATTGCTGTTAGTGACACTTAGTGAAATGAAATGAAATATCTTTATTGTCATTGCATAGTACAATTTGTCATGTACCAATACAGCGAAAATGAGTTTGCAACTCTGATACTCAATGCTATAAAACAACAAATAAAGTAAATAATAAATAAAATCAAGTAACCAGCCAGTACAACCAGCGACCATAAAACCAGTATTAAAGTAGCAATATAACAAATTTATGGATGCTCTTGGTTGGTTGGTTCAGAGCAATTATAGCTCTGGGGAAAAGCTATTTTTCAGTCTGGAAGTGCGGGCGTAGAAAATCTTATAACGTCTGCCAGATGGAAGAAGTTCAAAGTTCAAACAGATGATTGCATGGGTGTGTATTGTCCTTACAGATACTTGTAGCTTTCCTTAGGCAGCGAGAACTGTAGGTGTCCTCCAGGGCTGGGAGCTGTGTCCCGATGATGTTCTGTGTGCTAGAGACAACCCGCTGAAGTGCTTTCCTATCACTGTTAGAGTGACATTGTTGTAAACTAGAAATATGTCACCTGATAATTACCATGTCAGAAAGTGGTATCTCGTGCAAGGCACCTGACACAGGAAGTAAGCTAAAGAAGAAGAAAGTGATGGTGCTCAGAAGAGAAACGTTAAAAGGTCATTTACATATCCTCAGTGTGCAGGACAGTGAGTTAACTCTATTAGTTTCATGCAATTTTTGACACTGTCAACGTACCTTTTAAAACTCTCTGCCAGTTTTAATTTTAATATTGTAATATTGTCAATATGCTGCCAGTTGGGTATGTTATTTCATACTCTTAGTATTACTGGATTCTGACTGCACTTGATACATTAATCTAATTCCTCTTAAAACAATAAATGTATTTTCTTGATAAAACATTGGAATGTGATTAAATTCTAACTAAAATAATTTGTACTCAATTGGGAAGTTTTGATGAATACTATCTAATCTGTTCCAGCACCACAGAGGTCAATATCCCCCAAATCTAAATTTGCTTCTCACCTCTCAGATGTTGCCTGTCAAGTATTTAAAGCACTGTATGCTTTAATTCAGTTTGCCAGCATTTTTGTTACTTTTTTGTATTGAATCTGCACTAACAGTTAGGTGCTGGGGCTTTTTTGATAAATATTCTTATTACAGCAAATTGTGCTTGTAGGTTTGTAGAGTGACTGTAGTTTTCCATCACTGTCTCATCCACCAGTGGAAATAACCAGTTGGATCATCATGGACATCTGCTGTCTAATCTTACTATCCTTAAGGCCAAAATAATGACCATCCCTTTGCCTCCATACTTGTTGTTCGAACCTCTGAGTTCTTCCAGCAGTTTACTTTTTGTCCATAAAGCCTGCCTATATGCAAGAACGTCACCTAGGTACAGAAAGCTGACCACGTCAGCTGTCCATAGCCAGCAAAGCAAAAAAGGCTGCATTAAATAGATCTCAGTAGGCGGGCCCTGAGGGCCCAGTTTTTCCTCTCTTCCTGAATACCCTTTTATTTCCCACTTTTGCCTAGTGCCTTTCAATATTTTAAAAAGGTATATTAAACAAAAACATTTAAAATCGGTTCAATTTGACTTACTAATTTAAAAAGAAATAAATTTAATGAAAACAGTATAAAATCTTAGAAATAATTAAGAACAATAAAAACAAAATCAGCCCTTGCCTAACTCTCCAATCACCAGTAGTTCTACAAATTTATATCATTCCTTCATTTCTTCCTTGTTTAAATGTATTTGGTTTTTAATTTTTTTACCTTTGCTATCATGCTGTAAACTTTATAATTCCCTTTCTGAACCCTCCCACATTTTTTCCTTCTCTGTTCACTCTTTCTTCCTTTTAAGTTACTTGTTAAGGTATCTGTTTTTGAACAACCTTTAGGTAATTTGCAGCAGCACTGCATTGTATGGGTTGACAATTTTGTCTGATAATGCTCTCCTGTAAAGTGCCTTAAGATGTTGAGTCCTGAATAAATAAAGGTAAATTTGGTAAACAAGATGTTGGGCAGGTAAGGTTGCATGAGTACTACCTAGATTTAATTGTCCAAGGTTTCAAGCAGATGTGATAGGGCATTTATAGATATGCCTTTTATGTAAGAAAAAAATTTGAAAATATCATTGCAACATTTTATGGCAGCGGTCCCCAACCACCAGGCCGCGGACCGGTACCGGGCCGCAAAGCATGTGCTACCGGGCCATGAGGAAACGATATGAGTCAGCTGCACCTTTCATCATTCCCTGTCACGCACTGTTGAACTTGAACACAGGTTTCCAACTGTCCCGTATTTGCCAGGGCATCCCGTATATTGGGCTAAATTGGTTTGTCCCGTATTTCCCCCACTAAGGTAGAGCGTTCCTTTGAAACCTTTTATGCTGAAATGGCGTGAAGCAAAGAAGCAATTACCATTAATTTATATGGGAAAATTTTTTGAGCGATCCCAGACCCAAAAAATAACCTAACAAATCATACCAAATAACACATAAAACCGAAAATAATGCCACCAACATATAGTAAAATCAGGAATGATATGTTGAATACACAGCCTATATAAAGTAGAAATAATGTATGTACAGTATAGTCGGGAAGATGAAGGCAAAACTGATTTGTGGGGGAAAAAATCAGCACGTACACGCATGTGCACATCACATGCGCACGTCACGCATGCGCACACAGGTCCCCACGCAAGGCTTCATGGTCTTGGTAGTCTTTCCTGGGGTAAAGTGTCCGGGGATTTGACTGCTACTTTTGTCCCTTATTTGGGAGTGAGAAAGTTGGCAACCCTAACTGTAAAAGACATGTTGAGGTGAGGTTAACCCTACTTGAACACCCCCTCCCCACCCCGGTCAGCTGGTCCGCAAGAATATTGTCAATATTAAACTGGTCTGCGGAGCATAAAAAGGTTGGAAATTCCTGTTTTATGGGATAAGAAAACTGTCTCAAAGGAATTTAAAACTGTATTTCTGCACATTCACCTCACTTTGGAGTCAAAGTACATATCTTTGAGTCATCTCTCAATCTGAGACATGAGTGAATAACTTAGGTTGAGGTTCCATATTTAGTTTACCACTTTGGTATAACCTGATAACTTGAAATGTTTTGCCTATATAAATACATTATGTAAATACATGTACCTTTAATTTAAAGAGAATTCTTTATTGAAACGTAGTTTTTCTGCATATTGTATTTTAATGTTTCCACTGATTTAAGAGGAGATTTGATAATTGTACAGAATCTTGACAGATGTGCTAAGTACAGATCAGAGACTTTAAATGATTTGCAAAAGATTGAAAACTGATCAGAATGGAAAATGTGTTAAGTTGTTTTGACTTGGATTACAATAAAGTATTGCATGTACATATTTATTTATGGCATTCAATCACAACGTGGATTAAGGTTTGAAGCTAATGCAAATTACAGGACTGTGAGTGTATAGGAGGTGTGGGTGGGGGAGTGGGGGTGGTGGAGGAGGGGGGAAGAAGCAGTATGATGTTCAAATGATAGTGACTGGATTGCCCTACTAAGAACCAACCCAAAGGGATAAAGGCTGCCTGGGCTGCAAGTATCCTATGATCTTGTTTCCAGTGATTATTATGGCAGATCCCTGGGTCAAAAATATTTCTTCTCAGCCATGAACAGTTTCTGAATTTAGTTTCTTTTGTGATTATGCATTTTAAATAAAGTTATATTTTGTCATTCTCATTATGCTGACCATTTTGGAGACAAGTTTAAGTAATGCTGGATTGTTGCATTGCCGATTATAGATCCAGAATCCATAGTGTTCTACAAGGGAAGTGTTCCTTTGTGGTGTAACTTGCTCTCTTCTTCTATACTTTAGGTATTTTGATGATCCACTGGATATGGGAGGGCCATTTTCAAAGTGGGATGACAACAGTGATTCATTTTGGAAGACAGAAAGTAGCAGTAGAGAGAAGGAGGCATTTACTTCAAAAATGTCATTAAGCGACGGGTACAGCTTTTAATAAAATCACTTACCCGCCATTATGCTATGTGATTTGATTCAAAGTACATTTATTATCAAATTATGCATACAGAATACAACTCTGAGATTCGTCCTCCC
This sequence comes from Mobula birostris, assembly GCF_030028105.1. Lineage (NCBI taxonomy): Eukaryota > Metazoa > Chordata > Chondrichthyes > Myliobatiformes > Myliobatidae > Mobula > Mobula birostris. The sequence continues at coordinate 31,133,597 of NC_092378.1, read as the reverse complement.
AGAGGCAGCTATGAAACAAAGAAAATCCATGGAACCTGTTCAAGAAAACATCCAACATCCAACTCGCGAGAAAAAAGAACAAGTTGCGCAAATGGGAAAAATCGAGCAAACAATACATAAAATATCAAACCAGGAGTTCAGTAATATTCAGTTTAGTTGATTTCAGCGTCGCGCCACTAACCAATGCATAGCAGGGCATTAATTCATTTGTAGAGATGAGCAAACCAGATTATTTTCATTTTGTAATTCCATTCTAGTTAAATGCGAATATCTGTCATGGCTTAAACTTAATCCTCCTTTGTAAATCTGGAATATTGTATATGGTCATCTATAATAAAATGCGTTTGGTAGAAAATTAAACATGTTTGATGTAATTCTAAATATATGCACAGCACGTCACATTTCTACTTTAGATGAACTTTTAAAAAGGTTATACAGATTCTATAATAGATTAATGTCACTCATATGATATAGAGTTATAGAACACTGCAGCACAGAAGCAGCCCCTACGTCCCATCTAGTCCATGCTGAACGATTAATGTGCCTAGTCCCATCGACCTGCCCCAGAACATAGCCCTTCATACCCCTCCCTTCCATGTACCTATCCAAATTTCTCTTAAATGTTGAAATCAAATTTGTATCTGACACTTGTACTGGCGGTGTGTTCTTCTTGAATTATCAATGACCTCTAGTTGTAGTCTCATCCAACCTCTGTGGAAAAAGCTTGCTTGCATTTGCCCTCTCTATGCTCCCTGTAATTGTGTATACCTCTATCAAAACTCCGTTCGTTCACCTGTGCTCTGGGGAATGAAGTCCAAACCTATTGAATCTTTCCCTATAACTCAGGTCCACAAGTCCCAACAACATCCTTATAAATTCTTTCTGCACTCTTACAATCTTACTTACATCTTACCCGTAGGTAGGTGAGTAAAACTGCATATGATACTCCAAATAAGGCCTCACCAACACCTTATACAAATTCGGCATAACATCCCAACTCCTGACTCAGTGTATTAATTTATGAAGGCCAATGTGCCTGAAGCTTTCCTTACAACCCTGTCTACCTGTGATGCCACTTCCAAGGAATTATAGATCTGTATTCCCAGATCCCTCCGTTGTATCACACTCCTCAGTGCTCTATTGCTGACTATTTAAGGTCTACCCTGGTAGGTCCTCCCAAAGTGCAACACCTCATACTTGTTCGCATTAAGTTTCATGTGCAATTTTTCCAACTTGTACAGATCTCACTGCAAACTTTGATAGCCTTCCTTGCTGTCCACTCCACCCCCAATCTTGGTGCCGTTTGCAAATTTGCTGATCCAGTTTTAGTTATGTAAATAACTGACTTATTTATGTAAATCTATTAATTTTAACTTCTGTGTTAATTTCTCTCATTTACCTCAGGCCTGCACGTCGTAAACCAGAAATGGATTATGGAGTGATCTCTGAAGAAGCACAAAAGAAATTTGGCAATGTCAAAGCCATATCTTCAGATATGTATTTTGGGAAGCAGGGTCCTGCAGAGGTGAGTGTCTACCATTAAGTTAATGTACAATATTAGTCTGTTGAATCTTCTTTGCAGAAGCATGTAACATTCAGCACTGACATTTTAAAAATTAACAGTTTCAAGCTGAATAAACAGCTTTAGAAAAATATTTTGTAAGTCCAGCATGAGTTAAATCCACTATTTTGTTTGTCAGCAGTGAAATCAGCATTTGCAGCCAGCCTCAATTTGACCAGCAAGGTTCCTCAGAAATATACTGGCTCACATAATTAGTGGCTATGCATTCTTGTTGAATGTGTTGGTTGTTTTTGATGCAGACAGGTTTGAATGGAAATCAGCAGTGATGTTAGCAGGAACATTTATAAAACACTCTGCACTCCAGTTATTTCAACCTGAATACCTCAAGCCTTGGTTACTAAATACTTAATTCTCATTTGCCTTTCCAAATAAAGGTACATCTACGTCTTCAGTAATTCAGTGAGTGAAAGCAGTACATGTGGACCCAAATATCTGAGTTCCTCTCTATGGTGCATGTAATGATCCTGTGGAAATTAAACAGATACAATTTCAGTTACCAGCTTTCATCAATGTTCAAAGTAAATTTATTATCAAAGTACATATCTGTCACCATATACAACCCTAAGATTTATTTCCTTGGGGGGCATATTCAGTAAGTTCATAATACAATAATAATCATAGCAGAATCAATGAATGTCCACACCAACTTGGTGTTCAAGCAGTGTGCAAAAAAACACAAATACAAAAAGAAAGAAATAATAAATATCAAAAACAAGAGATTAAAAAGGCCTTGAAAGTGAGTCCATAGATTGTGGGAAGATTTCAATGATGAAGTGAAGAAATCCCCCTTGGTTCCAGAACCTGATACTTGAGGAATAATAACTGTTACTGAACCTGGTGGTATGAATCCTGAGACACCTGTACCTTCTTCCTCAGGACAGCAGTGAGAAGAGAACATGTCCTGGGCGGTGGGGAGCCCCTGATGAGGCAGGTAACTATAGGCCAGTTAGTTTAACATCTGTAGTTGGGGAAAATGCTTGAAGCTATCATTAAAGAAGACATAGCGAGGCATCTGGAAAAAAATCAATTCAACAAAGACAGGTCCTATTTGACAAACTTGCTGGAGTTCTCTGAGGGTATAACGAGCGCAGTGGATAGAGGGGAACAGGTAGATGTTATTTACTTGGACTTCCAGAAGGTGTTTGATAAGGTGCTGCATAAAAGACTTATCCTTAAGATAAAGGATGAATAGAGTAGGGGGTGATGTTTTAGCATGGATAGAGGATTGGTTAACTAATGGAAAACAGAGAGTTGGGATACATAGGTGTTACAGTGGTTGGCAATCGGTGAGCGGTGTGCCGCAGGGGTCGGTGCTGGGCCTGCAACTGTTCACAATATACATTAATGATCTGGATGAGGGGACCGAGTGTACTGTATCTAAGTTTGCTGATGATATTAAATTGAGTGGAAAAGCAAATTATGCAGAAGATAAGAGTCTGCAGAAAGATATAGATAGGTTAAGTGAGTGAGCGAGGGTCTGGCAGATGGAGTACAATGTTGGTAAATGTGAGGTTGTCCACTTTGGAAGGAAAAATGGAAGATCAGGTTACTTAAGTGGTAAAATATTGCAGTATGCTGCTGTGCAGAGGGACTTGGGAGTGTTTGTGCATGAATCACAAAAGGTTGGTTTGCAGGTGCAGCAGGCTATCAAGAAGGCAAATGGACTGTTGACCTTCATTGCTAGAGGAATTGAATTTAAGAGCAGGAAGGTTATGCTACAACTGTACAAGGTACCGGTGAAGCCGCGACTGGAGTACTGGAGTTCTGGTTTCCTTACTTGAGGAAGGACATACTGGCTTTCGAGGCAGTGCAGAGGAAGTTCACCAGGTTAGTTCCAGAGATGAGGAGAGACTGAGTCGCCTGGGACTTGTTACGTAACCGGCAACAATGAATATTAATCGAGACAGGTTTTATGAAAACAACCAAACATTTATTAAACACATATAAATGATAAGGGAAAAAAAACAAAGGAAAACTTCAACCGGAGGTTAAACAGGTACGCAGCCGTTCATCAACTCCACTCGGCTCTGGTTCTTAAAGTGTTAAATGCAAAAACAGTTCTTAAAGCGATACAGTCAGATATAGTTCTTAAAGCGATAACTTCGGAAGTCCAACAGTTTTACGCATTCAATTGGGAGAGACTTCTCTGGAGAACGATTTCTTCACCGACGCACCTTTACTGCCGGTTCTGTCCACAGGATTCCCGAAGCCGAAAATAAACAGTTTAAATCGACCGACCTTAAATTCCTTTTAGAGAAAGAGCCTTTGTGCATGAACTCATTGCTCTATTGCACGAGTTATCTCAATGCAGGTTCTCTTCAACGAAGACTCAATAAGGTCGATCCTTTATTAAACTGCCAAACGACGCCAACTTCTCTCGATCCTTCACTTCGATGAATTCTTCACTCTCCCTTCAAAATTGTCGGTATTGAGTATATTGGCACTTCCAGCCACAAATCCCCAATCCAAGTAATATGGAATCTTTCAACAGAACATAAAACAGTTTTAAAAATGAAACTGCGTCACAAAAACAAACACGCAACAGAAACGGAGGCAGAACACGTTCTACCTGGAAATCTACAAATTCAAAATCCTACTGCGTCACCTGAGTCGACCCCTATATAGTCACGGGGCACATATCATCACGTGACCTCACAACAGCGGGAAAATCACATCAGGTGACCTCCAAAAGACCATTACAGCATTCTCACAAAAAAACATCTCCTTCAGCATGTAACGGACTGTACTCACTGGAATTCAGAAGAATGACAGGAGATCTTGTATAAACATATAAAATTATGGAATGGCTAGATAAGGTAGAGGCAAGAAAGTTGTTTCCATTGGTAGGTGAGACTAGAACTAGGTGACAGCCTCAAGGTTCGGGGGAGTAGATTTAGGATGGAGATGAGGAGGAACTGCTTTTCCCAGAGAGTTCTGAATCTTTGGAATTCTCTGTCCAATGAGGCAGTGGAAGCTACCTCAGTAAATATATTTAAGACAAGGTTGGATAGATTTTGTATAGTAGGGGAATTAAGGGTTGTGGGGTAAAGGCAGGTAGGTGGAGATGAGGCCATGGCCAGATCAGCCATGATCTTAGTGAATGGCGGAGCAGGCTCGATGGGCCAGATGGCCTACTCCTGCTTCTATTTCTTATGTTCTTTGGTCTTTTTTGTAACTCAGGCAACTTATAGAGGGAGTTTGTCTGATAAAATATGTCATGTCTGAATGCAGTTATGCTAGAGCTATTGAGCTTTTATGTATTTCATCCGGCTCTTTCTTGGTTCTCATTCCATGCTGGGTGAATGTTGCTTCAGAAGAATCTTATATCTATTTCTTGCTGGTGAACTAAGCCTTTTTTTTCCTGTCTGAGAGCATTTCCTTTGCAGGAATTATTTTAATAAATAATATATTTATTATTATCTCATTATTCCATATTATCTTCACTATGTTCTTAACTTTAAATCTCAGCTTTAACACCAGAACGTATAAGCATTGTTCTAATTCAACAACAGCTAAATGTTTATTATCCCAAAGGTAATCCCTATTTTTAATTATTGGGTTTACTTTGGCTGCAGTATGAAACCAAAACTCGACTGGATCGATTTGCAGGAAGTTCATCCATCAGCTCATCTGACTTGTTTGAAAGTGAAAAGAAACAAACATCAGGTAAGAAACACCACCATTTGAAGCCTGGAGAGCATTGCCTCCTCACTACTAGGTCCACTGATGAAATGAGCACAGGATTTTGTTATGATTGCTTTATCTCTCATCCACACAGAGTGTTTTTAATTAATGCATTTAGCAACTTTTCCCTTAGGAATAATTAGTTTCATTTTAATTTTTGTATACTAGTGATTAAATGTTCCAGAATGCTGAGGAATGGTTTTTCCAGTTTCTTAACCAGGGATCCTGATATGCTACTTCTTTGTATTCCTGATTTCTCCTTTCTTCCATCAAGTCCTTGAATTGCTGCTGCTTCTCCCAACTTTGGACTCTCCTTGAGCTGAAGGAATAACATATCCGTCTGTGTGCAGCACTGTGCTAAAAACGTTACACCTGCTTTTGTTTACTTTTTGACTTCACAGTTTTGGCATGTTTAATTAAGATGAAATGCTTGAATTTCTTCTTAGTAACAGCTATGCAGCTGATTAACATACAGATCTGTTGTTTGCTATGAGCAAACTTCACAAGAAATGTGAATATGAAATGCTCAGTTACAGGGTCCATTGTCACTTTGCTAATCATCCTTCATGCTTATTTCAATTTGATTCTCATTTTTTTATCAGCATATAGACACCATCATGAAATTGACTTATTCCTTTAGTTGTTGTCATTAGATTTATGTAAGCATTGCCCATTACCACCCCTGCAAGCTAGACTATCTCCATAACCACCGCCCCATCATTGGAAACATTACAATAAATCCATATGAGTCCATAGCATTCACGTCCAAAGTGATTAAAGACGTCACGTTGCATTGGTGTACTGGGGATCAAGTGACATCACAATTACAATAGTCACCTGCAATTTCGCTAGCCATTATGCTATCACTTCTCTTCAGTCTTTTGAAAGCAGCATCTCTTCAATTTTATTGTAACACTATAAGAGATGTGCTGATCTACCAGGTGTGTGTCCTTTGCTGCACTATTTGGTTTATTCTTCTTGCATGGGGAAATAAAAGAACAGCAATAGGTCATTGGATGTCAATCTATCTGATTGTTTAAATGTCAATGAATTGAAAAGATTCAGTTCCCTCAATGAGTATCATAAAGAAGGAATAAGTAGAATAAATTGATGAGACTTTGCCTTTAATTTTTTTTAAAATGGTCAAGTAAGAGACTAATTCATTAGTTTCCACCGCTATTTTTAAGTTCTTCCTTGGTTAAAAATAGAACAGCAAAGCTGCTGTTACATTTTCAACCAAATCAGCAGGTGGACACCATCGTGAAATTGACTCATTCTCATAGTTGTCAATAGATTTATGTAAGCACACATTACTATACCTGCAACCTACTTTTACCATCTATGATCCCTACAAAATAGTGTATAATTCTAAATAAATCCACCCTAGGAGTATGGTATTAATAATGTCTTTGGAGAGTTTGATCCTGCAGTACCTTAATCCTGAATCAGTTGTTAAAACCCATGTAAATGAAGTGCAAGCCTGGCACTTGATATTTCTGATTGATATTTGTTGATTAATTTAATCAGAAAATATTGATTTTGTTCATCATTGAAGCAGGTTTTATTTTTAACAAGGATTCATATTATGCTCTCTTGAGTTTAATAAGAACCTCCATATATAAAAACTAAAGAAGGTCATGTAACACATCAAAGATTTTTAAAATATATTTGCCTATGTATATACTGCAATATGCTCTCATCCTTGAGTAAAGAATACTGTCTTGATATTGTCATTTAGATGTCTCCTTAAAAAACAAAGCCACATACTGTATGCTCCTCACTTCTAACTTGCTGTTTTAGAAGTTTGTGGCAACTTGACCATTGCAGTTTTTAAGTTATTACAGTGGCATCAGAAGTTCTTTATTTCCTACAGAGTTCTGAAATTGTAAAAGGTGCTATATAAATTCAAATTATTTGATTATTTAAATGATAAAGTACTGTAAATGTAACTTTGCAAAAATGCGTGAAAAGTGGGGTTTGTACCTGTCAAGTCATTCACCTTGGATTTAAAAAAAACTGACAGTCTAGGAACCACAAAGAGATTTTCATGCATCCCGGTTGCTAAAACTAGTGCCCAGATGCAAATTGTAATTAGAAAGTCTATTAAAGTGTTAGCCATTATCAGGAAAGGATAAAATACCTTGTTGTATAGACCTTTAGAGTGCTGTAGTAATTTCTGGATATTCTGGATATTAGATCTCAGAGATCATTTTTTATGCTTGATGAATACAGTATCAATCTCCAAAATCATATTAGGGCTTGGGTTATATTAAAAGGACTGGCTGCATAAATTAGACCTTGTTTAGGCACAGGCAGAGATATTTGAGTAGTGATTAAATTCAAGAATGCATTAAAAAAGCAGTTTTCTAAGATGGGTACAGAGATACCTATCTATATATAGTATATAGATACTACGTACTCTTCTGGGAGCATGATATTAAAAACTATTTTGGAATAGGACTAGGATTTCTTTTCAAACAAACTGCAGTGTAAAGCTCTTGCCCCAAAAAGTTGTGGGTGCTGCTTTAATTTAAATATTCAATATTGAGATCAATAGTCTACTTCCCTCTGCCCCCCTCCTCCCCCCATTAGACAAGAGTATCATGATAATGGGTCAAGAGTGTAGATTTAATGTACAGAACAGCTATGGTCTAAATGAATGGAGAAATAGTCTTCAACAACTGAATCACTGATGGGTTTTCCTCAATTGAAAATCCATCAGTGGCAGAACTTACATGTACATATTTCAGAGCTGAATAATACCCTCCGTTTTTATGCTTGTAAAGCTCTAATGGCCAAAGGTACAAATAAAGCAAGCATATGTACCAATTGTTAATTCAGGAGGTTGCCAATTGTTTGTTGATTGAACCCGATATAATAAAACAATAGATTCCTTACTGCTTGTATCCCATGCTAGTGTATAATTACTGATTTACAAGATCATAGAGGCTAGCATGCCATGGTAGCGAAATGCTTAGAGTGATGCCACTACAACATGGGTCATCGGAGTTCAGAGTTCAATTTTGGCACCATCTGCAAAGAATTTGTACGTTCTCCTCGTGACAGTGTGGGATTTCTCTGCGTGCTTCCGTTTCCTCCCACAGTCCAAAGACATGCCAGTTAATAGGTTAATTGGTCATTGTATGTTGTCCTGTGATTAGGCTAGGGTTAAATAGGTGGGTTGCAGGGTGGCACAACTCGTTGGATCTGTTCAGTGCTCTGCTCTAAATAAAATAAAATAGAAATAAAATGAAGAAAGCTCTGAAATGTCTTTGCTTATGCACATCATGGGTTTCATTGTTTTTTATATGATTCCAGGAAGTTTTCCTACTCTGTCCTACTTGGAAGGCCATGCTGCATGTTGATTCCTTTGCTTGAAGAATTTCCCGATATCAAGTCTTGAATTTGCCTTTTCTATGTCTTGGCCTATTCCCTTTCACCCTGCTGTCACAATTTGGCTTCAAGCAGTTTTTCTGAATTTACTTTTTCTTTGCAGTTTGCTATCAAGTACTTCCATGAAACCCTTCTTAGTTGCTTCTTTCAGATTTGAAAAGCTAAAGTATTAAGGTCTAATTTAATGCCACAGCACTTTGGCTTGAATGTTTTCTGTGTCTTTTGATGTGTTTTATAATAAAGACAACACATTAAAGTCATGTTAGTTTGTATTGTTATTTATTTATCAAGTTTTTCCACTTGATAATACTCAGTTTGCAACTAATATGAAAGTAACTAATTTACTCAAGAAAGTGTGAATGCTACAAGAGACTGCAAGAGTAGTAAAGACCCTTAATATATCCAAGTGAACCTGCTGTGAAAACAAAATATTTATGAATATAATTTTATAAGCCCTTTAAAATTCCTACATTTTGGAATGAACCTTTGATCATATAGATAGATGCCTTCAAATTGCCCTGCTGTCTGGTTGGTAGATGGTTCAAGAAGCCTTATTTTCTTTTTGCCCTTGGAGAGAAGAAAAACACACTAATTAATATAACAAAAAAAGCTCTTTTTTGTGTTGTCATTTTTATTTTCCTGCAATTCTTTTATAGTTATTGTATTTTACTAAGTTGTGAATAATTTAAGATTATCAAAATTAGTTCTTTATTATTTGGTTTGATTTGTTATTCTCTTAAGCTAACGTGTCTCTGACCAACGTCCTACCATCAGCTCCTGATATGGCACAGTTTAAGCAAGGTGTTAGATCTGTGGCTGGGAAGCTTTCTGTGCTGGCTAATGGAGTGATGACTTCCATTCAGGTTGGTATAACCTTTTTCAGGAAAATTATTGTGACTAATCAATATTTGCCTTTGTTATATTGTATATAAAATCCTTACATTAAACACCATTTTATACCGTACCTTGAAATCACATGCATTGTTAGATGTACAAATGAATCAGAAAGCATTTATGAAACCGGTTACGAAATAGCTAAATCTATATTGCCAATCCAGTCTATTAAAAGATCCAGTAGAATACTCTTATTTATTTGTTAAAGATGAATTGAATGCAATTTTAATTTCTATCAATGAAATTAACCGTTTCTTTTTCTATTTTCATTATTCCGCAAATGCGTTCAATTATGTCAAGACTCTAAAGTGGAAACCAATATTACTTAGGAATCGTATTGAAAATATGTTAATATTAAGCATTTAAACTTTGCCTTTAATAACAAAAAAAAGCAGAGATTGAGGCAATAGTTAGGCACTTCGCATTCTTACCAATTGGTTTTTATTCAACAATACTAGAGTGTATGAGTTAATTTAATTTTCACTGAGTATGACAATAAAAATGCCAAAAAAATTCACATCATGGCCACTTAGTCAAAATGGATCAACTTTTCAGTTTGAATGTCTTCCTTATGGAGTTTGGGTCTGTTAAATTATGATTCTTACTAATTCCATAACATTAAGTAGAATATTTGAAATTGCTGGAAGGCAAATTTCACCTTTTAAGCTCAGCACCACCTTACTTAGTTGCATCTAGATGGATCTTTGCAACATAAGGTTGTAATCAGTAGCAGGCTAGGTGAGATTAAGTATGCTTTGTTTATACAGTATGTCAAAACTCATGCAGTACACAGCTGACTTATTAGAAAAGTGGCTTTATAAATGTGTTATATTCCATTGTAATGGGTACCAGTGCACTGAAGACTGTGTAATTGGTCCCATCAGAGGAAACACTATTTAACTGATTCACCTGAATTTGTTGCAAATGTCATGCAGTGAAGATTCTACCACTGAATATGGTGAATATAAACTTTCTTTATCATTAACTTATGGCTATTTAATTGAGAATTGTTTGGACCCACAGCTGTTTGAGAGAATCTAATTTGCTTTAAGACCCATAACTTCTCAAAGATTTTTGTTTTGACCTACTAAAAACAGTTACTTTGTGCTATATATAAATTTGGTAGTAATAATAACTATAGTCCCAAAGGCCTTCCCTTCAACAGACCATTTACTTGTCTTTTGCAGGATCGATACGGCTCCTAACTGGATGTAGCAATAAAACGAAATGAATATGAAACCTTTCAGGAGTGATTTACATTTGGGTGCCCAATACACCTTTGATTATAAACATATTTTGAAGGATTATTCATTTAACATGGAAATGTTTTGTCACAGTTTTGATGCTTATTTTGCATCTACTGATGTCTATTCTTGGTCCTGCTTGAGTTTTCCCAGAGTTAGACTGTTTCCAGTAAAACTTTGCTTTGAAAAGAGAGGTTGTGGGAATAACTCCAAACTAGGATGGGGAAATTACTTTTCAGTCATTAGAATGAGAATTTATTTCTTGTTTAGATGAGGCAGGAAGGTATAAGTATGTAGAGCTTTAGTTAGTTTGGGAAAAGGGTGCAATATTCAATAAAAAATGAAAATGCTATACAGATATATATTAAAATATGGGTAAATGCACAATAAAAAGTGCTCTTATAAATTGGGTTTTGCTTCTTAAAAAAAGTGTTTGTATAACTAAAACACTAGTCTGAACTCTGAGAAAGTGATTGTGTCTTTTTATATATGGAGTGTTTATTGGAACTGATCGATTAAACAATTGTAAGGTAGAATTGTTTGTTTGTACTTCAAACAGATGATATGCCAAATCCCCTTGTTAGTTCTTAGATCTAGTCAGTAGAAAATTGAAAACTGAAAAGTTTAAACTATTCAAAGACTACAGTGCACCATGTTAAGAATTAGAGGCAGTTGGAAGGTGATCGCTAGTTATTTCTGTTCACAGCAGAAACCTGTGCAGTGTGCTTTATGGAAACCAATTATTTCTACTCATGGGACCAATTAAATGTAAATGATAATATACTGTTGTTGTATATTGTAATGAATCTTTAATTTTGAATCATTATGTTTAAATTGCAAATTTTACTGGTGGCAAAAAGCTGGACTGAGATCTGTAACATGTATTTCTAATAAAAAAAGACACATTTGCTTCATGTAAGTGATTCAGTACTGAGACTGAATTAAGTAGTAGGAAACCCCAAGCAATAAATGGATGATTATAAGATTTCAACAAGTGAATGATTTAAATGTATTGCACATTTGGACTAAAATACCAAAGTTCATCTGTTGGAAAGATGCATTAAAGTGTTGGCATCTGATCAGCTGAACAACAGAATAGAAGCATTATTAAAATACTTATCTAACAAAAACCAAGCATACCTTGCGCAAAGAATGTTTCCTGTTGTGAAAATAAATTTCTCTCCTGGGGAAAAAATAAACAAGCACTAGTTTGGAAGTTGTCATTCAGAAGGCAGGGGAGGGGGGTACTTAGAGAGTGACATTGTTGCCAATAAAATGTTTTGTGTGTGTGAAGATTAACAGTTGCATCACTGCATTGAGGTGGGAAAGCATGCTGGCTGAATCAGAACCATCAGCTGAAGAATAAAGTATTTTGCCTGTCCTTGCTCTCTTGTCTAGACCTGGTTTTTCTTCTACATTTTTGAAATCTAGCCTGCAGCATCTCTTGAGTTCAACAAGAGATGCTGAGAGTTTTTAAACCTATTGAATGTTACACATCTATGGTGAATCCAGCAAATCACTGTGGGAAGCCATGTTGGAATCTGTTCTCATCGGACTTCACCAACATTGTGATTTGCACTGAAACAAAATATGTTGAAATACTCTGTATAAATGTAAGTAGAAACAAAATTGGCTTATCATCAGAATGATTGTAATATGAAGGAATAGTTAAAAGACCTACAAAATGTCTAAATTCTCCCACAGTGTTCAGAAAATGCTCAGAGTACTCAGCAGGTCAAGCAGCATCAGACCTGAGATTCCAGACTGATGACCTTTCACTGAAAGTACTGTGTTCGGATTAATTTGATTGTTATTTCTTTACTGTCATATTTATTCACTGTTCAAAGTCATACCCAATACCTTAGACAAATGTATTATGTGGACGATTGTTAAGTAAGTTGGTGAGCAATAGTTGAAAGAAAGGCCAAGATCTGGATGATTGTTTCTGTGCCAAAAGTACTTGGTATATATACCAAGTGTTACTCAAAAATTCTCAGTAACCTCCTGTAGCTTTTTAAAATATCCATGGTAACTATGCTGTCATGGCAAGCAAGCCAGTTTACGGGCAAGTTGTTCCTATATTTGAGATTATTTACTCTGTTAAGGAGGTGTTTAGACAAAAGTCTAATGGAAATTTGCTTTTTCCACCACTTCCAAAGTTGAGTAGATCTTCAACTGTCCCAGCAGTCTAAATGATTGCAACTATTTTTGTTTTCAACATTAATTACATAAAATCTTCATAACTGCTGTTGTCATATTGCCCCAACATAATCCTGTTTAATCCAACACTTGTATTTATGAAGAGTCTTGGATGTAGATGTTAATGTTTCATGTATACAGTAAAGCTTTGCATTATGTGGTGGTATTCTATAAAATGATCTTCCATAGCACAAGGCCACATCATCTACAAGTGCATCAGGAAACACAAGTTGTAAAAAAACTTATTTTTTTTCTGCATAAATTCCATGAGAGTGAATTATATTTTGTATCTCAATTTTTTGGGTAGTGATTTGTGAATTATGTAAGGGAGAATATCCATAACCAGGGATCATTCGTATCGGGCATTGCTATGTATGATAATGGTCTCCTTATTTAACTACCCTTTTATCATTGTCTCCTACCAATAACTAATGAGTCGGAAACAGTACAGCAGTTTTGGTAGACTGATATCTGAAATGTTGACAGCTAAGCTTATATCCTCTGGGGTTCAAAAGAATGAGTGGGATCTTGACTGAAACACATAAGATCGTGAGTAATTGTAACAAGATGAATGTGAAGAGGGTGACTCCCTTTCTGGTAGAAACAAGAACTCGGAGTCTTTGCTTTAAGAGGAAGGATTGTCCATTGGAGACTGGAGTTTTTTTCTCTCTTTCAGAGTGTTGAGGGACTTTGGTACTTCCTTGAATGGCAGGAAGCAGAATCTGAATGTTTTTAAGTTAGCGATATAAACCATAAAGTGGATGAGAATAAGGAACTGAGGCTATAATCGGGCTTTCCATGATCTTAAATGACAGACCAGGCTTGTGGGGGCAAGTGGCTTACTTATACTTCTAATATGTATATTCATAGATAAATATCCTTATTGCACCAGATCTAAAATTGGATAAAAATGAATGGTGAGCCATAGGAAGCCATGGCCAGAGGTATGATTAAAGAGGGGAACTTTGAGGAGCATCTTACAGAAAGGGATAGAGAAAGACTGAGATTTGTATGCAATTCCAGAGCATATGGCTGAGCTGCTGATCTTGAAGGAAGGAGTAATCGGCACACAAGATGCAGAATTGAAAAATTGCAAGGCTGGAGAATCTTTTAGAGATCAGGAGAAGAGAGAGAGACTGAGATGAGAATCAAATATAAAGGTGAGCATTTTAATTCTGAGGTTTTAGAGAACCAAGAGCAACAGTACATCAGTGAATATAGGTGATGGCTGAATGAATGAGTGCTTCAGCAATGAGTTGATGTAAGTAGCCCTTATGGTGAAGTGCAAGACTTGCTTTAGTAGGGAACCTTTTCTTAAAACAAATTTGGGATGCAAGAAAACACGTAATGGCAATGAAAGTCAGAAAACAATTGTTCAATGAAATCCTGAAGAAGGGTCTCTACCTGAAACATTGACTGTTTCTACATTTCCATGGATGCTACCTGACCTGCTGAGTTCCTTCAGCATTTTTCGTGTGTGTTACTGTATAATGACAGGAACGGAGCAAACTTGACCTTGTTCCATTCAGATACTACACGATAATGAAAAGGTTACTGTTAAAATGTTTGCGGATATTGGTGGTTAGGAGAGAGAGTGTAAGTAAATTCCAGGTGCCTCATGAACACCTGTAGTAATGCAGAAGATTCGAATGGTCTATTAAGTGATCACTCTCAGCAGTAACTACTCACAAACACCCTCATGTGGGCAGAAAATGAACAACATTGAATTTTCTGATTTCAGATAGTACGTTACTCCCGGGTTTCAGAATCGGATTCATATTTAATATCACTGGGCATAGGCCGTGCAATTTGTTGAGAGAGCAAAAATTATATAGTTAGGTGGTGGTTGTGGGTTGGTTCATTGTCCGTTCAGAAAACTTACGGTGGATGGGAAGAAGCTGTTCCTGAAGCTTTATGTGTGTGTCTTCAGGTTCCAATACCTCCTCCCTGATGGTAGCAATGAGAAGAGGGCATGTCCTGGGTGATAAGGGTCCTTAATGAGGGATGCCGTCTTTCTGAGGCATTGCCTTTTAGAGCATAGAACAGAATAGTAGAAGAACAGGCCCTTCACCCACAATGTGATTAAATCAGTAATCAAAAGGTCAACCAAACTAACACCTTCTGCCCACACCATGTCAATATCCTTCCATTTTCCTCACATTCATGGCTGATCTAAACGTCTCTTAAAAGTCCACCTCTACCACCACTCCAAGCAAAAAAGCTTGTTGAACAACTTGTCTCTCTCATTTTTAAAATTACTCCCTCTCACCTTAAATGCATGACCTCTGATATTAGACATTTCAACCCTGGGGAAAAGATAGTTTGTCTACTCTTTGTACTGTATGTCTGTTGTAAGCCTCTATCAGATCTCGCCTCAGTCTCCACCGTTCCAGAGAAAACAACTCGAAGTTTGTCAAATCTCTTGTTAAAGCACATGCTGTCTAATCCAGGCAGCATCCTTTCCCGCACCCTCTCTAAACTCCTTCCTATAATGGAGTGACCAGAACTGAATGCGATACTCCTGAGGTGGAGAGGGTCAGCAACTTTAAATTATGAAGATGCTGCTCTCTATTAAATGGTTCTGTTGCTCCGTCACACCCTGATACCACACTAATAGACAATGAAACTACTCATCCTATTATATAAGATACAACAGGAAGAATTGCGTTAAGGTGAGGAGAATAATGAGCAGAGGCAAACCTGTTAAAAACAGCTCTTACATTGTATGTCATTCTGTATAAGTGTCAAGATGGTCCTCTATTAAAAGGCTCTGTCACACTCTGATTCTACACCAACAGACAATGAAACTATTCATCCTAATTTATATAAATATAGAAGTGACACTGGATATTGCAGACTAACAAGTTGTAATGAAAATAAACTACATAATCATGAGGGCAAAGACTATTGTCAATGCTATACAGTATTGTGATCAATAAGCCAAAACTTCTGACTGAAGACATTTGAATACAAGCCTGACTTGCTGAGTTGCACCATTACAGAAGCTGCCAAAACTGTCAGGTGGATAATTGCCAGCAAGGCTCACAAACGTGTCAGAACTTCACAGTTCTCATGCTTCCCTTCATCTGTCACAAGATGCTTCCACCTTTTCCTTTTTAGATCTGCAGTACCTCATGCTTGGCGCTTAACATGATGCTAATGCCAGAGTGAAGGAAATGCAGATATAGACACTGGTAAATATAGTTTTGCTGCTGATGTCCCACAGGGTCTCACCGCTTCCATGTCTGAGCTCTAAGATCAGTTTTGAATCTGTTCCATTTATCTTTATGATGTTGCCCATAAGCAAGGATGTGAAATAGTGTCTTCACCTCCATTAGAGCTGTATTGTGATCACTCGTACCAATAGTTTTGGCCAGATGCTTCTGGGACAGATGGATTGATGAAGAAAAGGTCACAAAGGGGTTTCAATTGTTAATCCCCTCATCACCCTTAGCCAGCTAGATTTGTAGTGTTATTATGTTCTCAGGTGAATAATTCTATCCTATATTGTTCTGAGTGATTATTTAAACCACTACACTAAACTGAAGAATATTGATTTATTTGCTTTGGGTGCATATTCAACAATAAGTTTCCATGCCTATTAGATCTAACCCTTCACAGGACACGTAGACTTACAGGATCACTTCTACCTGTCTGCATGCTACGTTTGTACAACACTGTTGCATTTGCCTTCGGGAAGTACCACTAACACTGTCTCTACAAAACACTTCTAATCCATTGGCAGGATGAGCAAACCAATGTCTGCTCTGAAACTATTTACATTCAGTTAGCTCTAATGGGCATTCCCTGTACCAATCACCCCAGACAGCTATTCCATTCGAAGCTCTGAAATTGCTAGGCAGACAGAAGGAAAGACTTGAGAATGTTCTCGGTGCTTCCCGGAAAAAGTGTAACATCCCAACTTATAGGAATACCCGACATATGATTTGTCAAAATGGACAAGCATTCAGGATGGCATCAGGAGTCTTAAATCCTTTTTCTAGAAGTATGCAGGAGCTCGGCATCAACAAAACACACTAATTATCACACTACCTACCCACCCCATTAAACAGTCCTCTATCTGTGGAAGAGACTGATGATCCCATATTGGCCATGTCAGGTGCCATAAAAATAACAGAACTAGACAGGAAGCAAGACATCCACAACCCTAAATAAAGGGCTTCCTAAGAGAAAAGAACCCAGAGGTAATGACTGTCATATGAGATTTTGCTGAAACAGGATTCTGTACGCATAGCTATTTCATATTTTTGTTTGAATATGGGTGTCGAAGAAATTACTGTTTTACCATATTTTACTGTAAGAGCATTTGCCCCATTATCAAACAGTAATAAAGGCATAGGCCTCGGTATATGGTTAGCCCTTTTATACGTGATCACGGGGAGCCGTTGCCTTACGACTCCGCCAATGTCAGGTTACATCTTAAATTTATACAGTAAATTCTGGGCAATAGCCAACAGCTAATCATACTTAGTCAGTGATTTCAAACAAATCTAACACCTGTTAGGTATCGGCTAGTCTATGATTGCTTCCGTGTGGAACACAAAATTAGAATTACATGTGCACATTCAGTTCCCCTTTTAGCCAGACAGACTCAGACAAAGGCTAGCAATACCTCACAACTGGCAAGACCTACTGTTAGCTAGCATAAGCAAGACAGAGTTTGCATCTTATCCCGTCACTTTCATGACCCAAGTCTTGGGCAATACTTAGCTAGTCAAGTTGACAACAAAATTGAATTCAAAATTTTATTTTCTTCCACAATGAGACAAATCTTCAAATGTTAGCACTTTATTTGTTTATGAGTTTTAGTATAAATGGATGATTGCTATCTCTGTGTGTCTCTTCTGATACTAAGTTGTCTGAATGAACTAACATTTGTTGTAGCAGTTTTCTTTAATCAAATAGGCCCTGAGGCCATTTCAGAAGATAGTTAAGGATCACCTACATTGCTATGGTTCAGGAGTAACCCACAAGACAGGATGGTAAGAATAACTGCATTCATTCCCTGGAGGAAATTAGAGTCAACTGGAATTTTACAACAATCAAAACAGCATTGCGCATCTGGACACAATGCATTTACCTGAGAAAAGAAAGACAAAAGGACGTACGGATTTGAATCTCTTGATGTATATTCAGATCAATCTCTGGCAATGACTATGCTTTTAAAATTTATTTTCAGGTATGGGCATCATAGCCAAGGTCAGTATTTATTCCCTGTTCCTATTTCTTGTTTATACTGGACCTAGTTGCGCTTGAGAAGGTAGTAATAAGCTGCACGTTGCACGGCGACTGTTACTCTGGTGAAATCTCTATTATACCCATTCATGGGGAAGGCTTATCTGGGGCTGGTGTCCCTGAGGCAGTCCTACATTGAGTTCAACGTAGACAGGAAGCTCCAGCAACATCGTTGTCACCAATGTGTATCGGTCTCTGTGGTTCCTTTGGATTCATGAGCTGCATAGGCAACAGTTCCATATTGTACTGCCCTGGATCGCATACTAGCCTGTGTGTCATGTAGACAGCTGGGATGCATCACCTGTGGTCAACAGAGACCTCACACTAAAGTTCAAAGCAATTTTATTATCAAAGTACGTAAACGTCACCATAAACAACCCTGAGATTCATTTTCTTACAGACATACTCAGTAAATCCAATAACCATAATAGAATTAATGAAGGAAAGCACCCAACAGGGTGGACATCCAGTGTGAAAAAGTCAATAAACTATACAAATAAAAAAGAATAAAGGAAGTAACAATAATTAATAAATAAGCAATAAATATCGAGAACGTGAGATGAAGAGTCCTTGCAATTGAGTTCATAGGTTGTGGGAACAGTTCAATGACTGGGGCAAGTGCAGCTATCCCCTCTAGTTCAAAAGCCTGGTGGTTGAGGGGTATAATAACTGTTCCTGAACCCTGTGGCGTGAACATGTAGGAGGGAGATTGAAAGTCTGGCTGAATGGTGCCATAACAACAACCTCTTACTCAATGTTGGCAAGCCAAGGAGCTGATTAATGACTTTAGAAGAAGGAAACCAGAGGTCCATGAGCCAGTTCTAGTGTGGGAAGTGTATGCTCATGCACTTTGGTAGAAGGAATAAAGGCACAGACCATTTTATAATGGGGAGAAAATTCAAAGGACAGAGGTGCAAAGGGGCTTGGGAGTCTTCGTGGAGGATTCCCTAAAGCTGAGCCTGCATGTTGAGTTGGTGCGAGTCAGGTTCACTGTAACGGAGGAACTGTGTTGCCTTGGTTGTCTCATGGACCAGGCCCTCATGTTCTGGTGTTGCCTGGTGCAGCAGCCCAGGAGAGGAAACTCTGGATATGGTGTGTGAGAACAGAGGCCTCTGTGTGCACACTGGAATCTGTACTGTGTGAGGGGCTGGCCCCGTCCATTGGTGTTGCCCATCAGTGTTTACTCAGTGGAAGACAAGCTGGACCAGGACACTATCAATCTACAAGTCATGCCACTCAGGGACTTGGGCTATATTTTTTCTTTGTGACTGCGCGTCCTTCTGCTATCACAAATATATGCGCTATATGTGTTAGATGCTGTGTGCAGTTGGTACTGTGTTTTGCATCTTGGTTCCAGAGGAATGTTGTTTCATTTGGCTGTATTCATGTGTGGTTGAATGACAATTAAACTTGAACTTGACCTGAAACTTGAACCTGGAAGGAAGACAAATACAATGATAGCATTCACTTCAAGAGGACTGGAATATGAAAGTAAGGATGTAAAGCTGAAAGCATTGGTAAGACCATACAGAGTACTGTGGGCAGTTTTTGGCCCCTTATCTTAGAAAAAAATGTGCTGACATTGGAGAGGTTCCAGAGGAGATTCACAAGAATGACTCCATGAATGAAACTCATACATTGGGATTAACGTATGAGGAGCATTTGAGGGCTCTGGCCCTATACTTGCTGGAGTTTTGAAGAATGAGGGGCGCCTCATTACAAACTATCAAATATTGAAAGGCCTAGATAGAGTGGATGTGCAGAGGATATTTCCTATAGTGGGTTAATCTACAACCAGAGGGCACAGCCTCAAATTGGAGGATGTCCACTTAGAACAGAGACGAAGGAGGAATTTCTTTAGCCAGAGTTTAGTGAATGTGTGGTTTTTAAAGCTGTCGTAGCTGGGGGTGTTAGTGAGGATAAGCTCCCACTACCTATAAAGTGCTCCAAACAGCATGCCTCTATCAGCCTCAGACAACCAAGTCCAACTCTTGGCCTTCACATTTGGCTTAGCTACCAGGCCTGGTGGAGCTGTTTCTACTGACAAGAGAAGGGGCAAAGGTGGACCACTGGCACCTCAAAACCAGTTGCTTCGGGCAGGTGGGGCTCATCAGCCTGGGACAGCAGCCTGCCTAGGAGAAGGAAAACTCTGATTTTAAACCTCCACTGCCTTGCAGCCATACCCACCCATGGGAAAGTCTTTGGGAGTAAACCCCAAGGAAGAAATCCAGAGCCGGGGTCCCTAAGGCAGTTTGATGTTGTATACAACTTCATTCTGGCAACCTCTGTGGTGACACTGGTGCCAAGCTGTATCAGTGCTTGCCTTTTCCTTGGAGTACATCAGTGACGTGGAGAGGGGGATCTTGCTGCATGGACAACAGCCGGTTCTTCAAATCTTCCTGCCCAGGCTTGTGCCCTGGAGGGGACACAGTCCACCAGAGGTGTAAACCCATGATCCCCTGAGATCATAGCTGTCTACTAATGAATGTGTGTGTCATTGCCACAGATGGCTTTAGAGGCCAGGTCATTGGGTATGTTTAAAGCAGAGGTTTATAACTTCTTGATTAATCAGGGCATCAAAGGTTACAGGGAAAAGGCAGGAGAATGGGGTTGAGAGGGATAATAAATCAGCCATGATGGAATGACGGAGCAGACTCAATGGGCTGAATGGCCTAATTCTGCCCCCATGTCTTATGAAATCCTACCGAGGCTTGAGGTTCTGATGGTGTATGTGGTAGGGCACTGAAAACCTGTGCCAACCAACTGACGGAAGTGTTCAAGGACATCTTCAGTCTCTCACTGCTGCAGTCAAAATTTCAAATCTGCTTCAAAAGGGTAGCAACCATACCAGTACCCAAGAAGAGCAGGGTGAGGTGTCTCAATGACTGTCGCCCAGTTGCACTCACATCTACTGTATTGAAGTGCTTTGAGAGGCTGGTCATGGCCAGAACCAGCTCTGCCTCAGTAAGGACCTGGAGCTGCTGCAGCTTGCCTATTGCCACAATAGGTCTACAGAGGATGCAATTGGGTTGGCTCTCCACTTGGCCTTGGGTCACCTGGACAATAGCAATACCTACATCAGGCTCTGTTTATTGGTTACAGCTCAGCATTGAACACAATCGTGCCCTCGGTTAAATAAACAAGCTCCAAAATCTGGACCTCTGTACCTCCTTCTGCATCTGGATCCTTGACTTCCTCATTGGGAGTCCGCAATCAGTGTGGATCAGAAATAACATTTCCCACATGAACTCTGGAGCACCTCAAGGATGCATGCTTAGCCCACTGCTCTACTCTCTATACACCCATGACTGGCTAGGCACAGCTCAAACTCCACCTATAAATTTGCCAATGGCACAACTATTGTTGGCAGAACTTTAGTTGGTGACGAGAAGGCACACTGGAGTGAGATAGATCAGTGGTGTCACAACAAGAACCTTGCACTCAATGTTAGTAAGACCAAGGTTTTGATTATGGACTTCAGACATGGGAAGTTGAAGGAACTCATCGAGGGATCAGCGGGGGAAAGGGTGAGCAGCTTTAAGTTCCTGGCTGTCAATGTCTCTGAAGATCTATCCTGGGCCAAACATAAGATGCAATTACGAAGAAGGCTCCACACCAGCTATACTTCATCAGGAGTTTGAAATGACTTGGTATGTTACCAGACTCTCGAAAATTTCCGTAGGTGTACCAATGGCGTGCATTTACGTCACCATCTGGTATGGACGGGCCACTGCATAAGATCAGAAAAAGCTGCAGGAAGTTACAAACTCAGCCAGCCCCATCATGGGCACTAACCTCTCCAGCATCCAGGCCAAAAGATGCCTCAAATAGGCAGTGTCCATCGTTAAGGGCCCCCATCGCCCAAGACGTGCCCTCTTCTCATTGCTACCATCAAGGTGGAGGTACAGGAGCCTGAAGAATCACACTCAATGTTTCAGAAACTGCCCCTTCCCCTCTGTGATCAGATTACTAAATGGACGATGAACCCGTGAATACTATCTCACCATCCTTTTCTATTTTTGCTCTCCTTTTTGCACTGCCCATGTAATTGCAGTCTCTAAGGTTGATATGAGAGCAGGGTGAACCCATGGATAGAGTACCTGGCCAAGAACTGAAGACCTGTGCTGATCAACTGACCAGAGTGTTCTCTCAAATCTATAACCTCTTGCTTCAGAAGTCTGAGATACCCATCTGCTTCAAGCAGGTTTTAATTATAATAGTGCCTAAGAAGAACGCGGTAACCTGCCTCAATGACTATCATCCAGTAGCACTTACATCCATGGTGATGAAATGTTTTGAGAGGTTGGTGATGAAATATATCAATTTGTGCCTGAGGGGAGACTTGGATCCACTCTAATTTGCCTACTGTCACAACAGGTCAACAGCAGATGTCATTTCATTGAGCTCTTTATCGACAACAGCTTGGAATTCAAGACTATTATCCCCTCAAAACTAATCAATAAGCTTCAAGACCTTGTCCTCAATACCTGCTTGTGCACTTTGATCCTCGATTTCCTCCCTTGCAGATCCCTGACAGTTTGAACTGGGAACAACATCTCCTTCACGATATCCATCAGCACAGACGCACCACAAGATTGTGTGCTTAGCCCCCTGCTCTACTTGCTTTACACTTATGACTGTTTGACTAACCATAGCTCCAATGCCATATTTAAGTTTGCTGATAACACCATTATTGTTGGCTGAATCAGCATATGGGACGGAGATTGGAAATCTGGCTGAGTGGTGCCACAACAACCTCTTGCTCAATGTCAGCAAGACTAAGGAGCTGAGTACAGACTTCAGGAGGAGGAAACCAGAGGCCCATGAGCCAGTCCTCATCAGAGGATTGGAAGTGGAGAGGATCAGTAACTTTAAGTTCCCCAGTGTTAACATTTCAGAGGACCTGCTCCGGGCCCAGCACATAAGTGCAATTATGAAGAAAGCACAGTAGCACCTCTACTTCATTAGAAGTTTGCAAAGATTTGGCATGACAGCTAATACTTTGATGAAGTTCTATAGATGTGTGGTGAAGAGTGTATTGACTGTCTGCCAGGCATGGAAACACCAATGCCCTTGAAAGGAAAATCCTATAAGAAGTAGTGGATGCAGCCCAGTCCATCACAGGTAAAACCCTCCTCAATACTGAGTACAGTACATCTACATGGAGGATTGTTGTAGGAAAGCAGCATCCATCATCAGGGAACCCCAGCATTCAGAGTATGCTCTCTTCTCGTTACTGCCTTCAGGAAGAAGATATAGGAGCCTCAGGACCTATACTACCAGGTTCAGGAACAGTTACCACCCCTCATCCATCAGGCTCTTGAACCAGAGGGATAACTTCACTCAATTTCATTTCTCTCATCACTGAACCATTCCCACAAACAATGGACTCACTTTCGAGGGCTCTTCATCTCATGTTCTTGATATTTATTGCTTATTTATTCACGGGTATTATCTATTTTGTATTTGCAGTCTTTTGCACACTTGTTGTCCATCCTGTTGAGTGTGGTCTTCCATTGATTCTGTTACGGTTATTGGATTTACTGAGTATACCTGCAAGATAATGAATCTCAGGGTTGATATTGTTCTTTGATAGTAAATTTAGTTCGGATTTTGAACTTAATTTATGTGAGTGTGAGGCCCTTATTTGCCAAAGTCAACCATGGATGTGGCATCCTAGCTCTCCATGTGATACGGAATCCAGGGCAGTACAGTATGGAGAGCAAGTTGTTGCCCATGCAGCAAGCTACCTCTCGCCAAGGTACATTTATTATCAAAGTATGTTTGCGGTATACAACTGTGAGATATGTCACTGATGAATTGAAAGGAACAGCAGGGACAGATACAGATTGGTACTAGTAGCATTGCAGCAGTTCCCAATCAGCGTTGAACTCAATGTAGGACCGCCTTAGGGACTCCAACTCTGGATTTTTCCTTGGTCTTTCCCCTGAGTGGGTATAACAGAGATTTCACCAGAATAACAGTGGCCATGCAAGAAGCAGCTTATTACTACCTTCTCAAGTGCAACTAGGTATGAACAAGAAAGGCTAACTAGAACAGGGAATAAATACTGACCCTGCCTATGATGCCCATATCCTGAAAATGAATTTTAAAATCATAATCATTGTTAGAGATGGATCTTCATATGCATCAAGAATCTCAAGTCCATATGCTTGTAATGTCCTGGTTAAGATTTTTACTTCTATGCTGTAGGTATTTATTTTAGCGCTTCTGTAAGAGCAGTCTGTTCTGCTTTCTGCATGTTTGGGTTTGAGCTAAAGATAAGGGTTTGTGATGTTCATACTTAGGAATGTAGTGTCATCTAATCAGGATGGTGGAATTGGGATAAGGTTCTAGAGAACACTGGACGGAGAGGTCTCTGTGATAGACACTGGTGTGGGTTGAGATCTTTTAGGCGGAAGCTGGGAGAAGGCAGATGGGAAGATGGCTGAGGATGCCATCTCTGTTGCATAAGGTGCTTTGTGTAGATGAATGGTTTCAAGGAGGAAGGACCAGTACTCCCATGGAGGAGCCCATTTGATCAAGATGAATTTCGAGTGACATTCGGAAGGTGATGTCTGTTTTCATGCAGGCCACTGGTCCAGCGTGTGAGTTAAAGACAACTTCAAGATGAGCTCCAACTTCTGCGCACATTTGGACAGGGTTAACTGTAATGGGCCCTTTTTATTACTTTTTCTTTTCCTACTAACTGTTCAATAAAACTGAAAGTTGTAAATATACTTTCTTTATAATTGTATGCAGCGTATGATCTGTTATTTCTTGCCGATGGGTATTTGCAAGAGGGCAGTATTTACACAGTATTCGCTCAGATCGGGGTTCGGGTGGATGAGACATCCCAACCTGGGTTTGATGGGGCCCAAGTCATATTGACCTTAGCCGTTTGGTTAAAAAGAGCTTCAAGTTCTTTCGTCCTCCTTTTCTCAGGGTAGATTCAGTCCCCATGTCCTCAGGCACGTGATGCTTTTCAATTGTTGTAAAATTCCAGCTGATTCACTGATATCCTCCAGAGGATGGATGTATTTATTCTTACCCATCATGCCTTGTGGGTTACTCCAGAACCATAGCAATGTAGGTGACATTTAACTCTCTTCTGAAAAGGCCTCAGAACCTATTTGGTTAAAAAAGAACTGCTACAACAGAAGAAATGTTAGACCATTCAGACAACTTAAGCATCAGAAGAGATGCACAAAGCCAGTTAGGGTCCATTTATACTAAAACTCACAAACAAATGAAATGCTAACATTTGAATATTTGTCCCACATTAAAGCAACAGTATGAAGTAGCTATGCTTACAGAATCCCGTTTCAGCAAAAACTCATATGACAGTCATTGCCCCTGGGTTCTCTTCTCTTAGGAAGCCCTTCATTTAGGGTTGGGGATGTCTTGCTTCCTGTCTAGTTCTGTTATGTGGCACCTGATGTAGCCAATATGGGATCATCAGTCTCTTCCACAGATAGAGGACTGTTTAATGGGGTGGGTAGATAGTGTGAGAGTTAATGTGTTTTGTTGATACCGAGCTCCTGCATACTTCTAGAAAAAGGATTTAAAAGTCCTGATGCCATCCTGAATGCTCGTCCATTTTGACAAATCATATGTCGGGTATTCCTGTAAGTTGGGATGTTACACTTTTTCCAGGAAGCACCAAGAGCATTCTCAGGTCTTTCCTTCTGTCTGCCTAGCAATTTCAGAGCTTTGAATGGAATAGCTGCCTGGGGAGATTGGTACAGGGAATGCCCATTAGAGCTAACTGAATGTAAATAGTTTCAGAGCAGACATTGGTTTGTTCATCCTGCCAATGGATTAGTAGTGTTTTGTAGAGACAGTGTTAGTGGTACTTCCCAAAGGCAAATGTAACAGTGTTGTAGTATACAGACAGGTAGAAGTGACCCTGGAAGTCCCCATGTATAATTTAGAATCCCATGAAGGGTTGGATCTAATAGACATGGAAACCTATGGCTGAATATGCACCCAAAGCAAATAAATCAATATTCTTCCATTTTGTATACTGGTTGAAATAATCACATGGAACACTCAGATGGTGCAGAATTATTCATTTGAATGAGGTCTTCAATGCCCATCAAAAAGAGAACATAACAAGGTTCTGAGGCTCACTTATTACCAAAGTATACAACTCTGAGATTTTTCTTCTCCAGATAACCACAAAACCAAGATAGAAAAGAATGGTATGCAGCGTACAATCTGTTATTTCTTGCCAATGGGTATAAGAAAAAAGAATGATCCCACCAACGATAAAAAGGCAGTCTCTCCTCCCCGTAGCAGAGTGATCTCACTGACAATAAAAAGGCAGTCTCCCCTCTCTGTAGTGAGTGATCTCACAAGCGATAAAAAGGTACTCTATCCTCCCTGTAGTGAGTGATCTCTCCTCTCCGTAGTGACTGATCTCTCCTCTCTGTAGTGAGTGATCTCCCCTCTCCGTAGTGAGTGATCTCACCAGCTGGCATTTCAGATTCCCTCGTTGCTTTAATCGGAGTCGAACATAGGCGCTCAGCTTTGTCGCCACGAGGTTCCCGCACACTGTGCCTCTTCCTCCTGGAATTCCCTGGGAGACTGCAGAGTGCTGAAACAGCCAAACAAACTCCAAACTGCAAATCACAGGCTCCAACATTCAAAGAGAAAACCAAATGTAAAAGACATAAAAGAAATGAAACATACCATCTCATGATCTTGACTGGAAGCTGCAAAGAAGACATTCCTGATGAAGACATTTGAATACAAACCTTACTGTCTGCACTCATTTGCAGAGCTGCTGTGCAACAGAAATGCCAAATCTTCTGTTAGTTGGATAATTGCCAGCAACACTCACAAATGTGTCAGAACTTCACAGTGTTAATGTTTTCCTTCATCTGTCCCAAGGTGCTTCCGCCTTTTACTGTTTAGAGGTTTTTACAAAGAAGATGCAAAAATAACAATATAAATCTAACTGGCTGAGGATGATCAGGGATTAACAGTTGAAACCCCTTTGTGACCTTTTCTTCATCAATCCATCTGTCCCAGAAGCATCTGGCCAAGACTATTGGTATGAGTGATCACAATACAGCTCTAATGGAGGTGAAGACACTATTTCACATCCTTGCTTATGGGCAACATCATAAAGATAAATGGAACAGATTCAAAACTGATCTTAGAGCTCAGACATGGAAGCGGTGAGACCCTGTGGGACATCAGCAGCAAAACTATATTTACATAGAAACATAGAAACATAGAAAATAGGTGCAGGAGTAGGCCATTCGGCTCTTCGAGCCTGCACCGCCATTTATTATGATCATGGCTGATCATCCAACTCAGAACCCCGCCCCAGCCTTCCCTCCATACCCCCTGATCCCCGTAGCCACAAGGGCCATATCTAACTCCCTCTTAAATATAGCCAATGAACTGGCCTCAACTGTTTCCTGTGGCAGAGAATTCCATAGATTCACCACTCTCTGTGTGAAGAAGTTTTTCCTAATCTCGGTCCTAAAAGGCTTCCCCTCTATCCTCAAACTGTGGCCCCTCGTTCTGGATTTCCCCAACATCGGGAACAATCTTCCTGCATCTAGCCTGTCCAATCCCTTTAGGATCTTATACGTTTCAATCAGATCCCCCCTCAACCTTCTAAATTCCAACGAGTACAAGCCCAGTTCATCCAGTCTTTCTTCATATGAAAGTCCTGCCATCCCAGGAATCAATCTGGTGAACCTTCTTTGTACTCCCTCTATGGCAAGAATGTCTTTCCTCAGATTAGGGGACCAAAACTGCACACAATACTCCAGGTGTGGTCTCACCAAGGCCTTGTACAACTGCAGTAGTACCTCCCTGCTCCTGTAATCGAATCCTCTTGCTATAAATGCCAGCATACCATTCGCCTTTTTCACCGCCTGCTGTACCTGCATGCCCACTTTCAATGACTGGCGTATAATGACACCCAGGTCTCGTTGCACCTCCCCTTTTCCTAATCGGCCACCATTCAGATAATAATCTGTTTTCCTATTTTTGCCACCAAAGTGGATAACTTCACATTTATCCACATTAAATTGCATCTGCCATGAATTTGCCCACTCACCCAACCTATCCAAGTCACCCTGCATCCTCTTAGCATCCTCCTCACAGCTAACACTGCCACCCAGCTTCGTGTCATCCGCAAACTTGGAGATGCTGCATTTAATCCCCTCATCCAAGTCATTAATATATATTGTAAACAACTGGGGTCCCAGCACTGAGCCTTGCGGTACCCCACTAGTCACCGCCTGCCATTCTGAAAAGGTCCCGTTTATTCCCACTCTTTGCTTCCTGTCTGCTAACCAACTCTCCACCCACACCAATACCTTACCCCCAATACCGTGTGCTTTAAGTTTGCACACTAATCTCCTGTGTGGGACCTTGTCAAAAGCCTTCTGAAAATCCAAATATACCACATCCACTGATTCTCCCCTATCCACTCTACTAGTTACATCCTCAAAAAATTCTATGAGATTCGTCAGACATGATTTTCCTTTCACAAATCCATGCTGACTTTGTCCGATCATTTCACCGCTTTCCAAATGTGCTGTTATCACATCCTTGATAACTGACTCCAGCAGTTCCCCACCACTGACGTTAGGCTAACCGGTCTATAATTCCCCGGTTTCTCTCTCCCTCCTTTTTTAAAAAGTGTCTATATCTGCATTTCCTTCACTCTGGCATTAGCATCATGTTAAGCGCCAAGCATGAGGTACTGCAGATCTAAAAAGTAAAAAGCCGAAGCATCTTGTGACAGATGAAGGGAAGCATGAGAACTGTGAAGTTCTGACACGTTTGTGAGTCTTGGTGGCAATTATCCACCTGACAGAAGGTTTGGCAGCTTCTGTAATGGTGCAGCTCAGCAAGTCAGGCTTGTATTCAAATGTCTTCAGTTAGAAGTCCTGGCTTATTGACCACAATACTGTATAGCATTGAAAATAGTCTTTGTCCTCATGAATATGTAGTTTATTTTCATTACAACTTGTTAGTCTGCAATATCCAGTGTCGCTTTTATATTTATGTAAATATATATAAATTAGGATGAACAGTTTCATCGTCTGTTGGTGTGGAATCAGGGTGTGACAGAGCCTTTTAATAGGGAGGAGCATCTTGACACTTATACAGAATGACATACAATGAAAGTAACACATATAAAAGTTGCTGGTGAATGCAGCAGGCCAGGCAGCATCTCTAGGAAGAGGTACAGTCGACGTTTCGGACCTTCGTCGGGGTCTCGGCCCGAAACGTCGACTGTACCTCTTCCTAGAGATGCTGCCTGGCCTGCTGCGTTCACCAACAATTTTTACGTGTGTTGCTTGTAATTCTAGCATCTGCAGATTTCCTCGTGTTTGCGTTTTTAAATACAATGAAAGTGCTGTTTTCAACGGGTTTGTCTCTGCTCATGATTCTCCTCACTTTTATGCAATTCTTCCTGTTGTATCTCGTCCAATTCATGTCCTTTTTGAATTGCTGTTATTCAGAAACTATGATAATATGGTCTATATTGTAGGAAACACTCAGGCACTGAAGTATTTGCTTGAAGGTCCTAGTTACATGATTGATCATGATTCTGGTGGTCTCCCCTGGCTTTACAGTATCTTACCTGTTTCAGCTATGTTCTGGAGAGGTTTTGGGTTATCCTTGACACATAGCAGTCAGTCCCTGTCACGCTTAAGTGAGTGGAAAAGTGGGGAAGAGATGATTCTTACAAGATGAAGATGGGTTGAAGGCTGCCAACGGGAATATTCTTCACTTGTCCTGTGGTTTATCACGATCCAAGTAAGCAGTGAATCCTGGAAGCTGCTCTTCTTCGAACAAGCACCTGACAATAAGATCTGCATTCCTCTGGGTACTCACTGCAAGAAATCCAAAGACTCTCTTACTCCGTCTATCACTGTCCATTGTAAAGAGGGCAGTAGCAAAGTGACCAAATGCGTCATGCAGGACAGACTGGGCTATATAGTTGATGTCCTCTGCAGCAGACTTTTTACTTTAGAGTCGCCAAACAATTGATACTAGAATGTACAATCATCACAGTGATAATTGATTCTGTGCTTCCCGCTCTCTGGATTACAAATATTAAATATTAAAAAATATTAAAAATAGTAAAAATTAGTAAATATTAAAAATTTAATTTATAAACCATAAATAGAAAATAGAAAAATGGAAAGTAAGGTAGTGCAAAAAAACCCGAGAGGCAGGTCCAGATATTTGGAGGGTACGGCCCAGATCCGGGTCAGGATCAGTTCAGCAGTCTTATCACAGTTGGAAAGAAGCTGTTCCCAAATCTGGCCGTATGAGTCTTCAAGCTCCTGAGCCTTCTCCCGGATGGAAGAGGGACGAAAAGTGTGTTGGCTGGGTGAGTCGTGTCCTTGATTATCCTGGCAGCACTGCTCCGACAGCGTGTGGTGTAAAGTGAGTCCAAGGACGGAAGATTGGTTTGTGTGATGTGCTGTGCCGTGTTCATGATCTTCTGCAGCTTCTTTCGGTCTTGGACAGGACAACTTCCATACAAGGTTGTGATGCACCCTAGAAGAATGCTTTCTACGGTGCATCTATAAAAATTAGTGAGGGTTTTAGGGGACAGGCCAAATTTCTTTAGTTTTCTCAGGAAGTAAAGGCCCTGTTGGGCCATCTTGGCAGTGAACGCTGCTTGGTTGGACCAAGTCAGGTCATTTGAAAGAACCTGAGATAAAAAAATTGATCTGCCTAATGTCTGTCCAATGCTGCAGATCATTATGGTCCAGGAACTTAAAATATGAAAGGACAAAAGGATAGTGAATGGCAAATTCTGAAATTAAAGTCCACAGTTTTACGTTTATTATATCTAATCTGGTTCATTGCTGCCAGTGTGGTTAAATCAGCTTATTCAAAATTCTTGTCTCTCACCAATGAAAGATTAGTGAGCTGATCTGAACCAATTACAAAGAATAAACAAAATCGGCAGCCTTCATGTTGACAGTAGTCTTTTCCTAGAAGCTGCCTGGCCTGCTGAGTTCCTCCAGCATTTTGTGTGTGTTGCTTGGATTTCCAGCATCTGCAGATTTTCTCTTGTTTGGGCTTTCACTATTAAGCTGGCCCAACAAGTGTTTACAGCTGTATATAGCGGACAATGTCAGCCAGCGGATGGTAAAGGGAGCAATGTGTGGGTTTGGGATCATCCTGTACTTTGGGATACGCAGTGAAATGTTAGAGGTCACTTTTCTTCTTTTGTAGGCACGCACAATCTGTCATGGAAAAATACATACAAGCATTTTACAACATTTTACAGGGTAGGAGGATGGGTGGCAGCTAAAAGAGACCATCATGTCACAGTCTACAGTTGAAATACGGCAGTAACAGTTTCAGATCACAGAATCTGAGGAGGTCTGGAAAGAGAAAGCAAGCTGTAAATATTAGCATCCTGCACACAAACTAGAAATGAAAGAATAACAAGCAACACACATAAAAGTTGCTGGTGAACGCAGCAGGTCAGGCAGCATCTCTAGGAAGAGGTGCAGTCGACGTTTCAGGCCGAGACCCTTCGACCTGAAACGTCGACTGCACCTCTTTCTAGAGATGCTGCCTGGCGTGCTGCGTTCACCAGCAACTTTTATGTGTGTTGCTTGAATTTCCAGCATCTGCAGAATTCCTGTTGTTTAATGAAAGAATAACATCAGTTATTAACTTATTTACATGGAGAAACTCACCCCAAGGTATTACTTAATCAAAATCTCTTGAATGCTGCCAGTTATTCTCTTTGTCATTAGGTTACATGAATTGCTAACAGATTGTGCTTTTCCACTAGTTTCACATCAGTTTAGGTCGGGTGGATGCACCTCTCTGTCCTCTGCCATGGTAACTCACTCTAATGGGAAATCTGAACTGGCGCAAGTCCTACAGGTGAAGATCTACATTATAAAGCTCCAAGAATAGTTTTGCATTGTTACTGATTAACTATCCTGAGAATACAATTACAGATCTTACATATGGAAAGGGAGACAAGCTGTTGGAAATGTTTTATTAATTGTCACAAGAAGAAAGGAATGAGAAAACATTATGAAAACAATTGAGGGAAGTGGAATGTGGTTACGATAATGAGATGTGGCAGTGATGTTCTCTCATAACCTTGTAACCTCTGGCATTTACTTTTAGAAACTTCTGGAGAATTCTTAATTTGTTTCTTTGGTGCAGAGGAGATTAAAATTCTATTTTAGGAAAATATGAATGAAATATACAGCAATTCCATCTATTTGTGAAAATGGTTGATTCAAGTATTTTTCACATTGCATTAAAGTTGAGTTTCATTATGAATTACAGTGTTCACTTCCTTCTCCTCCTTTTCGGTAGGTTTCAGTTTTGGGCAGAAGGGGATGTATCTTGTCCAAGCACCAGTGCAACATCTGGAGCCAATGCCAAAAGGTAAATTGTAGCAATCACTTTCAGTTGCTGCTTTATCACCATCAGCACAGAGCGATTGCTTCCAAGTGACTATACCCCGTTCCTTCTCTGAACCTGAAAAACATTAGACATTATTCTGGCACACAATCTGTTAAGGAACAACAATGGGCCTGTGTCTATGCATTTTGTAGTGAGTCCATTGCACATTGGGAATGCGTTTTGAGACATGCTGATATAGTCTCCATGCTTTCCCTATCATTCAAATAGCACTCGGGGTCACATACCCTCTTGGATTGGCGAGGAGACTTGGACTGGAATGTAGATCTCCTGAGTGTTGCTTCTGGAGGATTGGAAGATCTACACACTTGAAATATTGCACTGCCATGATGTCTATCACTTTCTACGATGTCACCATCTCCCACAATGACCTGGTCCTCACCCCTTTATTCACTCACCCTGCTTCATATGCCATAAGTTGCCTGTGCCGGGCAGGAATTGGTGCAGGGATGTTGGCCACTGACTGAGGCTTGGAAATGGGGAAGGGAATGTTGTAAAGCAAGAGATGGTGAGAGACGGGTGGAAAATAATAATATGTATCGGGGTGACTAACAGTAGGCTGGGTGCATCTTCACCATAGGAGTGCTGCAGTTACAGGTGGTTCGCCACCACTTTCACATCTGGGCCGTAACAGTAGATATAGGTCTTGCCAAAATCTAGGGAATCAATTAAAAGAAAGGAATAGGAAAGAAGTGGACCATAATGGGGCCAAGAGAAGTGGGGAGTTGGAAACTGAGTTTGGAGAAAGGGGAGAATAGCAGTGTGAGACGGAAATTCACGGGGAGAGAATGAATCAACATATTTCCAAACCAGAAGTTGGGTGGCGGGGGTGGGGGGGAGGTGGTGCAAAAGAGGAAATGGAGCAAACTGCAATGGAGGCCAGAGGATATAAGGGAAGTGAAACAAGACTGGGAAATAACTGAGGCCATTTATGGATGGTTTGCTAGAGAGCCCTCAGCGTTCTTAAGTTTGAGCCTAGAACATCATCTGAAAGAGGAATGAAATGCAGATTTTTAAGAAGGAATATGGGTATTTTGATATTTATTGCTTATTTATTTATTATTACTATTATTTCTTTTTGTACTTGCACAGTTCATTATCTTTTGCACATAGTTACATGCCCGAGCTGGTGCAGTCTTTCATTGATTCTATTATGGTGATTATTCTAGTATGGATTTATTGAGTATGCCCGCAAGAAAATGAATCTCAAGGTTGTATATGGTGACATATATATACTTTAATAATAAATTTACTTTGACTTTTGAATAACTGATCCATTCATTATGCATGATACTACATATAAACATTCAGTGAATGATCATATTACTGTTGGTTATGAGTAACCTGAATGTTACCAGTGTTAAGTATTAGTACAATTTCAGTGAGTTAGTTAGATGCTCTGAAGATTAAGCTTCCCTACACATCCAATTTCCCTCTCAGCATTTTTGTCTTTGTCTACTCACACGTCCGTTACAGCTTTCAAACATTTTTTGCACGAGACTTGCCAGAATGACACCAAAAGCAAAGGTACAGAATGACAAGAACTCAACCCTGATGGAAACACCAGAACCTGGTACAGGGTCTCAGCCTGAAAGGCCAGCCAGCCACCCTTCTGCCTCCACAGATGCTGCCTGACCAACTGAGTTCCTCCAGTAGTTTGCTTTGTGCTCCAGATTACAGTGCCTGCCATCTTTCACGTCTTCTCCAAAAAAAAACACCATGAAATTATGCACCATATGTTACAGCATAGCAACTGATCAGGACCCATAGGTATCGCTTAAAACTTCTGGTCTTAGCTAAGGCCTTATCTAAGGCCTGAGCAGATTAGATACGGCAAAGTTATTTCCCATGGTAGGGGAGCCCAGGACAAGAGGGCACAACTTCAGGATTGAAGGACGTCCATTTAGAACACAGATGCGGAGAAATTACTTTAGTCAGAAGGTGGTAAATCTGTGGAATTTGCTGCCACGAGCGGCTGTGGAGGCCAAGTCATTGGGTGCATTTCAGGTAGAGATAGAGAGGCTCTTGATTAGCCAGGGCATCAAAGGGTTTGGGGAGAAGGCAGGAGAGTGCGGATGACTGGAAGAATTGGATCAGCCATGATTGAACAGCAGAGCAGACTTGATGGACCGAATGGCCGATTTCTGCTCCGATACCTTATGGTTGTATGGTCTTATGACACAGTGACCCTACTACTGCTGTACATATAGCCCCAGCAACATAAGCTGGATCCTGACCACAGGTGCTGTCAATGCAGAGTTTGCATCTTCTCCCTGTCACTGTGCGGGTTTCATTAGGGTGCTCTGGTTCCATCCCACTCTCCAAAGTCCTGGCGATAGGTCATTTGTCCCCCATAGATTCTCCTCGTGTAGCTGAGTAGTGGAAAATCAAGGAGGAGTCAATGGAGATATGGGAGATTGCAGGGAAATTAGTGGTGGAATGGGATTAATGGTATTTTCTGTGGATTTGTGTCTGGTGGAGTAATTTAACTAAATAAATGCTCAAGTAGCAATCTAAAGACCGGTGCCATGGTGATATCTGCAATCAATACAGTTTATGGTCAGTACCACAGAGGTCTGAATGAAATCTGGTGACTAAAGTTTGTATGAAAATGGTTAGAAAACAAATTGAATGCATCTGTTTCCCACTGTGGAACAAGGTTGATTTCACTGGAAATGAATGCAAGCTAGAATGATGTTACTTCTTGTGTGTCCCTCTCCCTGCCAATGTCAATTTCATCCCCTTCATCCCAACGTCACTATCACAGGTCTAACAGCATTATGATTTCATTGTTTTAACAGAGTGATGGAAGCTTACCTGATATGGTGTTATCCAGAAAAAAACCAAGAAATCCTCCAACAAACATACTGGTGGTTAAAAGTACACGGATGACTTGATCTACCGGAACTACTCCTGCAAAGCAGAATGTTTGGATTAATTGTGTGTGCACATTACAATTTTCATGGAACAGCTCTGAGATTAAATAGAATTCCCCTATTTTTATACAATAAAGAAATGCTTTAGCCTTGATGGGATTGGAAAGATATGGAGAGACAGGGAATGTGGTTCTGCTTGCATTTACAGTTGGTTTGAGTCCATAAAGCTACAAAGGCATAGGAGCAGAATTAGGCCATTCAGCCCATCAAGTCTGCTCCATCAATCCATCATGGCTGATCCCAGATCCCACTCCACCCCATACACCTGTCTTCTTGCCATAACCTTTAATCCCCTGACCAATCAGGAAACTATTAATTTTCGCTTTAAGTATACCAACAGTCTTGGCCTCCACTGTAGTCTGTGGCAGAGCTTTGCACAAATTCACTGCTCTCTGGCTAAAAAAAAATTCTTCTTTATCTTTGTTCTGAAAGGTTGCCCTTCAATTTTGAAGCTGTGCTCCCTAGTTCTTGACACCCCCACCACAGGAAACTTCCTCTCCACATCCAGTTTATCTAGTTCTTTCAACGTAAAAGGAATAGTGAGTCATCAGAGGAATGAGTGAAGAGGCCAAACAAAGGACTGTGTGATCTTGGAGGTACGAATGGGCATTTTCCTTCACAACTGGAAGCTCAGTTCTCATCCTTCCGTTGTAAAGCATCTCACATAAGTGCAGAAACATGAACCCATTTCCCACTGGTCCAGATCATCTAAACTATGTCAAACTGCACAGGTTCCCAACCTGGGGTCCATGGCATTAAAAATAGTTGGAAACCCCTGGTAAATGAATACTTATTGCTAATCTCACTTACATGTCACAAAGTATCAGGAATGTGATTTTTTAAATCAATTTATTTGGATAAATCCAGATCTACACACAGACTTTGACAATGGTATAAATCTACCTGTTTGTATAGAATCTGGATGCTGATTTAACCAGTTGGGTACGGCCAGGCCAGCAAACGTGGAAAATCCAAAAATGAAGATATTTCTCGAAGAGTTCATATCCACAAACTAAAGGGGGGTGAGGGGGGCGTGGAAAGGAATAGCGATTAAAGAAAATAATGCTTGGGCATTATCCAAGAGTTCAATGTTCTCAAGACGCTCTGACTTTTAATATAGCAAACAATGATAAATAAAACAAAACTTCAAGTGAGGTGAAAACTCTTCCATCATTGCATAATGAAACAGAAATACAAAGTGTCATCATAACAAGGCATTCTAAGTCAAACGATTCTGCTGTTTATGGGTTAGAAATGCCTATTTTTCAGCGGTTGATTGGTCTCTGATGTGCTGGGCTGGGCAGGGTTTGAGATGCTGGAGAGTTGGAAGTGCATCATCTACCATGTTTACTGAAGGCCAGAACTTCAGTATGCACAGCTCACATCCAAAACAGGTATGAAGTACTTCCTTTACTTTTCTCAGGGCGGATATTGGTTAATGAGGCCTGCCTGGGACCGCAGACTCTTCCACAGGTATGACAGGAGGTCGGTAACTAGTCAGACAGTGGGCAGCTTCTGAGATGATTGTTCCTTCCACCACTCACACGGAGCTTCTGTATGGTCCCAGTGCATGATCTTGAGGTTCTTAGTACCATCCTGAATGCTACTTGTCCTGGGCCAGGGACTGCCAGGAGACAGGGAGGATGTTGCACTTCTTCCAGGAGGTATCAGGTACATTCTTGAATCTTTGTTCTGATCACCTGGTTACCTCTTCTCACGTAAGAGCTGGGAATAATGTGCCTGTTTTGCGAACAAGGTGGCCTCCCTGCTGTATCAGGCTGAGACTCAGGGCAGGTGATGTCAGGCTGGAAAAGGGCTCTATCCCATGAGTTTGAAGGACTTTACAGTTAGCAGTGATGGAATTTCTCCAGTGGCTTGAGAAGGCTGCTGTAATGATCTATGAGTCCTTAATGTCCATTTGTTCATTTCCTCAATTGACTGAAAGCTGTGGTTAGGCAGGGAAGGAGTTTCTCATCATCTTAGCCATAAGGTGGCAGTGTGGAAATGCAGATCGGCACGCAGTCCGACAGAGAGCCCTTGAAAATGCTACGTGCTGCACTTCGAGCAATAAAGTTCTTCTAATACAAACATATTGGAATCTGAAGCTGCGTAGAACAGGAGTTAATCCCATATTGAAAGATTGACCCTTGGTATTAGCTAGTCACTACAAGTGCTACAGAAGGCAATGGGACAGCTAAGCTGGGAAACCCCTATGTCGAAAGCTGCCTGTTGAAATTTCATGGATCAGCCTGCTGTTAGTATGGACTAGTTTCAGTGTTTACCTGGAGGCAGAAACACCCATAAACTCCCAGGCAGATGATGCAGCGTTCTATCTGCTCCACAGCCAATATTCTCCGAAGAACAGTCACTACAGAACTGAAAATTATGCAGCAGCAGAGACTTCACCGTTCAAAGCCTCCCAGCTGAAAACTGTTCACCCCTCTGAAATCGCTCATGATTTGTCATCAACACGTTTTATCAAAGATAACTGCTGCCTTCTTTTCTCAGCAACCAATCATCTCCTTAGAATGCCCACTTCAACTTTACCTTTCAAGTCCCAAAATATGAAGGGCATGTGAACTTAATTTCCCCTAAGGTTTAAAAAACGATTCTGATACCCAAAATTCCTGAAACCAGTTGGGTGCCTTCAATGGCAAGTACACCCTTTCTTTGGTGATGACACCCAAACTCTGCACAATACTTTGATGTCTCAGAAAGACCTGAACAACCATGGAGCTTTATTGAAAGTGTTCCAGAGATCCAGACAAACACACCCACTAGTTCCTGCTTATCTCTTCCACTAGCCACATCCCCGTAGAACTCTAGTACAGGGGTTCCCAACCGGAGTCCATGGACCCGTTGCTTAATGGTATTGATCCATGGCATTAAAAAGGTTGGGAACCCCTACTAGAGTCTCGTAGGTTAGTCAAACGTGATTCACCTTTTATAAATACAGGTTGGCTTTATGTAATTCTATTATTCATTTCAAAGGGTATTACACCCTTCACTATTCCATTTTGTCATTTTTCTTACCCCTGTTGTTAGGCCCACAGGTCAATTGTTCCTAATTTGCTTTCCCTCTCCTTTCTTCAACAGTGGGGTCACATTTTCTACTCTCCAGCCAACAGAGAAATTCCAGAATCTATAAAATTCTGGAAGAGGACAACCAGTGCATCCACCTTCCAAAAGCCACTTCCTTTAAAACATTGGAAGGAGTTACTGTATGTATGGACCAGCAAATAGTACTTATAATATTGGGTTTGCTCAGGTGAGCTGAGATAAACAGGAGAAATACTGTGACCGTTGCAGACTTTAACCTTCATACAGACTGGACAAATCAAGGTTGTAATAAGCAAGGTGAATCTGGGATGGACAGCATCTAATCCTTGGGATTTATCACTTTTCAATTTCACCAATTTCTCTGGAAGTGTTTATTGACTAATAGTTTCTTCAGGTCCTTATTCTCATTTAACCTTTGATTTTAATAAAGTAATTGTTTAAGCCCACTTCCACTCCTTCCTTTCTCCCCATTATAAACGTTCCTGCCTCTGTCAGTAAGGGCCCATATTTATTCTCTCTGGTCTTTTCTTTTACAGATCCCTATAGAGGTTTTTACCTCATTTTTTATGTTTCTTGTCAATTTACCTTATGTTCCAAACATGTTTTTTTTCTACCAGCTTCTTGCTTCTCTTTTGCTAAGTTTTAGAATGCCCCCAAACATTCAATGGTGGCAGATAACAGTGACATCTTAGAGCTCATCTGAAGAAACAGCTTAATTTCTACCTTTAACGTCTCTCTTTTCCCTTTTCAAGGTGGATGAGGTTCTGTTGGAGAACCTGATGTAGAGTTACACTCAGACTTTTGTTCTTCGCAGTGGTGGGACCCCACCCAGGGGCTCACTACCTGCCACTTTTCAATATCCCAAGAATGCAGCGTAGAAGATGAGCCTGCCTTCGCGGCTCCGAGGCTTCGCAGCCCTGTGGATGGGCTGACTCTACACTAGTGCCACTGACTAAAGCATTGTAGGAGAAAATGCAGTTGTACGTTAGGACCAGAGTCTGGAGCTGAGTGTTTCTGGCACGTCCACCGAGAGACAGCCGCCCGTAGGTGTTCTGTAGGTGCATCATTTTCAGCTGAAGTCAGCAGGTGAACTTCCGTCTAATAATAACAGTGGAATTTGCACCTCATTTAATTCATCTGACTTGAAGAACACTGGATTCTGTTCTTCAGGGTAGAGTACTATCCTTATCTTATCTCCATTTCTAATTAGTGACCTGGTGAATGGCGGCCAACGGCAGTGAGCACATTTGCACCCTTGCACCAAATGGATGCTGTTCTGAATCTGAAAATGCAGATTCATCATGGGAAACAACTTTGCCACATCCACTCTGTTTATGCCTTTCAACATTCGAAATGTTTCTATGAGGTCTCCCCTCATTCTTCTAAACTCCAAGGAATACAGTCCAAGAGCGGACAAACGTTCCTCATATGCTAACCCCCTCATTCCCGGAATCATTCTAGTGAATCTTCTCTGTACCCTCTCCAATGTCAGCACATCCTTTCTTAAATAAGGAGACCAAAACTGCCCACAGTACTCCAAGTGAGGTCTCACCAGCACCTTATAAAGCCTCAACATCACTTCCCTGCTCCTATACACTATTCCTCTAGAAATGAATGCCAACATCGCATTCGCCTTCTTCACTACTGACTCAACCTGGAGGTTAACTTTAAGGGTATCCTGTACGAGGACTCCCAAGTCCCGTTGCATCTCCGAACTTTGAATTCTTTCCCCATTTAAATAATAGTCTGCCCGTTTATTTTTTCTGCCAAAGTGCATAACCATACACTTTCCAACATTGTACTTCATTTGCCACTTCTCTGCCCATTGTTCCAATCTATTCAAGTCTCTCTGCAGGCTCTCCGTTTCCTCAGCACTGCCGGCCACTCCATCTATCTTCGTATCGTCAGCAAACTTAGCCACAAAGCCATCTATTCCATAATCCAAATCGTTGATGTACAATGTAAAAAGAAGCGGCCCCAACACGGACCCCTGTGGAAAACCACTGGTAACCGGCAGCCAACCAGAATAGGATCCCTTTATTCCCACTCTCTGTTTCCTGCCAATCAGCCAATGCTCTATCCACGTATGTAACTTTCCCATAATTCCATGGACTCTTATCTTGTTAAGTAGCCTCATGTGTGGCACCTTGTCAAAGGCCTTCTGAAAATCCAAATATACAACATCCACTACATCTCCCTTGTCTAGCCTACTGGTAATTTCCTCAAAAAATTGTAATAGGTTTGTCAGGCAGGATTTTCCTTTAAGGAATCCATGCTGAGTTCTGCCTATCTTGTCATATGCCTCCAGGTACTCTGTAACCTCATCCTTGACAATCAACTCCAACAACTTCCCAACCACCGATGTCAAGCTAACAGGTCTATAATTTCCTTTTTGCTTCCTTGCCCCCTTCTTAAATAGCGGAGTGACATTTGCAATCTTCCAGTCTTCCGGAACCATGCCAGAATCTATCGACTTTTGAAAGATCATCGCTAATGCCTCCGCAATCTCCACAGCTACTTCCTTCAGAACACGAGGTGCATTCCATCTGGTCCAGGAGATTTATCTACCTTTAGACTATTCAGCTTCCTGAGTACCTTCTCTGTCGTAATTGTGACTGCGCACACTTCTGTTCCCTGCCACCCTTGAGTGTCCGGTATATTGCTGATGTCTTCCTCAGTGAAGACTGATGCAAAATACTCGTCCAGTTCCTCTGCCATCTCCTTATCTCCCATTACAATTTCTCCAGCATCATTTTCTATCGGTCCTATATCTACTCTCACCTGTCTTTTACTCTTTATATACTTGAAAAAGCTTTTAGTATCCTCTTTGATATTATTCTGCTAGCTTCCTTTCATAGTTAATCTTTTCCCTCTTAATGACCTTCTTGGTTTCCTTTTGTAAGGCTTTAAAAACTTCCCAATCCTCTGTCTTCCCACTAATTTTTGCTTCCTTGTATGCCCTCTCCTTTGCTTTAACTTTGGCTTTGACTTCTCTTGTCAGCCACGGCTGCATCCTCTTTCCATTCGAAAATATCTTCTTTTTTGGAATATACCTGTCTTGCACCTTCCTCATTTCTCGCATAAACTCCAGCCACTGCTGCTCTGCTGTCTTTCCTGCCAGTGTCCCTTTCCAGTCAACTTTGACCAGTTCCTCTCTCATGCCACTGTAATTTCCTTTACTCCACTGAACTACCGACACATCAGATTTCGGCTTCTCTTTTTCTAGTTTCACAGTGAACTCAATCATGTTATGATCACTGCCTCCTAAGTGTTCCTTCACCTCAATCTCTCTAATCACCTCTGGTTCATTACACAATACCCAATCCAGTACAGCCGATCCCCTAGTGGGCTCAACAACAAGTTGTTCTAAAAAGCCATCTCGCAGACATTCTACAAATTCTCTCTCTTGACATCCAGTGCCGACCTGATTTTCCCAATCTACTCGCATATTAAAATCCCCCACAATTATCTTAACGCTGCCCTTCTGACAAGCCTTTTCTATTTCCAGTTGTAATTTGTAGTCCACATCCCTGCAGCTGTTTGGAGGCCTATAAATAACTGCCATCAGGGTCCTTTTACCCCTGCTATTTCTTAGCTCAACCCATAAAGATTTTGCACCTTCCAATCCTATATCACCTCTTTCTAATGATTTAATATCATTTCTTACCAGTAAAACAACGCCTCCCCCTCTGCCTACCTTCCTATCCTTCCGATACACTGTGTATCCTTGGACGTTCAGCTCCCAGAGAAGTGCAACCTTTAGCCAGGTCTCAGTGATGGCCACAATATCATACCTGCCAATCTGTAGCTGTACGATGAGATCATCCACCTTATTCCTTATGCTGCGTGCATTTAAGTACAACACCTTAAGACCAGTATTTGATACTTTTCGCTTTGATTTCACTGCAACTTTATTGCACTGCAACTCATCCCAATAGCTACAAATTTGCCCCATCTCCTGCCTGTCTTTCCTGACGTCTTTACTGCTCACTATCTTAGATTTATTTCTGTTTTCCCCTTCCTCTGCTCTGTCATTCCGGTTCCCATCCCCCTGCCAAATTAGTTTAAACCCTCCCAAACAGCTCTATTAAACTTTCTCGTCAGGATATTGGTCCCCTTCAAGTTCAGGTGTAACCTGTCCTTTTTGAAGAGGTCATACTTTCCCCAGAAGAGATCTCAATTATCCAAGAATCTGAAGCCCTGCCCCCTACTCTCCAGCCAACAGAGAAATTCCAGAATCTGTAAAATCCTGGAAGAGGACAACCAGTGCATCTACCTTTCAAAAACCACTTCCCTTAAAACATTGGAAGGGGTTACTGTATGTATGGACCAGCAAATAGATAAACAGAGATAAACAGGAGAAATACCATGACCGTTGCAGACTTTAACCTTCATACAGACTGGACAAATCAAGGATGTAATAAGCAAGGCGAATCTGGGATGGACAGCATCTAATCCTTGGGATTTAGCACTTTTCAATTTCACCAATTTCTCTGGAAGTGCTTACTGACTAATAGTTTCTTCAGGTCCTTATTCTCATTTAACCTTTGATTTTCTAATATATCTGTTAAGTTCTGTCTGTGGAGACAG
Organism: Mobula birostris; assembly: GCF_030028105.1. NCBI lineage: Eukaryota > Metazoa > Chordata > Chondrichthyes > Myliobatiformes > Myliobatidae > Mobula > Mobula birostris. The sequence goes on along the minus strand of NC_092378.1, from coordinate 31,090,305 downwards.
AATAAAGTAATTGTTTAAGCCCACTTCCACTCCTTCCTTTCTCCCCATTATAAACGTTCCTGCCTCTGTCAGTAAGAGCCCATATTTATTCTCTCTGGTCTTTTCTTTTACACATCCCTATAGAAGTTTTTACCTCATTTTTTATGTTTCTTGTCAATTTACCTTATGTTCCAAACATGTTTTTTTTTACCAGCTTCTTGCTCCTCTTTTGCTAAGTTTTAGAATGTCCCCAAACATTCAATGGTGGCACATAACAGTGACTCCTTAGAGTTCGTCTGAGGAAACAGCTTAATTTCTACCTTTAACGTCTCTCTTTTTCCTTTCCAAGGTGGATGGGGTTCTGTTGGAGAACCTGATGTAGAGTTACACTCAGACTTCTGTTCTTCGCAGTGGCGGGACCCCACCCAAGGGCTCACTACCTGCCACTTTTTGATATCCTGAGGACGCAGCGTAGAAGGTGAGCCTGCCTTCGCGGCTCCGAGGCTTCGCGGCCCTGTGGATGGGCCGACCCTACACTAGTGCCACTGACTAAAGCATTGTAGGAGAAAATGCAATATTGGGAACAGTGGGTTGGCGTTGGGGACTCTGCACTCAGCGAATAGCGCACTCTCTCCTCTCTCTCTCTTGTTGGTGGGGGAGAGTTTGTTGCCGATTCACAAGTCGGAGAACTCGGACGAAAAAGCAAAGCGGCAGACTATATCATCACAAATCAGTGAGTCGTTTTGTTAAGTTTCCCCAGTTGCTGTAAAAGGGGGACACATCTCCGTCCCTTTATTGGGGAGCGAGAAAGCCTGTGGCTTGTCAGATTGTTGGGGTGAACAACTAGTTTTTGTTGTATTGCAAATCATGTTCTCTCTTGGGGGCTTTGCTGTTGCTTGCTTGGTGAGTGGAGGGTGCTGATGCTTTTTTTTGTTGAAGTAAGTGGGGGTGGGGGAGGGTCATTGCTTTGATGCTGCTTGTGTGTGGGGAGGAGTGGGGGGGCTTTGGGGTTCTAATGTTTTTACTGTCACTCATTCTTTGGGGCGCTCTTCTGTTTTTGTGGATGTCTGCAAAGAACAAGAATTTCAGGTTGTAAATTGTATGCATTTCTCTGATATTAAATGGAACTATTGAACTATTGAACTCAGTGATACAGCAATCTCTTGCAACTTTATATAGCTCTTCCTAGGATTTAATATTAACTTTGATTTCATCCATTAAAAGAATATATTTTTTCCCAACATTTTAATTATTTATTTAAATGCTGATCTCTGCCTGTTACTGTCATATATTCATTATTAATCAACCACAGCCGATTCTCCTTTCATAGTTTCATGGTCTAGCTTGTTTAGATTGAAGACTCAGGTTTTGTGCTGAACCATATCATTTTATGGTTGTTCTTATCTAAGGATTCACTGACAAGAGAATCATCAGTTAGCCCTTTGTCATTGCACAAAGAAGATCAAAGTATCTTATATTAAAATCTGATATTTCTGGGAACATATATCAGGTCAGGCAACAATTATGAAATGAGAAGCAAAGTTAACATTGAATGTCCTATCCAGAGGTACTGTCTAACCTGCTGAATGTTTCCTGTATTTTTCAGAGTTTATTTCAGATTTCCAGCATCTGCTCTATTTGATTTTCCCTGACCCTAAGATACCCCGTTCTCTTGCTGCTTGCTTGACATGCAAAACGTTCAAAAATAATCCCATAATTAAATTTCATTATAATTTCAGATTTTATTTGTCTAATCTGAATGTACGTTAAAGTCTAAAATACTTATGGCATTTCTCCTATTATATACAACTCTGATTTACTGAGTTATGTCAGACCAATATTACAAGAACAATTTGGTGGCTCATCACCAACTGCTGCAATGTTTCCTGTCCTTTGCCATCCCTAAGCTTGATTCAAAGTCTTTCTAGTTCTTCACTGTGACCTGTCAACCGTGATCATTCTCTACATGGAAGTGAGAGTCTCCTATGATAATTATATTACCCCTGAAACATGCATAAATAATTTCTTGATTTGGGCCACACCCGATATTAAAATTTTGGTTGTCTTTCAATAATGGTTATGAATGTTTATCGCTGATTGCTATACGTGTAGGCCAAGATCATGTCTCATCACCGCACTGGTTCCCTCCCCCTTCCTTGTTGCCATACTTCAGAAATGGCAATGAGATCTACCAATTTCAATTCTAGTGTGTCTCTAATTCAGTTACCTTTTTGTAAATCCTTAAGGAGTTCTGATACAGTGCCTTTAATTTTATCACTAGCATTTTCCATACTTTAATAACCTTTACTAACTGACTTCCTTGGTCCTCACCTACCACCCCACCAGCCTCCGGGTCCAACATATTATTCCCTGGTCCCCACCCACCACCCCACCAGCCTCCGGGTCCAACATATTATTCTCCGTAACTTCCGCCACCTCCAAAGGGATCCCACCACTAAGCACATCTTTCCCTCCCCCCCCTCTGCATTCCGCAGGGATCGCTCCCTACACAACTCCCTTGTCCATTCGTCCCCCACATCCCTCCCCACTGATCTCCCTCCTGGCACTTATCCATGTAAGCGGAACAAGTGCTACACATGCCCTTATACTTCCTCCCTTACCACCATTCAGGGCCCCAAACAGTCCTTCCAGGTGAGGCAACACTTCACCTGTGAGTCGACTGGGGTGATATACTGCGTCCGGTGCTCCCGATGTGGCCTTTTATATATTGGCAAGACCCGACGCAGACTGGGAGACCGCTTTGCTGAACATCTACGCTCTGTCCGCCAGAGAAAGCAGGATCTCCCAGTGGCCACACATTTTAATTCCACATCCCATTCCCATTCTGACATGTCTATCCACGGCCTCCTCTACTGTAAAGATGAAGCCACACTCAGGTTGGAGAAACAACACTTTATATTCCGTCTGGGTAGCCTCCAACCTGATGGCATGAACATCGACTTCTCTAACTTCCGCTAGGCCTCACCTCCCCCTCGTACCCCATCTGTTACTCATTTTTATGCACACATTCTTTCTCTCACTCTCCTTTTTCTCCCTCTGTCCCTCTGAATATACCCCTTGCCCATCCTCTGGCCCCCCCCTTGTCTTTCTTCCCGGACCTCCTGTCCCATGATCCTCTCGTATCCCCTTTTGCCTATCACCTGTCCAGCTCTTGGCTCTATCCCTCCCCCTCCTGTTTTCTCCTATCATTTTGGATCTCCCCCTCCCCCTCCAACTTTCAAATCCCTTACTCACTCTTCCTTCAGTTAGTCCTGACGAAGGGTCTCGGCCTGAAATGTCGACTGCACCTCTTCCTACAGATGCTGCTTGGCCTGCTGCATTCACCAGCAACTTTAATGTGTGTTGCTTGTATGCTTCACATCTACTTATTTCACTGAGTCCTGCTGAAGGGTCTCGGCCCAAAATGTCGACTGTACTCTTCTCCATAGGTGCTGCCTGGCCTGCTGAGTTCCTCCAGCACTTTGTGTGTGTTGGATTTCCAACATCTGTAGATTTTCTCTTTTTTGTACTTTTTCACTTTTTTCTTTTCTAATTTCCCCTTTCCCCTTTATTTCACTCATTCCCGAATTTCCTTGAAGGTTCTCTTCTCCCTGCCAAGCTGGTTTAAAATCTCTTTCATAGGGCTAGCAAACACTTCAGCAAAGGTATTGATTCCAGTCAGCCTTCACATTCATGCTAACCCTGAGCCTGGGTTTATTGCTAATCTACCCACTTTCTCCTCTCATATCTTTTCAACTTACATGCCTTATGGAATAGAGTATAGAATCCTAGCAGAGAGGAGGCCATTCAGCCCATCAAGTTTGTGCCAACTCTTTCAAAGAGCTGTTCAGTTTAGTTATATATCCCACCCTTCCCCCAGTACTCTGTAAATTCCTCTTCACGGACAGAAACAGGTGTCTTTTGGAATTAGTTTCCAATGTTTCTTCTAATAGTGTCTTCCAAATTTTAATCAATCTGTGAGTAAAGAGACCTCTTCTCATTTCCAAGCTTTTGCTAGTTTCACTTCTGAACCACTTGCATAAGAGATGTTTCCATTTTTACGAATTTTTTAAATCAATTTGAATATTCCTATTAGATTCCCTTCTCACTTTTTCCATTCAAGTCAATCAGCTTCAGCTTCTCCAGCCTCTCTAGGTAAATGAAGACCAGCACCAGTGATCTCATCCTGATGAATGGCCTTTGTATGTTCTGCAAGACTGTCTGTTCTCCTGAAATGCAATAACCAAGTTGTAATAACAGCTTTTCTTCCAAAGTGCAAGGATCTGCATATAATTGCAGTAAATTATGTCTATCTGTCAGTCTCATTAGTTTATCTTTGTCTTTCTGATGTTTCCTACCACGTGCCTCACTAATTATCACAATGGCATGTTTAGTAGATCCACAGATTTGTCTTCCCTTTGCTATAGACAAGACCATTCACATATAGTAAAGTCTTGTCAAGCTCCTTCCTGTTAAAGCTGGTGCTGGAGAGACATGACGATGCTTTACAAGGAAACAAAACTCCTAACTCATCTATTACACTTTTTCTGCAATCTGTAACCTGTAATTTCCCTTTGGGAGCTGGATTTTTGAACCATCTGTATGACCTGCATTTTTGCGCTTTGCTGAAGGATTCAGCAAATTGGTCTCTTGAAAATGCAGGTATGGCTGCGGTGGCCATTGCTGGAGCAGAATTACGGCCGGATCAAAGTGCTGGGGCCGGGGCCCGAGGGTTAAAAATGAACTGATGTTTGGCTGATTTGAGAGCCAACTAGATAAAAAGGATAAGGTGTCAAGGCCGATGGTGAAGGACAAACTCCTTCATCTCACTACTCCACGTGGTTTACTTGCCTCAGCATTGAACTGACTCTGCATCTGTGGCCTGCAACCATTGACACTCGCCCCAGCACTGAACTGGCTCCGTAGTTGTGGCCTACAACCACTAGTACTCGCCTCAGCACTGAACTGGCTCCGCGGCTGTGGCCTGCAACCATTAGTACTCGCCTCAGCACTGAACTGGCTCCGCGGCTGTGGCCTGCAAACATTAGTACTCGCCTCAGCACTGAACTGGCTCCGCGGCTGTGGCCTGCAACCATTAGTACTCGCCTCAGCACTGAACTGGCTCCGTAGTTGTACAACCATTAGTACTCGCCTCAGCACTGAACTGGCTCCGTAGTTGTACAACCATTAGTACTCGCCTCAGCACTGAACTGGCTCCGTAGTTGTACAACCATTAGTACTCGCCTCAGCACTGAACTGGCTCCGTAGTTGTGGCCTACAACCATTAGTACTCGCCTCAGCACTGAACTGGCTCCGTGGCTGTGGCCTGCAACCATTAGTACTCGCCCCAGCACTGAACTGGCTCCGTGGCTGTGGCCTACAACCATTAGTACTCGCCTCAGCACTGAACTGGCTCCGTGGCTGTGGCCTGCAACCATTAGTACTTGCCCCAGCACTGAACTGGCTCCGTGGTTGTGGCCTACAACCATTAGTACTCGCCCCAGCACTGAACTGGCTCCGTGGCTGTGGCCTGCCGTCATCGGGCTTCTGGACCAGCTTCAGTCATCTCACCACTGAACTGGCTCCGTCGCTGTGGACTCACTTCTGGGGAGCCTGTGCTCAATATTCTGCATGTTATTTGTTTGCTTTTTTATTGCTTGCGCTATCTGTTCTTTTTATTTGCACATTTGGTGTTCTGACGGTTTTTGTTGAGTGGGATTTTTTAATGGGTTTTCGTGTGCGTCTTTGTTTTGTGGCTGCCTGGATGAAGATGAATTGCAAAGTTGTACATGGTTCACATACTTTAAGAATAAAGGTACTTTGAATTTTGAGCTTTTCAACTTCATAATATTGAAAATAATTTAAGCTAGTAAGATACTGTTGGGGTGCAGTCACCACTGTAATGTTTGAAAGGCAGCTATTTATGCATAGTAGGTGCTAAAATACGAAGTGTTATTCATCTAATGATTCTGGTAATATTCACTGTGGCTAGAGTATAGGCCAGGATACATGCAATAACTCTTCTGCAAAATATCGCCACAGGATTAATATCTTGAAACAGCAGACTGTGGTGCGATTTTCAGTACCTCTCACCAGATAAACTGCTCTTCTGACTATATGGAAATCTCTGAGTTCTGCTCATATTTCTGGTGTGGAACTTAAGCTCAAACCTATCTCTCTCCAAGGTGGGAATGCTACAGAAGAGCCACAACTGACAGGAAATATGATGCTCCAGAAAATCTACCCAGTCAGAAAAGCAACCATTCATCACCACTTTGCCACGGGAATTTGTACCCAAGTTACACCTGTTCCTGTAAACCTGTGTGTTACTCTTTTCCAAGTTAACGTAGTACTTCAAACGGCATTGAAGTACTATATATTGAGCTCCCTTTGCTAATTCCTGTTAATTCAACTATCTTATTCAGATTCCCTGTACATGATTTGACTTTCATTGCTTTTCCATGTGAGAAAGAATTTTGTTTTATGTAATAGTTATAACCTATAGGTTATCTCACCTTTAATAGTTTCCCGCAGTTAGATATACAGTATGCTATCTCATTAGCAGGTTTATATGCAACTCCCTCTTTGGCAAAGAGGTGCATATAGATCTGTGCTCAGGCTGCACTCCATATCTAAGGTGGATTTGAAAAACGTAGGCAAGATCTTTGTTCCCTCCATCCTGTTACCTATCAGCAGTATATTTGGGGAAGATGACTTGCTAGCTTTGAATGACACCAACCTATTTAGCACTCTTTTTATATTCTTTTATTTTATCCAGTATATCCATGCCTTCTTCCTCTAGTGCTCTAATCAACCCACACTGCCATATCTCATGAAGTGACGAGCAGTTGTACGTTAGGACCAGAGTCTGGAGCTGAGTGTTTCTGGCACGTCCACCGAGAGATAGTCACCCGTAGGTGTTCTGTAGGTGCATCATTTTCAGCTGAAGTCAGCAGGTGAACTTTCGTCTAATAATAACAGCGGAATTTGCACCTCATTTAATTCATCTGACTTGAAGAACACTGGATTCTGTTCTTCAGGGTACAGTACTGTCCTTATCTTATCTCCATTTCTAATTAGTGACCTGGTGAATGGCGGCCAACGGCAGTGAGCACATTTGCACCCTTGCACCAAATGGATGCTGCTCTGAATCTGAAAATGCAGAGTTGTTTGGTCAGTTGGAAAGACTGAACATTGTACCTGTAAATTTGAAATTCCAACAGCTGTAATTATGCTGAACATCACCATCAACATTCCACCAATTACTGGTTGTGGGATGGTGCTAAAAATCGCTCCAATTTTTACGAGCATTCCCACACAAATCATTAATAATCCACTGGTGAGAATAACAATTCGGCTCCCCACCTGAAACAAGAACAAAGAGAGAGATTGCACTAGTATACAGTGTACTATTTCAGATTAATACATTATCTATTCCTTTCAAAACCACACTTATCAATTTACAACCATCTATTATTACCTTTCTGCATTTTTCAACCTGAGGAGACTGGTCCTAACACACTTTATGCACTGGCTATGCTGAATCGGATTAGGAAATGTTCAGTCTGTTGGGCTGCAAGTGATTGCCCCACTCATTCTCTCACACAAGCAGCATTTGCTCAGAGAGACTGGCTGAAGACTGCTGCTGAAAATTGGTGGGTGGTTGTAAGAGAAACAAAGTGGCACAGTACTTGCAGAAACCTGTCGTGGAGGAATCCAAAGACCCACAATCTTCTGAGAGGGGAAAATACTCCTTGTCTCAATGTTAAGAACCAGCTGCTTACACAGAGGCAGGATTCTACACTTCCCCATTGGACAAAGCATCTTCTCTGTACCTGTAAAACGCCACTGAGCCTTACATTTATTCATTGAGATTGTCACTGATTCTTCTAACCTACTTTTATGGAGAAATCTCACATCTCTGCAAATTGTAACTTACCGGGTAAGTTATGTGCAGACAAATTGATCACCAGGAGAGGTAAGGGAAGAGACGTGATCCCCCTGTGGCCGTTCCTCTCAGCGTCATGCTGGGGCGGGGTTAGCTATCAGGCTTCCGAAGCAGTAGTTTGGTCAGTGGCACATTGGCTGGCTCAGAGGCTCAGCAGTGAGAATCAAAGTCAGGCAGGGTAACAGTGATAGGAGATACCAGTCAGAGAGACAGACAGGGTCTGGGCCTTGACCAATATCATTGTGTCCTCTCTAGCCCCAGGCAAGGTCCTGGAGGACTGGCAAGTAGCTAATGCTCAATTATTCAAAAAGAGAAATAGGGATAATCCTGGAAAATATAGAACAGTGAGTCTCACGTTAGTCATGAAGAAGTTACTGGAGAGGATTCTTAGGGATAATATTTATGAAAATTTGGTAAATTGTGGCCTAATTAGACACAGTCAGCATGGCTCTGCACAGGGCAAATGGTGTTTTACTAACTTGACTGAGTTTTTCAAGGAGGTGACGAAGGCAATTGATAAAGGTAGAGGTATAGATGTTATCTACATGGATTTTAGTAAGGTGCTTTACAAGTTCCCTCAAGGAAGTCTCATCCAGACAATTAAGATGCATGGGATCCATGGTGAATTGGACATTTGGAGTCAGAATTGGTTTGACCATAGAAGACAGAGGGTAGCCGTCAATGGAACTTATTCTGGCTGTAGGCCTGCAACTGCTGGACTCTTCAGGAGGCTGCACTTGGACCTCTGCTATCTGTGACCTGGATGAAAATATAGATGGGTGAATTGGTAAGTTTGCCAATGATACAAAGATTGATGCTGCTGTGGATAGTGTAGAAGAATGGCAAATGATACAGTAGGATTTTGATCAATTGCAGATATGGGCAGAAAAATGGAGTTTAACTTGCTAAATGTAAAGTGTTGCACTTGGGAGATTAAATGTAAAGGCAAGGTCCTTAACAGTGCTGATATATAGAGGCAAATTGCAGTCCAAGTCCATAGGTCCCTGAACAATGAAGACAACTAAACTTCATCTTCAGAGGATAGATGGCATCTTCTACAATATTTTATTGTAGTTACTTGGCTCTTATTGTCTACTGTTAGCTGCTGAAGACGGCAAGTCAAGTCAAGTCAAATCAAGTTTATTGTCATTTCGAACCATAAGCTGCTGGTACAGTACACAGTAAAAACGAAACAACATTCCTCCAGGACCATGGTGCTACATGAAACAACACAAAACTACACTAGACTGTGTGAGACAGCACAAGGCTACACTAGACTACGTAAAACAACATAAAAACTGCACTGGACTACAGACCTGCACAGGACTGCATAAAGTGCACGAAACAGTGCAGGGCAGTACAATAATTACAATAATTAATAAACAAGACAATAGGCACAATAGAGGACAAATTACAATATAATAATAAATGATGTTGATGTCAGTCTAGGCTCTGAGTATTGAGGAGTCTGATGGCCTGGGGGAAGAAATTGTTACATAGTCTGGTCATGAGAGTCTGAATGCTTCAGTGCCATTTGCCAGATGGCAGGAGGGAGAAGAGTTTGTATGAGGGGTGCACGGGTCCTTCATAATGCTGTTTGCTTTGCGGATGCAGCGTGTGGTGTAAATGTCTGTGATGGCGGGAAGAGAGACCCCGACAATCTTCTCAGCTGACCTCACTATCCGCTGCAGGGTCTTGCGATCCGAGATGGTGCAATTCCCAAACAGGCAGTGATGCAGCTGCTCAGGATGCTCTCAGTACAACCTCTGTGGAATGTGGTGAGGATGGGGGGGGTGGGAGATGGACTTTTCTCAGCCTTCGCAGAAGGTAGAGATGATGCTGGGCTTTCTTTGCTATGGAGCTGGTGTTGAGGGACCAGGTGAGATTCCCCGCCAGGTGAACAACAAGAAATCTGATGCTCTTAATGATCTCTACGAAGGAGGTGATGTTCAGCAGAGAGTGGTCGCTCCGTGTCCTCCTGAAGTCAACATCCATCTCTTTTATTTTGTTCACATTTAGAGACAGGTTGTTGGCTCTGCACCAGTCCGTTAGCCGCTGCACCTTCTCCCTGTATGCTGACTCACCGTTCTTGCTGATGAGACCCACCAGGGTTGTGTTATCAGCGAACTTGATGATGTGGTTCGAGCTGTGTGTTGCAGCACAGTCGTGGGTCAGCAGAGTGAACAGCAGTGGACTGAGCACACAGCCCTGGGGGGGCCCCCATGCTCAGTGTGATGGTGTTGGAGATGCTGTTTCCAATCCGGACTGACTGAGGTCTCCCAGTCAGGAAGTCTAGGATCCAGTTGCAGAGGGAGGTGTTCAGGCCCGGTAGGCTCAGCTTTCCAATCAGTTTCTGAGGAATGATTGTGTTGAATGCTGAACTGAAGTCTATGAAAAGCATTCGAACGTACGTGTCTTTTTTGTCCAGGTGGGTTAAGGCCAGGTGGAGGGTGATGGCAATGGCTTCGTCTGTTGAACAGTTGGAACGGTATGCGAACTGCAGGGGGTCCAGTGAGGGGGGAGGCAGGGTCTTGATGTGCCTCATGACGAGCCTCTCAAAACACTTCATGATGATGGATGTGAGTACAACCGGACGGTAATCATTGAGGCAGGACACTGAAGACTTCTTCGGCACGGGGACGATGGTGGCAGCCTTGAAGCACGTAGGAACGACGGCGCTGCTCAGGGAGATGTTGAAGATGTCAGTGAGAACATCTGCCAGCTGGTCTGCACATCCTCTAAGCACTTTGCCAGGAATATTGTCTGGTCCAGCAGCCTTATGTGGATTGACCCTGCATAGAGTTTACCTCACACCGGCCACGGTAAGACACAGCACCTGGTCATTGAGAGAAGGAGTGGTCTTCCTCGCCACCATGTCATTTTCCACCTCGAAACAAGCGTAGAAGTTGTTCAACGCATCTGGGAGGGAGGCATCACCAGCACAGGCAGGTGGTGGTGTCTTGTAGTTGATGTCCTGAATGCCCTTCCACATGCGTGTCGCTGCTGTCCTGGAAGTGGCTGTGGATTCGCAGGGCGTGTGCATGCTTTGCCTCTCTGATGGCCTGGTACAGTTTGGCCCTCGCTGTTGTTAGTGCTGCTTTATCGTCTGCTCTGAAGGCGGAATCACGGGTCCTCAGCAGCGCACGCACCTCCGCGGTCACCCATGGCTTCTGTTTAGCGTGTGTACTGATGGTCTTGGACACAGTGACGTCATCGATGCACTTGCTGATGTAGTTAGTCACTGATGCCGTGTACTCCTCTAAGTTGGTAGAGTTGCCAACAGTTGCAGCCTCCCTGAACATGTGCCAGTCAGTGTGCTCAAAGCAGTCTTGAGGAGCAGAGATGGCTCCTGCTGGCCAGGTTTTCACCTGCTTCTGAACTGGTCTGGAGTGTCTGACAAGTGCATTGTCATGAGGAGCCAGAGATGTGGAGGGAAACATTTTCCTGCAGGAGTCAAGCCTCTGGGCAGTGCCAGCTGCTAGAAACATTCAGCTGTGTTTATTCCATCAAGATGAAGGAAACGTGTGTGTTTCCTAAAAACATGCCACTTTCATGAAGAAATCCATCTGGTGATCTGGATTAAGCCAGCTTTGTGACATTTCTGATGCACTAGTTAACAGCAAGTTGAAACAGTGATGAAGTTGAGAGTTCTCTGCCACAAAACACTGGCAAATGAAAGGACTTGGGTGGAGCCAGTTGATATGCTGGACTTAATGTTCAAAGTGCAGAATAGCTAGCAATATGGAGACTGTGTTTGAAGCCATAAGGCAGCTTCAGTCAGAGCATACTCCCAACGGGCAAGCCTGGTGACATGGATGCTCCAAGCAGGCTCAGTGCAAAACCAGTAAACCGAGTGGATGAAAGAGGAAGGAAAGCTACAAGTCATGTGGAAAAGAAACAGGACCCTATGTAAGCTGCCCAACTTCATAATATCTATTCAAAATCTTCCATTGCTTTAACTGTCATGGGATTGCATATGTTCTATAGAGATTCATGGCACTGAAGAAAATAATATGAAAATTATAGCTGTCCCATTTTGCCTCGGATTAAGGGGACGAAGGTACGGACCTGTTCTTCTGATACTGTGATCAGGACAATATCAGATAATGAGGTGGGGATACTGAGTGGTGCCTAAAGCAAACCAAAGAAAAGTGATAAAGGACTACATAATTAAGGCAATCTGATGAATACAAACATAATGAATGGAAATTAATTTATGGCCTCAGTTTGTTGTAAGCAGGGTGGTTCCCTGATATGATTCAACTATCTTTGCTGAAGTGTTAGGTACAGATGTGGGGGAGAGGCAAACCATTGGGTTGCCAGTGGAGCCTGTCAGGGTTATGTGCCTGGAGCATGTGCTGATTGGCACAGGGTGGGCTGGATCGCTTCGACTGAGGAACGGTGTTGCAGTGCGATTTGTTCATATGTCTTTCTGTTAAAGCTATGTGTGTGTCCTTTTCAACATCAATCAGCAGGAAGTCTTGTGTTGCATCAGGATAGTGCCAAAGCTGTTGAGTGAAGAAGTGCTTGTGAAGGTCACCGTGAGGATAACAAACAGACTTACGAAGAAAAGTAAGCTGGTGCCATGATAAGCTTTGCTTCAACGTCAGAAAAACAGAAGGGCTGGCCATTGATTTCACTGGGATTGGAGGGTGGTTTGAGGAGCACATGCTCCTGTTTACACCAATGGTGCTGAGGTTGAGAGAGTTAACAGCTTCAAGTTCCTGGAGTAAACATTACCATTAGCCTGTCCTAGTCCAACCGTGCAGTTGCCATGGCCGAGAAAGCTCAGCGGTATCTCTACTCCCTCAGGAGGCTAATGAAATTTGGCATGTCTCCGTCGACCCTTACCAATTTTTGGCAATGCATGATAGAAAGAATCCTAACCAGAGGCATCACAGCTTGGTGTGGCAACTGCCCTGTCCGTGACTGCAAGAAACGGCAGAGAGTTGTTGGATCAGCTCAGCACATCACAGGAAACAGCCTCTCCCACCGTGGTCTCTGCTTATATTTCTCACTGCCTTGGGAATGCAGCCAATACAGTCAAAGACCCCACCCACACTGGGCATTCTCTCTTCTCTCCTTTCTCATCAAGCAAAAGTTACAAAAGCCTGAAAGCACGTACCACCAGACTCAGGGACAGCTTCTATCCTGCTGTTGTAAGAATACTGAATGGTTTCCTAATACGATAAGGTGGGCTCTTGTTCCAAGAATCTACCTGGTTACGATCTTGCACCTCCTTATTGTCTGCCTGCGATAAGGTGTAGGTAGCGCTTTGCTGTAACACTTTATTCTGCATTCTGTTATTGCCTTATCTTGTTCTGCCTCAATGCACTGTGTAATGAATTAATCTGTGTGGACAGCATGCGAGAAAACTTTATCACTGTACCTCGGTAAATGTGACAATAATAAACCAATTCCAATTCCAGGCTAGAGAAATGGACCAGGTCAGAGCGCCCCAGAGGAAAAAATGCTCACATCTGGAGCCAATGAAAGATTGTGCAGCACAGTTGGAATGTGGAGAGAATATAATGGGATTAGTATAGGATAAGTGTAAATGAATGTTTGATGGTCAGTGCAACCAGTGGTCAAGGAGACAGTTTCTGTGCTTCAATGCTGAGTGCGTAGTTGAGTCAAAGGTATTACTGGAATTACGGTGATTTAGCTTTCAGTCCACAATAGAAATTTCCACAAATCTCTGTGGCAAATAGTTCAGTGGGAGAGTCCACAGTTGATATGAATTATGTTAGCTGGTTCCCAGGGGTTTCAGGACAACGTCTCTGCTTTTGCATGAACCCACAATCAGAAGCAACATCAATAGAGTCTGCTATAGACCACCCGGATGGAGGAGTTGACAACTGTGTAAGCGCCAGAGGACAGCATGGTGGCTACAAGCTCTTGCACTTCAGAGAAAACAGTAGCTGAATGGCCTGGATTAAGTGCAGATCAAGTCGGATGTATTTAGAGGGGACCGTGTAGTGAAGTTCAGAATGACATCACAGCAGACGAGAGCTTGCTAATGTCATCCCTGTACAACACAGACAGTGTAATGTGACAGTCTGAAACAGTCATGGCAGAGTCAAAAACAGAGATGATCTCAGAAGGGAAGGCTAGAAGAAACAAATGACTTTTTCCAAAAGAAGAGCAAGGAAGTAGACAAGAGGACAAAGGAAAGCATCAGTATCTACAGATCGTCAGGGTGGGAACCTGGATGCAAGATGGTCTGAAAACAGAGGTATAGAGATGGAGAGGCTTAAAAGATAACCAAAGTAGCATTTGTCGTAATTGAATGCCTAGTATTGTGTAATATACCAAATTAAAAGTTAATTGTAACTCCATGTTAAAAGTGTAGTCAACATGTTCTGTTTCAGTCTGATGGGAGACAACATGTTGGTAGGTAAGATATTTTCAAAGGCCCAAGATACTGCCTTTAAATGCTTTCTTTCCCCTGTCTGCCCATATGAGTCCTGTTTTAGTTGACAAGAAGTCGGAAGGGGACGTCAGGGTTATGTTTGTGTAATGGCAACTAATTATAGAGTAGGCATAATTAACAGAAATCTTAAAAGGATTGAAACGAGGAAACAGTGATTTCTAATAAAATTAAAGCAAATGTAAAATTGTTTCTGAAATTATTGGGAGATTCTCAGCAGGTAAATTGGAGAGGACTAATTTCCCATTCACACTTCACTTAATACCTTCGTGATACCCAGAGCGCCAACGTTCTCACTGTAAGAGGTGGTTCCATTGCCTGTACCCCAAGCTCCAGCAAGAAGACAGCCGATCCCTTCAATGCCGATGCCTCGGTTAATAGCTTCTCTCGGAGGGAGAGGAGCGCCGCAGAGCCGGGCGCAGGCGTGGTAGTCTCCAACAGACTCAATCATTGAAGAGATCACTCCGGCAAGAATTCCAAAGGTACCAGCCAGGCTGACAGTCGGTAGTCCCCACTGGCCTGAACACAGAACGATAAAGTCATGGTATTACAGGCTGCATTATTGGATTGTGTAAGCTCATAGCCTACCCCAGGACAGAGATTTCAGTGTTAGATAGTCACTCAGTGTATCAGCAATGCACAAAGCATGTCCCCAGCTTAAGGTTGGGGGGGGGGGGGGTTTACTCCAGGATGACAAATGCATTGTTTTAGACCCTGTCCCTGGCTGTTGACAAACAACAGCTGCCTGTTAAGCGAGAGTAGAACTTCAAGCCCAAAAGCACTGGTGCAAGTACCTAAGGAACAGGTTCTCATGTAAGCCAGATACCCCTCAGGGGTTGGGAGGATATACCTTCTGTGCACCAACTGGAAAAACACTGCTGCTCATCCCCTCACACAAGGAAGACATAAAAAATAAAATTATTACCCTTATAGATCTAGTCTCCTATCTAAGTCAGCCTGGAGGGAACAGTATGCTAACTTCCCTATGCAGGATCTGGTTGGAACAGAATCGGGCCCAGTAATATCACAGGGCATCGTTCCATATTAAGGAAGGACCTTGTGTGTTTACTGTAGGGTCCATATAAACTGGAGCCTTTGTGGGGAGAGCCAGATCGTAGTGTACCCACTTTGAACAATTTGTTTTTTTTGCCACAAGCCAGTGGTACTGTACGCCAATGGCAGGAGCGCCTGGACTGAATTAATAAGATATTACTGAGACTGCACTAGGAGAGAACATCTAGCTGTAGAAGTTGCAGACACTGATCTGCACAATAACAAGCCCAGCTAGAGTTAAACAATCTATAGTCTTTATTCTATCATAATATAACAAGCCCTTTATAAGACATTAATTAGGTTCCTTACGATTGCTATACCTGGGGGAGGTAATGGGATCAAGCTCCCACTACCTATTAAATGCTCTTAATGGTGTGTGTGTTTCAAATAACCTCTGACAACCAAGTCCAGCTCCTGGCCTCACACATGGCTTAGCTACTAAGCCTGCAGAATCATTTCTACCGACAGGAAAAGGGGCAAAGGTGGATTTCTGGCGCCTTGAAACCAGTCACTTCGGGCAGAAGGGGCTCGTCAGCCGTGGTTGGCAGCTCATCTAGGAGAAGGAAAACTCTGATCTCAAATCTCCACTGCCTTGCAGCTATACCCACTCATGCGGAGTCCTCAGAAGTAAACTCCGAGGGAAAAATCCAGAGCTGGAATCCCTCAGGCAGTCCTACGTTGAGTTCAACGCTGACTGACAACTCCTGCAGCTCTGCTGGCACCAAACTATATTGATCTCTGCTGTTCTTTTGGGTTCATTATTTGCCTGGAGAGGGGGAGCTTGCTACACGGCCAACAGCCATATCATACTGCTCAGGCTTGCGTATCTAGTCAGCTAGGTCGACCCTGGCCGATAAAGGCCTCACTAATTAGGTAACAGCTAGATGACTGTGTGCACTTCTGGTCACCACATTATATATGAAGAACATGATTGCCTTCGGCAGGGTGCCGGGTGCCCAGTAGATTTACCAAGATTCTTCCTGGGATGGAGTATTTTATCAAAGTGGGGAGACTGAATAGGCTGAGGCTCTCTTCCCTGCTGCAGAGGAGGCTGCCAGGGTGCCTGAAAGGTGTAAATAGGGTAAATCATAGGAAATGTTTCCCTATAGCAGAGGTGTCAATAATTAGAGGGCATAAGTTTAGGGTAAAGGATAAGAGACTTAGAAAGAACTGAGGAAGAACGCACTTGGCAGGAAGTTGTTTGGAATCTGGATCACACAATCATAGTAGGTGAAAATCAATCACCCTTCCTTCAACATCACAGGCTGGACAGCCTGAAACTCCAGCTCAAAGCCACTGGAGGAGTATTTTCATCATACAGATTGCATAGAGTCTGGACTTCCTTCCCTATCCTTCTCTTTAGGATGCTCCTTAGAATCACCCTTCTTGATGAAGGCTTTGGTAATCTGCTTCATAGCTATGGCTTGGGATTAAAGCCTTGTTTCTTAATATTCCTGTTAAAAGGCTTGAGTGCCTCAACAAATTGGAGTTGCCATATAATATAAGTTATTGGTTGACAAAGGTAAACCATTGGTTGATCCCAACACACTAAGGGATGGCCAATAGACACCTGGTTTCCAGGTAGAACTCAAGACCAACAATTTATAATTTAAACAAGGTGGAAACTTTGAACTTCAGTACAACATGATGTTTTGCTCACCAGGGTATGGAATGCGAAACCATTCAGCACGACTGATAACATCACTCTTTACGTCTGTTCTTGCATAATATCCGTAAGCATTAGGATCATCAGGAAAGACATTAAAATGCGTCAGCAGAAAACTAATGACCCACGAAGCTACAATTCCAAAGAGTACCTACACATAAAATCAAATAACACATTCTTTGAAATAATCAGTTTCAGAATTGTCACAAACACACTGATCATCGAAAGTTGTAGAAGAACCATTGCTCCTCAAAGCTCTGTGGAAACACTACTTTCTCTTAATAATATGCAACGGGAACCTAAGCTTATAAAAACACAGTTTAACCCTGTCATTAGCTGGGCTTTTACCACCAGATTTTTCATACTTTGTTTAATAGAAAAGAGAACTTGGATTGTCTCTGAATTGGTCCAGGACAAAGATAAAAATGCTGCAGGTCCATCTATTGGAATATTTCTCAGGAGAGTCATTGGGAGGGGAAGATGAGCAGGAGGTTGTGGATGGACAAATTCAAGGCAGCATTTTTCTTTAGTTTCTCTTCTATTCCTCTCATATCTTCTCGCATCTCGCTGGTAAGTCCTTCATTGTTATTGATAATTAGCAGTGTCAGTTATATCATAGGAATATGGATTTAGTATCAGCTCTGCTATTAACTAACATACCCCCATGGTAGCTGATATTGTTAATTATACTGTCCATTCCCCCTTCAAATCTGCCTTCATCATCTTTCTAGAAAACTGATTTGAGCTTTACGATTCTTTCAAGTTAACAAGCCACCCCTGCCATCCTCTCCAATGTCACTGAACGTGTTGCACCTCCCAAATTTGAACAAACCTTGAACTGGTAAGAGGCCAGAAGGAGAGGATGAGGTGGTTAAGAATTGCAGAAGTGGAGGAGTTGATGAAACACGGCAAGGGTTGGGACTTGGGGAGGGGTGGGTTTTGAGGAATGTAAAGAAGAAGGTTCCATGTGAATATATTTTCAAATTCAGAAACTGTTGAACTTTGCAATCTCTGATATCAGGAAGAAAGTAAAATGGTTTTCATTGAAACACCAAATATAGTGGGGGATAAAATGGAACTGCACACCACAACACCATTGAGATAGAGAGGCTGCTGCTGTAGAAAGAGGTCAAGAGCTAAGTGCTTCCAAATTTATTTATCCACACTTCATTTAAACAAATAGGGGAGGGCGCATTTGTTTCTTTTGTTCATATAAATCTAATTTCCTCTTATTTTCCAAAGAGTACTCTCAATTTAAAATTACTAATAATATTAGCAAGAAATAAATTTAGTTTTGAAATTCCATTATGTTGTGGGCTGGTGGACTATTGAACACTGCCAGAAACAGAGATCATCGCAATTGATTCATCTTTTAAAGGGAGAGCGAATAAAGTCAAAGCACACAGTAAGCATCCTATGAGAGGAGTGCTGAATTCATGTCAATTTAGTACTTCATGGAACTGGGCGCACTGTATTTGATTGTTGTAGTTTAATACTAAGAGATATTGAAGATCCATAGAATTCCTAGTGGGGGTGTTGGAAGTGGTCACACTTGCAAAGTTGGTGGTGCTTTTCTGAGGTGGAGCTGAGTGAAATTATTGTGTGATACTAGATGATTTACTTCGCACATAACTGACAATCTTATTTGCCTAACAAAAGAAAGAATTGTATTTTGCAACAGCAAAATCCCTCAGTTATAAACACAAAAGTAAAAACTTTCAGGATGTTTACCTGTTTGAGGGAGTTCATGGTGACGTCACGCATTCCTTTATTTAAACTTTTACAAGATTGTAATTAAAATTGTAAATATTATTGATACATACCGGGAACATTTGGAAAATGTTCAGCCAATTAAAATGACATCTTTTTCTCCTACTAAAAGAAGGAATAGGTACTGACACATTCCGCAAATATTGGGAGAATATTACAATGAAGCTTGTAGTCCTGAAACACAATTTCATAACAAGCAATGTTAATCATCAGACACGGTTTGAACAATTCTTAGCATAGCTGCAATTGCGAGTGATTGTCTTAGCTGGTTTATTCTAACAGCAAGTAATCATCTTAGTCGCTTTTCTTGTGATCACAAGACCCTGTTGGACATTGCAAATGTGAAAAGCTGCAAGTCCAATTCATTGGTTTATAGCCGGCAGTGGGGGAGCTACGTTACCTCGGTCGTAGTGAGGGCTGACTCTGGCGCCTCCTGCGTGGCTGCATACAGGCGACACCACTAGCAGCCTGTTTGCAGCCACCCAGGAGGCACCGGAGTCGGTGTGGTCTACCGGAGTGCCAGAGGCGGTGTGGCGCAGCATCCAAGCTGGAGCCAGTGTTCGCTCGACAGAAGACAAGCCGTATTGCATTTGACTGCAGACCGCTGCAACATTCAACGACCTGGACAATATATCTTCTTGTGTGTGACTGTATTTTATTATCTTATATGTGCTATAGTGCCTTGTACTGCGATTTGCTCCCTGTCCCCAGAGTAACTCAGTTTTGTTTGGCTGCATTCATGGGTATTCAAGTACAACACGGTTGAATGACAATTAAACTTGAACTTGTGTAATCCAATTCCAATTAACTGGGAATTAATTACCTAAATTTAGCAGTACTTTGTCCAATGCCCAATATTTAATGTAGGTTAAACATTCAAAAAAAGAGAATGTTTGTTGCTCACGGTGACTAATTTAGTTCAGTTTGATCCTAATTTAGTCAGCGTTGTGTGCCGGCTTTGCACCTTTTTCCTGTGACAGTGTGGGCCTCTCCCAGCTCTCTAGCCTCCCACAACAGGCAGACATGCTTGGTTGATGTGCTAACTGGAGTAAGTGGCCCCTTTTGGAGGAGAATCCAGTTGCATATGTGAGACAGACTATGTCACAGGGAAGTAAGTTAAGCAATAGGACATATTCCTTTGCTCTGAGAGAACTTGATTGGTTGAATAACCTTGTTCTAGTTGTAAGACAATGAGAAACACTGTAAGAAAAATTGCATTAATTATCTTCTGTAGTTGTCATTTACAACTTAATAAGTATTAATATTTATTAGTTCTAGACATCCTAAATAGTTCTGTTGAAGTACTTGCAAGTTTTGATTTAATACTGAGTACTTACATGCCTGAAATACCCCAGTGGATGCCTGCATCATGTCCTGCTGAATTAAAAAGTGCCAGTCCAATCAGTGAGATGGTCGGAGCAATGGTTAATGGGCCAATGTACCGCATCAAAAATCCAATCAAACCAGAAAAACCCACAAATATTTGGAAGCAGGCTGCCACCATAACTGCTCCCTGAATCTGCAAACAATGAGATGATTTGGTTACCATGGTACTTGTTCTGCACCTTACAGACAAGATGGCAACTAAGCAAATAGGAAAATTCCATCGTTCTGAGAATTATTCACTGCTTTTCAGATGCACTAATTGCCAGTAAGAAACATATTTTCCACTCAAAATATTTAGTCTCCTGGCTCCAAGTAGAAATTTAAAAATTGCTGATGTTACCAAATTAATCAATTTATTGCAGAATATAGGGTAAATATGCCCTGCATTGGCATGTCTGGGCCAAAGGGACTTCTGTTCTATATCAAAGTTACTGGTGAATGCAGCAGGCCAGGCAGCATCTGTAGGAAGAGATGCAGTCGACGTTTCAGGCCGAGACCCTTCGTCAGGACTAACTGAAGGAAGAGTGAGTAAGGGATTTGAAAGTTGGAGGGGATCCAAAATGATAGGAGAAGACAGGAGGGGGAGGGATGGAGCCAAGAGCTGGACAGGTGATTGGCAAAAGGGGATACGAGAGGATCATGGGACAGGAGGTCTGGGAAGAAAGACAAGGGGGGGGGAGGACCCAGAGGATGGGCAAGAGGTATATTCAGAGGGACAGAGGGAGAAAAAGGAGAGTGAGAGAAAGAATGTGTGCATAAAAATAAGTAACAGAGGGGTACGAGGGGGAGGTGGGGCCTAGCGGAAGTTAGAGAAGTCGATGTTCATGCCATCAGGTTGGAGGCTACCCAGACGGAATATAAGGTGTTGTTCCTCCAACCTGAGTGTGGCTTCATCTTTACAGTAGAGGAGGCCGTGGATAGACATGTCAGAATGGGAATGGGATGTGGAATTAAAATGTGTGGCCACTGGGAGATCCTGTTTTCTCTGGCGGACAGAGCGTAGATGTTCAGCAAAGCGGTCTCCCAGTCTGTGTTGGGTCTCGCCAATATATAAAAGGCCACATCGGGAGCACCGGACGCAGTATATCACCCCAGTCGACTCACAGGTGAAGTGTTGCCTCACCTGGAAGGACTGTTTGGGGCCCTGAATGGTGGTAAGGGAGGAAGTGTAAGGGCATGTGTAGCACTTGTTCCGCTTACATGGATAAGTGCCAGGAGGGAGATCAGTGGGGAGGGATGTGGGGGACGAATGGACAAGGGAGTTGTGTAGGGAGCGATCCCTGTGGAATGCAGAGAGAGGCAGGGAGGGAAAGATGTGCTTAGTGGCGGGATCCCGTTGGAGGTGGCAGAAGTTACGGAGAATAATATGTTGGACCCGGAGGCTGGTGGGGTGGTAGGTGAGGACCAGGGAATAATATGTTGTTACTCATTTTTATACACACATTCTTTCTCTCACTCTCCTTTTTCTCCCTCTGTCCCTCTGAATATACCTCTTGCCCATCCTCTGGGTCCCCCCCCCCTGTCTTTCTTCCCAGACCTCCTGTCCCATGATCCTCTCGTATCCCCTTTTGCCAATCACCTGTCCAGCTCTTGGCTCTATCCCTCCCCCTCCTGTCTTCTCCTATCATTTTGGATCTCCCCCTCCCCCTCCAACTTTCAAATCCCTTACTCACTCTTCCTTCCTGACGAAGGGTCTCGGCCTGAAACGTCGACTGCACCTCTTCCTACAGATGCTGCCTGGCCTGCTGCGTTCACCAGCAACTTTGATGTGTGTTGCTTGAATTTCCAGCATCTGCAGAATTCCTGTTGTTTCTGTTCTATACTCTATGTAACCCTACAAATTCATAGCAACCAGATCCAATCATCACATTCTTCAGTCATAATACACAAAAGGTGAGCAAAATATATAGATTGGCCAAAATACAGGATGAATAAACAATCCATCTTTCCCATTGTTACAATCTCCCATTGTTCTATATCAATATCAGAGAATCTGACAGCACAAAAAGAGATTAGCTAGTCCACTTAATCCAGGTTACCACTTTGAAAATGTACCAAAGCATACTTGCTATTTTTTTTCTGAAATGACTTCTGAAGTAAGTCAGCTTTACAAACAAAACAGTTCCTTAATCAAAACCCCAAAATAAGATGAAAAGTGCTCAGATCAAGAATGGCATTGATTAGAGGCAGATGATCACTCCTTTTACACTGCCCCAAACATTTGTTTTTGCCTTAACCACATCAGAGTACAGTACACTTCTTCTGCATTATACAGTGGATTCCAGTTAATTGGGCCATTGCTTAATTGGAGCAACTGCTTATTTGGGGCAATTCTTAAAGAACAAAAACTAATCAAGAAAACAGCTGTGAGCCCCTTCATTTATTTGGGGCACAATGCTACTTAGGGACAGGAGATTGTTGCTGAACTAGCATCAGCCGTGTGCACTTGCATGGCTGTTAGACACTGCACCGTGCTGAGGGCCATCAGTTTTTAAATAGCGTTTGTTACGTGTGTTTGTTTTCAAAAAGCAATGATTCAGAATTGTTTTGCTCACGACAGTTTCAAGCCTTCAGGCTTGGAGATGTTAGAAACGGCCAGGAGTGAAAATGAAATAATTCCACTACTTCAACAAGTCATAAGAACGACAAAGAATTTGAAGGTATCGATAATCTTGAATGTCACAATGAACATGAAGGCTTGGAGGACGCATTCATTGGAAGCACTCTATGAAGGTAGCCTATTATCTGCGGTATTCAATCAAATGAATATGGCAGCATACATTGCATGAATTTCTCTATTGCAAACAGGAATTAATATACATTTTTATAGTCCTATAGAAGTATTGATAAAATACATAATTTGTTACTGAGTTAAATGGTAGCTTGTCTATTTTATACCTTTTTACCAGGCACTTGGGCAGAGGGGGTGTGATGGCTCTGTTGGTACAAAATGAAATTGTGAGCGAGTGAGATCTCTGCCATTCAGGGGTGATCATGGATGTTGAATCCTAACTATCTAGACACACAAGCCTGGGCAGTACGATATGGAGAGCAAGCTGTTGCCCATGTAGCAAGCTCCTCCTCTTTATGCATCTGATGAACCCAAAGGAATGGCAGAGACTGTTACAGTTTGGTGCCAGCTGCATCACAGGAGATGCCAGTCACTGTGGAACTCAACGTGGGACTGCCTTTTGGACTCCAACTCTGGATTTTTCCCTCAGGTTTTACTCCTGAAGCCTTCCTCGTGAGCAGGAATGGCCACAAGGCTGTGGATGTTTGAGATCAGACTTTTCCTTCTCCAAAAAACAAAAGAAATCAAATCATTAGGAAGAGGTGACATAGGATTGGAAGGTGTTGAATCATTGTGGGCAGAGCTAATAAACTGCAAGGGTCAAAAGACCCTGATGGGAGTTATTACAGACCTCCAAACAGTAGCAAAGACATGATCTACAAATTACAACAGGAGATAGAAAATGCACATCAAAAAGGCAATATTACTGTAGTCATGGGGGATTTCAATATGCAGGTAGATTTGAAAAATCAGGTTGGTGCTGGATCCTAGAGAGAGAGTTTGTAGAAAGCCTACAAGATGTTTTTTTAGAGCAGCTTGTGGTTGAGCCCACTAGGGGGTGAGCTACTCTGGACTGGGTGTTGTGCAATGAATCAGAATTGATTAGAGAACTTAAAGTAAAGGAACCCTTCGGAGAGAGTGATCATAATATGATAGAATTCACCATGCAATTTGAGGAGAAACTAAAGTCAGATATATCAATATTACAGTGGAATAAAGGGAATTAAAGAGACACGAGAGCGGAGTGGCCAAGATTGATTAGAGGGGAACAGGGATGACAGCAGAGCAGCAATGGCTAGAGTTTCTGGAAGCAATTCGGAAGGCACAGGATAGATACATCCCAATGAAGAAGAGGTATTCTAAAGGCAGGCTGACAAAATCACGGCTGACAAGACAAGTCAAAGTCAATATAAAAGCCAAAGAGACAGCATATAAGAGATCAAAAATTATTGGGAAGTTAGAGGATTGGGAAGCTTTTAAAAACTAACAGAAGACAAATAAAAACAGTCATAAAGAAGGAAAAGATGGAATATGAAGGTAAGCTAACCAATAATATGAAAGAGGATACTTAAATTATTTCAGATATAGGAAGTGTAAGAGAGAGACGAGAGTAGTAATTGGGCAGCTGGAAAATGATGCAGGAGAGGTACTAGGGAATAGGAAATGGCAGACAAACAGAATGAGTATTTTGCATCAGTCTTCACTGTGGAAGACACTAGAGGTATGCCAGAAGTTCGAGAGTGTCAGGGATTAGGGAGAAGGTGCTTGGAAGACTGAAAGTTCTGAACGTATAAGCCACCTAGACCAGAGGGTCTACAACACAGGGTTCTGAAAAGGTGGCTGAAGAGATTGTGAAGCCAATAGTAATGAGTTTTCAAGAATCAGTAGATACTGGCATGGTTCTGGAACACTGGAAAATTGCAAATGTCATTCCACTCTTCAAGAAGAGAGAGAGGCAGAAGAAAGGAAATTATAGGCCAGTTAGTCTGACCTCAGTGGTTGGGAAGATGTTGGAGTTGATTGTTCAAGATATAGCTTCAGGGGTACTTGGAGGCACATGATAAAGCAGGCCGAAGTCAGCATGGTTTCCTTAAGTGAAAACTTTGTCTGACAAATCTGTTGGAATTCTTTGAAGGAGTAACAAACAGGATAGACAAACAGAATTGTTGTATGTTGGTACTTGGATTTTAAGAAGACCTTTGACAAGGTGCCACACATGAGGCTGTTTAACAAGCTACGAAACAGAGGTATTATGGGAAAGGGTCTAACATGGATAAAGCAGTGGCTGACTGGCAGGAGCCAAAGAATGGGAATAAAGGGAGCTTTTTCTGGTTGGCTGCCGATGTCTAGTGGTGTTCCATAGGGGGCTGTTGGGAACACTTCTTTTTATGTTATATGCCAGTGATTTGGATGACAGAATTGATAGATTTGTGACAAGTTTGAGGATGATATGAAGATTGATGGAGTGGCCAGTAGTGTTGAGGAAGCAGAAAGGCTACATAAGGACTTGGATAGATTAGGAGAACGAGCAAAGAAGTGGCAGATAGAATACAGTGTTGGGAAGCGTATGGTCATGCACTTTGTAAGAAGAAGTATAAGTGCAAACTATTTTCTAAATGGAGAGAAGATTCAAAAATCTGAGGGGGAAAGGGATTTGCAGTTTGAGTGGGTGGTGAAGAAGACAAATGCGATGTCAGCATTCATTTCAAGTGGATTAGAATATAAAAACAAGGATGTAATATTGAGGCTTTATAAGGTACTGGAGAGGCCTCACTTGGAGTATTATGAGCAGTTTTGGGCCCTTTATGTTATAAAGAATGTACTGACATTGGAGAGGGTTCAAATATTCACAAAATGATTCTGCAATTGAAAGGCTTATCATCTGAGAAGCAGTTGACGGCTCTGGGCCTGTACTCATTGGAATTCAGAAGAATTGGGGGTGGGTCGGAAATCTGATTGAAGCCTAACAAATGTCAAAAGGCCTTGACAGAGTGGATGTGGCGAGGATGTGTCCTCTGATGGAGGAGTCGAACACCACAGCCTCAGAATAACGGGACGTCCATCTAGAATGGAGCTGAGGACAAATTTCTTTAGCCAGAGAATGGTGAATCTGTGGAATTCGTTGCTACAGGTGGCAGTGAAGGCCAAGTTATTGGGTATATTTAAGGCAGAGATTGATAGATTCTCAATTAGTCAGGGCATGAAGGGATATGGGCAGAAGGCAGGTGACTGGCACTGAGAGGGAAATGGACCAGTTATGATGAAATGGCGGAACAGACTCAGTGGGTCAAATGGCCTAATTCTGCTCCTATATCTTGTGGTCTTATGGTGCTATTTCCATGAAACTTTGGCTAATTGGGGAAGCTGCTTAATTAGACCAAAATGTACTAGTCCTGATATATCCCAATTAACCAGATTCCACTGTATACCATCCTGATTTTCACGTGAGCCGCTTAATCAAATTATTGTTTTAAATTTCACACTTGAAATGAAGGTCCATTAGAAACAGGGTTAAATCTGGTTAAATCCAAGTTCTTGGAATATAGAGCCCTTGCATTAATGGAATTTATCTTATAGTTTACCACTCTGGCCTAGGTTCATGCCCAGGTACTGGGTCACTAACTCATTGTATCAAGCACTCCCCTTAGAATTAAGTTTCTGTTGTTTGGAGGTACCTCTCGTAAGCGTGTTTGCCAGATTTCAATGAAGATAGGGTCACTGCTATTGACCAATGTCTTGTTGAAGGTCCATTCTGGGCATTTAAATTTGGGCAAGGACAGCATGGCCAAAGTAGGAGTTAGGAAAGCAAAAGTCCCTCCTTGAATAATGGGCAACCTGAAATAAACAGAGCATTTTGGTCCACTTTCTTCACTGCACAATTACTACAATTTAATGCATTTTGGACGGTTTCATTCTTGCATGTGCACATAATATTTGCGTTAGCCCTCACACAGTCTCTCCTTCTGATCCTGTTAGACTCTGAGAAATAGGGAGTTTCTTTCATTTATTAAAGCTAGCAGATGCATGCAATACTATTGGAACATGTCCTATGCTCAAGTGAAATGCAGAGGTCGTGCCTTGATTGTAATACTTGGTCTGGGCTGATAATGGGGGCCACTTACCTTTGGGTCAACATGGGAATGGAGAGGACAAACTCTATATCTGCGCTCTATGGTGGGTCTCTTTTCATCAATATGCTTTAAATACTTGCTGGTGGAATATGGAGAACAAATCCTACCCTTACACAGCAGACACTCACTCTAACTGAATATAGGCAGTGGTTCTCAATTTCCTGTTCTATCTTTCTAGATCTGTGAAGGAATTTGAAAACCATACCCTTATATACACTTTATATTATCAACATCAATGTTGAATGTTCAAGGTGAGATTTCATTTGATAACATCCTGAACCTTTCAAAAACAGTCTATTTGAATTAAACAATTATTGTTTAGTTTAAACATACTGTCTTAGCAATTGTTTGGTGCATGGAATTTCTTTTTTAGTAGGCAGTCTGTAGTGGCCTAATGCATGTTTTCTTTACCAAGGAAGTTAGACAAGTTGACAGCAAAGATAAGGGGCACCTGAGGGAAGGGCGGGGTGACAAGCAGAAGGTAGAGAGGAGAGTCTGAGAGTTTGAAGATTAGATATTCAAAAGTCGGGTTATCTTCAAGAGCAGAGTGACTGGCAGAGATCTGAAGCTAAGGTTGTCTGTTGGGAGGATAATGTGTTTCAGATTGGAGGTCAATAGAAATATCCAGATTGAAGATGTGTGTTTGTGGGCCGTGTGGAAGTCGTGGTGAGGTGTTGCTGGAGGTCAGTTGAGCTGGGGATTGGCCTGAAATCACAGACAATCAGCACAGGAGTTGGGCTGCAGGTTGGAGCAGTAGTAGGTGTTTTGATAGAGGAGGGAGAGGATTTGTGTCGCTGGGTGAGCCGTCATCATAGCAAACTACTGTATCTAAGACTTACTCAAAGTTGTGTCTCAGGCCACTACAGCACAAGCAGCTTGGTCAGGGCTCTTCGACAAATGAAAAGCCAAGCCTGACATGCATTTTGAAAGCATTTTACTGCAATATGAAGGCTATTCCGTTTTCAAGTTCCATAAGTATCAACCAAAATTATAATTTGCCTGTTCTTGTGAACACGTGGGCTATGCCCACAGGCTGGAAAGCAGATGGATGTTTTACTCTATATCCCGAAATTTGCAAAGGAAACTCCCTCCTGGACTGCATGGAAGCACCATGTAAGAAACGCACCCCTTCCAGAAAATGATATAGCCCCATTGCCACTGTAATCTGAGCAGGGAAAAATCCTACTTCATAGCCTAATCACCATCTCTCCATTTCCAGCACTGGACCTCAAGAGAGAGAATTTGTAGGATGTCTAAGAGATGGCTTTTTAGAACAGCTTGTTGTTGAGCCCACTAGGGGATCGGCTGTGCTGGACTGGGTGTTGTGCAATGAACCATAGGTGATAAGAGAGCTTTAAGGTTACGGAACCCTTAGGGAACAGAGTTCACTTTGAAATTTGAGAAGGAGAAACCTTAAATTCCAATGTGTCAGTACTTCAGTGGAAGTGAAGAAATTACAAAGGCATGAGAGGGACACTAGCAGGAAGGACAATAGAGCAGCAATGGCTGGAGTTCCTGCGAAAAATGAGGGCAGTGCAAGACAGATATATTCCAAATAAGAAGAAATTTTCGAATGAAAGAAGGACACTACCGTGGCTGACAAGTGAAGTCAGAGCCAAAGTAAAAGCAAAAGAGAGGGCATACAAGGAAGCCAAAGCTATTGGGAAGATAGAGGATTGGGAAGCTTTTAAAAACTTGCAGAAGGAAACTAAGAAGGTCATTAGGAAGGAAAAGATGGATTATGAAAGGAAGCTGGCGACTAATATCAAAAAAGATAATATAAGATTTTTTTAAGTATATAAAGGTTAAAGGAGAGTTGAGGTTAGATATAGGACCAATAGAAAATGATGCTGGAGATATTGTAATGAGAGACACAGAGAAGGCAGAAGAACTGAATGTGTATTTTGCATCAGTCTTCACAGTGGAAGGCATCTGCAGTATACCGGACATTCAAGAGTGTCAGGGAAGTGAAGTACGTGCAGTGAAAATTACGACTGAGAAGGTGCTCAGGAAGCTTAATGGTCTGAGGCTGGATAAATCTCCTGGACCTGATGGACTGCACGCTCAGGTTCTGAAAGAAGTAGCTGGAGAGATTGCGGAGGCATTAACAATGATTTTCCAGGAATCGATAGATTCTGGCATTGTACTAGATGACTGGAAAATTGCAAATGTTACTCTGCTATTTAAGAAGGGTGGAAGGCAGCAGAAAGGAAACTATAGACCTGTTAGCCTGACATCAGTAGTTGGGAAGTTGTTGGAATTGATTATTAGGGATGAGATTATGGATTGCCTGGAGGCACATGACAAGATAGGCCAAAGACAGCATGGTTTCCTGAAAGGAAAATCCTTCCTGACTAACCTACTGCAATTTTTTGAGGAAATTACAAGCAGAGTAGACAAAGGAGATGTAGTGGATGTGGTGTACTTGGATTTTCAGAAGGCCTTTGACAAGGGGCCGCACATGAGGCTGCTTAGCTAGATAAGAGCCCATGGAATTACAGGGAAGCTACTAACATGGGAGGAGCATTGGCTGATCGGCAGAAAACAGACAGTGGGAATAAAGGGATCCTATTCTGGCTGGCTGCTGGTTACCAGTGGAGTTCCACAGGGTTCGGTGTTGGGACTGCTGCTTTTTACAATGTATGTCAATGACTTGGACTATGGGATTAATGGATTTGTGGCTAACTTTGCTGATGATACAAAGATAGGTGGAGGAGCAGGTAGTGTTGAGGAAACAGAGAGCCTACAGAGAGACTTAGATAGTTTAGGGGAATGGGCAAAGAAGTGGCAAATGAAATACAATATTGGAAAGTGTATGGTCATGCACTTTGGTGGAAGAAATAAACAGGCGGACTATTACTTAGATGGGGAAAGAATTCAAAATGCAGAGATGCAAAGGGACTTGGGAGTCCTTGTGCAGGATACCCTAAAGGTTAATCTCCAGGTTGAGTCAGTGGTGAAGAAGGCGAATGCAATGTTGGCATTCATTTCTAGTGGTATAGAATATAAGAGCAGGGTTGTGATGCTGAGGCTCTATAAGGCACTTGTGAGACCATACTTGGAGTATTGTGTGCAGTTTTGGGCTCCTTATTTTAGAAAGGATAAACTGACATTGGAGAGGGTTCAGAGAAAATTCATGAGAATGATTCCAGGAATGAAAGGGTTACTGTATGAGGAAGATCTGGAAGCTCTTGGGCTGTATTCCCTGGAGTTCAGGAGAATGAGGGGGGATCTCATAGAAACATTCCGAATGTTAGAGGCCTGAACAGATTAGATATGACAAAGTTATTTCCCATGGTAGGGGATTCTAGGACCAGAGGGCATGACTTCAGGATTGAAGGACGTTCATTTAAAACAGAGATGCGCAGAGATTACTTTAGTCAAAGGGCGGTAAATCTGTGGAATTTGCTGCCACGAGTGGCTGTGGAGGCCAACTCACTGGGTGCATTTAAGGCAGAGATAGATAGGATCTTGATTAACCAGGGCATCAAAGGATATGGGGAGAAGGCAGGAGAGTGGGGATGACTGGAAGAATTGGAGTAGCCCATGATTGAATGGTAGAGCAGACTCGATGGGCTGAATGGCCTACTTTGGCTCATGCATCTTGTGGCCTTATGGTCTTATTGCACAGGATGTCCACGATAGCAGGGTGTGGTAAACAGAGCCAAACAGAGTTCCGGTAAACAGAGGTTAATAACAGCCTAACAGGAGAGGGTCATCACTTCCCTGGCTATAGGCTGACTTACTATAGAGCCTTAAGGCCTAGGGTAAGGATGACCTCATATAGCACTCTTCGGAGCAGCGCAGTTGTCTTAGTATATTACTGAAAGTGCTCCTCTGTTCAGCTAAGGTGGCATGCAGAGGATGAGAAACATTGTTCAGATTTGCCAGGATTTTCTGTAGGGTCCTTTGTTCTACCTCAGCCTCCAGTGTGTCCAGTTTGACACCTATAATAGAGCCAGCCTTTCTGATCAGTTTATTGAGCCTGATGGCATTACCTGTGTTGATACCTTTGCCCCAGCACACTCCACATAAAAGGTTGTACTGGCAACAACAGACTGGTAGAACATGTGGAGGAGAGACCTGCCGACTCCAAAGGACCTCAGTTTCCTCAGAAAGTAGAGGTGACTCTGGCCTTTCTTGTACACAGCCTCTGTGTTGGTGCTCCACTCAAGTCTGCACCCAGACGCACCCCTAGGTACTTGTAGGTCTTCACCACATCCATATCCTCACCACCAGTAGTACCAGGAAGCAGTGCAGGCTTGGTCTTCCTGAAATCCATCACCATCTCTTTTGTCTTACTGATGTTGAGCTGCAGATGATTCAGCTTGCACCATAGACAATAGACAATAGGTGCAGGAGTAGGCCATTCAGCCCTTCGAGCCACCACCACCATTTGACAAAGTCCTCCAACAGGACCCTGTATTCATCCTCCCATGCTCCCTTTACACACCCAACTACTGCTGAGTCATCAGAGAATTTCTGCAGATGACATGATTCAATGTTGTAACTAAAGTTCGGGTACACAGGGTAAACAGGAAGATGATCCAGTACAAGAAGGAGCCCTCATGCTGCAGCTCTGAAGTCGCACAAAGTGTGTCAGATAGTCTATTATCCAGATACAATAGAAGTGCCAATCTGCATTGAACGGAGCTTCTCCCCCAGCAATGAGGGTTGTATGGTATTGAAGGCACTTAAGAAATCAAAAAACATGATCCTGCTTATCCAAATGGCAGCCGGCTCTGTTCAGTAGGTAGATGACAGCATTGTCGACTCCAGCGTACTCCTGGTAGGTAAACTGCAGAGGATCAAGGATCAAGGGCTGCTCTGGCCAGGGGTTGGAGATGAGCCAAGACCAGTCTTCATGATGTGTGAGGTCAGGGCCATTGGAGGGAGTCATTCAAGACTTTTGTTCGGCCCTTCTAGAGTACCAGGACCACACGTGATGTTTTCCATACAGTCGGGACCCCTTCCAGGCTGAGGCTCAGATTGAAAATGCGCTGGAGAACTCCACACAGTTGCTCAGCACACTCCTTCAGGTCCCAATGCTTTGCTGTGTCTGAGTTTCCCCAGGGCCCTTCTCGCCTGGTCAGTAATGAAGGTGAGTTCATGATGACTGGGGAGTTGGTGGAAGGAGGGGACTGGGGGAGGTGAAGATTGGGACAATAGCAGTTGGTATGTGGAGGTGTGGATGGTAGGTGCTGGGCAAGGAAGGGAGGTAGACAGTGGTGGCCTGTGCTGTCATTCTATGTGTTGAACTGGTGGGGAAAGGAGGGAGTAGGGGAGGTGTTGGTCCTGAGAAAGCATTGGATGCCTTGGCACCTGGACTGGTGTGCTGAGGGAGGTGTGAACAGGAGATTAAGGAATTGATTTAGCTCATTAGCACATTGACGGCTGCATTCCAAGGCTCTACATCTAGGCTGATTGAAGCCAGTGATGTTCTTCATTCCTCTCCACACCCCCCCCCCACCCCATGCTACTCTGCCCAAGCTTGTTCTCCAGCTCTTTCCTGTATTCCTCTTTAGCCACCTTGATCTTCTTCTTTAGCTCCCTCTGCACATGTTTCGATTCCTCCCAGTCTCCTGATCTAAAGGCTCCCTTTTTATGGTTGAGAAGAGCCTGTAGATCACTAGTAACCCATGGTCTGTTGTTAGGGAAGCAGTGAACAATCCTTGATGGTATTACAATGTCCACACAGAAATTGATATAGCCAGTGATGCAATCAGTAAATCCATTAATGTCCTCTCCTATGGTTCACAAAGCACATTCCAGTCAGTAACCTCAAATCAGCCCTTCAAGGCCACAATGGCCACTGGAGACCATTTCTTTACTCTTGGTGGTAGCTAGCTGTTGCTGTACTTTGGGCTTATACAAGGGCATGAGGTGAACCAGTTTGTGATCTAATCTTCCAAGTGGGGGCAGAACTGTGGAGCTGTATGCATCTTTAACATTTGCATACAAGAGATCCAGTATTTATTTTCTCTTGTGTGACACTTAACAAACTGACCGAAGGTGGGTAGGGTTGTTGAAAGAGGAACGTGGCTGAGGTCTCCTGATACTGCAATGAGCACATTGGGGTGCTGAGTCTGGAGGCTTGCGATGGTAATGTGTCTGACGTCACACACAGTATCAGGACTGTGTCGGGAAGGCGGAACGTAAAAATAAAGTGAGGCGAAGCCCAAAACCACCTTTTGACTTTTTGCAAGGCATAACACTGTTTCCATAATTTAACACTGTATTCTTTCATTTCCAGTGAAGAATTTCATATATTTCAAAACCAATGCCAAGCTGTAATAAATTCCCAACATCACCGCCACTGTAATTTCAGCAGAGATTAGACATTCCTATATTAATCAGAATTTGAATTTGATTTAAAATAAACCTCCTTCTGTGTCTTGTTGATATTTCATATCTGACAGGAAATGGCTGGAACTGATGTTAACAGAAAAGAATTATTGAACACCTCACTACTGACAACAAGAGATATATTGTTTCTCACTAGGTACCTTAAATAATTGTCGACCTGTCTCAGTTTAAAAGTGGGAATTTACGAACAGATGTGAACATTCAGATTACTTAGTCTGACCTACAGTTCACAACTGAACTTTACTCCATCCAGCTCCCCGAGATCCATATCCTTTTAACACAGATCTTCCCAGGATTAACCCTTTAACTCTATAATAAAATACATTGCTGTTTATGTTGAGTTTTGCACAGTTCTGTCACAATCTGCATTAAACAGTTTTCCTAGTCTCTTTGCAGCATGGCCTGGCTATAATTTTAATAGTTCGTAACCTTTTCTGGACTGGAAGAAGCTATCTACCCTATTAATTCAAAATCTTAATACCTTTAATCATCTAACCTTTTCACAATCTATATTCCAGTGGATACACCACCTAATATTTAATCTCCTTTGTTTATGTTCTCTCTTTAAGATGCATGAAGCTGGAAAAGGCTACAAAAACATTTCTAAAGACCTGAGTGTTCATCAGTCCACAGTGAGAGAAATTGTCTGCAAATGGATAAAATCCAGTACTGTTGCTACTCTCCCTCGTAGATGCCCTGAAAAGATCACACCAAGAGCACAACATGCTATGCTGAAGGAGGTGAAAAAGAACTCAAGGGTAGCAGCAAAAGACCTGCAGAAATCTCTAGAACTCGCTAAAGTCTCTGTTTATGTGTCCACTATAAGAAAAACACCAAACAAAAATGGTGTTCATGGAAGGACACCACAGGGGAAACCACTTCCCTCCAAGAAAAACATTGCTGCAAGTCTCAAGTTTGCAAAAGACCACCTGGATGTTCCACAACGCTTCTGGGACAACATTCTGTGGACAGATGAGACTAAAGTTGAACTTTTTGGCAGAAAAGGGCATTGCACACCAACACCAAAACCTCAGTCTAACTAGGAAGTATGGTGGAAGGAGCATCATGGTTTGGGGCTGATCTACTGCTTCAGTCCCTGGACAGCTTGCCATCATTGAGGGAACAATTAATTCAAAATTGTGTCAAGACATTTTACAGGAGATTGTCAGGGTAGCAGTCCGTCACCTGAAGCTTAATAAAATTTAGATGATGCAACAAGACAATAACCCAAAATACAAGAGTAAATCAACAACAGAATGGTTTAAAAAGAAGAAGACCATAAGATATAGGAGCAAAATTACACCATTTTATCTAGGCTGATTCAATTTTCTTCTCAGTCCCAGTCTCCTGCCTTCTGCCCATATCCCTTAATGCCTTGACCAATCAAGAATCTATCAACCTCTGCCTTAAATATGCATCAAGGTTTGGCCTCCACAGCTGCCTGTGGCAAAGATTTCCACAGATTCACTGTTCTTTGGCTAAATAAATTCCTCCACATCTCCATTCTAAAATGACACTCCTCTATTCAGAGGCTGTGACCTCTGGTCTTAGACTCCCCCGCCATAGGAAACATCCTCTCCGCATCCACTCTATCACAACCATTCGCCATTCAATAAATTTCAATGAGGGCACCCCTCATTCTTCTGAATTTCAGCGAATACAGGCCTTAAGCCATCAAGCACTCTTCATATGTCAAGCCATTCAATCCAGGAATCATTCTTTGAACGCTCTCCAGTTTCAGCACATCCTTTCTAAGATAAGGGCCCAAAGCTGCTCACAATACTCTCAGTGAGACCTCATCAGGGCTTTATAAAGTCTCAACATTACATCCTTGCTTTTATTCTATTCCTCTTGAAATAACTGCTAATAATGCATTTGCCTTCCTCACCAAAGGACTCAACTTGCAAATTAACCTTTAGGGAATCACGCACAAGGACTCCCAAGTCCCTTTGTACCACAGTGTTTTCCCTCCATTTAGAAAATAGTGAACCCTTTCATTTCTTCTACCAAAGTGCATGACCATACACTTCCTGACACTGTATTCCATCTGCTATTTCTTTGCCCATTCTCCTAATCTAAGTCCTTCTGTATCCTCTCTACTTCCACAAAACTATCTGTCCCTCCACTTATCTTCATATCATCTGCAAACCTTGCAAAAAAGCCATCAATTCCATCATCCAAATCATTGACAAAGTGTATAACGTGAAAAGAATCAGTCCCTACACAAACCCTTGTGGGACACCACTAGTCACTGGCAACCAATCAGAAAAGGTTCCCTTTATTCCCACTCTTTGCCTCCTGTCAATCAGCCACTGCTTTATCCATGCTAGAATCTTCCCTGTAATACTATGGGCTCATAGCTTGTTAAGCAGCTTCATGTGTGACACCTTGTCAAAGGCCTTCTGAAAACCCAAATACACAACATCAACTGATTCTCCTTTGTCTATCCTGCTTGTTATTTCTTCAAAGAATTCCAACAGATTTGTCAGGCAAGATTTTCCCTTGAGGAGACCATGCTGACTATGGCCTATTTTATCATGTGCCTCCAAGTACCCTGAGACTTCATCTTTAATAATCAACTCCAACATCTTCCCAACTACTGAGGTCAAACTAACTGGCCTATAGTTTCCTTTCTTCTGCCTCTCTCCCTTCTTGAAGAGTGGAGTGACATTTGCAAATTTTCAGTCTTCCAGAACCATTCCAGAATCTAGTGATTCTTGAAAGATTATTACTAATGCCTCCACAATCTCTTCAGCCACATCTTCTTGAACTCTGGGGTGTACATCATCTGGTCTAGGTGACTTATGTACCTTCAGACCTTTCAGTTTCCCTAGAACCTTCTCTCTAGTTACGATAAATTCACATACTTCATGATCCTGACACCTAGAACTTCCGGCATACCTCTAGTGTCTTCCACAGTGAAGACTGATGCAAAATACTTATTCAGTTCATCAACCATTTCTTTGTCTTCCATTTCTACCTCTCCATCATTGTTTTCCAGTGGTCTGATATCCACTCTTGCCTCTATTTACACTTTATGTACCTGAAGAAACTTTTGGTATCCTCTTTAATATTATTGGCTAGCTTACTTTCATATTCCATCTTTACCTTCTTAATAACTTTTTTAGTTGGCTTCTGTTACTTTTTAAAAGCTTCCCAATTCTCTAACTTCCCACTAATTTTTGCTCAATTATATGCCCTGTCTTTGGCTTTTATAGAAACATAGAAACATAGAAAATAGGTGCAGGAGTAGGCCATTCGGCCCTTCGAGCCTGCACTGCCATTTATTATGATCATGGCTGATCATCCAACTCAGAACACCGCCCCAGCCTTCCCTCCATACCCCCTGACCCCCGTAGCCACAAGGGCCATATCTAACTCCCTCTTAAATATAGCCAATGAACTGACCTCAACTGTTTCCTGTGGCAGAGAATTCCACAGATTCACCACTCTCTGTGTGAAGAAGTTTTTCCTAATCTCAGTCCTAAAAGGCTTCCCCTCTATCCTCAAACTGTGACCCCTCGTTCTGGACTTCCCCAACATCGGGAACAATCTTCCTGCATCTAGCCTGTCCAATCCCTTTAGGAACTTATACGTTTCAATCAGATCCCCCCTCAATCTTCTAAATTCCAACGAGTACAAGCCCAGTTCATCCATTCTTTCTTCATATGAAAGTCCTGCGATCCCAGGAATCAATCTGGTGAACCTTCTCTGTACTCCCTCTATGGCAAGGATGTCTTTCCTCAGATTAGGGGACCAAAACTGCACACAATACTCCAGGTGCGGTCTCACCAAGGCCTTGTATAACTGCAGTAATACCTCCCTGCTCCTGTACTCAAATCCTCTCGCTATAAATGCCAGCATACCATTCGCCTTTTTCACCGCCTGTTGTACCTGCATGCCCACTTTCAATGACTGCTGTATAATGACACCCAGGTCACGTTGCACCTCCCCGTTTCCTAATCGGCCACCATTCAGATAATAATCTGTTCTCCTGTTCTTGCCACCAAAGTGGGTAACCTCACATTTAACCACATTAAATTGCATCTGCCATGAATTTGCCCACTCACCCAACCTATCCAAGTCACCCTGCATCCTCGTAGCATCCTCCTCACAGCTAACACTGCCACCCAGCTTCGTGTCATCCGCAAACTTGGAGATGCTGCATTTAATTCCCTCATCCAAGTCATTAATATATATTGTAAACAACTGGGGTCCCAGCACTGAGCCTTGCGGTACCCCACTAGTCACCGCCTGCCATTCTGGAAAGGTCCCGTTTATTCCCACTCTTTGCTTCCTGTCTGCTAACCAGCTCTCCACCCACACCAATACCTTACCCCCGATACCGTGTGCTTTAAGTTTGCACACTAATCTCCTGTGTGGGACCTTGTCAAAAGCCTTCTGAAAATCCAAATATACCACATCCACTGGTTCTCCCCTATCCACTCTACTAGTTACATCCTCAAAAAATTCCGTGAGATTCGTCAGACATGATTTTCCTTTCACAAATCCATGCTGACTTTGTCCGATCATTTCACCGCTTTCCAAATGTGCTGTTATCACATCCTTGATAACTGACTCCAGCAGTTTCCCCACCACCGACGTTAGGCTAACTGGTCTATAATTCCCCGGTTTCTCTCTCCCTCCTTTTTTAAAAAGTGGAGTTACATTAGCCACCCTCCAACCCTCAGGAACTAGTCCAGAATCTAACGAGTTTTGAAAAATTATCACTAATGCATCCACTATTTCTTGGGCTACTTCCTTGTGTATCCTTATGTTGGCTTTGACTCCTCTTGTTAGCTATGGTTGTGTCATCTCTCCTTTAGAGTACCTCTTCCTCTTTGGGATGTATATATCCTGTGCCCTCCAAATTGCTTCCAGAAATTCCAGCCATTGTTGCTCTGCTGTCATCCCCGTCAGTGTTATTTTCCAATCAATACTGACCAACTCCTCTCTTGTGCCTCTGTAACTTCCTTTACTCCACTGTAATACTGATATATCTGACTTTAGCTTCTTCTTCTCAAATTTCATGGTGAATTTGATCATGATCACTTGACCCTCAGGGTTCTTTTATCTTAAACTCTTTAATCAATTCCTGTTCTTTGCACAACATCCAATCTGGAATAGCTGATCCCTTAGTGGACTTAACCACAAGCTGCTCTAAAAAGCCATCTCATAGGCACTCTAGAAATTCCCTCTCCTGGAATCCAGCACCAACCTGATTTTCCCAATCTATCTGCATATTGAAGTCCCCCAGGACAATTGTAACATTGCCCTTTTGGCATACATTTTCTATCTCCCTTTATAATCTGTAGGCAACATCCTTACTACTGTTTGGAGGTCTTTATATAACTCCCATCAGGGTCTTTTTATCCTTGCAGTTCCTTAGTTCTATCCACAATGATTCAACAGCTTCTGACCTTATGTACCCCTTTTTAATGATTTGATATCATTTTTTACCAACAGAGCAATGCCACCTCCTTGTCTTCCTGCCTGTTCTTTGGTACAATGTGTATCCTTGGGTATTAAGCTCACAACTGTAATCTTCTTTCAGCCATGATTCAGTGATACCTACATACCTGCCAATCTGCAATTGTGCTATAAGATCATC
Source organism: Mobula birostris (assembly GCF_030028105.1). Lineage (NCBI taxonomy): Eukaryota > Metazoa > Chordata > Chondrichthyes > Myliobatiformes > Myliobatidae > Mobula > Mobula birostris. The sequence goes on along the minus strand of NC_092378.1, from coordinate 31,051,394 downwards.
TACCTTATTCCATTTACTGCATGCATTCAAATACAATACCTTCAGTCCTGTATTCACCCTTTTCAATTTTGTCCACCTTTTCTGTTGGAACTTATCTTGTTGACTGCAATTTTGCCCTATCAACAGCCTCTCCTCACTACACATTGCCTCCGTTTGTAAACCAGCTCCCTCATCTTCAGCACTATTATCTACCTTTCCTATAGTACTTCTTGCATTTAAATATAGGCAGCTCAGGGCACAAGTTGCACCATGCTCAACCTTTTGAGTCCTAACTTTGTCTCTGAGGTCTTGCCACATTTGCCTCCACACTTTCTCCACTGGTTCCCATCCCCCTGCAACTCTAGTTTAAACCCCGCCATGCAGCATTAGCAAACATTCCCGCGAGGATACTAGTCCCCCTCCAGTTCAGATGCAAACCGTCCCTTCTGTATAGGTCCCACCTTCCCTGGAAGAGAGCCCAGTGATTCAAAAATCTTATGCCTTCCCTCCTACACCAACTCCTTAGCCATGTATTAAACTACATAATCTTCCTAGTTCTGTCCTCACTACCACGTGGCACGGGTAGCAATCCTGAGATCACAACCCTGGAGGTCCTGCCCTTTAACTTAGCACCTAACTCCCTGAACTCCCTATGCAGAACCTCATCATTCACCCTAACCATGTCTTTGATACCTACATGGACCATGACCTCTGGCTGTTTACCATCCCTCTTAAGAATGCCGAGGACCTGATCTGAGATATCCCAGACTCTGGTACTCAGGAGGCAACGTACCATCTGGGAATCTCGTTCTTGCCCACAGAACCTAACAAATCCCCTAACACCACAGCATGCCTCTTCTCCCCTCCTTCCCTTCCACAGAGGCAGACCCAGTTCTAGAGACCGACCACTGCGACTTTCCTCTGTTAAGTCATCCCGCCGATGGTATCCAGAGTGATATACCTTTGTTGAGGGGGATGGCCACAGGGTTACTCTGCACTATCCTTAACCCCCTTCCCCTTCTTGACCGTCACCCAGTTTCCTGTGTCCTGCATCTTGTGTGTAACTATCTCTCTATATGTCTTATGCATCACCCCTTCAGCCTCCGGAATGATCTAGAGTTCATCCAGTTCCAGCTCCAACTCCTTAACGTGGTTTGTTAGAAGCTGCAGCTGGATGCACTTCTTGCAGTTGTAGTTGTCAGGGACACTGGAGGGCTCCCTGCCTTCCCACATCCCACAAGAGAAGCATTCCACTATCCTGCCTTGCATCTCTTCCCTCCTAGCTGAGCAAATACAAAGAAGAAAATGAAAAATTTGAGCTTTTCTTTCCTTCGCTTTCTCTGATTGAAGCCTGTCTTCGTGGAAGCCTCGAAGAGCTAAAGCCTCAAGATCACCACTCTGTCCTCTCAGACAACGGCCGCTGCGCTTGCCTGCCCTCCTTTAATTTGCTTGGTCAAAGCTCATTTTCACTGTACCAACCCACTGCTGCCTTTTATCCTCGGGCAGTGGACCTGATTGAAGTCCCCTCCTCCCCAAACTTTCAATGTCTGGATTGTCCGCTGGTCAAAACTCTTAATTTGGAATGGCCAAGTCAGAGTCCAGACCTTAACCTAATTGAGGTGCTGTGGCATGATCTGAAGAGGGCTGTTCATGCAAAGTATCCCAGAAAAATTGATGAACTGGAACAGTTTTGTATGGAGGAATGGTCTAACATTCCTCCTCGCCATTTGTGCAAGTCTGATCAGGAGCTACAGGAAATGTTTGGTGCTGGTTATTGCTGCTCGAGGAGTTTCTACCAGTTATTAAATACAAAGTTTCACATACATTTCCAGACTGGACCGTGAATGATTAAACAACGTGTTCTATAAAGACATGAAAAGTACAATTGTTTCTGTGTTATTAGTTTAGACTGATTACATTTGTCTATTATTGTGACTTAGCTTAAGATCAGATCACATTTTATGAGTAATTAATGCAGTAAACCAGGTAACTGCAAAGGGATCACAAACTTTGTTTTTCAACTTGGAGATGTTTGCGGTCCTGAGGAAAATTAGGATGGATAAGTCCCTAGGACCAGACATGGTGTTTCTACCCCCCACCCCCCACCCCTCGGACTTTGTGGGAGGCTCAAGCAGAAACTGCAGGGGCCCTAGCAGAGGTAATTAAAACATACTTAACCACAGGTAAGGTGCTGGAGGACTGAAGGATAGCTAATGTTGTTCCATTGTTTAAGAAAGGGTCTAAGAATAATGTAAGAAATTATAAAGCTGGTGAGGCTGACGTCAGTAGTGGGTAAATTATTGGAAGGTATTCTAAGGGACACAATACACTAATTATTTGCATAGACAGGGCTTGATTAAGGATATTCAGTACGGCTTTGTGTGTGGTTGATTGTGTCAAACCAATTTTATTGAGTTTTCTGAGGAGTTTACAATGAAGGTTGATAAATGTCTATTGAGTGGGTGGAGCAAGTATGGAACGAGCTGCCAGTGGAAGTAGTGGATTGTAGGTTTGATTGCAACGTTTAAGAGAAGTTTGGATAATTGGGTTATAGACGGCTATGGTCCAGGTGTGGGTCAACGGGACTCAGCAGAATAACAGTATGGTACAGACTAGATGGGCCAAAAGGCCTGTTTCTGTGCTGCAGTATTCTATGACTCAATAAGTGTAAAAACTTTCCTTACTATTATGCACTGGAGAAATATTAAAATAGTGACTTACCTGACCCCAAAAAGAACTTGAAGTAATGTGCACATTCCCGACACAAAAAATATGGTGCTAATAAGGTGGCTTTGGGTGAGATGATCATGTTGCAAACAGATCTCCCGGGACAGAAGGAGGGGAATGGCAACCATTCCGCCCAAAGCCGTCAGGTAATGCTGGAGAAAACATCATTATAAACAACATTTTAATCAGTCATTCATAAATTTCTATAAGATTGCTACCAAACCACAACTTGTTTCTCTTTCCATTCTTCCTAGATTCCTGTCTTTCTAATATTGGGGGAACATGTTTGTCTGCCAGGTATGTAAAGCAGTTCTCTGTTGTTCCACGATGGACAACCTTCTCTGTCGTGCAGAGGCAATGTCGTTTTGCAGAAGGATATTGAAATGGATGTAAACAACTGAGAAGTAAAACTTAAAGAGTACAAGTTCTCTGGGGGGGGGGGAGGGGGGTCCCTGCCTATAATTATTCCTCAATTAAAAGCACTAAAAACATTCATGGATTATTACCCTGTAAGTTTTGTTTTCAGTTGAATTTAATTGTAAGTTAAATGGATACAATGGTTGTCTCCATAAAATCAATGATTGTTGGTTTATTGGTTGATAAATTGCTTGGCAACTGCCTTTCTGTTTACTTCATCACTACTGCTGGCTTCTTTTGAGGAGTTGCTTCTCCTTGAACTGTGGCTCTATATTAAAATAACTCCCACAATACTGAGAGATTGAGTAATTACAAATATTTAACAGGACAATAGAAAGCAAATATATCCTCAAACCAGGATGTGGGAATACTTGGTGAGGAACATGGCTGTCCCTTGCACTTACAGTTCTTATCCTTTTAGGTGACAAGTGATGGATGTTTCTGCAGCCGAGAGCACATTGCGGCTACAATTTGTTTAAGATAAGAAGTAAATCACTCCTCTCATATTTTCTCTTTCTTGTTTGTTCCCAGTCCCACTGCATTTCTTACCTGAGTGCCAAGAAGTATGCATAAGTACCAGGGAGGATTATCAGTGACAAGATATAGCATATTGTCTGCATTTTTCTTTGATGAATGAGGCCTCCTGTTTCCATTTTCCAGTGTGCTGGCATCATGTGTGCTTTCATTTTCATTCTAAATGATAAGAAAGAATATCTCTACCACTGGGATCATTTCAAGAGAACTGTACAACAAAACAATTTGCCACACTTCTTTTGAATAACCATTTATCAAAAGAAATAGAATATAATTAGTCAATGAATGTGTCTGAATTTGGCTGAGGAAACAGACTCTCTGTAGAAGAACAAAGTATATTAAGGTTTATAGAATTCAGTTTCATCTGCTATACATATGGTCATGACATAGATAATGTGGTATAACTTTCTGCAATTGAAAAGTTATATCCAAGTACTGTAAAATAATTTCAAGAGATTGTTATCCTCTAACTTTCTTCTTAAAAATATTGCTGGAGTATAGTTTTGCACCATCATCAATCCTTAATTCAAATCTTAAAAAATGTATTTCCAAGACTGTGTGGAGATTTGAGCCCATCCCTTCCCACAGAGAAGTGGTAGTCAGTTTCATTTCAGTCTGTGCCATCAGTAGATCATGTATCAGAATCAGGTATATTATCACCGGCATGCATCATGAAATTTGTTAACTTACTGTCTGATAGCTGATTTTCTTCCATTACTCACAAACAGAAGCTACCTAGTTAAAGGGAAATGTTTATTCTTGAACTTGGTGGTGTCAGACTTCCATACCTCCTTCCCTATGGTAGCTGCAAGAAGATGGGATGACCTAGATGGTGGTGATCAGTATTTGAAATTGATATTCTCCTTCAGCAGAGACACACATAGGAATGGATAGCTTTCCTTACTGTACAGCAAGATGTGCTTTGTAAGCAGATTCCTGTTCTCAATAGACAGAGGGCTGCTTTCCCCGAATGGCTCATGAGCAAAGGAGTGCTGCACTTGTGCAGTTAATGTCTCTGCACGAACAGGGCGATGTTGCATGGCGGCAGATGCCCTGCAGCATGAACAGAGAGAGAGGTGCCGCCTGTGGGCAGATTGCTCCCCACAGAAACAGAAAGGTGCCACGTGTAGCCATGTAGCAGTTAGCATTACACTAATACAGCGGCGGCAGCCCGGGTAGAATTTCACTGCTGGCTGTGAGGTTGTACGTTCTCCCCTCACCACGTGGGTTTCCTCCAGGAGCTCCAGTTTCCTCCCACAGCCCAAAGACAGATGAGTTAGTCAGGTGTAATTGGGCAGTGTGGGCTCATTGGTAAGGACGGGCCTGTTAATGAGCTAACAAAACACTTAAACGTGGGGAACTTGTCTTTTTCTGCAAGGACAGCAATATGCCACATCCTTGGCTCACACCCTTCCTCATGGTGAGCAGCACCACTAAATCAGGTGACTGTGAGGCAAGGAGTGGAGAAGGCAGGGCTCAGCTCTGGGTCTGGGTCTGAAATGATGTTACTATGGTCTGAGGACCAGCAAAAGTGCACTCGAACCACAATTACACTGAGTGGCACTTAGTCTGGTCCTGTGGTTCATAATGGAAGGAGAGAGCAATAGTGATAAGGGATTCACTGGTTAGGGGGATAGGCTGTCAGATGGTGTGTTGCCTCCCAGGTGCCAGGTGAATAGGAAGATAAGGAAGCTTAACATGTAGCTAACAAGTAGGGATTCAGATTTTTGGATCATTGGGTTCTCTTCCAGGGATGGCGAGACCTGTACAAACAGGATGGTTTGCATCCGAACTAGAGAGGGACCAATATCCTTGCAGGAAGATTTGCTAGTGCTCTTCCGGGAGTTTTCAACTAGATTTTCAGGGATGAGTGGGAACCAGTGGCAGGTCAGGAAGTGGAGTGACTGTGGGGAAGGTAGATGTTAAGAGAACATACAAAGACAGGAACTAATGTTATGAACGCAAACACGAGGAAACCTGCAGATGCTGGAAATTCAAGTAACACACAAAAAAATGCTGGTGAACGCAGCAGGCCAGGCAGCATCTATAGGAAGAGGTACAGTCAACGTTTCGGGCCGAGACCCTTCGTCGGGACTAACTGAAAGAAGAGATAGAAAGAGATTTGAAAGTGGGAGGGGGAGGGGGAGATCCAAAATGATAGGAGAAGACAGGAGGGGGAGAGATGGAGCCAAGAGCTGGACAGGTGATTGGCAAAGGGATATGAGGCTGGAGAAGGGAGAGGATCATGGGACGGGAGGCCTAGGGAGAAAGAAAGGGGAGGGGAGCCCAGAGGATGGGCAAGGAGTATAGTGAGAGGGACAGAGGGAGAGAAAAGAGAGAGAAAAAAAATTATTATAATAAAGAAATAAATAAGGCATGGGGTATGAAGGGGAGGTGGGGTATTAACAGAAGTTAGAGAAGTCAGTGTTCATGCCATCATAACTAATGTATGAGTTGTGCATACTTCAATGCAAAGAGTTTTGTACGTAAGGCAGATGAATTTAGAGCATGGATAAGCACATGGAATTATGATGTTAAGTCCATTAATGCGGCTTGGTTGTGGGTGGTGCAGGACTGGCAGCTCAGTGTTCCAGGGTTCCATTGTTTTCAACATGATAGAGGGGTAGGGATTAAAGGGAGAGGGGTAGTATTACTTCTCAGAGAAAAATGTCACACAGTACTCAGAGAGAACGTACTGGAGAGCTCATCTAGTGAGGCAGTATGAGTAGAACTGAGGAATAAGAAAGGGATGACCACATTACTGAGTGTATATTATAGACCTTCCGATAGTCAGCAGGATATAGGGGAACAAATTTGTGGAAAGAGAGCAGACAGTTGCAAGAAAAATAAAGTTGCAATACTAGATAATTTTAACTTTCTGCATATTGAATAGGACTCCTATACTGCAAAAAGACCAGATGGGATAGAGTTTGTCAAATGAAAGTTTCCTTAATCAATATGTAGCGGTCCCAACTTGAAAAGGAACAATACTGGATCTCCTCCTAGAGAATGAGACAGGACAGGTGACAAAAGTTTATGTAGGGGAACACTTTGGATCTAGTGATCATAATTTCATTAGCTTCAAAATAACTAGCGTCAAGATAGGACTGATCCTTGAGTTAAGATTCTAAATTGGAGAAAGACCAATTCTGATCACATCCAAAGAGATCTGGTAGGTGTGGATCTGGTAGGTGTGGATCTGGACTGAGACTGGTTGTTTTCTAGCAAAGGGATATTTGGCAAGTGGGAAGCCTTCAAAAGTGAAATATTGAGAGTACAGAATTTGTGTGTTCATGTTAAAATAAAAGACAAAGCTGACAGGTTTAAGGAACCTTGGTTTTTCAAGTCAAGTTTATTGTCATTTCAACCATAAGCTGCTGGTACAGTACACAGTAAAAACGAAACAACGTTCCTCCAGGACCATGGTGCTACATGAAACAACACAAAACTACACTAGACTATGTGAGACAGCACAAGCCTACACTAGACTACGTAAAACAACATAAAAAACTGCACTGGACTATAGTCCTGCATATTGAGGCCCTTGTTAAGAAGAAGGAGTCACATATCAAGTATAGGCAGTTAGGATTAAACAAGGCACGTGAGGAGTATAAGAAATGCAAGATAACACATAAGAGAGAAATCAGGAGCGCTAAAAGAGAACATGGGGTTGCTCTGGCAGACAAAATGAAATGAAATCCCAAGAACATCTATAGACAAATCTAGAACAAAAAGATAGCACAGGAACAAAACTGGTCCTCTTGATGGCCAGTGTGGTCATCTATGCATGAAGCCAAGAGGGTTGGGGGAGGTCTTAAGTTATTTTTTGGTGTCTGTAATTACTTGCAAGGCAGACACAAGGTCTGCAGAACAGAGGCAAAAGGGTAGTGAGGTCACGGACCATATCCAGATTAGAGAAGAGAAGGTGCTTCCTGTCTTGAGACAAATTAAGATGGATAAATCCCAGGAGCAGATGAGGTGTTCATTCGAATGTTGTGGGAGGCCAACCCAGAAACGCATTAACTTATTCTTATGCCCTGTTACGCCATTGGCATTTAGGGAAGCAATGAAGGTCCTCCAACCCTGTCTGTCCCTGGCCATCCTCTCTACTGTGCCCCAGGTGTGGTTCAGGATTCTCATTTCTGCTTCTACAGTATGGCACCATTGTCTTTGGTCTCCCACATTTCCTCTGGCCTTCCAGGGTCCAATAAAATGCTGTCTTAATGATGGAGTTGGTCTCTCTTCTCATCACATGCCCAATCCATCTCCAACCTTTCCTCATGATGTTTGATGGCATTGAAGGAGCAAGGTGTGGTTGGAGATCTTTCTTGGCCAGAAAATACGGAGGATCTTCTGAAGGCTCCTGGTGTGGAATGATGACAGCTTGGCAAGATTGCTCTCTGTCGTGCACCAGCACTCTGACCCATACTAGCATATGGACAGAACACAGCTCTGGTATATCTTGTAGAAATTGCCCAGGCAGAAATACTTAAAACATCTTTAACCTTGGGTGAGCTGTAGAGGACGGGGAAATAGTAAATGTTGTTCCATTATCCAAAAAGGGCTCTAAGAGTAAATGGGAAATTATAGGCCAGTGAGCAAGACGTCAGTCATTGGTAAATTATTGGAAGGAATTCTAAATGACAGTATATAGAAGTATTTGGATATTCATGACATGACTAACGATAGTCAATATGGTTTTGTGCATGGTAGATTGCATCTAACCAATGTTATGGAGATTTTTGAGGAGATTATAATGACATTTAATGAAGAAAAGATGATGGGTGTTTAGCAAGGCTTTTAACAAGTCCCAAATGGAAGGCTGGTCCAGAGGGTTCAGTCACTTGGCATTCAGGATGAAGTAGTTAATTGGACTCAGCATTGTCTTAGTGTGAAAAGACAGGGTGGTTGTATATGGTTGTCTCTTTGATTGGAGGCCCGTGTCCTACAGGGAACAGTGCTGGGTTCACTGTTGTTTATCATCTGTATTAATGATTTAGATGATAATGTAGCAAACTGAATCAGCAAATTTGCAGATGACATGAAGCTTGGAGGTGTAGTGAACAGCGAGGAAGGCTATCAGATTTTAAGCGGGATCTAGACCATTTGGAAAAATGGGCTGAGAAATGGCAGATGGAATTTAATACAGACAAGCGTGAGGTGTTGCACTTTGGCATGATAAACCAGGGTAGGACTTACATGGTGAGTAGTAGGGCACTGACGAGTGCGGTATAACAAGTCATCTGGGAATACAGACCAATAATTCCTGAGAGAAGGGTCACAAGTATACAGGATAATAAAGAGAGCTTTTGGCACATTGGCCTTCATAAATCAAAACACTGAATATAGAGCTGGTTTGCTGAAGCTAAGACAATGTCTAAGACATTGGTGAGGCCAAATTTGGAGTATTGTGTGCAGTTCTGGTCACCTGCCTACAGAAAAGATATCAATAAGCTTGAAAGAGCTCAGAGAAATTTTACAAGGATGCTGCAAGTACTTCAAGGCCTGAGTTATAGGGAAAGGTTGAACAGGTTAGGACTTTATTCATTGGAGTATGGGAGAATTAGGAGAGATCTTAGAGAGGTATAGAAAATTATCAGGGGTATAGATAGGGTAAATACTGTATATGCAGGTTTTCTCCCCTGAGGTTGAGTGAGACTAGAACTAGAGGTTATAAGTTTAGGGTGAAAGTTGAAACATTTAAGGGGAACTGGGGGAGGATGGAGGGCGGTTGGGGATGACTTCTTCATTCAGAGGGTGATGAGAGTGTGGAACAAGCTGCCAGTAGAAGTGGGGGATACAGGTTCAAATGCAACATTTGAATTGATGAGAGGGATATTGAAGGTATGGTCTGAGTGTGGGTAGATGGGACTAGGTAGAAAAGGGCTGTCTCTGTGTTTTGGTGCTCTACATCTCTACAAAATATCACACTATGGTCAGTGCAGTCCCTTGAGTGGTTGCCTGGTGAATTAATGTCCCTTCTCATGTGGACACCAATGCAGGTCCCACCACGGACTTTCAGGTGACACATCGCAAACCACCAATCCCGGTCTGCTCCTTCAAAGTGTAAGGGAAACCTCTCCTCCTCCTTTTTATCCTCATCATTCTCTTACAAAACCGTAAGCACCAACCGTAGTTTACCTCTTCAATTGCCTGGACAGCAAACTCCTGTTTACCAATCTAGGGCAAGAGCTACTTGTGGGGGCAGCGCTAAGGTGGTGCTAGCTGGTGCTATAGCCCCAGCAGAAATTGCAATAGCACCAGCGTAGCACCACCAAGAAATTAACTGAAATTTCACATACATATTGCAGCTGCTTTGCTTTCTCTGTGCAGTTTTGAATACTGCTTGTTTTTCCAGATGATCTAGTGAAACAACACCCCCAATTACCATAGCATCCACGCAGCAATAAAGTTATAAACTCTGTCAGATCCACTCTACACTTCTGTTTATTCATTCGTTGTCAATGTCCTGCCGTTGCTGTCCTCAGATCAGTTAAGCTGATCTATGACCTCTTAAGGTGGTGATGTCACTCACTCTCACTCACGCAAGAGATTGATAGTATACATCCAGGCGCAGATCCGTGGTCTTGTGAGACTAACGGATCACACACACACACCATGCAGAAAGAAGTAAGTGGGGATGAGGACGACAGCAGTTCATCGAAGAAGTGTGAGGGCGAAGTAGAGGAACCAGAAATGGAGCGGGATTCGGAAGAGAACATGGATGAAGCTGCTCTCAGTGCGAGTGGGAATACTGCTAGTGATGTTAGCCAGCAGCCTGAGGAAGGACCCCGTCGGCCAGCATTGAAAAAGTACCCTTCACTGCTTGCAACAGTTTGGCAATCAGCAAAGGAGTTTTATTCGTGGCTGATTTGACTGACTGGAATATTCGATCACGAAAGATACTACTTTCTGCTTTGCATGCAGGCATTTCCTGTGTGGAGGACATGGGTTCCATTCTGAGTCTACCTTCACTGTCACCGGTTACCGCAACTGGTGGAAAGCTATAACAGCGTTCAAAACCCACCATGTAAGTGCAGTTCATAAGTTTGCTATGGAGGCACGGGCCGAATTCAGATTGAGAAAACAAGACGGTTAAAGATTGGGAAATATGCTTGACAAAGGACATGCAAAGATTGTCCAAGAAAATTGTGAGTATGTGAGAGCTGTGGTTGAGTCTCTAGCAAGGACAGACAGTGAATGAAACAGCGGAACTTCTAGCTCCAATGAGACCCTACCGTGATGCATTTATAGATTTGTACAAACTAATCTGCATATCACTGACTCTACCTGTGACATCTGCCTCTTGAAAACAGAGTTTCTCTTGTCTCAGTCGCCTCAAAAATTACCTAAGGAATAGCAGCGGTGATGCTCGGAACAGCAACTTGGCTCTGTTCGCCATAAACAGCCGGAGGACCAAAGCACTTGACATCCAGAAAATCATTGACGCTTTCACCACCAATCACAACAACAGACGGATTGTGCTCTTCTGAAAACATCAATGGTGAGGGCAGCTGATTTTTTAAAAAATTTGGGCCAAGACTAATGCTGATTATTATTATTATTTTGCGGTGGATACCCCATAGTCCTTATGTTTCCTGCAAATCCTAAAATATTACATTTACTGCTATTGAGCCTACCGGTTTTGCTTAGACTTCCAAGCGGTGAATCTGTTGATTTTTGTTTTAAGTTCAGTAGCCGAATTAATTGAAATATTGCATGGTCAGAGTACGATTTGTCCAACTCCTGGTAAAGCCTTGCATCTGTTGTTCGCCTTATTTGACTTTAATAATGGTGTATCTTTTGGCATTACTGTCTATGTAATGCGAATAGCAGTGGACATTGTGGGTTAGTGTTATGTTTTTCAGTTGAAAAGCACGCATTTGACGCTGATTGCGGGATTGGTGCGTGATTCACGTTGTGCGCTGTGGGTCAGATGCTCTGTTGGTTTGCTTGTTTATGCTTTGTGTAGCCCGGGTTGTCTCCGATGCTGTTGACCCAGAAACAGTTCACTTCTATATTAGATCTATCCATTGCTGTTGCTTGTGAATCAACAGAGGCATTTATAGTAGGCACATAATGCTTGAAACTGACTTTTGAATGCTGTGCGTCTGGCTTGCGAATACATATTACTATACAGCAGATCCCTCAGCACCATCACTGAGTAATTCAGCCCCACTGTAGCACCAGCAAGAAAAAGTCTCTGGCGCCACCACTGTGTGGCTCCTCCATGTGGACTCAGAGTACAGGCTCAGCAGCTTAGCTACAGATAAACAGTGTAACACTGCAACACAAAGATACAACGTCAATGCCCATATGCAAGTTGGTGAAAATGAAAAGGCACCAGGGTTGTTAAATTTTTAGACCCAACTGTTAAGGTTCTTGATTATTGCATTATTAACAATCCTGAACATATTCGTACTGTTGAAATGCATCCCCATCATGAATACATTGCATCACACAACGTGCAATGTTCACTAGTGTGGCAAAAAGAAAACTACTGCAGGAACACAGAAAATGCTGGAGAAACTCTGTCGGACAGCCACTTGGCTTTGGGGATCAGATCCTGTGTCAAGACTGGTGTGGCAGCCGCTGGGATTGTTGCAAACCAGCTATGCTTTCCTGGAAAGGCTGCCAATGGGTATTGTTGATGCTATCATCACTGAGGTTTTATGGAATTATAAATCATCAGCTAATTTCTTCAACAATCACTGCCCATTGTAAATCACTGTGAACCTTGCAAGGTCTTTGAACAGCCTGGAATAAGTCCTGAAGGCCCAATCAAACTTTGTTGTGTTATCAGCTTTTACATAATGAAAAGAGCCATGAAGCTATGCTGTGGTTGATCTGTGACAGGCCCACAATGGGTGTAGAACACACTTTTGAGCTCTAGTTTATCTCAGTGAGAGTCAATAGTGATATCATTAGGTGAGTGCCTGGCAATGGAGAATATCACATGCATGTGGGAATGTCCTGTCCTGTCCTAAATGGTGAATCTTATAAATAGGGTAATCCACTTAAAGTTAAATCAATTTATATGTATCTTGTACATGGAAAACTGGCATTAACTAATTAAACCAATCTCCAGACTAAAAGTCAAGTACAGTTAGTGCACTTGCTGCTGAAATGCTGGGTAGTAGATATTGGATGTTTGAAGAAACCTTGGTGAACTGTTGCAGTGGACACTGTAGAATAAAAGCTGCATGATGAGGAAATGCTATCTTTGTATCTCAGAAATTGTGGATACTGTGAGTTGCTCCTTGCATCACCTGTACGATTTTCCATGATGATTCTGTCTGCTGTTCCCTATATAAGGAATTAAAGGAAGATAATTCCTCCTGCTCCCACACCTAGCAACTGGCAATCAGTTCTCTATTCAACCCATCCAAATAAACCCCCAAGTAATTGAGGCAGAGGTGGGATGTCTGGTTGGGGGTTTCCAGTTCCTAAACAGTGGGATATCTATGCATACTTAACATATTTACTGAATTATCCTGGTCCAGTTTACCATCAAAGCATTAAATTACCTTTCTACATGAACTGACATCACAACCTGCCTCTTCTGCATACTTCCTGGGTGCACTATCAATGGATGAGCTACAGTCCTCACTAATTTGGGGAGAATGAAAGATGTGCTAAAAGTAAAAGTGTGCAATTTGTTTCGGAAATTTAAACCAAACTTGGACCTGTTGTATTTAAATATTGGTCAGAATCAAAATCAGATGTAACATCACTGGCATATGTCATGAAATTTGTTGTTTGTGGCAGTAGTACATTGCAATATATAATAATAAAAGCTGCTGGTGGCATCCGTTAGTCTCGCGAGACCATGGATCTGCGCCTGTCTTGCTGCAGTCTGTGTTAGAGCAGCGTCTGTTGTGGCTGTAGAGTCCCACACGGGAGTGACAGTCTCGGCTGCAGCGACTCAACTTGAAGGCGCTGTCCTTCGGTGTTGTCTTGGTGCTGTTTTTCCGATGAGTGCGCTTTTCTTCAGCAGCAAGCCTCAGCTTCTCTTCTCCTCTTTTTAGACCATTGCGTAGTTCCAGCCTCCAGTGAGAGCGATCGCTTGCGATGTCCTCCCACCTCTCAACGTTCATGTTCAGTGACTTCATGTCTCTCTTGCAAACGTCTTTGAAATGAAGATGGGGCCGCCTTTGTGCTCTCTTGCCGGAGGCCACTTCCCTGTACAGCAGGTCTTTCAGGATCCTCCCGTCTGACATGCGGTGTATGTGGCCCAGCCAGCGGAGACGGTGTTGTTGGAGCAGGGTGAAGAGGCTGGGTATCTGGGCGCGGGCCAGGACCTCATTGTTGGTGACTCGGTCAGTCCACGTGATGACCAGGATGTGTCTCAGGCTGCGAAGGTGGAAGGTGTTGAGAAGCCACTCTTGTCTGTAGTATAGGCTCCAGGTCTCGCTGTTGTAAAGCAGTGTGCTGAGGACGCAGGCCCCGTAGACTGCAACTTTGGTGTGCGTCGTCAGCTTTCTGTTCTCCCAGACTCTCTTTGTCAGCCTGGCAAATATTGATCTCGGGGTTTAGGGAGAGGCTGTCCGTGATGGTGGAGCCAAGGTATGTAAACTCGTGAACTACCTCCAGCTCGTAGTTGTTGATGATAATGGCGGGGGGGTGCTCAACGCCTTGGCCCAACACGTTGGTTTTCTTCAGGCTGATGGTCAAGCTGAAGTCCTGGAAGGTTCTTGAGAAGCTGTCCATGAGGCATTGCAGTTGCTCTTCAGGGTGTGTTGCCAGTGCCGCATCGTCTGCAAACAACATGTCCCTGATGAGTACTTCACGAACCTTGGTTTTTGCCCTCAGCCGGGACAGACTGAACAGCCTCCCGTCCGATCTGGTGTGGAGGTAGACACCATCAGCTGATGTTCCAAAGGCGTGCTTCAGCATGACTGTGAAGAAGATGCCAAACAGGGTGGGGGCAAACACACAGCCCTGCTTCACACCGCTGCGGATGTTGAAGACCTCTGAAGAAGAGCCGTCGAACTGAACGATGCCCTTCATGTCTGTGTGGAATGACTGAACTATCCTGAGCAGCCTCGGGGGACAACCAATCCTGGCAAGGATTTTGAACAGGCCGTCTCTGCTCACAAGATCGAAGGCCTTCGTAAGGTCAATGAAGGCGATGTAGAGTGGTTGTCTTTGCTCTCTGCATTTCTCTTGTAGCTGTCGAAGGGAGAAGGTCATGTTGATTGTGGAGCGTTCTGACCTGAAACCACACTGAGACTTGGGATATACCCTTTCGGCTATTTTCTGCAGTCTGTTCAGGACCACGCGGGTGATGACCTTTCCAACGATGCTCAGCAAGGAGATTCCCCTGTAGCTGTTACAGTCGCTTCTGTCCCCTTTGTTCTTATATATGGTGACAATTTTGCAGTCTCTCATATCTTGCGACACTGCTCCCTCTGTCCAGCACTGGCACAGTAGTTTGTGTGGGTGGTTTAGCAGGACGCCCTTTGCGCATTTGATGGCCTCTGGTGGAATGCCATCCAATCCTAGTGCCTTCCCAGTGGGCAGGCTGTCAATGGCTTTACTCAGCTCTTTGGCAGTTGGCAATGCATCAAGTTCCTCCATGACAGGCAGGCATTCCACGGCATCTAGCACGCTGTCTGAGATGCTGTTTTCTCTGGAGAAGAGTTCAGAGTAATGCTCCACCCATCTCTCCACCTGCTTGCCTTTGTCATTGATGGTCTCGCCTGTTCTGGTTTTCAATGATGCTGTCTTGCTCTGGGTTGGCCCGATGGCTTTCTTGATCCCCTCATACACTCCACGGATGTTGCCTGTGTCAAATGATGACTGAATGCTTTCGCATAGTTGTAGCCAGTAGTCATTTGCACAGCATCTGGATGTTTCCTGGGCCCTGCTTCTTGCTGTCCTTAGTGCTTGCAGTGTTACCTGGGTGGGGTGGCGTTTGTGCTCTGGTAGTGCAACACGCTTCACCTCGATGACAGTGGTGAGCTTACTTGAGCTCGCTTCAAACCAGTCCTATGTCTTGCCCCGTTTCTTCCCAAAGGCTTTGAGCACAGTGCTGTGGATAGTGTCCCTGAGAGAATCCCATCTCTGCTGGCATCTCCTTCTGGTGGGTCTGCAAGGAGAGCATCCTCCAGTGACTTGATGAACTCCGCAGCTTTGTCTGGGTGTTGTGTCTTACTGGCATCGATGCGCTGCTTGCCTGGAGGCTTGGCGCAGTGCATCTTCTTCAGCTGAAGACTGATCTTGCAGCAAACCAGAGAGTGATCTGTGTCGCAGTCGGCACTCCGAAAGGAGCGAGTCATGAGCACGTTTCTCAGGTGACGGCATCTTGTGATTATCAGCTCTAGCTGGTGCCAGTGTTTGGAGCGGGGATGCAGCCAAGACACTTTGTGCCGAGCTTTGGTCTGGAAGTAGGTGTTGGTGACACACAATTCGTGGAGCATGCAAAGCTCGAGCAGTCGTTGCCCATTGTCATTCATGCTGCCAGTCCCATACCGTCCCAGGCAGCTTGGCCAGGAGTCGTGGTCGGCGCCCACTCTGGCGTTGAAGTCGCCAAGTAACAGCAACTGTTCCTGACTTGGGATCTCCTGTGTCATCGTTGAGAGCTGGTCGTAGAATTCAATCTTTGTGTCTTGCGCAGAACAGAGGGTTGGGGCATAGACGCTGACAAGGTTGACAGGCCCGTCGGATGTGTGGAGTCGAAGTGAGAAAATCCACTCTGTCCCTGTCTCGCCAGGCTCTACCATCTTCAGCAGCGAGTTCCTCACGGCAAAGCCGACACCATGCTCTCTGGTCTCGTCTGAGCCCTTCCCCTGCCAGAAGAAGGTATGGTCTCTTTCACGTAGGGTTCCTGATTCTGCGAGACGTGTCTCTTGGAGTGTTGCAATGTCCACTTGGAGTCTCGACAGTTCATTGTTAATCACTGCTGTCTTGCGTGTGTCGCTGATCTCCCAAAGGTCATCTGATATACCAGTTGTCATAGTCCGTATATTCCAGCATCCTAGTCTGAGTGCTGGCTTCCTTCTTTGTCTTCTAGTTGTGCTTGGTGCAGCGTTTACAGTCCGCAGTTCGGGCTACTTGTATCCCTAAGCCCCATGTACCCAGTGGAGCGGGCAGACTGTGGCGGGACAGCACCTAATTGGCTGGGGGCTGCCCAGCCTGAGGCAGGCGGTAGCTGTCCAGTGAGATGCGATGGTCCCTCCCTCCATCAAAAGCAACCCCTGGCGCCTTGCTCTACGCCAGTCGAGCACAGGCTTATAACCGGTAGACTGCTGCTTTCCGTGTTGTGCCGTCGCGGTGAAGTGACGCTGGAGTGCCCTCTCCAGGGCACAGGCCTGGGCAAGGTTGTATGGAAGACCGGCAGTTGCCCATGCTGCAAGTCTCCACTTTCCACGCCACCAATGTTGTCCAAGGGAAGGGCAAGGGCTGATACAGCTTGGCACCAGTGTCGTCGCAGGAGATGCCAGAACAAGGTTGAATAAAACGGGGTTAAGTATAATAAAAGCTATAAATTACAATAAGAAGTATATATAAAAATCAAATTAACTAAGTAGTGCAGAAAGAGAGGAAAAATAGTGCAGTGGTGTTTGTGGGTTCATTGCCCATTCAGAAATCTAATGGTAGAGGGGAAATTGTTATCAACACACACAAAATGCTGGAGGAACTCAGCAGGCCAGGCAGCATCTATGGAAAAGAGTACAGTCGACGTTTCGGGCTGAGACCCTTCATCAGGCCAATGTTATTCCTGAAGTGTTGGGTGTGTGCCTTCAGGCTCCCGTACCTCCTCCTCGATGACAGCGATGAGAAGAGGCCAAGTACTGGGTGATGGGTATCCTTAATGATGGATGCCACTTTTATGAGGCATCGCCTTTTGAAGGTGTTCTTGACGCTGGGGAGTCTGGTGCCCATGATGGAGTTGGCTGAGTTTACAACTTTCTGCAGCTTTTTCCAGTCCTGTGCAGTGGCCCCTTCATACCACATGGTGATGCACCAGTTAGAATGCTCTTCACAGTTCATCTGTAGAAACTTGCGAGTGTTTGGTGACATACCAAATCTCCTCAAACTCCTAATGAAATATACCCGCTGTCATGCCTTCCTGGTAATTGTATCAATATGTTGGGCTCAGGGTAGATCCTCAGAGATGTTGACACCCAGGAACCTGAAGCTGCTCACCATTTCCACTATTGACCCCTCGATGAGGACTAGAGTGTGCTCCTCCAACTTCCCCTTCCTGAAGTCCACCATCAATTCCTTGGTCCTCCTCCCCATCACCATCTGAAATTCTGCCAATTGTTGTGTCATCAGCAAATTAATAGCTGGTATTTGATCTGCGCCTGGCCACACAGTTGTGGGTGTAGAGAGAGTAGAACAGTGGGCTAAGCACATGCCCTTGAGGTGCGTCAGTGCTGATTGTTAACGAAGAACAGACGATAGTTCCAGTCCACACTGGCTGTGGTTTCCCAGTGTGGAAGTCAAGGATCCAGTTGCAGAGTGAGGTACAGAGGCTCAGGTTTTGGAGCTTGTTGATTAGAACTGAGGGAATGATTATGTTGAACACTGAGTTGTTATCAATAAGCAGCAGCCTGATGTAGATACTGCTGCTGTCCAGGTGATCCAAGACAGAGTGGATTAGATTAGTCCACAGTCCTCTTTTATTGTCGTTTATTAATGCATGCATTAAGAATTGATACAATATTTTTCCAGAATGCTATCACAGAAATACATGAAAAACCAACTTAAAAACTGACAAAAACCACATAATTATAACATATAGTTACAACAGTGCAAAGCAATACCGTAATTTGATAAGAACAGACCATGGGCGCGGTAAAGTCTCAAAGTCTGTCGAAAGTCCCATCATCTCACGCAGACGGTAAACCTCTAGCGCTGCAAACTTGCCGATGCAGCATCCTGGAAGCATCCGACCACAGTCCGACTCCGAGCCCGTCCAAAAACTCCGAGCTTCCAACCAGCTCTCCGACACCGAGCACCGAGCACCATCTCTGCCGAGTGCTTCGACCCCGACCCTGGCAACAGGCAATCGGCAAAGCCGAGGATTTGGGGCCTTCCCCTCCGGAGGTTCCCGACGCACAGTAGCAGCGGCAGTGAAACAGGCATTTCAGAAGTTTCTCCAGGTGTTCCTCCGTGTTTCTCACAGCTGTCTTCATCAAATCAGGATTGTGCACGGCCCCTAGTTAACACATATTGATATCATTCGGATCGGCCAGGCGTACTGCGTCACACTGCCATCTTCTCCTCCTCACTGGATAGCCAGTGAGATTGCATCCACTGTAGACCCATTGTGATGAGAGGCAAATTGTAGCGAGTTGGGTCCTTGCTTAGGCAGGAGTTGATTCTGGCCATGACCAACCTCTCAAAGCACTTCATCACAGTTGGTGTGAGTACAACTGGGCGACAGTCGTAGACACAGCTCACACTGCTTTTTCTTGGACACTGGTATGATTGTTGCCCTTTTGAAGCAAGGGTTACAAATGACTGCATTAGTAAGAGATTGAAGATCTCCTTGAGCACTCCTGCTAGTGGCTGGCACCAGTTTTCAGAGCCCAACTAGATACACCACCAGGGCCGGATGCCTGGTGAATTGGTGAGTGTTCTGATGTTGGTCTCCGAGACAGAGGTCACAGGGTCACCAGATGCTGCAGGGATTCACGCAGGTGTAGTTTTGTTCTCCCTTTCAAAGCGTGAATGAAAGGTGTTGAACTCACCTGCGAGTGAAACATCACTGCTATTTACGAAGCTAGGTTTTGTTGTGTAGGAAGAATGGCCTGCAGACCCTGCCAGTACTGACATCAGATTAGATTAGATTCAACTTCATTGCTGAGTACAGATAAAAAGCCAATGAAAAGAAATTTCATTTCTAACTTCAATCAGAATTGTTTTATTGCCATCAGAATAGCCTTCCAAAGATCATTCCTGGAGTTAATTTATAGTTCTTGAATGATGCTACATAGCCTGATTTTTCTACCAACATTTTCAAGAACTAACAATTCTGAAACTACCATTTGGCAAAATGCACCAGGAGACACTAAAGGAGGTTTGTAAACAGATGCAGACATAACATCATGATCAACAGAATTATAATAATTGTCATCATCCCCATGAGTAAAGAACAGGACTCTTTTAGATATTTCAACTATTTCTACAGTCAGGCATAAATGGGAATAAAACATCTCTTGATATCATGCATGTGAATAATAGACTGATATAACCAGATACAACAAGGTTACTCACTATTTTATTTTGTAAATTTATTTAGAGACAGGGTCCAGAGGCATGGCAAGTACTTGCCATGTATTAGACAACATTCTTGCCTTTAGTATTTGGAATGGAATTACTATGAAACGGTCAGAGAAAATATAATTTCATCTAACACTATAATAAAGCAGAACATGTGAATAACCTTGATAGCAAGCAAAAGAATCAATTGAACATATTGCTTTGGAATTAACTTTTGAGTTTTCACTCGAAATAAAATTATACTTACTACATATCCATAATTATCCAATCCATTGAGTTCTTTCTCTGAAGACATAGCAATTCAAGGCAGAGATGTGTAGTAGAAATTGCTTACAAACAATTTTCAGAATGGCAGACTGCGATTTACAAAGTAATTTCTGATTAGAGCCATATAACTTATTTTGAAATTTCTCTACAAAATCTTCTTTCAAGTTTTCCACCCTCAGGACCTTAGCAGTTTGGTCGCCGGGGTCCTCTAGATGAATGTCATCATTCCAGTGTGAGTAGGAAATTGGAAGCCTGAACAAGACACAGTAGAAGCCTCAGATAGTACTGCTCGAACAGAACAAACAGATCAGTATTGTACAGACTGATTAATCATTAGTCTTGCTGATTTGAGCAAACTAACTCCACCCATTGTGAATTAAACAAGCCACATTACTGCAATCAAACATTTTATTGAAATCATTTCCACTATGATGAGTAGAAAAATCAGATTGAAATGCCTACTACCTGGCATGAAAATACAACTCTACTACGATCAAGTAAGTAGATTGACACACAAACTATGGCAGAGCATCAATGAAACAATACTTTAGCTAAAGTGATTCAGAGACAATATGCAGAAATTCAACACTGCCTGACTAAAATGAATATTTTAAATTTCTTTTATGGATTGTTGGGCACAATACTAGCTGTAAAGATCAAAGCATGACATTGAAAATGTACCCTTATAATCAAGGAATGTAAACTCTAGCATAACGTTTGTACATTGCAACTTCCCTCAACATTATTCCACTTCCTGATGTTGCCCTTGTTACCTCTCTTAGGATCATGAATCGTGGAGAAGATACAGACTCTGCCTCACGATGCAATCTGGACAGATTGCTTCTGAAGTATTACTCTGATATCTTGGCTACTAGTAAAGAAAATGACTGTGTTCAGCATCCATCACATGAACATTCCTCTACTGCTTTGCAAACCTGGAAGGTATCCAGTTCCCTGAAGCTTTGCATCATAAGTGATTCTGATTGAAATATCAGAACAAGGGTGCAATTCATTCCTCGCTAAGCCAAAAATGAGTTGATTCTCCAAAAGTGAGTTTAAACATTTTTTTTACATTAAAGCAGGTAAATAACATATCAATAGGTTTAGGAACAGCAGACTATTTATTTTCTTTGGTTTGATTCTCATCAAAATCCATAGATATCAGGTTAATTTGCAGAAGTCCTGGAACGTTGGGATCTTTTTATGGTATCCCTGTTACAAATGTATCAGAATCCATCAATGTTACTGACATTGGAGGGTTAATCATCTTGTCATTATTAACTACTAAATGATACATGCCAAGTGTTTGGGTTAATATTTATCCCTATACTGTATATTATTAATAGCAAAATTATTACAAGGGCCTATCTCATAACGTTTTACAGATAAGTTATCTAGCGGTGACAAGTATGAGAGAAACCAATCTCACCAAAAGCAATACATTTACTACTATTCAGTTAATCAAAGGTAAATCCAAATACTTTTCATGCTTATGTTCTTTTTATTCTATCGTAGCAGCAGAGATGAAGAGCTGAAGTAGCTCTAATGTAAGTCAGATGTACTGAACATGTGCATGTCCCTACATAAGAACATTCATTGTCAATCCCCTAATTGAGTCAGCTGGAGGAAATATTTATTTTATTAGGGTGGAGGCAATGAACACTCATCTAAGTAGCTTATGTCTGATATTTCCTTATAGTCTATTTTTAAATTTGCCGTTCTTTGCTTCAATTCCAGTTAGTTAAAGCTTTAAAAAAAATGCCTATTCATTTTAGTCTAATTCTGGAATCTACTTTTACAACACGGGCTTGTATTTTTAGCAAAGTCCACTCAGATAACTTCAGAAGCACTATTGGATATTAAATCTCACAGCATCATGAGATAAATTTTCTGATTTTGGGGTATACATCGTTGCCATCAATGAAGAGACTCAGCATTGAAGTAATGGCTAAGGCACGCATGAAATGTGAGGAAACTTCAATGTGCAGAGTATTTTGGATTTGAAATTTACTGTCTGTAAGGGTAATGGAAAGAGAGTTAACTCAAGACACTAACTGGCGAAAGGGTGAAGGAGTGATTATATATCATTTAGGATCCAGGTATGTCCAACTTCGTTCATTCACAAACTCATGTGAACTCACTGAAACACCAGAGCTGAAGATGTGAACTCGTTGGCCATTATAAGGTTTACTAAGTAATGTTATATATCTCATTAAATTTTTTGTTTCAAACAAAAATTTACTGTTTAACAGCACCAAATATCCAATTGCAAGAGAAACAATTTAAAAGCTCTTGGTCCTTCCATAGTGTTGGTGGTTGGCACTGTTTTCCAGGTCTACAATCAGTGACTGGTGTTTGACTTATGGGATCCTTATATGTTGTTTCAGTTATTGTATACATCTTTAGACACTGTGGGCAGATAAGAGAATAACCCGGGTCATGCATATTACAACAGTCCTCAATCTGTTCTTTCAATGGTAGTCCATCAAAATGAAATAACTGATGCCACTTTCTTCAGTGAGATGAGTTTACAAAGTGCAGATAATTGTTTCTTGGGCCCAGTTAATGCTTCAAGTTCCTGCAGTCCAAGTGCTGTGACCAGGATATCTCACCAGCCTCCTACCTTCTCTTGAAACTTGTACCTCTTGGAGGGTATGTTTTTTTTCTCAAGCTGACAATCCAAGAGGACTTCCTAAGCACAGGAACTATTTTGAATATCCACTCTGCCCTTTGTCTAATCCCAGTACAGTAGTGCAGTAAATAGATGCTTCCAATTCTACACTGTGCATCTGTACACATCCATTAGGCTAGGAGGGGATTGGGTGCAGACCATTAACTAGGGACAATGAAGAGTTTGATACAAATCCCCTGAGACTCAACAGGTCATAGGGTCATACCGCACAGATAAAAGACCTTGGTCCACATGTCAACGCAAACCATTAAGTACACATCCATACAGATCTCATTCACCAGCACTTGGTCCATAATCTTCTACGGATCCTTCTCTGGGCACACACTTTCTTTATTGATTTTTCAGGTTGGATGTCGTGTGGTGCAGCCTCCCTAGAAGGATAAGGGGAGATAGTGAGGGTGCAACCAATACAGCCCCAGTTCTCCTTGACTCAGAAGAATTAGGTCCAATTATCAACCAAAGTTGTACTAGGAGGAGGAGAAGACGGCGGCACGATGCAGCTCGCAGCAGCCACTCCGGTGAATGATATCTGTTATCTGTCAAGTAGGGTGCCGTGCACGATCCTGATTTGATGGAGACAGATGTGAGGAACATTTGTTGAAACTTCTGAAATGCCTGTTTCGTTGCCGCTGCTACTGTGTGATCCAGAATCTCCAGAGGGGAAGGCCCTGAGTCCTTGGCTTTGCTTGTTGCTCGGTGGCTGGGGCGGGGTCGAAGCGTTCAGCAGAGATGGTGTTCGGTGCTCAGTGTCGGAGGGCTGGTCGGAAGCTCGAAGTTTTCAGACAGACTCAGAGTCGGCTGCGGTCGGGTGCTTCCAATGCATTGGCAAGTTTGCGGCACTTGGAGGTTCATGGCAGGGAGAGATGATGGGGCTATTGGGACTTGAGACTTTTTTTTACCGTGCCCATGGTCTGCTCTTTATCAAATTATGGTATTGCTTTGCACTGTTGTAACTATATGTTATAATTATGTCGTTTTGTCAGTTTTCAGTTTTGGTTTGTCCTGTGTTTCTGTGATATCTTTCTGGAGGAACATTGTATCATTTTTTAATGCATGCATTTCTAAATGACAATAAACGAGGACTGAGTGTCCTCATAATCTAATCTAGGTAATTGGAATATTGTTTAACTCTGTACAATACTCTTATCAGATATAGGAGCAGAATGAGGCCATTTGGCCCATCGTCTGCTTCATCATTTCAACATGGCTGACCTATTTTTCCTCTCAGTCCCAATCTCCTTCCTTCTTCTCATATCCTTCCGTGCCCTGACTAATCAAGATTCTATCATCCTCTGCTTTAAATATACCCAATAACTTGGCCTCCACAGCCGCTTGTGGCAACGAATTTCACAGATACAACACTCTGGCTAAAGAAATTTCTCCTCATCTCCATTCTAAATGGGCGTCTTTCTATTCTGAGACTGTGTCCTCGGGTCTTAGATACCCCCACCAAAGGAAACATCCTCTCCACTCTACTGAGGCCTTTCAACATTCAATAGCTTTCAATAAGATTCCCCTTCATACTTCTGAATTCCAGTTAGTACAGCCCCAGAGCCATCAAATGCTCCTCAATCATTTTCATGAATCTTCTGTGAACCCTTTCCAATGTCAGCAGATCCCTTCTTAGATAAGCGGCCCAAAATTGCTCACAATACTCCATGTGAGGCCTCACCAGTGCTTTATAAAACCTCAATATTACATCCTTGCTTTTATTTTCTTTCTTTCTTTATCAATCTTCTTATTAATTTTTAAAAGGTACATATATACAGACAAGAGGAGAATTATCTCAAATATTTATATCGGTAACAATACATATAAAAGGCAAAATAAATGTTATCAAGATCATACATAGTATTAATCTAATAGTATATGATAAGAAATAAGATAACCAATTCTTCTCTTAAAAAGAGAAAAAAGATAAAGAAACTTTTATAGTTTTATATACATAAAAAACCCACTAATCTCTGCAAACAAAAACAAAAAATAAAAAAAAAGAAAAAGAGAAAAAAAGGGACTGGACAGCCCATACAGAGAGTAAAAGCAAGAAAAAAAAAGAGAAACTTTCTGATCAAATCCAGAGTTTTGTGAAAGTAACTGGAAGAGCAATCAAACCATTTGAAAATATTAAATAAAAGGTCACCAGGTTTCTTCAAATTTAAAGGATGTATCAAATGTCCGACTTCTTATTTTCTCTAAACTTAGACAGGACATAATGGAGGGAAGTCAATAAAAAACAGTAGGTGGATTAGAGTCCTTCCATTTAAGCAAAATGGCTCTCCTAGCCAGTAAAGTTGTAAAAGATATCATCTGTTGAGCAGAAACAGGAATATATCCTGCTTCCGGGGGAATGATCCCAAAAATTGCTATAAGTAAATTCGGTTGTAGGTCAAAATTCAAGACTTTTGATAAAGTTTTAAATACATCTTTCCAAAAATTATCTATCTTGATACAAGACCAAAACATATGAGTTAAAGTAGCCACCTCAATAATACATCTGTCGCAAATAGGATTAATATTGGGAAAAATACGGGCTAATTTATCCTTTGACATATGTGCCCGATGTACTACCTTGAACTGTATCCAGGAATGACGGGCACAGATAAATGAAGTATTTACCAAATGAAAAGTTTTATCCCATTGATTATCTGATAGTGACTCTCGAAATTCCAATTCCCACGCACCTTTAATTTTATCGTTAGATACCTTCTGCAAATTCAATAACCATTTATAAATTATAGCTATCAGTCCTTTTTGAAATGGTTTAACCTGAAAAAGAGTATCTATCATATTGGGTGAATAAGCAGAGGGAAAATTTGGAAGTGACCTACGTAAAAAATTCCTAATTTGTAAATATCTAAAAAAGTGTGCATTAGATAAGTCATATTTGTCCACTAACTGAGTGAAAGACATTAAACAATCCCCCATAAACAAGTTTAAAAAAGTTATTATTCCTTTGATTTTCCAAATTAAAAAGGTCTGATCGGAAATTGATGGTTTAAAAAATAATTAAGATGGATTTTACTAGAAAGAACAAAGTTATTAAACTCAAAAAATCTACAAAACTGAAACCAAATTCTTAATGTATGTTTAATAATGAGATTGAGGTCTCGACTACCAATTTTAGAAAGCAAAAAAAGAAGAGGAGCTCCCACCTTGCTTTTATTTTCTAGTCCTCTCGAAATAAATGCTAATATCATATTCTCCTTCTTTACCATTGACTCAACCTGCAAATTAACCTTTAGAGAATCATGCCCAATCACTCCCAAGTCCTTTTGCACCTCAAATTTTGAGTTTTCTCTTCATTTATAAAATAGTCTATTATTTCTTCTACCAAAGCACATGACCATATACTTCCTGACACTGTACTCCAACTGCCACTTCTTTGCCCATTCTCCTAATCTGTCTGAGTCCTTCTGTAGCCTCTCTGCTTCTCCAAAACTACCTGCCCTACCACCTATCTTCGAATTGTCTGTAAACTTAGCCACAAAGCCATCAGTTCCATCATCCAAATCATTGACATATAATGTAAAGAGAAACAGTCCCAACACAGGCCCCTGTGGAACACCACTAGTCACGAGCAGCCAACCAGAAAAAGCTCTCTTTATTTCCACTTTTTGCCTCTTGCCAATCAGCCAACAATCTATCCAGGCTAGTATCTTTCCTGTAATACCATGGACTCTTATCTTGCATGTGTGGCACATTGTCAAAGGCCTTTTGAAAATCCAAGAACACAACATCCACCGATTCTCATTTGTCTATCCTGTTTGTTATTTCTTCAAAGAACGCCAACAGATTTGTCAGGCAAGATTTTCCCTTAAGGAAACCAAGCTGACTATGGCCCACTTTATCATGTCACTCCAAGTACCCCTGAAGCTACATCTTAAGCAATTGACCCCAACAACTTCCTAACCATTGAGATCAGACTAACCTATAATTTCCTTTCTTCTGCCCCCTCTCCCTTCTTGAAGTGTGGAGTGACATTTACCATTTTCCAGTCCTCCTGAGCCATTCCAGAATCTAGTGATTCTTTAAAGATCATTACCAGTGCCTCCACAATCTCTTCAGCCACCTCTTTCAGAACCCTGGTGTGTAGACTTATCTACATTCAGATCTTTTAGTTTCCCAAGCAGCTTCTCCCTAATACTGTAATGGCAACTTCACACACTTCTGCTCCCAGACACTCTCGAATTTCCGACATACCTCTGTGTCTTCCACAGTGAAGACTGATGCAAAATACTTATTCGGTTCATCCGTCAGTTCCTGATTCCCCTATTACTACCTCCCCTGCATCATTTTCCAGCAGTCCGAATCTACTCTCACCTCTCTTTTAAACTTTATATATCTGAAGAACCTTTTTGTATCTTCTTCAATATTATTTGTTAGCCTACCTTCATATTCCATCTTTTCCTTTTGGCAATAGTGAGCAACATCTAATTATTTTTACATAACATATATCTGGCTAAATGTTACTAAAATTGGACTTTATTTCATTTACATTGCTAACCTTGTCCATCCATTTGTTGAGAAACCGATAATTAAGGAGCAGAGATCACTTGCTTCATGCCTCCATCTTGTTTGAGTTATGGGCACTTTGCACTGTGAATAAGTAACTTAACTTAATCCACTTCTGCTGGTCATAGGTAATACGACAGATGTTGTGATTGACAAACATCTTATGTATTCCGCTTATCAGTGCTGTATTTCAAATGTTCAGGGTTTTCCTGATACTCCTTGCAAGCAGTTGAAGGGCTTTGGCTGTCAGGAGCTGAGTCACTTGCCACAGGATACCCATTCCTGACCTGTTCATGATGCCACAGGTTTTACAGGACTGGACAACTTTAAGATTGGGCAAAGGTTACCTGGCATTTCTCAGGTTATGCCTGATGTTTGTTCTGACTTTGGTGCAGAAAGGCAGAAACTGTTTCACAGTTTTGAAGTATCTTTGAGAGAGCGGACCCTTGTCTCTGACAAATGAGAATCCCCTAGCCCATGAGAGGAGAATGAAGAGGAATGCTTAGAGAAGGATAGCCCTTTGAATTTCTACAGGGATCTGTATCTGACAGCAAAGGGAAGGCACAAATTCATCCAAAGCTGATCTCCTTCTGACCTGATGGGTGGTATTCTGTAAAAGGAGTGAGTGTTTCTACTTTAGGAGTTTGAATTAGGCTAACTATACCTATCACCAGATCTCAGTACTGTGAATGAGTATTGTGACAAGAATACACATAGATTAAGATGTTAGCTGTCCTGTGCTGGCACCAGTGGGATCAGCAGTTGGTCTGCCACCTGTCTTCAGGAGAAAGAGAGATAAGGAAAACAATGGAGCAGCATTTGAAGATGTTAATGAAGGGACGGGAGAGAGTAACGGAAGGAGAGCTGTCAAGATCGGCTCCCCCTTTGAACCCTGAACTGTTTGAAGTGATGGACAGGCGATACCCCAGCAGGGGGATAAAAAGGGACAGGTTCGCTAAGGCAAGACACACGACACCCCGAGGTAATGAGACCCTGGAAGCGGTGCGCCTCTCACAAGTCGGTGGGAAGTTTTTGGACGGCTGGTCGCGGGACAAGCCATAGACGCACAGGGTGGAAAGGCACGATCGGTGGGAACCTGGTGTGTGTCCACCCTTGCCTGGGTGCCGGGTTCGCCGCAGAGAAACGGTCGTATCTGGAAACAGAGGGGTTACGGTCGGTGACCTCAGATGACATCACAAAGGGCTCGCACGAAAGCTGACTGCGAAGGTCTGTGTGTGGAAGCCGTTTGAATATTCATTCGTTTTGCTCTCTCTCTCCTTCCTCCCCACTGTCTGCGAACTGAACTGAACTAAATTGAACTGAACTTTGCATCACTTTGAAACTGATCATTTACCCCTAGATAACGATAGAGCTTGATTGATCCTGTTATCTTAATTCTGTGTACATGTGTGTTTATCATTGCTGAACTGTTGCATTTATTATCCTTTTGATTAGAGTACTGTGTTGCTTGTTTCTTTAATAAAACTTCCTTAGTTCTAGTAATCCAGACTCCAACTGAGTGATCCATTTCTGCTGGTTTGGCAACCCAGTTACGGGGTACATAACAGTATGAGTTTGACAGACAATATAAGCAGTGATCTACTCTTTTTGGATATTAGATCATAAGACCATAAGACATAGGAGCAAAATTATGTCATTCAGCCCATCAACTCTGCTCCATCATTTCACAGCATGGCTGATTGCGGATCCCATTCAACCCTATACACCTGCCCTCTCACCATATCCCTTGATGCCCGAAAAAATCAGGAATCTATCAACTTCTGCTTTAAGTATACTCACGGTCTTGGCCTCCACTGTAGTCTGTGGCAGAGCATTCCACAGATTCATCACTATTTGCCAAAAAAAATTCCTCCTTACTTCTGTTCCAAAAGGTCACCCCTCAGTTTTGTGGTGGTGTCCTCTAGTACTGTATGCTCCCACCAGAGGAATAATCCTCTCCACATCCACCTTATCTAGATCTTTCAACATCCAGTAGGTTTTAATGAGAACCCCACGCATTCTTCTAAATTCCAGTGAGTACAGGCCCAAAGCTACCAAATGCTCCTCATATGTTAACCCGGAATTCCCGGAATCATCCTCGTGAACCTCCTCTGGACTGTCTCCAGACAAAACATCCTTTCTGAGATAAGGGACCTAAAACTGTTGACAATACTCCAAGTGCAGCCTGACAAGTGTCTTTTAAAGCTTCAGCATTACCTTCTTGTTTTTATATTCTATTCCCCTTGAAATATATGCCAACATACATTTACCTTCTTTACCATAGACTCAACTTATGAATTAACCTTCTGGAAGTCAGCATGGATTTGCGAAAGGAAAATCATGTCTGACGAATCTCATAGAATTTTTTGAGGATGTAACTAGTAGAGTGGGTAGGGGAGAACCAGTGGATGTGGTATATTTGGATTTTCAAAAGGCTTTTGACAAGGTCCCACACAGGAGATTAGTGTGCAAACTTAAAGCACACGGTATTGGGGGTAAGGTATTGATGTGGATAGAGAATTGGTTGGCAGACAGGAAGCAAAGAGTGGGAATAAACGGGACCTTTTCAGAATGGCAGGCAGTGACTAGTGGGGTACCGCAAGGCTCAGTGCAGGGACCCCAGTTGCTTACTGTCACGTGATGGGGATAAAGAAACCAGCAGAAATAGAAACCACTTTGGAGTCTGGTATTGCTATAAACTAATAATATTTATTAGTAACTACGCAATACGGTAATATAAATGAAGATAAATCACACAGGTTAGCAATGATTATATATATATATATATATATATATAAGTAAGTAAATCAGTAAGTGTGGAAATATATGTATGAACACCAAGCTTCAGGGGGTAAAAAGATAAAGTCTTATGATGTTGAGTAAAGTTCAGTTTAGTTCAGTTCTTCGTGGTATTTAGTTGAGTAGTGAAGCAGAGAGAGAGAGAGAGAGAGAGAGAGAGAGAGAGAGAGAGTGAGAGAGAGAGAGAGAGAGAGAGAGAGAGAGAGTGAGGTGAGTCTTCAGGTGAGCTGATGCCGTCGATCTTCTCGTCATCCTCCGAAATCCTTTACAAGTCACCGACTGTGACTTTAACCAGGGGGACCGGTCTTCTGTGGTGGAGCTATCACCCAGGCAAGGGTGGACACAGAGACAACTCCCCACCAGTCAACCCCTTTTCTTCCTTCCACTATAAGGGCGCTTGGATCAATCTGCCTGATCGATCCTCCAAAGCCCACTTTCTCTGCGGGCACAACAATGTTCATTCAGTGTCCAGATCATGTGTCCGAGGTCTGTATCATCTGACCTCCTATTTATTTCACCAGGCTGAGCATCACCTGTCATTCAAAGAGTCCCTCCCTCCTTTGTCTGCAAAGAAATGTAACATTAACAACCTGCCTTTGGTCACCATAGCAACTTTCGAGCTGCTCGGTGCTGTCTCCAACTCCAAACTCAGTAGAAATCCAAAGTTACTTCCAATGCCTTAAAGTGACAGTCCAACCATTAATCTTCGTCTCTCTCTTTCTCTTTTCAAAAGCAACATATCGGTGGTAAATAACTCTCTCTCTCTCTCTTCAAAAGCACAGTTAATAGGGGCACTCCTGGATCCCCTCACACTTACAATATATATTAATGACTTAGACAAGGGAATTAAATGCAGCATCTCCAAGTTTGCAGACGACACGAAGCTGGGCGGCAGTGTTAGCTGTGAGGAGGATGTTAAGAGGATGCAGGGTGACTTGGATAGGTTAGTTGAGTGGGCAAATTCATGGCAGATGCAATTTAATGTGGATAAATGTGAGGTTATCCACTTTGGTGGCAAAAACAGGAAAACAGAATATTATCTGAATGGTGGCCGATTAGGAAAAGAGTGGGGTGCAACAAGACCTAGGTGTCATTATACACCAGTCATTGAAAGTGGGCATGTAGGTACAGCAGGCGGTGAAAAAGGCGAATGGTATGCTGGCATTCATAGCAAGAGGATTCGAGTACAGGAGCAGGGAGGTACTACTGCAGTTGTACAAGGCCTTGGTGAGACCACACCTGGAGAATTGTGTGCAGTTTTGGTCCCCTAATCTCAGGAAAGACATTCTTGCTATAGAGGGAGTACAAAGAAGGTTCACCAGATTGATTCCTGGAATGGCAGGGCTTTCATATGATGAAAGACTGGATCGGCTAGGCTTATACTCTCTGGGATTTAGAAGATTAAGGGGGGATCTTATTGAAACGTATAAAATTCTAAAGAGATTGGACAGGCTAGATGCAGGAAGATTGTTCCTGATGTTGGGGAAGTCCAGAACAAGGGGTCACAGTTTGAGGATAAAGGGGAAGCCTTTTAGGACCGAGATGAGGAAAAACTTCTTCACACAGAGAGTGGTGAATCTGTGGAATTCTCTGCCACAGGAAATAGTTGAGGCCAGTTCATTGGCTATATTTAAGAGGGAGTTAGATATGGCCCTTGTGGCTAAAGGGATCAGGGGGTATGGAGAGAAGGCAGGTACAGGGTTCTGAGTTGGATGATCAGCCATGATCATATTGAATGACGGTGCAGACTCGAAGGGCCGAAAGACCTACTCCTGCACCTATTTTCTATTTTTCTAAGTCTTGCACAAGGACTCCTAAGTCCATTTGCACCTCTGATGTTTGAGTTTTCTCCTCAATTAGATAATAGTCTGCTCTATTGTTATTTTTACCAAAATGCATTATCATACATTTCCCAACATTGTATTCCATCTGCAACTTTTTTGCCCATTCTTCCAATCTGTCTAAGTCCTGCTGCAATTGCATAGCATCCTGAGCACTACACACCCCTCCACCTATCTTTGTATCATCTGCAAACTTTGCCACAAAGCTAGCAACTATCTAAATCATTGACAAACAACGTGAAAAGTAGCGGTCCCAATACTGACCCACTGTGGAACACCTCTAGTCACTGGCAGCCAACCAGAAAAGGCCCCTTTTATTCCCACTTGCTGCCTCCTACCTGTCAGCTGTTCCTCTAACTGTGCCAGTACCTTTCCTGTAATGCCATAGGATTTTATCTTGGTAAGCAGCCTCATGTGAGGCACCTTATCAAATGCCTTCTGAAAATCCAAGTAAATGACATCCACTGCCTCTTCTATGTTCACCCCGCTTGTTACTTCTTTGAAGAATTCTATTTTTTAAACAAGATTTCCCTTTACAGAAACAATGCTGACTTTGACTTACTTTATTATTAGTCTCCAAGTACCCCGAAACCTCGTCCTTAATAATGGACTCTAACGCTTTTCCAACCACTGAGGTTAAGCTAACAGGCCTATAATTTCCTCTTTTGCCTTCCTCCCTCCTTAAAGAGTGCAGTGACATTTGCAATTTTCCAGTCCTCCAGGACTATGCCAGAATCAAGTGACTCTTGAAAGTTCATGACCAATGCATTCATTATCTCTTCAGCAACCTCTTTCAGGACTCTGGGATGTAGTTCACCTGGTCCAGGTGACTTATGCACTTTTTTCTTTTGTAATAGCAATGGCACTCATTCCTGTTCCCTGGCACTCACAGACCTCTGGCATACAGCAAGTGTCTTCCACATGAAAGACTGAAGCTAAGTACTTATTAAGTTCATCTGTCATTTCTGTGTTCCCCATTACTACCTCACCAATATCATTTTCCAATGGTCCAATATCAAGTCTCACCTCCCTTTTACTCGTTATATAACTGAAACAGCTTTTGTTATCCTGATTTATGTTATTAGCTCATATTTCATCTTTTCCCTTCTTATAGCTTTCTTAGTTGCCTGTTGTTGGATTTTTAAAGCTTTCTAATCATCCAACTTCCCACTCACTCTTGCTGCCTTATATCCCTTTTCCTTGGCTTTTATTCAGTCCTTAACTTCCCTTGTCAGCCACGGTTGCCTAGTCCTGCCATTTGAGAAGTTCTTCTTCTGTGAGACATATCTATCCTGCGCCTTGTGAACTATTCCTAGAAAATTCAGCCACCTCTGTTCTGTCATCAGCCCCACCCATATCCCCCTTCAATCCACCTGGGCAAGCTCCTCTCTCATGTCACTCCCTTTATTCCATTGTGATACTAATATATGTGTCTTATGCTTCTTCCTCTCAAACTACAGTATGAGTTCAATCATATTAAGATCACTGCCTCCTAAGGGTTCCTTTAAGTCACGCTGGCAAATAAGATCTGGGTAATTACACAATATCCAATCTGAGATAGCCTTTCCCTTAGTAGGCTCGAGCACCAGCTGTTTTAAAAAGCCATCTTGTAAGCATTCAATGAATTCCTTCTCTTGCGATCTGACACCAACCTGATTTTCCCAATCCCCGTGCATATTGGAGTCCCCCATTGCAATTGTGACATTACCCTTATTACATACACTTTCCAGCACCCTTTGCAACCTCAACCCCACATTTTGGTTACTATTTGGAGGCCTATATATGATCCCCATAATGTTTTTTTTATCCTTGCAGTTTCTTAACTCCACCCACAAAGATTCAACACTTTCTGACCCTATGTCACCTCTTTCTAAAGATGTAATTCCATCTTTTACCAATAGAACCATTTCACTGCCTAAGCCTTCCTGCCCGTCATTTCAATACAAAGTACATCTTTTGATGTTAAACTCCCAATAATGACCTTCTTTCAGCCAGGACTCAGTGATGCCCACAACGTCATACAGACCAATCTCTAATTGCACCATGAGTTCATCCACCTTATTCCGAATGCTACGTGCATTTTAATATAGCACCTTCAGTCCTGAATTCTTTGCCCTTATGAATTTTGCCTCAGTGGTACAACTTAACTCTGCTCTGTTCTGCAGTTGTACCCAATCATTGGCTTGTCCTTCCTTACATTCTTATTACATATCACATCATCTACTTGTAAACCTGCTGGCTCTTCCTCAGCTCTATCATACTGGCACCCTTCCCCCTGTCATATTAGTTTAAACCTCTCCCAACAGCTCTAGTAAATCTGCCCACAAGAGTTTTGGTCCCACTCAGATTCAAGTGCAACCTGTCCCATTTGTACAGGCCACACCTGCCCCAGAAGAGGTCCCAATGATCCAGAAATCTGAATCCCTGCCCCCTGCTCCAAGTCTTCAGCCTCACATTTATTCACCTCCTCATTCTATTCCTATCCTCACTGTCTGCCACTGGACTGACAGTTGCTGGAGTTGTTAATGAAACTAGAAATCTTGTCTGACCGGATTACTTAACCTTCTTTCAGCTTACTCCTTAAAGCCACAAGTTTCCCCTGACTTACAACAGCATCAAGCTTCAACACTCTCTTTTAAATTGATCCGTTCTACCACTAAATATTAGACAATACTGCTGTTTCAAATAACCATTAGCTAGTAGCTCACAGTCATTCATTAAATATATTATTATTCCAGTGGAAAATGTTCTGCGCCAAACATCATTATTATGCTTAATAATAGCTGTGCTCAAAATTGCCTTTTCATTAATCAGGGGTCTTATAGTCATCCTATCAACAAGTTCACAGTCCAATTTATATACTGAGTCAACAGGAGGAACTTCTTACAAGTTATGATTGAAGTGTTCAATCTTCCCCAGTTTAAATCCTTTCGTTGTTTTCTTTTGCATTCATGAACGTAAGAAATAGGAGCAGGAGTAGGCCACCTGGCCCATTGAGCCTGTTCCACCCTTCATAAGGATCTGCCTATGGACTCATCTCCACCTACCTGCCTTTTCCCCATAACCCTTAATTCCCCTACTACGCACAAATCTATCCAACCTTGTCTTAAGTATATTTACTGAGGTAGCCTCCAGTACTTCATTGGGCAGAGAATTCCACAGATTCACCACTCTCTGGGAAAAGCAATTGCTCCTCATCTCCAAACTAAATCTACTCTTTGAATTTTGAGGCTATGTTTTCTAGTTCTAGTCTCACCTACCAGTGAAAACAACTTTCCTGCCTCAATTTTATCTATCCCTTTCACAATTTTATATGTTTCTATAAGATCTCCTCTCTTTCTTCTGAATTACCGTGAATACGGTCCCAGGCAACTCAATCTCTCCTCATAGTCTAATCCCGTCATCTCTGGAACCAACCTGGTGAATCTCCTCTACACCACCTCCAAAGCCAGTATAGCCTTCCTCAAACAGGGAAACCAGAACTGCATGCAGCACTCCAGGTGCAGTCTCATCAATACCCTATACAGTTGCAGCACAAACTCCCTGCTCTTAAATTCAAACCCTCTAGCAATGAATGCCAACATTTCATTTGCCTTCTTGATAGCCTGCTGTACCTGCAAACCAGCCTTTTGTGATTTGTACACAAGCACTCCCAAGTCCCTCTGCACAGCAGCCTGCTGCAATATTTTTTACCATTTAAATAATTAGCTGCCCTTTCATTTTTTTCCTTCCAAAGTGGATGACTGCACATTTACCAACTTTGTACTCCATCTGCCAGACCCTTGCCCATTCACTTAACGTGCCTATATCTATATCTACTGAAGAAGTATACTGAGTAGCCTCCACTGCTCAGTATACCTCAGTATATCTGTGAAGCAAAATGGTATTACATTGTTCTGAAGAAAAGATCTTCAGCCTGAACATTAGTTCCATTTCTGTTTCCACAACTGTTGCCTGATCTGCTGAATATTCTAAGAATTTTAGCTTATCGTAGAGTTCCAGCAACTGCAGTATTTTGCTTTCAGAATTGTACCTGTGTTCATCAAAACATCAGATTTGACTCTCAGGCATGTATAATTACATGCCCAAACATCCCCCAACCAAAATACCCATCTCACCAACAACGCTTGTTAACTATTTTACTAAAAGCTGGACATGTTTTTTCTTTTCCCAAAGCACCTGTATCTATAAGATTCTTTAACAATAGCTTCACATTGTTTTCTATTACCTGAGATTTTCAGGGACTACTTACTTCAGTGACATTCCGGTTTGTTGACTCATTAATGACCTCAGGCTGATACTCGCTGCTTTCTGGCACACAACAATTCTAATCTGTTTTCTCTCAGCCAAGCTTATTTCTCAAGTCAATCTTTGCTGCTCCCTTGAGCTTGTAATCCAATGCAACTATCTCTGTTTTACCCAGTGCAATTTTTGCAACATTCTTCTATATTGCTTACATGACTCACCAGCTTCCTATCTTCACCTGAAATCTATACGTCTTAGAAAAATCATTTTTTTTAAAAAGTTGCTAGTTCTGTGAGTAATTCCTAAGCACAAGAACAATGTTGAATTTATCCCTGCTTTCGAAACCTTGTCCAAGTGAAATACATTTCATAAAACCTTGAGATATAGGAGCAGAATTAGGCCATTCAGCCCAACAAGTCTGCTCTACCATTCCATTATGGCTGATCTCAGATCCCAGTCAGACCCATGCACCTGCCTTCTCGCCATATCCTTTGAAGTCCTGACCGATCAGGAAACGATCAACTTCCGCCTTAAATATACCCACGGACTTAGCCTCCACCGCAGTCTGTGGCAGAGCATTCCACATCTTCACTCTAGATTAAAAAAAATACCTCCTTACCTCTGTTCCAAAGGGACACCCCTCAATTCTGAGGCTGTGCCCTCTAGTTCTGGATATCCCCACCATAGGAAACATCCTTTTCACATAACCTTATCTAGTCCTTTCAACATTCGGTAGGTTTCAATGAGATCCCCCCCACATTCTTCTAAATTCCATCGAGTACAGGCCCAAAGCTGCCAGAAGCTCCTCATATGTTAACCCGGAATTCCCAGAATCAACCTTGTGAACTTCCTCTGGACTCTCTCCAATGACAACACATCCTTTCTGAGATATGGGGACCAAAACTGTTAACAATACTCTAGCAACACACACAAAATGCTGGTGGAACACAACAGGCCAGGCAGAATCTACAGGAAGAAGTACAGTCGACATTTTGGGCCGAGACGCTTCGTCAGGACTAACTGAAAGAAGAGATATTAAGAGATTTGAAAATGGGAGGGGGGGAGGTGGAGATCCAAAATGATAGGAGAAGACAGGAGGGGGAAGGATGAAGCTAAGAGCTGGAAAGTTGATTGGCAAAAGGGATACAAGGCTGGAGAAGGGAGAGGATCATGGGATGGGAGGCCTAGGGGGAAAGAAAGGGGGAGGGGAGCACCAGAGGAAGACGGAGAGTAGGCAAGGAGTTATTGTGAGAGGGAGAAAAAAAAGGGGCAAAATAAATGAATAAATAAATAAATAAGAGGTGGGGTTAGAAGGGGAGGAGGGGCATTAACGGAAGTTAGAGAAGTCAGTGTTCATGCCATCAGGTTGGAGACTACTCAGATGGAATATAAGGTGTTGTTCCTCCAACCTGAGTGTGGCTTCATCTTGACAGTAGAGGAGGCCATGGATATATATTTCAGAATGGGAATGGGATGTGGAATTAAAATGTGTGGCATTGGAAGATCCTACTTTCTCTTGCGGACAGAGCGTAGGTGTTCAGCAAAACGGTCTTCCAGTCTGCGTCGGGTCTCGCCAATATATAGAAGGCTGCACTGGGAGCACCGGACGCAGTACATCACACCAGCCGACTCACAGGTGAAGTGTCGCCTCACCTGGAAGGACTGTCTGGAACCCTGAATGGTGGTGAGGGAGGAAGTGTAAGGGCATGTGTAGCACTTGTTCTGCTAACAAGGATAAGTGCCAGGAGGGAGATCGGTGGGTAGGGATGGGGGGGACAAATGGACAAGGGAGTCGCGTAGGGAGCGATCCCTGCAGAAAGCAGAAAGCGGGAGGGAGGGAAAGATGTGCTTCGTGGTGGAATCCTGTTGGAGGTGTCAGAAGTTACGGAGAATTCTATGTTGGACCCGGAGTCTGGTGGGGTGGTAGGTGAGGACAAGGGGAACCCTATCCCTTGTGGGGTGGCTGGAGGATGGGGTAAGAGCAGATGTGCGTGAAATGGCAGGGATGCATTTGAGAGCAGAGTTGATGGTGGAGGAAGGGAAGCCCCTTTCTTTAAAAAAGGAAGACATCTCCTTCGTCCTGGAATGAAAAGCCTCATCCTGAGAGCAAATGCAGTGGAGACGGAGAAATTGTGAGAAGGGGATGGCATTTTTGCAAGACACAGGGTGGGAAGAGGAATAGTCCAGGTAGCTGTGAGAGTCCGTATGCTTATAGTAGACATCAGTAGATAAGCTGTCTCCAGAGATAGAGACAGAAAGATCAAGAAAGGGGAGGAAGGTGTTGGAAATGGACCAGGTAAATTTGAGGGCAGGGTGAAAGTTGGAGGCAAAGTTAATGAAGTCAATGAGCTCAGCAAGCGTGCAGGAAGCAGCTCTAAGTGTGCCCAGACTAGTGTCTTATAAAGGCTCAGCATCATCTCCTTGTTTTTATATTCTATTCCTCTTGAAATAAATGGGAACATTGCATTTTCCTTCTTTACCACAGACTCAACCTGTAAATTAAACTTCTGGGAGTCTTGCTCAAGGACTCCTAAGTTCCTCTGCACTTCTGATGTTTGAACCTTCTCCCCATTTAGATAATAGTCCGCACTAATGTTCTTTTTACCAAAATGTATGATCAGACCTCTCCCAACGCTGTATACCATCTGCCACTTTTTTGTCCATTCTTTTAATTTGTCTAAGTCCTGCTGCAATTGCATTGCTTCCTCAGCACTACCTACCCCTCCACCTATCTTTGTATCATCTGCAAACTTTGCCACAAAGCCAGCAATTCCATTATCTAAATCATTGACAAACAATGTGAAAAGTAGCAGTCCCAATACTGACCCCTGAGGAACATCACTAGTCACCGGCAGCCAACCAAAAAAGGCCCCTTTTATTCCCACTTGCTACCATTCCACTATCCATGCCAGTACCTCTCCTATATCGCCATAGAATCTTATCTTGATAAGCTGCCTCATGTGAGCCACCTTATCAAATGCCTTCTGAAAATCCAAGTAAGTGACATCCATTGCCTCTCCTTTGTCCACCCTGCTTGTTACTTCCTAGAAGAACTTTAACAGATTTATCAGCAAAGTTTCCTTTGTAGAAACCGTGCTGACTTTGACTTATTTTATCAATAGTCTCCAAGTACCTCGAAACCTCATCATTAATAATAGTCTCCAATACTTTACCAACCACTGAGGTTAGGCTAACTGGCCAATAATTTCCTTTCTTTTGCCTTCCTCCCTTCTTAAAGAGTGGAGTGACATTTGCAATCTTCCAGTCCTCTGGGACCATGCCAGAATCAAGTGATTCTTGAAAGATCATGACCAATGCATCCGTTATCTCTTCAGCAACCTCTCTCAGGACTCTGGGATGTAGTCCATTTGGCCCAGGTGACTTATCCACATTAAGACCTTTGAGTGTGCCTAGCACTTTTTCCTTTGTTACAGCAATGGTACTCACTCCTGCTCCCTGACACTCACAGACCTCTGGAACACAGCTAGTGTCTTCCACAGTGGAGACTGATGCAATGTACCCATTAAGCTCATCTGCCATTTCATTGTCCCCCATTACTACCTCACCAGCATCATTTTCCAGTGGTTCAATATCAACTTTCACCTCCCTTTTACTCGTTATATAACTGAAAAAAACTTTTGGTATCCTGCTTTATATTATTGGCTGGACTGCCCTCATGTTTCATCTTTTCCCTTATGGCTTTTTCAGTTGCCTTTTGTTGGATTTTAAAAGCTTCCCAATCATCCAACTTCTCACTCACTTTTGCTACTTCATATGCCCTTTCCTTTGCCTTTATGCAGTCCTTAACTCCTTTTCAGCCACAGTTGCCTAGCCCTGCCATTTGAGAACAACTTCTTCTGTGGGACATATCTATCCTGCACCTTGTGAACTATTCCCAGAAACTTCAGCCATCTCTGCTGTGTCGTCATCCCCACCAGTATCCTCCTCCAATCCAACTGAGCAAGCTCCTCTCTCATGCCTCTCTAATTCCCTTTATTCCATTGCAATTCATGTTTCATTTCTGACTCTATGGTCACAATCATTATTCAGACATTGCACGTTAGACTCATTCCATTTTTGTTCCAGTTTAATTAGTACAATGTAGTTTTCATGCTGATCCAAACACACCCCAATTTCTGTAACATTTCCATGATATATTTTGAGAGCTGGTACACTTTCAAGTAACTTTCAAAAGAACACAGATGTTCACTTTATAATAAAGTGCTTTGAAGAAAAACTGCTACTATTTATTGATTCTCATGTAATCAATGAGTGTACCAAAGTTTTGTTCAAAGAGAAATCCACTTTTGGAATCGGGCATTGGAAGATTTATTTGTTGATGTCTGCAAGGGAACACCCAAGCAATTTTCAGAACAATAGGAGTACTAAGTCTGATCACTTGATTTCATTCAAGACTGCCACATTGATTAATCTGTGATTCAACATATCTCATTACACAAATGCAAATACATAAATCAGGCAGTAGATCACTTGTTACATGGGTGGACGTGTACATTAGTGTTCCTGTCTATGATGCGAGCCAGCAGCAGAGAGTACTTGTGTCCGCTGTCTGGAAGGAAGCTCACTCATCAATGGGTGATCAATTGCATTTGTGTAACAAGCAATCATCTCAAGGCAGCCTGGCAGTTTCATCAGTCAGTAATTCCAGTACGTTTCTGAACAGCTGGTCTGCTACTAAATGAAGGTGAGTCTCCAGGCATGTGCTCTGATTCCTTTGCCATGTGGCAATCTACCGTCACCGATCTATTCGATCGTCCAAATAAGCACTCGGGCAAAGGGGGAGAGGAGATAGGGAGAAGAGTTGATGGGGGAGGATTTGGACTTGGTGTAAGGTAAGAGGATGAAAGGCACACTCCAAATGTCTGAATAATGATCGTGACCATATAGTCAGAAATGAAACTTGAACATCAGGTTCTTGAAAGAAGAGGACCAATGGAAAAACGTAAAGAAAGATCTTCAATGACTTTTTACATATTAAAAATATTTAGATACCTCGGTCAACTTTCCTTTCAATACAAACCTCTTCCTGCATTGTGTTTGTCAATAACTACAATTAGGCAGAGAAAGAAATAATATTTTCATACCTGATTGTACTATACCTCAGCTTTTGAATTAACATGACTATGGTAACAATCAAAATGAAATTTTGTTAACCATGAGTTAAATTTCCAAAACATTTTATATTTATTTCACAAATCCAAGTTTTAAGATTTATTGCATAAGTTATCAAGGAACTCCTTTTCGTCTTTTGAAACTGCAAACAATTTTAAGCACAATTCACCTCTTAAATATTTATGGTTCCTGTTAATATTTTTATAACGTTGCTTTGGTGGACCTTTAAGGCTCGGTAAGTTTAACACAGACAGATCACTGGAAAAATGTTCCACTTGCACAATCTAACTCCATGACAGAAAGACTGTCCTGTTGAGATAGGAAGCGCATGAAAAGGAAATGAATATTATTGACCAAAGGCATTGCACCCATTGGAGTGGGATACTCCCCCAACTTGTGGAAGTAATTGCTTTAAAAAACCTTTCTTTTAGCACATACAGCTCTTTTTACATCTTCAGTCTCACCCTAATGGCACCCAGGTCACATCATGTGGCTTTGAGCAGATACAGGTCGTTCGTCTGTGTCTTTTCAAATTAATTTCACACCCCTTCAATGAGCTCTCTTCCTTTCTCTCCCTGTTCTGGAAGAGGTGAGTACAGGGATAAAATCAACAAAATTGATACAATCAGAGTGTATCAGGCATAACTAGGGGGAAGCATTGATTTACACTAGGATATACAAAATTTCAGTGCAAAGTTGAACTTATATTTTCTTGCATTAAGAACTCCAATAATCCACTATCCAATTACTGACAGACCCAAGTGGTATGAGGGCTCAGTTTCTGAGAACTTTCTGTACACTGATTTCTCTGTAAGACAGAAATGTCTATTTTCTGTAGCTCCCCATATCACATTGCTCTACGTAAAATTGCTAAAATTCTTTCATTTCATTGAATAACTACCCCAGCACTACACATAATTAAACTAATTGAACATCTACTGTATCCAGTCATCAGTCAATACCATGATGCTGAGATACATCTTAGGATGCACTGGGACACATCATCAATGACATATCCTGGGGCTATCGTGTGTTTTGGGTTTTTTCAGAATCAGAGACACTTGCACAGGCAACCCATCCAGGATTGATCAGGCCCTGGCTTGTGTCCCAGCAACATTGGTCCACAGGTCACACCTCTTGATCCATAGCCATCTGGAGGCTCGCTCAGCAGCCTCAGTGACAGTCATAATGGTTGTTTTCTTTGCACCCCCTGTAACACCCAGGCGTGAGTATATTCTGCAGTGTGAGCAGCGAGCAAATACTCTACACTCCACCTCTATAGACTCACATTGTGCCCTCCTCCCCTGTCTCTGGCACTCCTCTACCAGCTCCTGGTATCTGGCTTTCTTACGTTCAAATGCCTTATCAGTCTGGTCTTCCCAAGGCGCTGTCAGTTCTACCAAAACCACCTGCTTTGAGGTTTCTGACAGAATGACCATGTCAGGCCTCAGTGATGATAATGCGATGAAGTCAGGGAACTTGCTTGCCAAGATCGACTTTCAGTTGCCAGTCAGACGCCGTGGTGAGCAAGCCTGCTGCTGACGTGGGCTGAGGCTGTAGTTGGTTTCCAGTTTTGACAAAGGCCATGGGCTCTCTGGGTTGGTGGGAGTGCTCATGGTCTTGTGGTCGTACTGTTGTTAATGGCAGAGGAGGTACTTTCTGCCACTGCCTTCAGCACCTGGTCATGGCGCCAGGAGTAGCGGCCTTCTCCCAGGGCTTTTGGGCCGCTGCTGAGAATAGGTTCCAGGGTCCCTCAGCCAGAGCAGAGAGGACATAAACAGTTTATTGTTATTACTAGCTTGAAAAATGCTTTAAAGGTTTTTTTTGGGAGAACTCTCATAGAGTCAGATTTCTGTAACTCATAACCCAGAAAGCCACTATTTGGAAATCCTGATAATTCAGCATTTGGTTCACCAGCACAGTTTCTCATATACCCTTTCAATACCAGGGCCCTAGTACCCACTCTGTCTTTAAATTCACCAGGATACCATTTCTCACACTCCCTTTAAATGTACTCATGCTCTGTTTCAGTGATCCCTTTAAGCCACCTTGAACCATTTCCTATCCCACCTTGAAACTCA
Organism: Mobula birostris; assembly: GCF_030028105.1. Lineage (NCBI taxonomy): Eukaryota > Metazoa > Chordata > Chondrichthyes > Myliobatiformes > Myliobatidae > Mobula > Mobula birostris. The sequence continues at coordinate 31,007,931 of NC_092378.1, read as the reverse complement.
TCTAGTTTACTGGAAAACTTAGTTTTCTACCATGCAACATCAAAAAAAAGTGAATTAAAATTGTGTTGGGTTATAAATAGGAATGATACCAATAGTCCAGAAAATCTGCAGACTGGCACCATCAAAATCCCCAAGAATGCCAGATTATTACAGTTTTACACTTACTATAAAACTTTATAATGATGGCAACTCTAATTGGTGAAGGGCCCCCAGCACGCTAGAAATGAGATTATCATTCCTTCTTGAAATCAGAAGGAAGATGGGGTTCAGACCTTCTGATAAACCTGTTCCCATGCTACATTTTGTTAAGTGACTTGCCAGCAAATATTGACCTGCACTTACTCAACCATACAGGTAACCTCTGGAGCTGAACACAGCTTAGATGGGAAGGGAAGGGGTTGGTACATACTCTCAGCTTAGGTGACAAAGAGTTTCCATCAAACGCTTCAAATCCCATGTTGACCTAAATTACTGGTCATACTTGGGGAGTTCTACAAAGTGCCATCATTGTACACAGTGTATTTCCTCCTCCGGACAAACATTTCCTTTGTTGCTAGGTTAGGTTAGAACTGGCATTAAATGTTGTGTAACCCATCCTCTTCAAGGTTATAAGAGAAAATAGATGAGTGTGTAACCTGCCCAAGTTACCCCTGACTCAGACAGTTGATGTCTTATTATCAACTGAAGTCACTGGAGTGGATCTTGACATTGCATAACACTCCAGAATGGGCACTTGTGAGCCAACATCCTTTTTATCGCCGACAATCAGCATGGATCTTTCTGTGTGTGAATCTAACAAATATAACATTTGGATTTTGCCTTACATTGCCACCCTTACCTATCACTTTGTCAGAAAACAGGTAATTAAGGAGAAAAGGTCACTTGCTCCTTGCCTCCACTTCATTTGAGTCATGGGCACTTTGCATTGTGAGTCAGAAGGTTAACTTGTTCACTTCTGCTGTCATAGGCAATAAGTCACTCAGATAAGGTACTCAGATTGACAAGTAATTTAGGTACTTGTTTGTCAGTACTGTGTTTCAAGTCTTCAAGTGTTAAAATACACAGTTGCCAACTTCTAACTTTATTTAAAATTAATGACCACCCAATTATAACAGAGATGAGTTTTAAAAAATTCTCTCAGAATGTAGGGAGTCTTTGAAACTTTCTTCGTCAAAGAGAGAAGCAGAGTCTGGAAGGTTACGATACAGCACATATACTGGAATGTAGACCTGAGGTTACAACAGATCACCATGATCTTACTAAATGGTGGAGCCAACTGCTCTGACTCTAGATTCATCCGATCATGTCTGACCACTGAAGTGGGTAGGTTTTGTTTGCCATTGGAATTGGAGGTGCATTTTAGATATAAGCTGCCTTGGAGAGAACAAAGGAGTCATCTATTTATATCATCCATTTAAACCCACCTTACCTTGCATCTCCTTTGCACATCCTGGTTCCGGGAAATTTAAATGCCAGAAATCTGATCATTGTTACTTCTTTTACACAAACATATTGGCTTCATAGATATCATTAAGCCTGAGAATCTAAAAAGTAATAACAAAGTCCTTTGCTTTCAGAACCCCAAGTGTACCAAGAATTAATTGGCTAAAAACTGTATGGCTATAAGCAGTGGTCTCCAAATGTGAATAGGAGGAACGATCACTCCAAGAATGTGATTCAAAGCCACTGCAAAAGGGTTTTCATCTCAATTTCCAACACTCTGCCTGCTACCAGACAATTATTGCAAAATTATTTACTTGGTCACAAAACGACCAGAGGAGTGTGGTATTGGCAACTGGTGGATGTTCTACTCATGATATTGAGACATAATGCATGGGAGAAACCTTGATGCACACCAGGGTTTTGAACAAACTCTCATTCAGAATCCAAACGTAACAGGGTGGTGCAGCAAGTAATGACGTTGTCTTCCAGCTCCAGGCTGTGTGTAGAAATTGTAAACTCCCTATGACAGTGCATACCCCTGACCATCCAATTTCTTCCTAGATCCCAGGATATGTTCTGGTTGTTGGATTAACTGGTTACCATAAATGACCCCTGGTGTATGTGGACAGTAGGAGAAACAGGGAGCTTTGACTGGGTATGTGTGAGAAAAAAGTTACAAATGTTAGAAATAATTAAGTGAGGGAATGAGATTGTTTGGGGAGCTGGCAGAGGATCAGCAGGCTAAATGACCTCCTTTTATGTTGTTATGAATTATGAAGAGATTCAAGTGCTGAGGCAGAATGGGAGCATTCTTCATTCTGGGAGATTGTCGCAGCTGATTCTGCACAATTTTGCCTTTATGAAGGAAAGATCAGAATCAGATTTATTATCACCGGAAACAACAGGAATTCTGCAGATACTGGAAATTCAAGCAACACACATAAAAGTTGCTGGTGAACGCAGCAGGCCAGGCAGCATCTGTAGGAAGAGGTGCAGTCGACGTTTCAGGCCGAGACCCTTCGTCAGGACTAACTGAAGGAAGAGTGAGTAAGGGATTTGAAAGTTGGAGCGGGAGGGGGAGATCCAAAATGATAGGAGAAGACAGGAGGGGGAGGGATAGAGCCAAGAGCTGGACAGGTGATAGGCAAAAGGGACACGAGAGGATCATGGGACAGGAGGTCCGGGAAGAAAGACAAGGGGGGGGGGACCCAGAGGACAGGCAAGGGGCACACTCAGAGGGACAGAGGGAGAAAAAGGAGAGCGAGAGAAAGAATACGTGCACAAAAATAAGTAACAGATGGGGTACGAGGGGGAGGCGGGACACCAGTGGAAGTCAGAGAAGTCGATGTTCATGCCATCAGGCTGGAGGCTACCCAGACGGAATATAAGGTGTTGTTCCTCCAACCCGAGCGCGGCCCCATCTTTACAGTAGAGGAGGCCGTGGACAGACACGTCAGAATGGGAATAGGATGTGGAACCAAAATGTGTGGCCACTGGGAGACCCTGCCCCCTCCGGCGGACAGAGCGTAGGTGTCCAGCAAAACGGTCGCCCAGTCTGCGTCGGGTCTCACCAATATATAGAAGGCCACATCGGAAGCACCGGATGCAGTATATCACCCCAGCTGACTCACAGGTGAAGTGTTGCCTCACCTGGATGGACTGTTTGGGGCCCTGAATGGTGGTAAGGGAGGAAGTGTAAGGGCATGTGTAGCACTTGTTCCCCTTACACGGATAAGTGCCAGGAGGGAGATCAGTGGGGAGGGATGGGGGGGATGAATGGACAAGGGAGTTGCGTAGGGAGCGATCCCTGCGGAATGCAGAGAGAAGGGGGGAGGGAAAGATGTGCTTAGTGGTGGGATCCCATTGGAGGTGGCAGAAGTTACAGAGAATAATATGTCGGACCCGGAGGCTGGTGGGGTGGTAGGTGAGGACCAGGGGAACCCTATTCCTAGTGGGGTGGCGGGAGGATGGAGTGAGAGCAGATGTACGTGAAATGGGGGAGATGCGTTTAAGAGCAGAGTTGATAGTGGAGGAAGGGAAGCCCCTTTCTTTAAAAAAGGAAGACATCTCTCTCGTCCTAGAATGAAAAGCCTCATCCTGAGAGCAGATGCGGCGGAGATGGAGGAATTGCGAGAAGGAGATGGCGTTTTTGCAAGGGACAGGGTGAGAAGAGGAATAGTCCAGATAACTGTGAGAGTCAGTAGGCTTATAGTAGACATCAGTGGATAAGCTGTCTCCAGAGACAGAGACAGAAAGATCTAGAAAGGGGAGGGAGGTGTCGGAAATGGACCAGGTAAATTTGAGGGCAGGGTGAAAGTTGGAGGCAAAGTTAATAAAGTCAACGAGCTCTGCATGCGTGCAGGAAGCAGCGCCAATGCAGTCGTCGATGTAGCGAAGGAAAAGTGGGGGACAGATACCAGAATAGGCACAGAACATAGATTGTTCCACAAAGCCAGCAAAAAGGCAGGCATAGCTAGAACCCATACGGGTGCCCATAGCTACACCTTTAGTTTGGAGGAAGTGAGAGGAGCCAAAGGAGAAATTATTAAGAGTAAGGACTAATTCCGCTAGATGGAGCAGAGTGGTGGTAGAGGGGAACTGATTAGGTCTGGAATCCAAAAAGAAGCGTAGAGCTTTGAGACCTTCCTGATGGGGGATGGAAGTATATAGGGACTGGAGATCCATGGTGAAAATAAAGTGGTGGAGGCCAGGGAACTTAAAATCATCGAAAAGTTTAAGAGCGTGAGAAGTGTCACGAACATAGGTAGGAAGGGATTGAACAAGGGGGGATAAAACCGTGTCGAGGTATGCAGAAACGAGTTCGGTGGGGCAGGAGCAAGCTGAGACAATAGGTCGGCCAGGACAGGCAGGTTTGTGGATCTTGGGTAGGAGGTAGAAACGGGAAGTGCGAGGTGTGGGAACTATAAGGTTGGTAGCAGTGGATGGGAGATCCCCTGAGCGGTTAAAGTCGGTGATGGTGTGGGAGACAATGACCTGGTGCTCCTTAGTGGGGTCACGATCGAGGGGTAAATAAGAGGAGGTATCCGCGAGTTGTCGCTGTGCCTCGGCAAGGTAGAGGTCAGTACGCCAGACTACAACAGCACCCCCCTTATCGGCGGGTTTAATAAAAAGGTTAGGATTAGTGCAGAGGGAGTGGAGAGCAGAGCGTTCCGAAGGAGTGAGGTTGGAATGGGGACAAGGTGCGGTGAAGTTGAGACGGTTGATGTCCCGTCGGCAGTTAGCGATAAAGGGTGCGGTGAAGTCGAGACTGTTTCTCAACTTCTTTGACTTCCACTGGTGCCCCACCTCCCCCTCGTGCCCCTCTGTTACTTATTTTTGTGCACACATTCTTTCTCTCGCTCTCCTTTTTCTCCCTCTGTCCCTCTGAATATGCCCCTTGCCCATCCTCTGGGTCCCCCCCCCCCCGTCTTTCTTCCCGGACCTCCTGTCCCATGATCCTCTCGTGTCCCTTTTGCCTATCACCTGTCCAGCTCTTGGCTCCATCCCTCCCCCTCTTGTCTTCTCCTATCATTTTGGATCTCCCCCTCCCCCTCCAACTTTCAAATCCCTTACTCACTCTTCCTTCAGTTAGTCCTGACGAAGAGTCTCGGCCTGAAACGTCGACTGCACGTCTTCCTAGAGATGCTGCCTGGTCTACTGCGTTCACCAGCAACTTTTATGTGTGTTGCTTATTATAACCGGCATGTGTTGAGAAATTTGTCGTCTTTGCAGCGGCAATACAATGCAATACACAATAACAAAAAAGACCCATGAATTACAGTAACTATATAATAGTTAAATCAAATAGAAATAATCATAGAGCAACAGAGGAAAGAAATATCAATGTAGAGAATGGCACTGGTGTGAAGATTGAAATTTGCATAGCAAACAACTCACACATCAAGTTATCAGGCAGACCAGTCAGACTTAATGTATCATCCTGGATGAGAGGCCATCATAGTTACCCATTCATTCTTGCTTTTGAGAAGGCAGCGGTGAGTCATATTCCAGAACCCCTGCAATCATTTGGATTTCCAGGAATTAGATTCCGCAATGATGGGGGAAAGGCAATACACTTCCAAGACAAGAGTGTTTGTGACTCAGAAGAGAGTTTCCAGATGGCATTGTTACCTTTTCAAATACTGTCTTTATTCTTCCAGGTGGTCAAGGTTGCTAGTTTGGTTCAAATTTGAGGAAACCTTAGTGGGTAACAAAGATCTCAGTTGAGTTTTGCCAACTGAAAATATTTCACATACCAAATATTGAAAGAGGTAGGGTGGACACAGAGAGGATGTTTCCAATAGCGGGAGAGTCTAACATCAGAGTGCACAGACTCAGACTAAAAGAACATCCCTTTAGAACAGAAACGAGGAAGAATTTCTTCAGCCAGACAATGGTGAATCTCTGGAATTCATTGCTACAAACGTTTGTGGAGGCGAAGTCTTTTCGGGTACATTTAAAGTGGATGTTGATAGGATCTTGATTAGTAAGGGTTCTAAAGGTTATGGGGAGTAGGCATGAAAATAGGGTGGAAGAGGGGAAAATTTAATTAGCCACGATTGAATGATGGAGCAGACTCAAAGGAATGACCTAATTCTGCTCCTATGTTTTATGGTCTTATAATATTATGTAGATGTCCATGTTGCATGGCTGGTGAAGGGACAGAATATTGAGCATAGTCATTGTGAGTCTGATCAAGTGGATCATTGTGATATTGGTGCCAAACTTCGAGTGCATTGTTACAGCTGCACTCAGATAAACAAAGAGCTCCATCACACTCTTGTATCTTGCAGATGGTGAAAACTCTGAGGGGTATCAGGAGGTGATTCACTTGACATAGGGTATCCAGATACTGACCTGCTGAAGTCGCCACACAATTAATGTGATTGCTCACCTCTGAGTATTGCATTCAATTCTGGTTGCCCCAATATAGGAAGGATGTGGAGGCTTTGAAGATGGTGCAGAAGAGGTTTACCAGATTGTACCCTCTAGTTAGAGAGGGTGGACAAACTTTGTTTTTTCTAGAGGAGCGAAACTGAGGGGAGATCTAACAGTAGTTTGTAAGATTAGAAAGGCGTAGATATAAAATGGACAGCTGTTATCTTTTCTTCCCCCAGGGTCAAAATGTTTAATACTAGAGGTCATGCAGTTAAGGTGTGAGGGGATAAGTTCAAAGCAAATGTGCAGGACAAGTTTTTTAACACAGAGTGGTTGGCCTGGAATGTGGAGGAAGCAAATATAATAGAGATATTCAAGAGGCTCCTTGGAAGGCTCATGAATGGGCAGAGAATGGAAGGATATAGACGTTGTGTAGGCACAAGGGATCAAGTTAGTTAGACATTTAATTACGAATATAATTAGCTCGGTGCAACACCATGGGCCAAAGGGCCTGATCCTTTACTGTACTTTTCTAGGTTCCATGTCCTATGCCCACTAAAATTTCTGGGCTCTAATTACCCACCCAGTCATTTACTGTGGGGGCTTGTCAAGGCAATGCTGTTGCCAATGTCATAGGCAGATGGATAGGCCCTGTGTTAATGGAGATTACATAGAAACATAGAAAACCTACAGCACAATACAGGCCTTCGGCCCACAAAGTTGTGCCAAACATGTCCCTACCTTAGAAATTACTAGTCTTACCTCATAGCCCTCTATTTTTCTAAGCTCCATGTACCTATCCAAAAGTCTCTTAAAAGACCCTATCGTATCCGCCTCCACCACCGTTGCCGGCAGCCCATTCCACGCATTCACCACTCTCTGAGTAAAAAACTTACCCCTGACATCTCATCTGTACCTACTCCCCAGCACTGTAAACCTGTGTCCTCCTGTTACTGTCCCATGCATGTGAGGTGAAAAATGTCCCTGCCACTTCCCAGATTGTGCCTGCCTGTTGCTTTGGTTTTACATAAATGCCATGGTTGCTTCTCTTTCTGAGGAGATAAAAATGTGATTGAACTTTCGACTAAGTGACTCATTCCCCATGAGTGTCCAATATGCTTGTTAGATAAGCCTAATTTCATTTAGTCCCACTTTATAGCAAGATCAAAAGAATCACAGCACCCTGCCTCTGAACTGTTGTTGCAACCACCCCTGTTAAGTTTCTGCTCAGTTGTGACTCCTTAGTGTTGATAACACTGTTCAAAGTCGAGAAAATCATTTAACTCCTTTGCTCTAGAGATGGGTATTGTAATGAATATTACTTGTAACTCATTAGCCCCTTGCTGAATATTATTCAGGAACTCAATGCACTTGGGTAAGAACTATTTCAATTGTTTAGCACACTGATTCGATGCTGGTTCTATTCATTGTATGAGAAAGGACTCAATGTTGATTCTCTCTCCTTTCTTTTCCACCTCCCACAGTTCCAACATTTGCTTTTTCCTCCTCCTCCTTCAACCCTACTCCTGAATTTCTGGAAAGGACTAAATCTGCAACATACTCATTTGTGGAAAACACAGCTGTGATAAAAGATGTGTGCTCTTCACTGTTCTGCAGGACACCTCCCGAGTGACACCACACATGAGAGGCATTGCGAAAGAATAGCATTTGTTTGCTCTCTGTTATTGGTGGTACCGTGACTTCTGTAACATCTACTTCCTCCTCTTAAGGGCCATCCTACAATGGCGGCAAGCAATTTGGTGTTGAGAGGTTAAACCATTTTAAAGTAGCCACCACTTATTTCATGTTCAAGGACTCTTCATCTCATGTTCTCGATACTTATTGCTTATTTATTTATTTTCTTTATTTTATTTTGTATTTGCATTGTTTGTTGTCTTTTGCACGTTGCAACTACAACTAAAATGCAACCATTCCAGTTAAGTTTCTGGTCAATCATGGGAAAGGTTGAAAGGTCATTTGTCCATCCTGTTGGGTACAGTCTTTTATCGATTCTATTGCATTTCTTGGGTTATTATGAACTCCCACAAGAAAATGAACCTCAAGGTTGTATATGGTGATATATACAGCACTGTGCAAAAGTCTTAGGTACCTATATATAGTTAGGGTGCCTAATACTTTTGCATAGTACTGTATTTGTCAATGTGGAGAAGAGAGCAAATCTGTACATCTGGTGGGAGCAAAGGATGTTGGGAATGGCGAGGGTGGAGCACTGCGGGAGGGGCGTGGGACAGGTGGCAGAGAAGGAATGGAGCAGGTGCAGACAGCATCCAGCTCTGAGGCACTAGGCAAGGTCATCTGATTCCAAACAAATGGTTTATTGACCACTACAGAATGTTTCTCTGGTGCTTCCTGACCCTCCCCCCCCCTTCCTCTTTCCCCAACCATGATCCCCCTCACCTTGCCCCCTTCCCAATCTCAGTCGACAACAGAGACCCATATCAGAATCAGGTTTATCATCACTCACATATGTCATGAAATTTGTTTTTTTTTCGCAGCAGCAGTACAGTGTAATGCATAAAATTACGACAGTACCATGCAAAAGTCTTAAGACACCCTAGTTATATATATGTGCCTGAGACTTTTGCACATTCCTCTAAGTATTTTGATAATAAATTTACTTATTCTGACATGTTAACCATGAAAGAGAAAGCGCAGAAGGTAAGAGCATCAGAAATGGTTTTGGCTTTTGACTATGATTACTTTCTGGCCTTTCCATTGACAAACTTTGGAGTGAAATCCTCTTTAATTGGTAAACGGAATGAAATATGGAAACTGTCAGCCACCCTCGCACAGCCGAGAATCCCATTGGCCTGGAGATTCCTCGTCTTTGGTCTACCTACTGACAAGACAACGTAACTTTCCTTGTGCAGGAATCTCTGCAATCCACTATCATGCCTTGGAAATTTGGAGACTCACCCTGTGTTTCTAGCACTAATCTGGAAAATGCCAGAGACAGGGAAAACTACTGCAGTCATGAGTTTCGCTCTCAGTCGTCAGCTTTTTCTGGCCTGGCACATGTCAATGTCGATATCTTTAGGGAAAACAGTATCTCTCAAACAGTTCTCTTCTGAAAAAAACAAGGCGGCAATTGATATTTTGGCTTTTCCTTCAAGGGAATTGAAATAAAATGTGAGGAAATCTTGCTGCAGTTGTGCAGGGATTTGTTGAGCCCATAACTTAAGTACTCTGGGCAGATGGGAGGGATCTACTGACCTTGGATGGAATGCCATAAATGTTTATAGGCTGACTCCTAGGATGAGGATAGTTTCCTTTAAGAAGGGCAAATAGAACAGACCTATAACTGTTTGGAGTTTAGAAAAGTAATACGCTATCTGACCGAAACATTAACATTTTGAGACAGTAGGAAATGTAAATGTTTGATGGTGATGTCCTTTGTCTGGAGAGTCTCAGGATAAAGAAAAAAATATTTAGGGCTGAGAAAAGGATACACTTTCTTTAAAAATCAATTTTAAAAGCTTCTTTCTGGGAAGGCTGCAAATGCTCATTTGTCATGTAAGCTCACATATGAAGTTGGCAGATTTTTGTACTTTGGGGACATCAGCTTTGAGAAGGACATTTATCTTATTTTAATTATTTATTTATTTAGAGATACAGCATTGAAAAGGCCCTTCCAGCCCTTCATGCCACACTGCCCAGCAACCCCTGACAACCCCAACTTAACCGTGCGACAATTTACAATGATCAGTTACCCTACCTGGTAAGTCTTCGGACAGTGGGAGGAGCCCGGAGGACCCAGAGCAATGCATTCCACAGGGAGGATGTACAAAGGCTCCTTACAGAGGACGCCAGGAGTGACCTCTGAACTCCGACGCCCCGAGCTATAACAGTGTTATGCTGACCTACGTCACGTTGGACATGATGATCACAAGCAAGGCCTTTAGTGATGATGGGTTGGAGTGAGCTACTTTCTGCAACTGTTCCAGAAGGTCTGTTGAAGGCACTCCCACAGCACTTATGGGGAGTTCTTGGATTTAGACCCAGTAATATACAGTATTTCTAAGTTGGGGAAAGGCTAGCAAACTTCCCATTCACATGCTGCCTTTTGTTCTTCCTGGTTTAAAAGTTCCAGGTTTGGGGTGGTATTCTTGGGGTGTCCTAACAATGTGATGTTTTTCAATGGTGGTGGAAGGAATGAGTATTTTGTGCAGCGGGTGGGACAGCAACCAACTGAGCTGTTTCGTCCTGGATGGTGCCAAGCTGCTTGAGTGTAGGAATTGCACTGCTGCCGTCTTCTGGTGTTGGGTAGGAAGTTCCAGTATGTACACCAGCAATGCCGAAGTACAGTGTTATGCTGGTTAAGAAACATTGACATTGTTGCTACAACAAAGGATTTTATTTAATTCAGTAGTTGCTTAATGAAGGTTTTGTTCACTATAAGGAAGAGTAGGAAATGTTTTTGGGGATTGTCCTCCAATCACAGGTCAATAAAGTAGTAACATACAGGCATTTTGAACAGTTCAAGAGAAAGGAGTCTGAGAAAAACAAAACCTACTTAAATGAAAAAAAACCTCACATACCAGAACGTTTCTGATTTAAACACGAAGTCCAATGGCGTTTAATTGCAATACCAACAACATTACAATCCACAACGGTCCCAATGACACCAAGATGACAATGTTTTAATTTAAAACTATCTTAAAACAATGTGAACACCAGAACATTTGTAGTCATAAGAATTTCAATCAGCTCTCATCACAAGAGAAGAGTGTGCTGTTCAAAAGATCTTAATTAATTATGACTATTTACATGCATACCTCTTAGTTATTATAAAACGGTGCAAGTTATGTTTCAAAACATTTGTGCATGACTCATCTTGGTAAATCCACTCCAAGGAAGCCTGATATTGAAAATTGTCAGTTTGTTTTCCCAGAGCTTCATCGTCCAAGGATTTTAGAAAATGACCGGTGTTATTCTGGCACTTTAAGGGCAGCAAACCAAACCTGCCTTCCACAGATCACAAATCTGGAAGATTGACTCAAGTTAGAAATATATTTCCAAGAATAAGGATGTTCTTAGAGCAGATTACCTTTAAAACAACTGCTAAATGTTATTAATATGAACTCAAATGCATTTATTTATAAATAGAAAATCCAACAAAGGATAGACACCCAAGGACTTCTCTGTACTAGTAATAATATAAACACTGGATAGCAGAACAGGAATCGGACTCCACTCAAATGCACAGGAGTAATTTACTTCTGCATTCTGTTTCTTAATGAGATTATCAAAGTTGCAATGACCATGGTTTTGAGATTTTTTTTACATGTGGGGTATATATCCTCTTTTCTTATTTGACCTCTAGATCAAGAATCCTTCAAGTGGAAGAAGAATAACTCTGGCAGAAAGTAAAGCAACTTGTTCATCTTAAAGGTGATGGACAACTTTTCCTCCTTTTGAAAAATACCCTGCCTGAATCACACTTGTATTATTTTTGTTTGGAAAGGAAAAGAAGTGAGCAACTTGCTATAAAATTAGACTGGCAACACCTATCATTTCGAGAGCTCGAGGTTTTCCATTAAAGCCCTCAGTTCAGTTTCATACCTTCTGTCAACCATTTACTGCACTTAATTTCATAAAAAACAATGGAAATGTGTATGTGAGATGTGATAGTTCAGGGAGTGAGAGTGAGAGAGAGAGAGAGAGAGTGAGAAATGCAAATTGCTATCAAGATGATTTAAAATAAAATTGAGAAGACCGATAAAGTAAATGTTGGAGGAAATATTTGATGTACAGTGATTTGCCAGTGGTTAAAGACAATATATAAGTACAGTGCTCAGAAAACAGTAGAATGTTTCACGTTATTTTATATTGAGGTGTTTGATCCAGTAAAAATTATGAAAAAAGTGACAGGTGCATAAACACTGAGATAAAATTGAATCAATCTCAGCTAAAGAATAAGTTATTAATAATCTCTGAATTGGCACACACAAACAATATTCTTTGGACTGAGATACCATAACATTCTTAGATCACTGGAACAAATGTTTTTGAGAAAAGCACGAGTTCCTGAAGTACGAAAGAGAGGCAATAATTCTGAATATGAAAATGCAATTGTTTACATAAAATAATCATACATGAATAGAAATTTAAGGCTCTAATTAATATATACAGAGTACTGTACAAAATCTTTATTCCAAGTGCACATTTTCAAGACTGAAAAACTGTATTATAACACCTGGAATATTCTGAAATGATATTTTTCAGTATCATTTACATGGAAATAAGTATAAATTTCAAACAGGAGGTCTTCCCCTCTCAAACAGCTACCAATAACTTGGCACCTATTTTACCACCAGATTGCTTCCTTGTCTAACCGAAACAATTATTAGTTATAATTGTGTTTAATTTAAGCCTCTCATATTTCCAAAATGTGGGATAACCATAAGCACAAACTGCATTTGCAAATCCTGTTAAGTTAAACACATTCATATTTGCAATACATTGTAGCCAGTGGCATGGGGATAACTAAAGATGCTGCCAATAACCACACAATACAATCAATAGGCTGCTGTCACTGGGCAGAAAAATCCTTGTGAAAGTATGTACCCCAGTACAGGGTAAAATATAATTTATTTAATTCACTCTTTTAGATTAATTGGACACATTTTAAATATAATTTATTTTGTGCCTACTGCTTCCTTATTAGTGAGCTCATAAAATTGGGGTCAAATTCATGAAAAAAAATTCAAACAAATTTTGGAAATACTTGTCTGAAATTACTGCGAGCTAATCACCTGCTTTTAGCAGAACTTTTTGCAGAAGTGCCATCAATTAAAGATCATCATCAAATGTTTCTGTGCATCTCAGGAGAACCGTCTCATCGTCAAGGTTTGGAGAACTTTCCTGTAGAGAGGTGAGAGTCACTTAGCACTAAAGGAAGGAGTTAACCTTCAGCCTGGTTAATCAATGTTCATTCAAAATCCCACATGGCCCTGTCATGGAATGATATATAATCCCCGAGGTCACAAGCTTTATATGAGATATTGCAACACGCTACTCTATCAGACAGGAGTACTTATAATTGAACCAGGATATAACAGAGCAAAACTGATCAGCATTACCATGAACTAAATTAATTGGAACTAAAAGGTATTAAGGAATTATGCTTGTTATCTTGCTAAATTACTAAGATTTCTATTTCTCAAACCTATGGCAGAGCAAGAGAGGGATATTTTTCACATACCATGGAGTTAACTGCTTAACTCACCATCAGGAAGACCAAGTAACATCTAATCCGGAGACCTACACTGTGTAGGAAACTAAATCAGGTGTACATGAAATTAGAGAAGTGTTTCTACTCTATTTTATTTTCTCACACTTCTCCTGATACTCCCTAAGTAGTAACTAAAAATGAATTTAGACAGGCCAGATTGACCCCAGGGATGACAGGGATGTCAACTCTAGTTTATTCACAAGTACATAGATGCACAGGTGCAATGAAAAACTTACGTGAAGTAGAATTATAGGCACATAGTATTAGAGACACAACATTTACAACAAAAACATTAGTTAAATATAAATTGTACAAGAAAGAATACAATAGAATAAAAGAAGAAATTCCTTGCACTGCAAAGTGGTCAAACTGGTCACAGTGTAGCTACACTGAGGTAGTGATTAGGGTTATGCAGGTTGGCTCAAGGTCTGAATGGCTGAAAGGATGTAGCTGTTCTTCACCCTGGTGGTGGGCAGCTTCAGGCGTCTGTATCTCCTGCTGATACAGAAGGTGAAAAGAAGGCACGGCCTGGATGATGGAGATCCTTGATGACAGATGCCAGATGACGATTCAAGTATTTTTGGTGGTGGGAAGGGATGCGTCTGTGGCGTATTGGGCTGAGTCTACTCTTCCCAGCTTTTTATATTCCTGCACATTCAAACTACCGTACAGGATCACAAGGCAACCAGCCAGAGACTTCCAACAGTAAACCTGCAGCAATTTGTCATTGTTGGGTGACGTTCTAGACCTCCCTAATTAGCTAAAAAACATTCTCATTAACATCCACAGGCCCTCAATATGATTCACTGCTTTTGCCCAACAGCAAGAGAAATCGGAAAAATGGAAATTAAAGAAAACATTGTTACTCTGATTTTGTTATGAAAACATGTTTTCATATGGCTACCTGTATAGAATATTTGGATCTTTAAAGTTGCCCCATTTCCATCAGATTTGAAACTCAACACGAAGGTGACATCCTTGATTTAATCTTAGATGGCAACAAGGAGGCCTACAGGAGTGAGTCAGATCGGCTGGTTGAGTGAGGTTGCAACAACCTTGCACCCAGCATCAGCTAGACCAAGAAATTGATCATGGACTTCAGGAAGGGGAAGTCAAGAGGACACACATCAGTCCTCATTGAGAGGTCAGTGGTGGAAAGGAACAACCTCAAGTTCCTGGGTGAATCTTGGAAGATCCATCTTGGGACAACGGAGTGATGCAATCATGAAGAAGCCACACCAGCAGCCTCACTTCATAAGAATTTTGAAGCGATTTGGTATATCACCAAAGACTCTTACAAACTCTGTAGATGTATGGTGGAGAGATTCTGACCGGTTGCAACACAGCCTGCTCTGATGCACTGGGCTGCAAGAGGCTGTAGAGGTTGTACAGTCAGCCAGCTCGAACTTGGGCATAACTCTCCCCACCACCAAAAAAGTCTGTAAGAGGCCGTGCCTCAAGTAGCGGAATCTATCACTAAGGGCCTTCAATACCCCAGACATGCTCTCTTCTCATTACTGCCATCACGGTGGAGGTACAGCAGTCTCAAGACCCACACTCAATGTCTCAGAAACTGCTTCCATCCCTCTACCATCCTTACTCCTTTTTTGTTGGTAATCTGTAGTTATTTTCTGTCTTTGCACTGCTACTGCAAAACAAACAAATTTCACAACACATGAGGCAGAGATAATAAACCTGGGTCTGATTCTGTACGTGTACCTGTGAATGGAGTGTCTCCGTTCCAGACTGAGCCATCACAAAGTTGATTATCTCCTTGTAGAGCATGCAGGTTTCTTCTAGGTTTTCCGAGGAGGCATGAGTGAAGATGGAGCTTTTAATCCAATCAAAGAGGAAATAAAGGTAGGAAACAGCATAGCAACATCCATGTGGACAATATTACATATGATGACTCTCATAATAACCTGAATAAACCTATCTCTTTATTGAAAGCATATTAAAATACTACATATACTTGTTCCATTTTACAAGATCCTATTTATTGTTCTCACATTTGTAGAGCATTACCAGCCAATATACCTCAGGGAATTCACCACACTATTACCTAAACCACGCACTGTATATACTGAAAAGTGATCATGAACAATCATGAACAGCCTTACTACAGGCCTTATAACTAAGGGAAGAACATTTATGAATTTATCATAAAATAGGTAAAACTCTCCCATAACAATCAACTGTAATAATGAGTGAGGCTGCAATAACATTCATTTGTTACATCTCCCCTGTGTCCAGTATGATTCTAACCAGAGTGCTGAATATTCAGCTTTATGTTCAGCCATTTAGGTTTCATCAGCCGTAAACTATTTCAACTTTCTACAAACGTATCATGGAGAGCCTTCTTACTGGCTGCATCACCGTCTGGTTTTGGGGGTGGGGATCACTGCACAGAACCGAAATAAGCTGCAGAAAATTGTAACTCAGTCAGCTCCATCATGGGCACTAGCTTCCCCAGGACATCTTCAAGGAGCAGTGCCTCAAAAAAGTGGCATCCATCATTAAGGACCCCCCATCACCCAGGACATGATGTCTTTTCATTGCTACCATCAGGGGGGACGTACCGGAGTCTGAAGAGGCACACATTCAATAATTCAGGAACAGCTTTTTCTCCTCTGTCATCAGATTTCTGAATGTACATTAAACCCATAAGCACCACCTCACAACACTTTATATATGTAGTTACTTCTTACTGAAATTCAGTTTTATTATTATGTATTGCAATGTACTGTTGCCACATAACAAATTTCATGACATATGCCAGTGATATTAAACCTCATTCTGATTCTGTACCCGATTAGTTCATCTCGCTTCTCTCAACCTTCAATAACAGCTGCACCAACAGCCTCTTAAGGATTTCTAACTAAAGGTGCATTTGGCGGAGCTACTTCAACACTGAAAGTACAAGAACAAAGCTAAGCTCGGATACTTTCCAATATGTGATTTGCCCAGCCTTACCTACAGTGACATACATCAATCGCCAGTATCTGTTTTGCTGAACAGTAACTTCTGTGCCCAGTGCTCGAAGTGGGCAATGAATGAACGTCTTTCCTAAACTTGCAAGTTCTGAGAAAGGGAGTCCTCACAAAGTACGGTTAGATGCTGGTACACTTTTTTATAAACTCCCAAACATAAAGCTAATCAAAAGAAAAACAAGGGAGCCAAGAATGCAAGTCTAACTTCATTTTTACTTTGAGCAAGGCACGTGTCTTTATAGATAACCCACAAATGCATTATGTAAATAACAAAGAATGCTTAGTCAAACAATATATTCACAATATTACTGAAATATTAACTACACAACACTCCTCCCTGCTTAGCTAGAAACTCCAACTCAATATAGAGTGGATCTCAACTTATACATACACACATTTTGACTCTGAGACTGCAGGAAGTGGTTCTGACAGCTCTGGACACAGTTCTTCAACTTTCCTTGGCTTTTCTCTCTGAATCTACTTCGTTCCTTGCTTCTCTCCTGGTCCAGGCTTTTTTCTCTCTCTTTTTCCTGCTCTTTTTCTTTCTCGTATTCCTTCTCTCTTTCACGCCTTTTTCCTTCTCACCTTCCTTTTTCTTTCTTCTAGTTTCTTGTGAGTATCTCTAAATTTGCTAATTTCTCGAGAAATTAGATCTTGTTTATCCTCTTCCATTTCCACAGCACTTATATTATCCTTCTCTTCTTTCTAGAATGTGCATCTTGATCTTGGGAGAGTCCATGTAGTTCACTGGAATATTCTCTCATTAATCTTTCTATTGTTTCCTTTACAATCTGATCTCTCCTCTTGGTTTTGTCCTCCACAACATTATCTGTTTTCTTGACAGCTTTCTTTTTGGTCTTCCATTCATCCAGCTGGGCTTTGGTCTTTGCATCTACTTTTACAAGCAACTTTTTGTTTCCCACTTGAAGTTCATGCAATAGCCTCAATATATGGAGTGGACACTCGTTCTTTATATTTACGAAAGCCGAATGCTTGCAACTTTCCTGAAGCTCCTTGAACTCTCTTCCAGCTTAAAACCAAGCCACACTTCACAAGTAACTGCCTGATTAACATACAAGAAGCTTTCTCAGCTACGTTGCCTACAAAAATGTTTGTAGTCAGACCACTGTTTTCATCACTTTTACAATTCCTCTGAGCAGCGTGGTCCTTCCTTGGTCCAATATGTTTCTGATCATAAGCACGGAGGTTGGCATCAACACCTGTTTGCCCTCTGTTGGGCAATAGTTCAGAAGGTACAGCAGGGAAACAGTTGTGGCACCATCCAGTACTTTCATTTGACTCATTACAGGGGATGTGGCACACAAATGGTGGATGGATCTTCAACCAAGTAGTAGATGTCTCAGCTACTCATACCCCTACAATGATGGCCCTCTATTTTTACCACATACAAGTTCAATGTGGCTTGTTGATTGTTGAATTTCACTATTACAAATATCATTTCCACAGGAGTTATCTTTTCTCCAGTATAAATTCTTGGATATCGGCAGGCTTCAGTTCCATATCTTTGAAAAGCCATCCTCACTCATTTTGTGCAGCCAAGCCAGTGTCCAATTCAATTTAATTAATTTGCCATTCATGTCTGGTGTAATCCTTGCTGCTTGTCTCTTGTTAGTCTCCTGTGTCACCCTCATCATTATCACTTTTCATCAACAGTATGCAGATTATGCTCTTGGTCAAACTGCAACTTATCTTTTTCTCTTCCCTGTACAGTCCATTTATTTTTGTCTGTCCAACATACTCTTTGTATGCATCATACTTTGTTGTATTTTCCCCAAGTGTCAGCTTTAAAGCTGCATTGCTCTAGTGTATGTGAGCCCCTACCACAATGGTAACACAATGTGTTTGGCTAGGCAGGCCTCCATCTAGACGCTGCAATTTTGTACACACTCATTTTTATTCCTGACTGCAACTCAATTATGTCTCTGTCTGCTATTTCCACTGATACAGCCATCTCAACTGCTCTTTTAAATGTAAGTTATGCTTCAGGTAGCACAATGTTTTCTTCTAAGATTCCACAAACTAAACAATCTCTCAGTGCATCATTAAGCGTAACACTAAACTGACAATGCTCAGACAATCTCTTCAATTCAGCCACATAAGCTGAAATTGGCTCCCCTTCCCTTTGATTCTGCTTATGAAACCTAACACGTTCTGCAATCAATAATAATTTCAGTTCTAAATGTTCTTGCATTACTTTCACAATATCAGCGAAGCTCATTTTGGCTGGTTAGGTTGAAGCAGTTAATTTCTAAGCAAACTGTATACTTTTCCACCCAATGCACTCAGCAAAACTGGTACTTGTTTCTCTTTGGCTACTCTATTTGCTTTAAAATACTGCTCAGTTAGCTCAGTATACAGCAACCAGTTATCTTTTGTGCAATCAAACATGTCTATCTTTCTAATGTAGCCAGTCATTTCCTTTATTTATGATTATTAGCACCTGGCACTCACTATAAATGAACTTGTGAATTCTTCCCTTTGCTGCCTTGATTTTCACTGTAACATCTTCAGTGGTTGGTAAGTTGATGGAGAAGATCCTGAGAAGCAGGATTTATGAACATTTGGAGAGGCATAATATGATTAAGAATAGTCAACATGACTTTGTCAAAGGCAGGTCATGCCTTACAAGCCTGATTGAATTTTTTGAGGATGTGACTAAACACATTGATGAATGAAGAGCGGTAGATGTAGTGTATATGGATTTCTGCAAGGCATTTGATAAGGTACCCCATGCGAGGCTTATTGAGAAAGTAAGGAGGCATGGGATCCAAGGGGACCTTGCTTTGTGAATCCAGAATTGGCTTGCTCACAGAAGGCAAACAGTACTTGCAAACAGGTCATATTCTGCATGGAGGTTGTTGACCAGTGGTGTGCCTCAGGGATCTGTTCTGGGACCCCTTCTCTTTGTGATGTTTATAACTCTGAGATGTGCTGTAGGCCTGGTGTCATTGCTGCCATGCAGATCAAGGGTCTGATACCTTTAGAAGAAAATGAAATTGACAGACAGCCAGATAGAGACCGAGAAGCTCATGGTCAAACGTGCTGTACTTCCTTTCGGCAGGATGGAGCTGCTGGCTGAAGGCAGTGAATGGCTGCCACACGCCTCCAACCAACTGTTCATGCACAGCACCCACAGCACAGTCTGAAGTGTCAGTAGTAATGGCTATAGGTGCGTTAGGGAGCGGATGCACCAGTAGGGTTGCGTTGGAAAGAGCTCGTTTGGTATGATCAAATGCTCTGGTCATGTCCACTGACTAATCAAGCACATGATTAGGGGTGTTGCCTTTAATTGCCCTATATAGGGGGAGCACAAGTTCAGCAGTTCATGGAATGAAGCAGTGATAGAAAAACTCCTAAAAACTCCTATTGACAACCGAAACTGGCCTTTACCAGGGTTAATAATCAACCCGTGTTGACTTAAGCACTCAAAGTGTGCAGACATGAGATCCACGTTCGGATCTGGATGAACTATCGACAAGTACGTCATCCAGGTAAACAAAAAGAAAATCTAAGTCTTTTAATACAGAGTCCATCAGCTGTTGGAAAGTCTGTTGCATTTTTCAGCCCAAACAGCATGCGCAGAAACTCAACGAGGTCAAATGAGGTTATCACAGCCGTTTCGCGAATTTTGTCCCAGCACGCAGGCACTTAATGGTAGTCCCTAACTAAGTCGAGTTTGCAAAAAGTTAACTTTCTGGCTTGGATGTGTGCGACCGAGTAACAATCGGGGACAGTGACCTTGTCAAGGTGTCGGTCATCGCCACATGTGTGACAAACACCAATGGACTTGGGGACCATATGGAGGGGCGAAGCCCGGGGGCTATTCGACCGGCGTACAATGCCAAGTCTTTCCGTAAACACAGCTTTCGTGGTTGTCAGCTTTTCTGGGTCCAGTCTACACATGTGAGCATAAACTGGCGGGCCAGTTGTAGAAATGTGTTACTTGACCCCATGTTTTGTGAGTGTAGTGGAGAATGTGGGCTTGGTGAGGTTTGGGAATTCACTCAGCAGTTGAGTAAACTCACAGGCAGTGGTGCATGTGCTTGACAGAATCGTTGTGGGAACTTACTCGGGGAGCAGGGTAATGACCCAAAGTCACTGACATCCACAAGCTGGTGATTCTTAAGATCGACTAGAAGTCCTTTGGTACACAGGAAATCAGCATCAACCGGTAGTCTATCCACTTTAGTCAAGATGAAATCCCATCTGTAACATCGCCCACTGAAGCAGAGTGTCATTTGTCATGTCCTGTAAGTCTGGAACCTGCTGCCATTGGCGGCCTCCAGCAAGGTATCATCGTTCTTTGCCTTCTCAATGGGTAATGCTGGCAGCGCACTCACTTGAGCACTCATGTCACACAGGAAGCGTTGCCCTGAGAGGGAGTCCGTAATGAACAGTAGATGTCCCTGGCAGCTGGAACCCACTGTGTTCACAGACTTCTGATGTCTCAATGCACTGGCACTCTCATGTCTGCAAGACGGTCAGCACTTGCTAATTTTTGTACCAAAGCAAGCTTGGTAAAAACACTTCTTGCAGATATGCTTAAGTTGGAGACCTTGCTGACCAGACATATGGAGACCGGGAAAGGAGGAAGAGTGATGCACCTTTCCCAGGCTGAGTGTAGACTATCTGCTATTTTAGCAAGCTCCCTGAAAACCTACACAGGTACATTAGCAAGTGCTATGCGAACTTGATCAGGCATTTTCTGAATGAAGAGTTCTTTAACAATAAAGCAGGGATGGTGATTTTCCAGGAGAGACAGCATGTGGTCCATTAGCTCTGATGGCTTAGCATCACCGAGGCCAGACAAGGAGAACAACTGTTTGGCGTGCTCAGACTCCAGCAGTCCAGAAGTCTGTAAAGGTGGATTTTCAGTGATCGATATTTATCATGTTCAGGCAGATATTCTAGTAGACTTAACACTCTCACAGCTATGGAGTTGCTGAGAAACAATAGTGGTGTTGTCATCAAACTTAATTATGGAATTTAAGCTATACTTAGCCTCGCAGTCATAAGTACAAGTCTAGTAGAGCAAAGGGCTAAGCACACAGCCCTTTGGTGTACTTCTGTTGATGGTGATTGCGGAGAAGATGTTGTTGCCAATCTGAACTGACTGGGGTCTGCAAGTGAGGAAATCGAGGATCCAATTGCATTGGGAGGTATTGAGGCCAAGGTCTTGGAGATTGGACACTGGCATTGAATGTTCAGCTGTAGTCGAAGACGAGCATCCTGATATAATCTGGGGTCTAGAAGTTCCATTGCTGAGTGAAGAGCCAATGAAATGGCATCTGCTGTGGACCTGTGGTAGGCAAACTAGAGCAGATCAAAGTCAGTCATCAGGCAGGAGTTAATATGTTTCATCACCAACCTCTCAAAGCACTTCATCACAATGGATGTAAGTGCTACTGGATGACAGTCATTGAGGCAAGTTGCCATGTCTTTCTTAGGCACTAGTATAATGAAGCCTGCTTGAAGCAGGTGAGTACCTCAGAGTGCTGAAGTGAGAGGTTAGCAATATCAGTGAACACTCCAGCCAGTTGATCAAAGGTTCATTTTATTATCAAAGTGTGTATGTACAATACAACTCTGATATTTGTCTTCTCCAGATAGCCATTAAATACAGAAAGGCCAATGGTGTTGATGAAAGAAAAAGAAAGGAAACAATACTGGCAGACACTCAAAATCCACCTCCCCCCCCACCTGCAGCAAAAACAGCCACAATAACAATCACTGACCCCCTCCTCACAGCAAAAAACAGCCACAATATCACTGACCCCACTCGCAGAATGAACAGCACCGAACATCGAAACCACCCCACACACACACACACAATTAACAGACCACCCAGTCGCCAATAGTCCACAAGACAGAAAACACTAAAAAACTGAAGGAGACCAATATAAACTACAGGATCAGCACAGGCTGTAGTAGGGATGCTTGCCGTGGCTTCACCCTCCTGAAGGACCCTCTCACATCGGCCTCAGAGACTGAAATTACAGGGTTGTCAGGGGCTGTGGGAGTCTGTAAGGTGCCTCCAGGTTTTGACCATCTTTGACAGTCAAAGTAAGCGTAGAAGGCATTGAGCTCATCTGGGAGCAAAACCTTGTTGTCACCAACGTCACTTGGTTTCACTTTTGTAGGAGGTGACAGCATTTAAGCCCTGTCACAGCTGTTGAGCATCATTCAGTGATTGGAGTTTAGTCTGGAATTGCCACTGCACTGGTAAGATGGCTTTCCGGAGATTATACCTGGACCGCTTGTATTTTACTTGGTCATCAGACCTGAATGTCACTGATCTGGTCCTCAGCAAATTATGGATTTCTTGGTTCATCCAGGGCTTCTAGTTGGGGAAGGCTCTGAATGATTTTGTGGGGACACACTCTTCTATGACTGCTTTTATAAAGTCTGTGACAACTGTAGTGTATTCATTCATATCTTCTGACGAGCGCTTGAACACAGCCCAGTCCACCAACTCAAAGCAATCCCGTAGCCGTTCCTCTGCCTCCCGTGACCACCTCTTTGTTGTCCTTATCTCTGGAGTCTTGCTCTTTAGTCTCTGTCTGTATGCAGGTAGAAGGAAGGCGGCCAGATGATCAGATTTCCTGAAATGCAGTCCAAGTATGTAACAGTGGTCGAGTGTGTTGAGACCCTTCCTGCTATAGGAGATATGTTTATGATAAATGTGCAGAGATTTCTTCAAACAAGCCTGATTGAAGTCCTCGACAATGATTTGAAGGCGTTGGGGTAGGCCATTTCTTGTTTGCTAGTTGCAGCACTCTGTACCTCAAGCGCTTGTTTAATTTTGTGTAACACCTTACTGAAAATGATACTGAACACGGTCACTGTTTACAAGAATCCTAAGCCAGTTAACAAATTAATGCCTCTGCCCCC
The DNA here is from genome assembly GCF_030028105.1 of Mobula birostris. Taxonomy (NCBI): domain Eukaryota; kingdom Metazoa; phylum Chordata; class Chondrichthyes; order Myliobatiformes; family Myliobatidae; genus Mobula; species Mobula birostris. Next base: position 30,984,453 of record NC_092378.1, on the reverse strand, counting down.
ACTTGTGACAATGAAATTTGGTCCAAATGCTCTAATGTATGTCCTTGGACATTACATCAGTTTCCTTAACTGATTCCAAACTGGAGACGGGATGTTAATGCTGAGAAGATCTCATTCGTGTAAGCTGTACAGCTTTACTGCCAAGGAGACCCCTTATATTTGAAGTAGGAAGAGCATAATTAACTGGCATGTCTATAGGCTCATCTCCAGAGATCAAAACCCAGGGGAGACTAGATTTCAGACCTTCAGCTTACTATCTGAGAAAAAGGTCTGTGGTTGTAGCTGCAGACAGTGGCACTGCTGGGAGATATATACAGGAAACTTTATACTTTATACTTAACAACTACTTAAGATCGAACCGATGAGGATCAGAGGTAGGACTAGCCAGTTAAAAATTATTTTCACACATGGTTAGTGTGACAAATTCATATTTTTAGGAGCGATAGATGATTAGACTGAAATTAACTGAAATCTTTTATAAATAGTTTTGTACATACAGTTCCATTATTGCATTAAAGTTTCATCCAACTGATTTATTTAGAGGAGTGTAAGTGGAGGTAGCTCAAGTTTACAGTATGCTTTTTGGTCTGGCAAGGATCCTAATTAGCAGTAACTCTTGGATAAGAGTATTAAATAAGGGGATATCACACAGAAGAGAGAAACTCCTGGTCAGAATGGAATGCAGGTTCCATACACTGTACTTCTGCAGCCTACCACATGCACAAAATGGCAGTAAACTGCAGAACCCAAAAACTAGCAAGTGCAGACCTAGGGAGTCACAAATCTTGAACCACACACGCAAGTTGGTATCTATTCAGGATTTTTTTTATTGCTTCCTACATCACTCACTTTTTAAGACTGTGAACAAAAGACAGTTAACAGTTTGATACCTGCTTTCCTCCTTTATTCCTGTCAGTGTATTCGAGTCTGGTTTGACTAGGAATCCTGAAGCCAAGTCAAATGCATCTTCAAAGAGTATCTGCGAAAAGGGTTGAAAAGCAAGACTATTTATTATGCAAAAGAAAAAAGTGGCCAGCGTAGTTCAGCAGATGAAGTAAACTACGGGGGGTGATTGATATGTTCGTGGCCTAAGCTAGGAGTCAATCTTAGAAAGCCTAGCACATTTATTTTTCCTACATTTACACACTTAGTCCAGTGGTCGTGGAGCATACGGATCCCTTCTTTGTAGAAATCGGCGTCTTGGACCTCCAGAAAGTGGTCCACAGCAGGGGTGATTGATAAGTTCGTGGCCTAAGGTAGAAGGAGATGAGTTATTAACTTCAAACTTTCTGCATTTTCACTCAATGAGTTGACTGCACCTGCATGTAACGAGAACGGTATAACTCATCTCCTTCTACCTTAGGCCACAAACTTATCAGGCGCCTCTGCTATAGACCACCTGGAGGTCCAAGACGCTCTTGTTACATGCAGGTGCAGTTCAACTCTTTGAGTGATAATGCAGAAAGTTTGAAGTTAATAACTCATCTCCTTCTACCTTAGGCCACGAACTTATCAATCACCCCTGCCGTGGACCACTTCTACAAAGGAGGGATCCGTATGGTCCACGACCACTGGACTAAGTGTGTACATGTAGGAGGGGACTATGTTGAAAAATAAATGTGCTAGGTTTTCTAAAATTGACTCCTTCTACCTTAAACCACGAACTTACCAATCACCCCTCGTACATTGCCGGTGATCTAGTTAAATTAAAATGGGTCATTCTTAATTTTCGCAAATTTGCTCACACATCTATAACTACTGATGAGGCCTGAAACCATGAGACAGAACATGATATAAACCTTTATTCAGTAAAACTACGCAGCTACAAAAACACAACAGTGCATCTAAAGCTCGACTATTTAAACGGTTTACCGAAGAACATTCCAATTGTTGTCAGGAATAACGACCGATCAGTGAAAGTCAGCCTGGGATTGGTTGTCAGCTGACCAATAGATGTTGGTTGTTTCAGTTCACTGTAACACCTCCCTCTTGAAGATGATTACCTGTAGGACTTGAGTTGGGGGTTAACTTGGATTGGAACAACTGGCTTGCGCTGGAGATCAGTCATTCTTAGTGGTTGCAGGCTGTCACTTTCTTGTTGCGATGTTGTTTCAGATGTTGGATGCTGTGGCAGCATTGTATACAACACTGCACAGTTTTCTTCCCAAGGACACTTTAGCTGGAGATGTCCCCTTGAAGCCTGGATGCAGTGTAATTCAATATGTCAGCAGAAATGTGTTGTGAGTCTTGGCCGATGCTCCTTCCCCTCTTGATTTCAGAAGCAACCATTTGAAGGTATCCACAAACTTTTCTACTTAGCCCTTGGACTACGGATGATAGGAGGGCGAGCATATGTGGATAATTCCGCTGTTCTGCAGAATGCACCAAACCGCTGTGCACTGAATTGGGTGCTGTTGTCAGAAACATCCCCAAGTGGTTGAAGATCTGCAGCATGCAACAAATGCAGGTCTTTATCATTCTTGACTTCATAGGTAATACTTCTGGCCATTTGGATTAGGTGTCAACCAGGACAAAGTAGGTACACCCGTTGATTGGGCCAGCAAAGTCAATATGTACTCAAATCGAAGGTCTGGGAGCCTGAGGTCCTGGTTGTGGATCAGCTCTACCTGGATTCCTTGCTGCCACAGAACACTGTGTACGCTGCTTGCATCCAGCTGTGATATCTTCTTCTATACCTGGCCAGTACACAAAGCTTCTTGCCATGGCTTCCATTCGATTGATGTCTGGGTCACCATGGTGGAATTGGTTCAGTACTTCTGCTCAAAGTGTTCATGGAATCACTATTGTCTCCAAACATTAAGCAGGAGTTCACAGCCAAGAGCAATGTACGATGTCGGTAGAAGGGCATGACATCTTCCTCAGCCCATTGACTGACCATCCATCAGCGAGGTACCTGGAGATACGCTGAAGGAGAGGATCTGCAGACATTTCTTCTCTGATCTTGTCAACCATGACCGGAAGACCTTCAGCAGTGTCCAATACAACCTGGTGGATTTCGCAATCAATTGAAATCACAGCCACACCTACACCTTTGTTTTCAGTAACCTGATTCATAAGTCTGGAGACCAAGTTCCTGGGCTGATGTGCACTTGAATTCAAAGTGGTAAGCTAATATCATTGTTGCCCAACTTTGCAGGCAATTAGCTGTATACACCAGGCTGCCCTTCTTAGACATGTAGATGCACAATAGTGGCTTGTGATCAGTAAGGAGAGTGAAGTGTCTGCCATAAAGCATCTTGTGGAATTTCTTCACAGCAAAGATGATTTTGAATTTGTCACTAGTTACTTTTAGTCAGTTGCTTAGGTCAAAGATCTAGTTGCGTGCATGACAGCTTTCTTGGAACCTTCAGGGATGATATGAGCTATAAAAGCAAGTACCCCGTAGCTGGATGCATCCGCTGTGATGACGATTAGCAACTGTGGGTTGAAATGCATCAAGAGAGGGTCAGATGACAGCAAATTTTTCACTTGATCAAAAACCTCTTGCGAGTGTTTGGACTATTTCCACGTGGCATCCTTGTTGAGCAGGGTATTGAGTGGCTCCCTCAGCTAGTGCATGGCTTGGAGGACTGATCATACCCAAAAATAATTGTAAAGTGCCGACATCTGATGGTGGAGGCATCTTTAAGATAGTGGCAATGTTCTTGGGATCTGGGCAATGACCGTGCTCATCCATGATGAATCCAAGATACTTGATTAAAGACATCAAGAGGCTGCATTTTTCTGCACAAAGTTGCAGTCCAAAGTCTTGAGGGTTGTCTAAAATGTGATCCAGACATTAGCATAGTTCTGTTTGATCCATTCCCACCATAATGATGTCATCAAGGTAAGCGGCAACACTGTTACCAGCACTCAGCATGCTATCCATGGAAAATTGAAGGAGCCACCTTTACCTCAAAAGGCAGACAGAGGAAGCAAAACAACCCCTTATGTCTTGTAATGGTGAGAAGCTCCTGTGAATATTCCACCACTTCTACCTGGAGGTAGGCTTCTATGAAGTCCAAACTTGCAAAGTAGCAACCACAGGCCAATTTTGCAAAAAGATCTGCAGGTACTGGTAATGGGTACTGATGTGTCTCCAGAGCCACACTAAGACCAATTGACGAGTCTGCACACAACTTCACTATATGGATGGCTTTCTCGATGATGACTACCGGAGCTGCCCAACGTGAGTAACTGACTGCTTTGATCACACCAACTTGTTGCAGGCGATCTAGCTCTTGCTCCACAATTGGTAAGGTTGCATATGGCACTAGCCTTTTGGGACAGAAGACTGGCTTTGCATCTGGATGGAGATGGAGTTCTGCTTGTATGTAATTGCAGTGATCTAAACCATCTAGAAACACTGCTGCAGAGTTCTGTTGCAGTTGTGGTATGGTCTCACATACTGTCATTGACTGACATGTGTTGAACGGCCAATGGCTTCATACAGACCTCATCCAGAGGGATGCACCTAAGATCAAGTTTGTCCATCTAGTCCATGCCAAGGACATTCAGATCTGGCTGGTCTGTTAGGGAACACACACCACTGAGATTGGTTACCGTTCAGCCTCACCATGCAGTGCAGTTCACCAGTCAGCAACCACGTGCATTTGGAGATAATGGTAATGTCTGATGTTGCATCTTGAACAATTGATTGTTGACGTATTTATATACCGCCTCCTAATGGTGAAGTCAACTTTGAATGTAACCATTAAACTGCTTGAATCTTTTGAAACTTCTTGCTCTTGTATTTCACTGGCCTAGAAGGCATTGAAGGATGGCAAAAGTCCTCTTTGAGACCATGGTACTGGCATTGTCTGTGTTACAGTGATTTTTGGGTTTAGGACATATACATTTAGCAACTGACTTTGGCTACCAGTCTTCACATCAGAAAATATATTGTAGATTTAATTTGGAGAGCAGCTCTGAACAATGGGTTCCAAAAAGCCGTGAATCCCAGACCAGACAATGCTGATTAAAATTCATTTGGATGTCTGTGGCATGGATGTGAATCAGAACGTGTGAAGGTTGTATGTAGTTTCAAAGAAAGCATTGCCCATACATTGTAAATATGGAGTTGTCCTCTGATATTTGGCACATAAAATACTGAGCCCCATGTTGGGTCAGGGAGACCTTTACATCAAAAGTGTCTCCATATGAGGCCTGCTGTGCCTTGTTTTGTCGAATAAAGAGGCTGCTTTATATCTACCAGTACTCTTCTCCAGTGACTTCATTCACACAACAGTCGGCAAATATGTTTCTTATACTGGCAGATTGTTGCATAATGTCACACATCAGAGTTCCCACAAGCTGTGTCTGGCCGCTTAGAGACCTGCTAGTGATGATGTCTGGGCCACTGGAAGCTGCATTGACACATTCCTGTTGACCAAGTTGGAATCATGTTTCCGGTTGATCAACCGGTGACATCCTTGAGCCATATCAGGGACCTGCTCCAGTCTGGCTTGGAGCTACTGGCGAGTGCCTGCATCACCCGGTGCCTGAGGTCCGCATTAAAAAAATCAGACATTTCAACTGTGATTCAGTCATGTTACCCAGCTTGAACTGTTCTTGTTCGCAGCTGACAACCCCAGCATATGTGATGAACTTATCGGCGATGATAGTAAAAACTCAAGAGAGATGACCCCAAGAATGCTTGTTGGCTGTTGGACAACTCCATCAAATGCTATGCCACACGGGTTCTTAGGCAGAATGAAATTAAAATAACACTCATGTTCAGCAGTACCCAAATTATGGAGCAAGGTGGGTGTCTTCCAAGAGTTGTCTTTACTGGCGAACCCAACCCAGAAGATATCCTCACATTGTCTGAACCAGGATTCAAATCTAACTCCTGAAGTGGCATCGAACTAGAAATTGGTAAAGGTCGCAATAACTGATTGACACAAGTTCTGTTCAGTGTTTGACACTGACATCTTTGGACCTATTGATAACCTGCTCATCAAAATTTTGATTAACTTCCAGCTGGGCCACCTCAAATTGAGCTTGCTGCTGTTGCAGAATTGCACGCAAGTCATCTGCTGAAATTGCCATGTCAATATAATACAGCACCTCGCATCGCCTATAATAACTGATGAGACCCAAAGCCAGGAGATCGAACAAAGCCAGAACATGAAATAAACCTTTATTCAGAAAAACCAACATCTCAAAACTCAACAGCACATCCCAAAGCACAACTATTTAAATAGTTTACCCAAGAACCATGACCAATCAGTGAAAATCAGCCTGGGAATGGTTGTCAGCCAACCAATAGGCATTGGTTGTTTTGACTCGCCATTACACAAATAAAGCACAAATCCACCCTAGAGTTAGTAACCTAATTTCTATTAATGAATGGTGTCAAATTCAACATTTGACTGAATGAATTTCTGGATGATCATACTAGAATTGTATAAATCACTAATCATGTTAGAGCTTGAATGCACTTTATAGCGTTATCACCAAACTACATCTTCATGAATTCCAGAGGGGCTGTTCCTTCATCAATTTGGCTGGTAGTGTGGAATCACTACATAGAACAACCCTTTTCCTCTAATTACTTTGCCTTACTACCTTTCTCTGCACCTTTGAGACCCCTCTCAAAACCCCGAGCAGAAAAGCAGCTCAAGAACGGACTCCTGGCAAATGTTAAAACAGTCCAGCAAACAGAGTTTCAGTGAGTTAAGTATTATTTGATTTAAACAAAGAGCTTAGAAAAAACATAGAAAAACATAGAAAATAGGTGCAGGAGTAGGCCATTCGGCCCTTCGAGCCTGCACCGCCATTCAGTATGATCATGGCTGATCATCCAACTCAGAACCCTGTACCAGCCTTCCCTCCATACCCCCGATCCCTTTAGCCACAGGGGCCATATCTAACTCCCTCTTAAATATAGCCAATGAATTGGCCTCAACTGTTTCCTGTGGCAGAGAATTCCACAGATTCACCACTCTCTGTGTGAAGAAGTTTTTCCTCATCTCGGTCCTAAAAGGCTTCTCCTTTATCCTCAAACTCTGACCCCTCGTTCTGGACTTCCCCAACATTGGGAACAATCTTCCTGCATCTAGCCTGTCCAATCCCTTTAGGATTTTATACATTTCAGTAAGATCCCTGCTCAATCTTCTAAATTCCAACGAGTATAAGCCTAGTCGATCCAGTCTTTCATCATATGAAAGTCCTGCCATCCCAGGAATCAATCTGGTGTACCTTCTTTGTGCTCCCTCTATGGCAAGGATGTCTTTCCTCATATTAGGGGACCAAAACTGCACACAATACTCCAGGTGTGGTCTCACCAAGGCCTTGTACAACTGCAGTAGTACCTCCCTGCTCCTGTACTCGAATCCTCTTGCTATGAATGCCAGCATACCATTCGCCTTTTGCACCGCCTGCTGTACCTGCATGCCCACTTTCAATGACTGGTATATAATGACACCCAGGTCTCGTTGCACCTTCCCTTTTCCTAATCGGCCACCATTCAGATAATAATCTGTTTTCCTGTTTTTGCCACCAAAGTGGATAACCTCACATTTATCCACATTAAATTGCATCTGCCATGAATTTGCCCACTCACCTAACCTATCCAAGTCACCCTGCATCCTCTTAGCATCCTCCTCACAGCTAACACTGCCACCCAGCTTCGTGTCATCCGCAAACTTGGAGATGCTGCATTTAATTCCCTCATCCAAGTCATTAATATATATTGTAAACAACTGGGGTCCCAGCACTGAGCCTTGCGGTACCCCACTAGTCACTGCCTGCCATTCTGAAAAGGTCCCGTTTATTCCCACTCTTTGCTTTCTGTCTGCCAACCAATTTTGATTCTGCCACATCAATACCTTACCCTCAATACCATGTGCTTTAAGTTTGCACACTAATCTCCTGTGTGGGACCTTGTCAAAAGCCTTTTGAAAATCCAAATATACCACATCCACTGGTTCTCCCCTATCCACTCTACTAGTTACATCCTCAAAAAATTCTATGAGATTCGTCAGACATGATTTTCCTTTCACAAATCCATGCTGACTTTATCCGAGGATTTCACCATTTTCCAAATGTGCTGTTATCACATCTTTGATAACTGACTCTAGCATTTTCCCCACCACCGATGTTAGGCTAACCAGTCTATAATTCCCCAGTTTCTCTCTCCCACCTTTTTTAAAAAGTGGGGTTACATTAGCCACCCTCCATTCCTCAGGAACTAGTCCAGAATCTAAAGAGTTTTGAAAAATTATCACTAATGCATCCACTATTTCTTGGGCTACTTCCTTAAGCACTCTGGGATGCAGACCATCTGGCCCTGGGGATTTATCTGCCTTTAATCCCTTCAATTTACCTAACGCCACTTCCCTACTAACCTGTATTTCTCTCAGTTCCTCCATCTCACTGGACCCTCTGACCCCTACTATTTCCGGAAGATTATTTATGTCCTCCTTAGTGAAGACAGAAACAAAGTAGTTATTCAATTGGTCTGCCATGTCCTTGCTCCCCATAATCAATTCACCTGTTTCTGTCTGTAGGGGACCTACATTTGTCTTAACCAATCTTTTTCTTTTCACATATCCATAAAAGCTTTTACAGTCAGTTTTTATGTTCCCTGCCAGTTTTCTCTCATAATCTTTTTTCCCTTTCCTAATTAAGCCCTTTGTCCTCCTCTGCTGGACTCTGAATTTCTCCCAGTCCTCAGGTGAGCCACGTTTTCTGGCTTGGGAAATAAACAGTTAGGTAAGTCACTAATAGTAATAACATTTTAATATTTTGTGAGCTGAGTTCACCTAATATCTAGGGGCATGGATAGGTACCTCATGACTATGACACGTACAAACTCCAGGACGTTTCTTCTGTTCTGGACCACAAATGCAGTAAGTATCATTAAACAGGGAATTCAAGTGTTAATCAATGACTAAGGTGGGTGTAGTCCATTTGTGAGGGCGGGTACTTTGTGGATAGCACTTTTCAGGACACTATTACTTTGCAGCACAGCAGAGGGAATGGATGCCTGCCAGAAAGACAGAATGGTGCAGGAGAGGCCTAAGAATTCTATTGTCTTTAACCAGAGGACTATTCTACAAGCCATAAACTAGCCACAAGGATAAAGATGAACACATCTGTAAGAAGAGTTCAGAAAGCCACAATAGTGACGATGGGAGAATAGGACCTGTGAAATAGACCTAACAAGGAGAGGAAGGACCTTCTGAAGTGGATTCAGATGAACCTTGAAAAGTACATCTCTGGGACAATAAGAAAATGAGCAGAGCCAAATAGAATAAGTAACAATGTGAAAAATGGCACCATATCAGGAAGTTTAGAAAAATAATGGAAAGGGATCATAATTGTAAACTTCTGAAGGGTCAGTTTCACAGCTATGAGAACAGATGTTGCTCAGGCCCATCTGTGGTATTTCTTCGAGAAACATTAATACATACAAGACCATTCAATATAATGCCAATTACCAAAGTTCAGATTGTAAGCATTCAATGAAAAATAGCAAAATACAAAATATATATTAAGTAATTTTTCACAGTGCTTCCCAGAAAATATTGTATTTGGAACTAAAACACACTTGAATCAAAAAAATCTTAATTTTTAAGGAAAGTGAAATAAAACAAATAGGGTAATATCATTCTGTGCTATTAGGTTAGGAGAATCCCAGCACAACATCTACAAACAGAAGGACATTCACACAACCGTTATAATCTTTGGCACTGTGATTCTTGTGGCTGGGGATCTCCAAAAGAATAAACGGGCATTTTACATTGCTGAATAAATAGAGTTTTAGTGGCAGGAACTGATTAATCATGTTTAAAACATTTTTGGTAAGGTACCTCATCGTGATTGGATTCTGAAGAGCCACTTGCTCCCTGGCTGTCTAAGACTTGGTCCCTCGCCAAACAGTCCATTGACAAAGGTATCTGCAAGGTGATTTGCTCGCCTGGGAAGAAACACGCACTTTGAGAGCATTTCTTGAAGATGTCTGTCTTCCCCTCCACAGACATTTCTTGCCAGAGGTGAGAAATTGCTTTGGATACAATGGGGAGGGTGATCTGTTCCATCGATACAATCTTGTTCTCCACCAAAAGGTCTACTGTTTCTTTATAAAAATTCAAGTAGCTGTCAGTAAGAAAAAGAAGACAACGTTTCAATTAACTTGGAAAATAAAGAACAATATTGAAAGTTTCAGAGCCTGACACATGTGCCTCGCCACATGAGGTGGTCATAAAAGGCACTGAAGACGTTTTGTTATTGCTGTTATTGATGTGCGAAGATCACAAGCACATATCAATTCCTTTGATCTGTAAATAACCAGTTGAGGCAATAGTACCTTTTATTACAATGTCACCACAGCAGACAATATATAATTAAAGCAGTCATTCTCTTTGGTGTCCTTGTAACATGCTATATTTGTACATAATATATAGCACTACCAAATAATGGTGTTTCCCTGATTAGTTAAACGTAACGGGTTCCTAATCTTGGAGAAAACAGGTTCAGAATACAGAAAGACTTCTACTGAAAAATCTGAGAGAAATCTGATGGCACATCACTCTTACAATAGGACTGAAAGAAATGTACTCATCTCATCAACTGAACAATGGCGTTCAGCATTAAGCTGCAAGCAATAATAGAGTAATACAGCTTCTATAATTCAAATAACATGAAACAAGTCCTGCATTTACATGCCGAAGAGATGCATAACAGAACCAATCAGGTTTGTACCTGAACATGATACTGTGACAAGCTATGTCAGAAGATATACAAAATGCTGAAGAGGTGAGAGCTGAAAAAAACCACATACATGCACCTGCTTTTCAAAAAATAGTAATTGATAATTCTTCCATGTGTCCTGAAAATGTTTCACTCATTCTAATTAGGTAGGAGAATAGCAATGGTGGAACATTTTCCTTAACCTTTTTAGACTTTGCTGTTGGAGTGCTCTTAATCTATTTGAAAACAGAAATTAATGGGGCAAAAGAGGGAAATGGCCAATTAACGAAATATACCATTGTCAAAAAGGCCAGGAAGGGAGGCAGGTGGGGCGTGACACTGTTGATCAGAGATAGTGTCACGGCTGCAGAAAAGCAGGAGGTCATGGAGGGATTGTCTACTGAGTCTCTGTGGGTGGAAGTTAGAAACAGGAAGGGGTCAATAACTCTACTGGGAGCTTTTTATAGACCACCCAATAATAACAGGGACATCGAGGAACATATAGGGAGACAGATTCTGAAAAGGTGTAATAATAACAGAGTTCTTGTGGTGTGAGATTTTAATTTCCCTAATATTGATTGGCATCTCTCTAGATCAAGGGGTTTAGATGGGGTGAAGTTTGTTAGGTGTGTTCAGGAAGCTTTCCTGACACAATATGTAGATAAGCCTACAAGAGGAGAGGCTGTACTTGATCTGGTATTGGGAAATGAACCTGGTCAGGTGTCAGATCTTTCAGTGGGAGAGCATTTTGGAGATAGTGATCACAATTCTATTTCCTCAACCATAACATTGGAGAGGGATAGGAACAGACAAGTTAGGGAAACGTTTAATTGGAGTAAGGGGAAATATGAAGCTATCAGGCAGGAACTTGGAAGCATAAATCAGGAAAGGATATTCTCAGGGAAATGTACGCAGAAATGTGGCAAATCAGGGGATATTTGCGTGGCGTTCTGCATAGGTATGTTCCAAAGAGACAGGAAAAAGATGGTAGGATACAGCAACCATGGTGTACAAAGGCTGTTGAAAATCTAGTCAAGAAGAAAAGAAACGCTTATGAAAGGTTCAAAAAACTAGGTAATGATAGAGATCTAGAAGATTATAAGGCTAGCAGGAAGGAATTTAAGAATGAAATTAGGAGAGCCAGAAGGGGGCATGAGAAGGCCTTGGTGAGCAGGATTAAGGAAACTCACAAGGCATTCTACAAGTATGTGAAGAACAAGAGGATAAGACATGAGAGAATAGGAACAATCAAATGTGACAGTGGAAAAGTGTGTATGGAACTGGTGGAGATAGCAGAGATACTTAATGAATACTTTGCTTCAGTATTCACTACGGAAAAGGATTTTGACAATTGTACAGATGACTTACAGTGGATTGAAATGATAGACTTTAAGAAAGAAGATGTGCTGGAGCTTTTGGAAAACATCAAGTTGGATAAGTCTCCGGGACCGGATGAGATGTACCCCAGGCTACTGTGGGAAGTGAGGGAGGATGTTGCTGAGCCTCTGGCAATGATCTTTGCATCATCAATGAGGACAGGAGAGGTTCCAATGGATTGGAGGGCTGTAGATGTTGATCCCTTATTCAACAAAGGCAGTAGAGATAGCCCAGGAAATTATAGACCAGTGAGTATTACTTCAGTGGTTGGTAAGTTGATGGAAACGATCCTGCGAGGAAGGATTTATGAACATTTGGAGAGGCATAATATGATTAGGAATAGTCAGCATGGCTTTGTCAAAGGTAGGTCGTGCCTTACAAGCCTGATTGAATTTTTTGAGGATGTAACTAAACACATTGATGAAGGAAGAGCAGTAGATGTAGTGTATATGGATTTCAGCAATGCTTATTGAGAAAGGGACCCCATGCAAGGCTTATTGAGAAAGTAAGGAGGCATGGGATCCAAAGGGACATAGCTTTGTGGATCCAGATTGGCTTGCTCACAGAAGGCAAAGAGTGGTTGTAGATGGGTCATATTCTGCATGGAGGTCGGTGACCAGTGGTGTGCCTCAGGGATCTGTTCTGTGACCCCTACTCTTTGTGATTTTTATAAATGACCTGGATGAGGAAGTGGAGGGATGGGTTAGTAAATTTTCTGCTGATACAAAGGTTGGGGCTGTTGTGGATCGTGTGGAGGGCTGTCAGAGGTTACAGTGGGACATCGATAGGATAAAAAACTGGGCAGAGAAGTGGCAGATGGAGTTCAACCCAGATAAGTGTGAGGTGGTTCATTTTGGTAGATCAAATATGATGGCAGAATATAGTGTTAATGGTAAGACTCTTGGCAGTGTGGAGGATCAGAGGGATCTTGGGGTCCATGTCCATAGGACACTCAAAGCAGCTGCGTAGGTTGACTCTGTGGTTAAGAAGACATACGGTGCATTGGCCTTCATCAACTATGGAATTGAATTTAGGACTCGAAAGGTAATGTTATAGCTATATAGGATTCTGGTCAGACCCCACTTGGAGTACTGTGCTCAGTTCTGGTCACTTCACTACAGGAGGGATGTGGAAACCATAGAAAAGGTGCAGAGGAGATTTAGAAAGATGTTGCCTGGATTGGGGAGCATGCCTTATGAGAATAGGTTGAGTGAACTCGGCCTTTTCCCCTTGGAGTGGCGGAGGATGAGAGGTGACCTGATAGAGGTGTATAAGATGATGAGAGGCATTGATCACCTGGACAGTCAGAGGCTTTCTCCCAGGGCTGAAATGGCTAGCACGAGAAGGTGCAGCTTTAAGGTGCTTGGAAGTAGGTACAGAGGAGATGTCGGGGTAAGTTTTTTTCCACAGAGAGCGGTGAGTGCGTGGAATGGGCTGCCGGCAACAGTGGTGGAGGCGGATACGATAGGGTCTTTTAAGATACTCCTGGATAGGTACATGGAGCTTAGAAAAATAGAGGGCTATGGGTAACCCTAGGTAATTTCTAAGTAAGTACATGTTCAGCGCAGCATTGTGGGCTGAAGGGCCTGTATTGTGCTGTAGGTTTTCTATGTTTCTGTACCAATAATAATTTATATTCACCCCAATGTTGTATGATGGCACCACTGTGTAATACAAACCCTTCAAATTCAAGGAGTTCTGCAGAGGATTTCACAGGAGACTGGGAACAGACTGATTTCACATCATTCTCTGTGGGATGACTTCTATATTCTCTCAACCACTGCCAAAGACTGACTCTTGTCTTACCAGGACAATCTACTGAAGCCATGTCACTGTGAAGGAAGAAAAAAATTGTTACAGTTATAAGGGCACAAAAATATTCAGAATTATGGAGTTCAAGCACAAATTTTTCCAAATTATGTGAAGCACTTAATGGATCAGATATTTGCAGGGTTGGAATAGAAATTCTATGATGTATTGTTTGTTTCCTGTTATATCCTAATAGACCATAAGACATAGGAGCACAATTAGGCCATTTGGCCCATTGAGTCTGCTCTGCTATTTCATAATGGCTGATCCATTTTTCCTCTCAGCTCCAGTCTCTAGCCTTCCCCTCCAAATCCCTTCATGCCCTGACAAATCAAGAATCTATCAACCTCTGCCTTAAATATACATAAAGATTTGACTTCCACAGCGGCCTATGGCAACGAAATCCACAGAATCACCTCTCTCCGGCTAAAGAAATACGTCGTCATCCCCATTCGAAAAGGATGCCCCTCTATTCTGAGGTTGTGTCCTCTGGTCTTAGACTCTCCAACCACAAGAAACATCCTCTCCACATCTGCTCTATCAAACCTTTCGTCATTCGACAGGGCTCATTGAGGTCACCCCTCATTCTTCCGCATTCGAGTGAATATAGGCCCAGAGTCATCAAACGCACTTCATGCTTGACTTTAATAAGCAAATATTGTTTCAAACTGGTTGTTTTCCAAACTCTTTACTCTTTGGTGTGCTAAAGGGTCAATGCTCTTTGCACAACAGAGTAATGCATCAATATAATATTCCAGATACATATTAATGTACAAACAGTAATGTTTATAGAAGCTAGATGTCTCGCAGATGACACTTCACTACTTCCTGATGCAGTACGTCATACTGCACTGATCTCATTCTCCCTTGCAAAGCAATCATTTCTGAACATTAACAATGGTGTTCACCTTTAACTTAACTGCAGTTAACGAAGTAAATTTATTAACTTGTTTTATATCTTCCCATCAGACTATAGACTTTTTTAACTGCCGACGGGACATCAACTGTCTCGACTTCACCGCACCTTGTGCCCATTCCAACCTCACTCCTTCCGAACGCTCTGCTCTCCACTCCTTCTGTACTAATCCTAACCTTACTACAAAACCCGCCGATAAGGGGGGTGCTGTTGTAGTCTGTCATACTGACCTCTACCTTGCCGAGGCACAGCGGCAACTCGCGGATACCTCCTCTTATTTACCCCTCGATCATGACCCCACTAAGGAGCACCAGGTCATTGTCTCCCACACCATCACCGACTTTAACCGCTCAGGGAATCTCCCATCCACTGCTACCAACCTTATAGTTCCCACACCTCGCACTTCCCGTTTCTACCTCCTACCCAAGATCCACAAACCTGACTGTCCTGGCAGGCCTATTGTCTCAGCTTGCTCCTGCCCCACTGAACTCGTTTCTGCATACCTCATCACGGTTTTATCCCCCCTTGTTCAATCCCTTCCTACCTATGTTCATGACACTTCTCATGCTCTTAAACTTTTCAATGATTTTAAGTTCCCTGGCCTCCACCACTTTATTTTCACCATGGATGTCCAGTCCCTATATACTTCCATCCCCCATCAGGAAGGTCTCAAAGCTCTCCACTTCTTTTTGGATTCCAGACCTAACCAGCTCCCCTCTACCACCACTCTGCTCCGTCTAGCGGAATTAGTCCATACTCTTAATAATTTCTCCTTTGGCTCCTCCCACTTCCTCCAAACTAAAGGTGTAGCTATGAGCACCCGTATGGGTCCTAGCTGTGCCTGCCTTTTTGTTGGCTTTGTGGAACAATCTATGTTCCGTGCCTATTCTGGTATCTGTCCCCCACCTTTCCTTCGCCACTTCGACGACTGCACTGGCGCTGCTTCCTGCACGCATGTTGAGCTCGTTGACTTCATTAACTTTGCCTCCAACTTTCACCCAGCCCTCAAGTTTACCTGGTCCATTTCCAACATCTCCCTCCCCTTTCTTGATCTTTCTGTCTCTATCTCTGGAGACAGCTTATCTACTGATGTCTATTATAAGCCTACTGACTCTCACAGCTATCTGGACTATTCCTCTTCTCACCCTGTCTCTTGCAAAAATGTCATCCCCTTCTCGCAATTCCTCCGTCTCCACCGCATCTGCTCTCAGGATGAGGCTTTTCATTCCAGGACGAGGGAGATGTCCTCCTTTTTTTAAAGAAAGGGACTTCCCTTCCTCCACCATCAACTCTGCTCTCAAACGCATCTCCCCCATTTCACACACATCTGCTTTCACTCCATCCTCCCGCCACCTCACTAGGAATAGGGTACCCCTTGTCCTCACCTACCACCCCACCAGCCTCCGGGTCCAACATATTATTCTCCGTAACTTCCGCCACCTCCAACGGGATCCCACCACTAAGCACATCTTTCCCTTCCCCCCGCCCCCCGCTTTCCACAGGGATCGCTCCCTACGTGTCTCCCTTGTCCATTCGTCCCCCCCAATCCCTCCCCACTGATTTCCCTCCTGGCACTTATCCTTGTAAGCGGAACAAGTGCTACACATGCCCTTACACTTCCTCCCTTACCACCATTCAGGGCCCCAGACAGTCCTTCCAGGTGAGGCGACACTTCACCTGTGAGTCGACTGGGGTGATATACTGCGTCCGGTGCTCCCGATGTGGCCTTCTATATATTGGCGAGACCCGACGCAGACTGGGAGATCATTTCGCTGAACACCTACGCTCTGTCCGCCAGAGAAAGCAGGATCTCCCAGTGGCCACATATTTTAATTCCACGTCCCATTCCCATTCTGATATGTCTATCCATGGCCTCCTCTACTGTAAAGATGAAGCCACACTCAGTTTGGAGGAACGACATCTTATGTTCTGTCTGGGTAGCCTCCAACCTGATGGCATGAACATTGACTTCTCTAACTTCCGCTAATGCCCCACCTCCCCCTCGTACCCCATCCATTATTTATTTATATACACACATTCTTTTTCTTTTTCTTTCTCTCCTTTTTCTCCCTCTGTCCCTCTCACTATACCCCTTGCCCATCCTCTGGGTTCCCCCCCACCTTTCTTTCTCCCTAGGTCTCCTGTCCCATGATCCTCTCGTATCCCTTTTGCCAATCAACTGTCCAGTTCCTGGCTCCATCCCTCCCCCTCCTGTCTTCTCCTATCATTTTGGATCTCCCCCTCCCCCTCCCACTTTCGGATCTCTTACTAACTCTTCTTTCAGTTAGTCCTGACGAAGGGTCTCGGCCCGACACGTCGATTGTACCTCTTCCTAGAGATGCTGCCTGGCCTGCTGCATTCACCAGCAACTTTGATGTGTGTTGTTTTGTTTATATGCTGTGTTTTTCGCCTAATCTTTGTATTCTTTGTGCGGGGAGGGGACTTGTGAGGATCGATGCCCCTATTTCGTTTTCTTCAGGGGGGTTTTGTGCAGGGGGAGAATGTTGGGGGTCGATCTGCCTGTTCCATTTTGTTTGTTTTTTGTGTGGGAGGAGGGATTTGGGGGTTGATATGCCTGTTCCATTTTGTTTGTTTTTTTGTGTGGGAGGAGGGATTTGGGGGTTGATATGCCTGTTACATTTTGTTTGTTTTTTGTGTGGGAGGAGGGATTTGGGAGAACAATGTGCCTGTTCCGTTTTGTTTGTTTTTTGTGTGGGAGGAGGGATTTGGGGGTTGATATGCCTGTTACATTTTGTTCTTTTTTTTGTGTGGGAGGAGAGATTTGGGGGTTGATATGCCTGTTCCATTTTGTTTGTTTTTTTGTGTGGGAGGAGGGATTTGGGGGTTGATGTGCCTGTTACATTTTGTTCTTTTTTTTGTGGGAGGGATTTGGGAGTTTATCTGCCTGTTCTATTTTTGTTCGTACTTTTTGCTAAGAAGGGGGATTTTGGTGTTGATGATAGTGCTGCCTTTCTTTTCTTTCTTGGTTTCATGGCTACCCGGAGAAGAAGAATTTTAAGTCATATTCTTTGATAATAAATGAACCTTTGAACCTTTAAAAGTTGAACTGTTTCTGCTTAGACCAAGAAGGGAATGCAAGGAAACAATGCATTCTCTACCATTGTATAGATTACGGACTGACAAAATACAGAGATTTTTGTTTCTCCTTTTATATATCACATTAAATACAGGAAGTATTACTTTGTGAGCTACCTCCAGGAAGTTGAATCTGTACAGGAATATCATCATTTTTATAACTCCTTTGATGATGCCTGTATAGCCAAAAGAATATATAACAGACTGTATATACTGCATAAATATTCAAGATTGGTTATGTCATTTCCTGTACGCAAGTGTAAGGAGATCAAAATAATCGTTACTCGAATTTGACACAGCACAAAGAAAGGGTAAAGAACACAATAATAATAAAAAAACACAAAACAAACACTGTATCAATACATAAGATAGCTTAGAAACATAGATGGTATGTCTACAAAGTGATGCTAGGCTCTACACAAGGTGACTGATGGCAAATAATAAAGTAGTGGTGGAGTTAGTGGGTGGAGGTGTTGATCAGTCTTACTGCTTGGGGAAAGTAACTGTTTCTGAGCTGGTGCTCCTGCCGTGGACACTACGTAGCCTCCTCCCTGATGGGAGTGGGACAAACGGTCCATGAGCAGGTGTGTGGGATCATTTAAGATCTTCCTGGTCATTTTCCAGTGCCTTTCTGAATACACGTCCTTGATGGCAGGTGGGCTGGCGCCAGTGATACATTAGGCAGTTTTAGCCTTCTCGTCTGCCACAGTGCAGTTTCCATACCAAGCAGCGATGCACCTTGCTAGGATGTTTTCGACTGTGCATCAGTAGAATGACATGAGTAAAGATGTAGAAAGTCCAGCTCTCTTCAGCCTCCTCAGCAAGTAGAGGAGTTGGTGACCTATCCTGACTATGTAGGATGTGATCTGGGACCATGAGAGGTTGTGGATGATGTGCACTCCCAGGAGTTTGAAACTGCTTGAAGTTTCCACCGCTGTGTCACCAATGTAAGTGGGGGGGTGGTGGTTGTGAATGGTGTGAGTTCTCCTAAAGTCGATAACAATCTCCTTCATCTTGTTGACATTAATGAAGAGGTTGTTTGCCTGGTACCAGGCCTTCAGCTCTTCCACCTCCTCTCTGTAGGCTGTCTCATCATAGTTGGTGATGAACCCCACCACTGCCGTGCCATGAGCGAACTTGACAATGTGATGTCTCTGGTGTTTGGCCGTGCAGTCATGAGTGAACAGAATGTACAGCAATGGGCTCAGTACACAACCTGTGTTGAGGATGATGGGGAGGGAGGAGCTGTTGTTCATTCTGACTGTCCAAGATCCATTTATAATGAATGTGTAACTTTACTCAATGGGAGTCATCTGTCACAAATTGACTTCCTGATTGTTTACAATTTGGTTAAGAAATTAAAAATCACCTTTATAGTTGAAAAAGCTCTCGAACTTTAAGATGTGTGTTTTTCATATTGTGAGAGAATATTCTTAGTGCCTCTAACATAACACATTGAAAACTGTATGTGACCCACTGTTGCAAATCTGTTCCAAATTACTAGTTCAGAGCCACTATTACATCATCAAACAAGAGGGAGGCAAAAAGAATGAAGCTCCCATCTTTTGTCAAAGGCAAAGTGAATTGCAGACGAAGGAATAAAATGAGTTTAAGCATGGGTTATAGTGAATGGCACAGTAGTTCTCGCATTGTGAACCCCCACTCCCTTCGAAATGGCAACAAATGTGACAGCTCAAAGAATTAATATGGAATAGTGATCCTTTTGGAAAAAGGGAATCATTTGAAATTCATAATGAACCAATGATTTGTGTCAATCTGCTGATTTTCATCAAGTACCTGTGTTCCTCGTAGTAACCAATATATTGCTCTTTTACTTCTTCCAGGCTTGATGGCTGACCATCGTTCAAATGATATGTTTCTGTCATGTACCAGAATATCAGAGGGATTAATCAGATTTGTATGATAGTCATTTAGCTTTCAAACATATTGAAACAAGTTTTACTATAATTTTAAAGTAATGGACTGAATACATCACATTCTGTCTATATTCACTAATTAAGCCCCCACAGCCCTCCTTGCAGCCACTACAACCAAAATTACGAAAGTCACCACACAGGAAACTGGAAGGTGTGAAGAGAGTGGATATGGAGAAGATGGAGGGATATGGTCCAGGTGCAGGTCAGTGGGACTAGGCAGAAAAATGGTTCGGCACAGCCAAGAAGGGCCAAGAGGCCTGTTTCTGTGCTGTAATGTTCTATGGTTCTAAGTAGGAGTGTCTCGGATCTAAGGGTCCAGCTTCAGAATAAACTGAGGTGAGGAAGAATTGCTTCAGACAGAGGGTGGTGAATCTTGTGGAATTTGCTGCCATAGGGATGTTGGAGGCCAAGTCACTGTATGTAATTAAGGCAGAAATTGATAGGTTCTTAATTGGTTAAGGGCCAAGGTGAGAAGGTGAGAGAATGGGGCTGAAAAATTATCTACCATTATTGAATGGCGAAGCTGACACAGCAGAAAGGCCTAAATCTGTTCCTATAGCTTATGGTCTTAAGGAAATATTAACCCTTCATCTACTTGGTTAATTTGTAAGAGTGTTATTTGCTTCAATGTAATCACTTTTGATCCTTCCAAGTTTTAGAGAGCGTTTGCCCAGTCTCCTTGGTCCTTCCACATAGGACAACATCCAATTCCACCCCCCCCCCACTCCACACTCTCCTAGAAATTAATTCAGTGAACCTCTACTTTATTTTCCCTATCCTAATTATATCCTTCCCTAAATAGGGAGTCTGGTGTGATCTCACCAGGGCCCTGTACAATTGAACTAATACATCTTTAATCTTCTACTCAAACTCTTCCAATCCTCAGCCACTTCATTATCCCCATCCCACAGGCTCTGGCATATTGAAATTCCAAACACGACACCTAATTTTTCCTCCTATCTTGCTTGTAGAAATTTCCGGGCATCATTTACCTTTTATAAGCCCACACCGACTGTCCAATCCTATTGTCATTTTCTAAGTGTTCTGTCACTACTTCTTTAACATCTTCTGCCATTGACCCTGGTACTGACCTCAGGGTTGTTAGTCTATAATTCCCTGCTTTAAACTTTCCCTTAGTTCTGAGTAGTGGGGCTATGTTTGCTTCCTACTAAAGTGCAGGAAATAATCTAGAATCCATGGAATATTGGAAGATGACAATCAATGCATTCACTATTGCCAGTGTCAGCTTTTTCAAAAGCTTTCAAGTTTTGTGAATATGTTTGCGCTTAATTCAATGATTTTCTCCAATTTAAAAAAACAATACTAATTTCTCTCAGCTTCCCAATCTCTCTAGATCTATTTCTCTCTACTACTTCTGGAAGCTTTTATTAAACATCATTTGTGCTGCTGACAACAGCCCACATAATGGACACCTTAAGCATTTTTTCTTCCAGCATTAATGTACCAGGACTGAAAAATGCCCTGACGATATTTGCCAAGGTGATTCTGGCAAGCACATTCTAAACCTGTGAACTCTACTGGCAAGTAGGACAAGAGTACCAGGCACATAATAGCATTATCCCCTTGCAGACACTCCTCAAGTCAGACTTGAAAATATATTCTTCATCCTACTTTCTTTGCCACTAAATCTAAATCTTGAACTTCTTATCCCATTCTAAGGACCAATTAGAGATCAGCAATAATTGTTCACGGTATGAACAGCTCTATATAAAAATCAAAGTGCTTAATAGAATAATTATGTAAAAACTAACCTTTAAGTTTCAGCAGATTTTCAAGTTTTCTTTCTAAATCCAGGATATAGCCTTTTGCTTTGCGTAGTACCTGCCACTACAAATGAAATAAAGTTTAGTGGAAAAAGTTTAACTTCAGACATAATTCATAAAAGGTTTTTAAATCTGTTGTTTTTGCTTCTTCAAAGCTTTTTGATAAGGGCACACTCTACTACTCAAACCAACTTTAGCTCCTAAGTATATCACGCTCCAGGAAAGCTGAACAACTGAATCCCTGTATTTAAAACTTCAAAGCATATCTTTGACTACAAATGGTTTGAAATGTCCCAAGGCTGTTAAAGGCATTATGTACATCTTAAGTTTGAAAACAGTAAAATAAAGTATATTTAGTCACTTATCCTGAAATGTAATTTGTGTTCAAATCCAGGTTTTAAATTGTGTTGCATTCGATCCGATTTCTATTTTTTTTTAGATTATGAGGACACGCAGTCCTCTTTAATTGTCATTTAGTAATGCATGCATTACGAAATGATACAATTTGTACCTCCAGTTTTTCAGAGCTTTCAGTATTACCTTGGAAAATAGAGATCTGTGATACACATGACAGACCAGCCTCAGCTTTGTGTTTTGACTCTGAGGTTACAAAGTTTATTGTAATCATGACCTTGACCTCAGCTGACACAGCTATTCAGGCACAAGTCTAAAACAACAGTTAAGGTCATAGAGGGACATAGAACACTATGAATCAGTAACTCATTCTGCGGAGTGGACTGCTTATTGGGATAGAAACATAGGAACCCGTAGACCAGGAGGATGGAGGAAACAATGTCTGCATTAATGAACCCTTGTTTGCCTTTCCCCTTGAGATTGGTGGTCTAGTGCCAAATCTTGCAGCAAACCCAAGTGGAGCAACCTAAATGCACTCACTGAATTTTTTTTCCCCAAGAAGGAAGTGACAGTATAGGTGAAAGCAATCTTGCTGATAATTAGCACTAGTTTTCAGACTGAGAAGGCAAACTCCAGAGTGCTGTGGTGTAGAATGCAGAGGTTACAAGTCAGTGACCCTAAAATCACAAAGACACAAAGGCTGAATTGTGAGAGATCGGTGGCAGGCAAGCTTTAAAAAAAGCTTGGCACCACTAAAAAGCAACAATGCAAGAACAATGACACTTCAGGTGTATACTAGGTGCCAGGAAAGGCTCTCTTGTGCAAGTACAGTTCACTCTGGGAAGTGCCCATCAAATTTCTACAGTGATCCAAATCAATCCAGCGATGGTATTTATCAAATTTTCTTCCAGGACAGATCAACATTCATTTATATTGTGTTGGGATAAATAGCACTTCATAATCATTTTTATTGTTTTTCATGATTTACACATAAATTTACACATCTTAGTGAGTGATATATAAACAAAGCCTCATATCTACACTGTAGCATTTTGATGCAGAATTTAAATATGGATAAATTATTCTCTAACATACTCTTGAAATGATATTTTATATGTAACTTGCTGAACAATAAGAGCATACTGTACCTATAAAAAGTTTTCACACCCCTTGGAAGATTTTGTGTTTTATTGTTTTACCATATTGAATCACAGTGGATTTTATTTGGCTTTTATGACACTGGTCAACAGGTTCTTTCGTGTCAAAGTGAAAACAAATTTCTACAAATTGGTCTGAATTTATTACAATTATTAAACACAAAATAATTGATTGCATAATTGCTCACCCCTTCAAGCTGTTTTTTAGTAGATGCACCTTTGGCAGTAATTACAGCCTTGAGTCTGTGTGGATAGGTCTCTATTAGCTTTGCACATCTGGACACTGCAATCTTCCCCCATTCTTCTTTACAAAACTGCTCAAGCTCTGTCAGATTGCATGGGGATTGTGAGTGAACAGCCTTGTCAAATGCAGCCACAACTTCTCAGTTAGATTGAGGTCTGAACTCTGTTTTGGCCACTCCAGGACATTAACTTTTAGCCATTCCTGTGTAGCTTAGGTTTTATGCTTGGGGTCATTGTCTTGCTGGAAAACACATCATTCCTCTAGTCGCAGTTCTCTTGGGAGACTGCATCAGGTTTTCCTCCAGGATTTCCCTGTATTTTGCTGCATTCATTTTACCCTCTACCCTCACAAGCCTTCCAGGACCTGCTGCAGTGAAGCATCCCCACAGCATGATGCACACACCACCATGCTTCGTGGTAGGGATGGTGTGTTTTTGATGATGTCTAGTGTTTGGCTTACACCAAGCATAACGTTTAGTCTGATGGCCGAAAAGCTCAGTTTTGGTTTCATCAGACCACAGAACGTTCTTTCAGTTGACTTCAGAGTCTCCCACATGCTCTCTGGCAATCTCTAGCTGAGATTTCATACGAGTTTTTTTTTAAATCAACAGTGGCTTTCTCTTTGCCACTCTCCCATAAAGCTGTGACTGGTAAAGCTGAAACTGGTGTTGTATGCGCAGTTGCTCCCATCTCAGTCACTGAAGCTTGTGACTCCTCCAGAATTGTCATAGATCTCTTGGTGGCCTCCCTCACTAGCCCCTTCTTGCACAGTCACTCAGTTTTTGAGGACGGCCTGCTCTGGGCAGATTTACAGCTGTGCCATATTTTTCCATTTCATGATGATTCACTTAACTGCACTCCGAGGGATATTCAGTGACTTGGAAATTATCTTGTATCCATCTTCTGACCTGTGCTTTTCAATAACCTTTTTGCAGAGTTGTTTGGAGTGTTCTTTTGTCTTCATGGTGTAGTTTTTGCCACAATGCTGACTCGACAGCAGTTGGACCTTCCAGATACAGATGTATTTTTACTACGATCAATTGAAACACCTTGACTGTACACAGGTGATCTCCAGTTAACTAACTATGGGACTTCTAAGACCAATTGGCTGCACCAGCAATGATTTGGTGTGTCACATTAAAGGAGGTGGGTACTTTGTGTTTTATATTTGTAATTAATTTAGATCACTTTGTAGAGATCTGTTTTCACTTTGACACAGAGGAATCTTTTTTTGTTGATCAGTGTCAAAAAAACCAAATTAAATCCACTGTGATTCAATGTTGTAAAACAATAAAAAATGATACTTTTTATTGGCACTGTATATGATTCTTGAGAATTATTGCTCAACACCATCTTACTTTTGAAGTTATTCTTTTGGTCCTCTTGGAAACAGGACACACTGTATCTCGTAGGTGATTGAAAAGACCTGCCAGCTTTGCACGGTGTCGAGCCTGAGAAAGGCGACGACGAGCCACCCGAGGTTCCACTTGCTGCAGCATCGCCATAAATCTTGGGCTAGCATCTGTGTACGGACTGGTGCATTCGCCAGAGCTCTCCATCTAAATGTGAAATCTACAAATTATACATTGACACAAATCATACAACAGACTGTTATGAATTACAAATCTGTCAATTACATGCTCCTATACATCTCTTTATAATGCTGCCTGACTTTTGAAATATTTCATGTAGTACTCCCCTTTGAAACGAAGAACACATTTAAGGAAATCCTCAATTTGATCCTATGTTTTAAATTATATAATAGTATTATATAATAGTATAATAGTATCCTTTATAAGGTTCCATAAATTAAGGAGAATGAGAAATAATCAAGCATTTTATCTTTCATAATGTTCGCATACCTCTTT